>NC_090646.1:416722372-417322372 GCF_040937935.1 Hyperolius riggenbachi
ATACTTTAATAAAAAGTAAGGCCCAGTGCACACCAAAACCGCTAGCAGATCCGCAATACGCTGGCAGTTTTGGGAGCTGATTTCAGAGCGATTCTAGGTATGTTTAGAGAGGTTTTCTAAACATACCTAGCGGTTTTGCGTGTGTTTTTGTGTAGTAGATTACACATATTGTTACAGTAAAAGCTGTTACAGAACAGCTACTGTAACAAAAATGCCTGGCAAACCGCTCTGAACTAGCGTTTTTCAGAGCGGTTTGCGGTTTTCCTATACTTTACATTGAGGACGAAACGCTTCCGAAAACCGCAAACGCGCAGCAGGAGGCGCGTTTGCGGCTTGGCAAAAAACGCAAACCGCCGGTGTGCACCATCCCATTGCAATACATTAGACAAGCGTTTTTAGAGGCGGATGCGGCCGGCGGATCGCTCCAAAAACCGCTCGGTGTGCACTGGGCCTTACTGTGGGTAATATCCTGTTAGATGCTCCCATCTAAAATAAAAAAATAATCACAAACCGCTACCGCTTTGCGCAAGTGATTTTACCACGATTAGCATAACTGGACACTTCCACGATTCAGAGTGATAGCGATTAGCACTTTACTAAGCAATGTACCGCAATCACTCCAGAATCGTGGCAAAAATGCAGCACCAATCACAGTCGCAAAACGCCTGTGATTGGAGCCAATCTCTGCAGTGAGAACACTGCCATAAGTTAGAACAGCACTAGCGCTTTAAAAAGCGTGAATCGCCCGCTAATCTCCCTAGTGCGAATGGGCCCTTAGACTGAGGCCTCTTTCATACTGTATGTTGGAAAACTAAGGTGCTTGTGCTGATCAGTTGTTCTGCAGCAGCGCATTGAGAGAAAGCTGAAGTTAAAATGGGTAGATGTAAACCAGCCATAGGGAAACATGGACATTCCTTTTGGGCCTATTTCCACTACACACGGATTCTGGATGTAGATAATGGACTAGGAAATTTGCCTCAGAAAAATCGCAGGGCTGGACATCAGTTGTCCATTCAGTTATAACCGACAGCAACTGACTTGGTCCTTTCACACTAAGGGCTCGTTTCCACTAGTGCGGCGTGCGTCTGAGTGGGTGGGATCGCAGGCAAATCCCATGAGCCGTGCCATGCACGGCTATGGGATTCGCAGCCTCCGTCCGCGAATTCTGCGGGAGGTTCCGGGCGAATCGCTCCCGCAAGCGATTTCGTCGCGGCCCCGTCATCCCCTATGGCAGAGTTTCCCAGTGCGAATCATGTGCGGGGAAACTTTGCAAAATCGCCGCCAAAACCGCCCTAGTGGAAACTGGCCCTAAATCAATTGCTGTCAGTTATAACTGAACGAACAACTGATGAGCAGCCCAGGTGAAAGTAATGTCCATGTTTCCCTATGGGTCAGTTCACATTATATACACTTTAACTGAAAGCTTTCTCACAAAGCACTGCCATGAAACAACTGATCAGTTAAAATGCATTCCATTTTTCAGCATCCAGTATGAAAGAGGCCACAGGGAAGCGTGGACATTACCTTGCACATCAGTTGTCCTTTCAGTTATAACTGAAAGCAATAGACAATGTAAAAGAAACCTGAGGTGACGCTCGTTTAAAATCGTGGGTGCCCACAACGCAAAAACACATTGGGCTCTATTCACAAAGATGTAAAAATACCGCAAAATTTTACCGAAAAATTTCCTCCAGCGGTAAACTCCGCATTTTTTTCCACATTGACTAATATTTTCCGCATGCGGTAAAAAAGATGCGTACACAGCCATTAAACGTGCAGAAAACATGCGGTAAAAAGGTTGCATGAAAAAGTGTTTAAAAAAAGATGTCAAAGTCCAGCAAGCACAGCCCTTAAAGAGAACCTGTACTGAGTAAAAATATTTAAAATAAACACGAGGTAACTTGAAATGAACATTACATAGTTACCTTGTCATCAGTTCCTCTCAGAAGCTCACCATTTTCTTCTGACATTAATCCCTTCCAGTTCTGACAATATTTTGTCAGATCTGAAATATCAGTTGCTGTCAGTAAAATATCAGTTGCTGTCAGTTATAGCTGAGAGGAAAACTGATGTACCAGGTAAATGTCCATGTTTCCCTATGGCTCAAGTGGGCGATGTTACAGTTTAACTGTGTGCTGACCAGAAAGCTGTTATGGGTAATGGCCATTTTCAAAATGGAGGACGGAAAATTCCCTTGATCACTGTGAATGAACAGGACGCGGGACAGGAGAAAGACACTGAGGAGTAGACTACATGGAAGGTAAGTATGATTTGTGTATGCTTATTTTGACTTTTAATTTCAGTTCAGGTTTTCTTTAAGCCTCCAGACTTCATTAAAGTCAATTGGATGCGGAATATATCACCTACTACTTGTAGGTGATAAAAAAACGGTAAATACAGACGAAATGATGCGCCTGACAATTTTTGAGAATTGAAGTTTTTATGCGGAAAGTACCGTCTTTTGCGGAAATATTTCCGCATGGATCCCGCACTTTTACCACATGCGGAAAAAAACATGCGGAAAATTTTGAAAATGTGACCTTGCCGTTGTTTTGGTCGGTAACTTCCCGCATGCAATTTACCGCATGCGGGAAGTCATTGAGAATAGAGCCCCTTATGTTTCTCAATGCACAATCACAGTGCCCTGGGTGCAATGTGCAGTTTATCCAAGTGGGGGGAATCCAACACGGCTGCTTTTCTTTATTGCTGACAATCAGCTGTTATCAGAATGCAGATTCGGCAGAGGGAAACGCTACCATTTTTTCGCAGCCTCAAGTGTGACCCTTCCCTGAAGTTTTTGTTACCACTTAGTCATAACCTATGGACAAATGATGTGCAGCACAGATGAAGGTAGTGTCCATGTTTCCCTATGGTTCAGTTCACATTATATGCAGTTTAACAATGCACTGCTATGGAGCAACTGATCAGTTACAACGCATCAGCTTTTTTTAGCGTATATAGTGTAAGGGCTGGTTCACACGGGCGTCTGCTGAGCTTTTGCTTGGCATTGCGTTCAAACGCCAGCGTTTAAAAGCTAGCTTTTGAAAAGCGTTCAAGGCTACCAGTTCTGGTCTCTGCTATTGTTTCCTCGCGTTTACTGCCTCTGAAAGCAGCATGTTGCTTTTGAGACTAGACGCAACGCTGGGATCTACTGCCAGGCTTTCATGAAAGCCTGCAAAAGCCAGCTCTAAACGCTCCCATTCACTTGCATGGGATGGCAGTAGATCCCAAAAAACGCTGCGTCTGAAACGCTGCGTTAAACGCCACAAAAACGCCCGTCTGAACCAGCCCTACAGGCCTAAGTGAACACTGAAATCTCTCACTAGCTGTCCATGATCTGATCAGTTCACCTTTATTAGCACCGAAGGCAACAGGCTCATTTGATTGCGCTTTGGTGAGCTTCGGTCTCAGCTGTAATTACTCCGTGGAGTAAGCTGGACACCATCTCCATGGAGTATGTACACTCTTTCTGACAGAAAAAATAAAATAATTGATACCAGCCATACACAGACGCATTATAGCATACAAAAGCATCAATCACACCATGATCAAGAGGGAGGGGGTGGGGGGGGGGGGGGGGGGGGCTGGGGGAAAGCTAGCGGTGAGCAACAGACCTCCAAGAGATTCAAAGTAATCAAATTGGTAGGGAAATATCTAGACATGTATACCCAGTCTCATTCACACTAGAGGCGGTTTCGGCCTTTTTTCAAGTGCAGACGATTTTTAAAAATCGCCCCCAAAACACTTGTGCAATGAATGTCTGAGACGGTTCATATCAGCGCGGTTCATGTGCTGTGTGTTCAGCAAAGCGGTGCCTGGCCCATTTTTGGGGAGATTGTGCCTCAATGGAAGGTGTAGGAAGAGCGCTAAATGCTCACAAAATCATTTTGTGGGCGCCTGAGTTTACGTTTTAAAGAATATATACATTGTATTTGTTATTTTCTGGGTCAAAGAGTTCGCTTCCTGACTTGCGTCAGGGAGTAAATTAAAAAAATGCCCGGGAAAGGCGCTTTTCACAAAAATAAAACGCCCGCCCAAGCGCCTGGAATCGGAAAAAAATATATTCACAAAAAAAAAAAAAAAAAAAAAAAAAAAAAAAAAACAAAGCGAACGCTAAACGCAATGCAACGCGAAAGAGCCCTAAGTGACATCTCACTAACAACTCATCCCAGAACAACTGATAGTGAGCTCCTCTGAGAGGACAACCGTGGAATGTAGAAAAATGTAGACATAAAAAATGTGAAATCTAGACATAAATATATGAATATATAAGTTTTGTAGAAATGAAAAACAACGATATACAGTTATTTGTTATTCAGGCAAGTAGGTTTCTGCTCTGTGTGAAGCATTTTGCAGCATAAGGAAATCATTCTCCACCACAAAGTCACTATACTTTACACTGACCATCTCTTTCTTGCTATTTGAAATGAATGCCCAGTTAGAAGTCCCCCCCCCCCCGGGGGTCACTAGAGAAACACAACACCAATGCCACAAGTCGTGTGTGGGAGGCACCACTGCCGTGCACATACTCGCCTACAGAAAGCAGCAGCTCAGATCTCACTGTCTTGGCCTCTTGGGGTCTGACGGGGGTCCAAATGACGTCACGCTGTACACACTCAATGACGTAACTGCAGATTTCCTTCTGTCCACTCTCCGCTCGTCATACCCAGGCGAGCTGCCGCAGTTCTTCTAGCATATATACAACAAGCACAATGACCAGCAGACCGCGTCCCGGAACACCCGTCTACAAGGCACAGGCTGTGGAGTCACGTCACGTCTAAGCTGCGGCACCGCGTTTTCGTTGCCTGGAGTACGTGAAGCAGCCGATCTCATCCAGCGGAGAAAGCACGGCGCAGGCGAGTGCTCGCTCACATCCACTTACCCTGGGGGATTGCGGGGAGGAGTCCCCAGGCGCTGCCGCTTCTGCTGTTAGTAGTGGGCGGAGCACTAGCGTCTCTGCCGTCCAATCAGAGCGTGAGAAGATGCCTAACATCAAAGGGCTGGTGTAGCAAGTGGAGGGCGGGGCAATGGAGAACCCCTACCAATCATGCAATAGTGCTGTTTTCTTGACGTCCAATTGGGTAAGGGGTTGACCGGTGCAATGTCAGATAATGCAGCCAGGAAGCAGCCTTTCTCACTGAGTATCACGCATGCACGGGAGCGCTAGAGAATCTGTTTCGTCGTGTGACGTAGGGAAGGTGGAGTGCTTTCATTTTACAGGCAGCTGTACTAGCCAATGAGCGAGTGAGAGCTTGAGGAACTCAGCTGCTGATAGGTGCTGGGAGAATGGGGAACTCGGTAAGGATACCTTAGTGGTACAAACTTCGCAGCATGAGTTCAGAGAGAGGAAACGTGCATCGGTCCCGGCCACAGAGACACAAGAATGTCACCGTTTTTAAAAATGACAAATATGGCAGCAGCTCTAAAACCAAGGTGAGGGGAGCTCTGTGCTGTAGAAGCGGAGTGTGTCATACAAGTGTGGAGTGATAACGTGACCGTGCAGTGCAGTGGTCCCAACCTGTCCTCTAGGCCCACCAACAGTGTATGTTTTGTAGAAATCCACAGTTATAAGATCTGCTGATACACTAATTACCCCACTTGTGAATGTTTATAGTGTCCCGCAAAATGTACTGTTGGTGGGCCTTGAGGACAGGGTTGAGGAACTATGCAGTGTAGTAAGGGGCGGGGGCATGGAAGCTGCCATGTTGCTTTTTGAACAGTGCCATTTCCCTGTCTGTCCTGGTAATGCCAGTGTGGTAGCATATTTTGCAACCTATCAGTATTTACATCCTGTAGGACTGGGGTCATACCGCCGTGCTTGAAAGTTCTAGAAGGCTGAATTATCATAATTAAACACAGTTTGTAGTTAGATACACTATGCCTGGAAATAACCCATATACCATGTGCTGTTTGGGCTCAGACACGCTATAACCAATTTTATGAGCTCTTTTTGGCCATCAGAGCTTTCTGAGTGTTATTTAAAATACACTTGCATTAAAATTGTGGTAAAATTGCATGAGTTTAAAGGAAACCAGAGACCAAAAAAAAAGTTTTATACATACCTGGGTCTTCCTCCAGCCCCATGTGCACGGTTTGCTCCCACGCTGCCGTCCTATGCTGCCTGCAGCTCCGGTATTGGGTCCCGTTAGTGCTGCCAGTCTGCGCAAGAGAAATGCCTCCCATACGTATCTCTCTGGCGGCACTTCCTCTTGTGCAGACTGGCAGAACTAACGGGACCCAATACCACAGCTGCATGCAGCGGAGGACAGCAGCGTGGTAGCGATCCATGTGCATGGGGCTGGAGGATACCACAGGTATGTATAAACCTTTTTTTTATTTGGTCTTGGTCCACTTTTTAATAACTTAAGGCCCAGCGGGTTTTCTCATCATCGGTGCTGCGTGGGCTCTAGAGCCCGCAGCACCGATCAGGATTCTAGCCGGGCGATCAGACTTCCCAAGACTCCCCCCCCCCCTCCTTTCCCCACTAGGGGGATGTCCTGCTGGGGGGGTCTGATCGCCGCCGGCTATTACGGAGTAGCGGGGGGGGGCTCCTCAAAGCCCCCCTCCGCAGCCATTTTCGCCCTCCCTCCGCTCACCTCCCTCTTCATCTGTAATGCGCAGGACGAAAGTCCGTCCTGCGCATCCTAGGATAGGCTTTAGCCTATCATATGCTGGCGATCCCCGGCCAATCAGAGGCCGGGGATCGCCGATCTGCCTTTACGGCGCTGCTGCGCAGCAGCGCCATATGATGTAAACAGCCAGGATTTCTTCCCCGCGTGTTTACATTTTGCTGGCGAGCCGCGATCGTCGGCTCTCCGGCTGTTTACGGAGACAGCCTCTGTGAACTGGCATGGAAAGGCCGCTCGATTGAGCGGCCGTTTCCATGCTATACCACTAACGACCCGCCGACGCCTATCGGCGTTAGGCGGTCGTTAACCCCCCCTGGCGGTTTGCAAAAAATCCGCCAGGGGGCAGCAAATCTTTTTTTTTTATTTTTTTTTTTTTTTTTTCATGTAGCGAGACAAAGTCTCGCTACATGATAGCCGCTGCTCAGCGGCATCCCCCCAGCCCCTCCGATCGCCTCCGGCGATCGGAGATCAGGAGATCCCGTTCAAAGAACGGGATCTCCTGGAGGGCTTCCCCCGTCGCCATGGCGACGGGCGGGATGACGTCACCGACGTCATCGACGTCGTGACGTCAGAGGGGACTCCGATCTGCCCCATAGCGCTGCCTGGCACTGATTGGCCAGGCAGCGCACGGGGTCTGGGGGGGGGGGGGGGGCGGCCGCGGCGAGAGGAATTGCGGCGGATCGGCGGGTAGCGGCGGCGATCAGATGCTACACGCAGCTAGCAAAGTGCTAGCTGCGTGTAGCAAAAAAAAAATTATGCAAATCGGCCCAGCGGGGCCTGAGCGGTGCCTCCCGGCGGCATAGCCCGTGCTCAGCACGGGCTTACCGCCAGGGAGGTTAAGTGGTTAATGTACTTAACATTAGTCATAGATCAAGTGAGCTGACCATAATAAGCACATACTTTTTTCAGGTACATGATCTAGACACTGCTAAAGCCTTATGCTGGGCATACACGGTACGATTTGTACCGAGCGGCTCGATTCCGGCTCGTCCCCACGGGCGCCTGGATCGATTCCCGCTCGTCCCCGTGGGCGCTTCTTATCTTCTGTTCGTTTTCTTCTATTGTTCTACCCACGGTATTGAGCACGGAATCGATCCGGCGGGTGATCGGGCACGTCAGATTTTATCAATCGAGCCATCAGCAGCTCGATTGAGCGGTACTAAAAAAGTACAGTGTATGCTCAGCATTAACCTCCTTGCCAGTCATCTCGAGCTGAGCTCGGGGTAACTCGCACTGGAGGATTGCTCTGGCTCTGCTGGGCCGATTTTCGCAATTTTTTTTTCCTACATGTGTAGTACGCGGCCACCGCCCTGAACCGCCCTCCCCCCCCCCCCCCCCCCAGACCCCTGCGCAGCCTGGCCAATCAGTGCCAGGCAGTGCTGAGGGGTGGATCTGGATTCCATCTGACGTCCATGATGTCATTGCGATCAGCGCCATAGCGACGGGGGAAGCCAAGTAGGAAAATCCATTCTGAACGGGATTTCCTGCTTGCGCAGATCGTCGGAGCCGATCGGAGAGGGTGGGGGGATGCCGCTGCTCAGCGGCCATCCTGTGGCTAGCGCTAGGCTAGCTACATCATTTAAAGAGAACCCGAGGTGGCATTCCATTACGTTAGTGGGGCACAGAGGCTGGTTGGGAACACTAACACCAGCCTCTGTTGCCCCATCATGTGCCTCATAGACACCCCTGCTCACCGCTGTGGCCCCCGCAGTGCTGGCGACACGCAGCGTGTCGCCAGCACAATGTTTACCCTAGCACTGTCTGTCAGCGCCGCTCCTCCGCATCGCCGCTACCCGCCCGCGTCCCTTACCTCCTATCAGCGGGAGGGAAGGGACATGGGCGGGTAGCGGAGGAGGCGGGGGAGCGGCGCTGACAGACAGCGCTAGGGTAAACATTGTGCTGGCGACACGCTGCGTGTCGCCAGCACTGCGGGGGCTACAGCGGCGAGCAGGGTTTTTTTTGAGGCACACGATGGGGCAACAGAGGCTGGTGTTAGTGTGCCCAACCAGCCTCTGTGCCCCACTAACGTAATGAAATGCCACCTCGGGTTCTCTTTAAAAAAAAAAAGTGCTGCGCCGCCCCCTTGCCGACATAATTGAAATGGCAAGGGGGTTAAGGTGGCCATACACTCGTTAGATTAGCAGCAGATAGATTTATGATCTATCTGATGTGTTTAGGAACATTTTATTACTAGGAACAGATTTCCAAACGATTTCAGTTTGAAATCTATTGAAAATCGATCTGATGGCATTTTTTTGCCATCAGATTTCCATTAGGGCCAATGCAAAATGCTAAGCAATCTCAACAGATCGACCTAGATTTTCCAGCCTGCCAGATCGATTGAAATCGGCCACAAATCGGTCGATTGGTCAATCGATTTGCAGTCGACCAGTCGATCGACCGATTTTCATCGATAGGCCAAAAATCGGCTGAGTGTATGGGCCCCTTAAAGGGATACTTAAGTCAAAAAAAATATATAATTTTACTCACCTGGGGCATCCCTCAGCCCCCGGAAGCTGTATGGTGCCCTCACAGCCTCGCTCCGATCCTCCTGTCCCTGCCGGCGGCTACTTCCGGGTTCGGCGACAGCCGCTGACAGGCTGGGAACGCGAGTGAATCTCCGCGTTCCCACCCGCTATATCACCCTCTATGCTGCTATTGCTATGATTGCGGACCACACTGGGTCCGAAACATGTCAGCATTGTGCATGTTCGCCTGTATGGGATAAGTCCTGAATAAACTTTGGAGACATTGGGCTCTATTCTCAAAGACTTCCCGCATGCGGTAAAGTACATGCGGGAAATTTGCACCCAAAATACCGTCAATTCTGCATTCTCTAAATTTTCCGCATGTTTTTCCCGCATGCGGAAAAAGTGTGGTAAAAGTGCGGGATTCATGCGGAAAAGTTTCCGCAAAAGTCGGTATTTTCCGCAATAAAAGATCAATTCTCAAAAATGTTCAGGCGCACCATTTCGTCGTTAATTACCGATTTTTTTTATCACCTACAAGTAGTAGGTGATATATTCCGCATCCCATTGACTTTAATGAAGTCTGGAGGCTTAAGGGCTGTGCTTGCTGGACTTTAACTTTTTTTTTTTTAAACACTTTTTCATGCGACCTTTTTACCGCATGATTCCCGCATGAATAATGGCTGTTTCCGCATCTTTTTTCCCGCATGCGGTAAACATGCGGAAAATGTTCGTGAATGCTGAAAAAATGCGGAGTTTACCGCTGGCGGGAATTTAGCGGTAAAATTTTGCGGTACTTTTGGCTCTTTGAGAATAGAGCCCATTAAAGCGGACCTACTTGTTTCCTTTTTCCAGTTCCAGTATTTGGCTCAGGACGCCTAGGTCCAGCTCTGTCCCTTGTCGGAGTGTAGCGGTATATACCTTCACCGGTTTCACCAAGTGTTGGTGCCCGTCTCCAAAGCTGTGGCACTCGTGCTGATGCAAATCCATATCTGAATCCCCATTCCCATGCCTTGTCAATGTGATTCGCATCTACTACAAAAAAAAAAAAAAAAAAAAATAGGCAACAAGATTTCTCTGCACTTGAATCTGAACCATCCTAATTCAATAGGCAGCATTTCTACTTCAAAATTTATGTGCGGTAACATGGGGTGGATCATGACCAGTGGAAACTAGTGTGTGTTTGTGTTGAGCAAGAATCAGATTGTACCTTTGTATTCAACTACCCCCCTCATTTATGCAGGTCTCTTCCAGGCTGTGGAGTCAGCACATAGAACATTTAATGCCAATTCCTTTAAGTACCTATCAATATGCAAAATAAATGACCAATTTACTAATCATGTATTTATCAATTGCAAGTACTGGTATGTAACATACCAAGCATCACTGCCAAAGTAAATGATTGGAATTCATTTTAGAACACTAAGGGCCCGTTTCCACTATCGCGGAAACGGCCGCGAATCCGCAGAGTTTCCCCGTAGGCAAATCACGCGGGGAAACTCTGCCATAGGGGATAACGGCGCCGCCGGCCGAATCGCTTGCAGCAGCGATTCAGCCGGAATCCCCTACAGAATTTGCGGCGGAGGCTGCGATTCCCATAGCCGTGCATGGCACGGCTCATGGGATTCGCCTGCGATCCCGCCCACCCGCTCAGTGCCGGCGTGCGTCTACGAGATTAACAGGAGGCTGAAGGTGGTGAATTTACCATCCGTCAGCTGCTCCTGTGCACCAGCTGGCTGCTTGCTGGCACTCGGTACACCATCTGAACTAAATAAGTTTATCTTAAGCCTTATCTACACGGTACAATTTTCTGCCAGATCGACGGATCTATTAGATAATTTCCAATTATCCGATAATTCCGATAGATATTGCATTCGATTTTGGGTCCTTATCAATGCAAAATGTATCGCAAAATTGATCAGAAACAATTTGGACGTCTACACACAATGCAATTTCTTATCAGATCACCGGCCGATCTGATGGAAAATTGTACCGTGTAGATGAGGCTTTAGTCTCACCAGACCACAGGACGTAGTTTCACGCAATCCATGCCCTTAGTCTGTTAGGGCTCGTTTCCACTATAGCGAATGCCCGCATGCGGATTCGCATAGTCAATGTAAGTGGATGGGGCTGTTTCCACTTGTGCGGCGGCGGGATCGTTTTTCGGTGCGGCAGAAATCTGCACGGCGGAGCCGTCAGATTTCGCATGCGGGAGGAATGCGGGCGAATCGCCGCTAATGCATTTAATAGGGAAATCACATGCGGCTTTGTCATGCGGATTTCCCCGCGATTTCGCGTGCGATTTAGCATGGTTTGCTATGGAGCTTTACTCAGGCAGTGACATGGTTAAATTCGCCTGGCTCCTTGCCATGCGAAATCGCATGCGAAATCGCGGCTAAATCCGCATGCGGAAACGCAGCCGCATGCGATTTTCTTCTGCGGTGGAATTAAGGCGATTCCGCACCGCAACAGTGGAAACGAGCCCTTAGTCTTCAACAAACTGCTTGTGGGCTTTATTGTGCATCATCTTTAAATTGATCCCATGGGATCAAAATCAGAGACCTACTGTAAGAGAGGGAAGCCTCAGGAGCGTTCTGAGGCTTCCCTTGCTAATCTGTAACCTCCCCTCCATATCGGGGTTGCGCAGCTTCTTCCTGAAGTGGGGCCACACAGTAGCTGTGCGAGCCCGCGGCTTTGGCTTAGTGTGCATGCTGGGTTGGCTATTGTGCGGCCATGCTGGAGGAAGAGGAGCTGGGCGGCCCGAAAAGGTTAGCGACAATGCCTTGTCGCTTATTTTTTTGGGGGGGAGGGGGGGGGCGGCACGCTCAGGCAGGGGACATCAGAGCAGAGAGGGAAGCCTCAATAGTATCCTAAAGCTTCCCTCTCTTTAGGCAAGTATCTCATTTTGTACCTGAGCTTCGGATCGGGTACTCTTTAAACCCAGTTCACATGGGGGTCCCGTGGGCATCTTTAAATGCTTTTCTGCAAGCATGCATAAAAGCATTTGGCAGTTTCGGCCGCAACTGGCCTTTTTCACTCCCGCAGGGACACAAGGATGTGCAGTGGGAAACGACCCTGGAAGCAAACCGTTGCTTCCAGACTCACTTCAAATGACAGAGAAAAATAGGGATCAAAAGGCAGCGTTCACTTAAAGGGAACCACCTATTTTGGTTCCTGGACGTAGAAACTACGTCCAGGAACCATGCGCGCTCCCGCGGCCGATCGCGCTCCCGGCCGCGGATTCGGTAGCCAGGCAGTCAGTGAATTGGGCTACGGTGCCCGATCACTGATTCCTCTCCCCCGCTGAAAAAGCGACAGCTTCTCTCGGAAGCTGCGCCTTTTCTGGCTGTTCCCTCCCCGATGCGTCACTCTAAGCGTGTGTTACGCTTAGAGTGACGTCATGTAAACAAACTCATGGCCGCCATGTTGTTGCCAAAAAGTAATACTACAACTGAAAATAAAAAAAAATGAAAATCAACACACATTTACATTACAAACCTATTGTTTACCTCCCACCCTCCCAAAACTACCCAAATAAAATGTTTACTATAAAAAAAAAAAAAAATTACAATAAAAAAAAAAACATGTAAATATTTACCTAAGGGTCTAAACTTTTTAAATATCAATGTAAAGATGAAATATTTCTATATTTTTTTATTTTAAACTTGTAAATAGTGATAGATGCAAAACGGAAAAAATGCACCTTTATTTCCAAATAAATAAATAATAAATATTGTCGCCATACATTGTGATAGGGACATATGGGCAAATACAATACGTGAGTTTTAATTATGGAGGCATGTATTATTTTAAAACTGTAATGGTTGAAAACTGAGAAATAATGAATTTTTCCATTTTTTTCTTATTTTTCCTGTTAAAATGCATTTACAGTAAAGTGGCTCTTAGCAAAATGTACCCCCCAAAGAAAGCCTAATTGGTGGTGGAAAAAACAAGATATAGATCAGTTCATTGTGATAAGTAGTGATAAAGTTATAGGCTAATGAATGGGAGGTGAACATTTCTCACGTGAAAACGACGGAACCTGAATGGGTTAACTGAGAGGGATATAGATGTTTCCTTTTAACCACTTAATGACAACCAGACTTATAATTACGTCTAGCTAGAGCAGGCATAGGCAAACTTGGCACTCCAGCTGTTAAGGAACTACAAGTCTCACAATGCATGGCAGGAGTCTTGACAGCCACAGTCATGCCTCATAAAGGCAAATGCATTGTGGGACTTGTAGTTCCTTAACAGCTGGAGGGCCAAGTTTGCCCATGCCTGTGCTAGAGCCTCTTAATGGCTCCACTGTGCGTGTGTGCGCTCCCGCACATGTGTTCCCGTGCACGTGAGATTAGTGAGGAAAAAAACCCTGAAAAAATACACATTTATTTCCAAATAATATATTGTCACCATAGTTTGTACTAGGGACATAATTAAAATCTTGTGATAACTAGGACAAATAGGCAGATAAAATGTGTGTGATTATGTACAGTAGCAGTGTTTATATTAAAACTATAGGGGATAAAATTTGAGAAATAGTGTATTTTTTCATTTTTTTCCTTGTTTTTCCCTTTAAAATGCATAGAAAATAAAGTAATTACTGAAAACAAATATCAACCCCAAAAAGCTTAATTGGTGTTGACAAAAACAAGATTCATTGTGATTAGTAGTGATTAAGCAATTGGCAAATGAAAGGGATGAGCACTGAAAGGTGAAAAGCGCTCGTCTGTTAGGGTAAAAATCGCTTTGGGGTGAAGTGGTTAAATAATACCAGTTGCTTGGCAGTCCTGCTGATCTCTTTGGCGGCAGTAGCGGTTGAATCACACCTGAAATAAGCATGCAGCTAATCCAGTCTGACTTCAGTCAGAACACCTGATCTGTATGCTTGTTGAGGGGCTGTGGCTAAAAGTATTAGAGACACAGGATCAGCAGGAGAGTCAGGCAAGTGGTATTCTTTTAAAAGGAAAAATCCATATCCTCCTCAGTTTAGGTTCCCTTTAAACAAAGAGCAAAGCTCCAACGTTTACTGCCTGGCAAGTGTCCATGTAAACTGGGCCTCAGAAGAGGTTTCCTTCTGCAATTACAGCTATGCAGATCCATTTGATGCAATGTGCCGCGTATATCCTGAGCACCCACAGGATGACCCAGCCTACCACCCTTTCAACTTTTGCATCAGTGTTGCTAGCACTCATGTCTATTTGCAAAAGACAACCGGATTTATAAGGGTTGAGTTGACCAAACGAGAAAGTCCATAGGGAAATTTCACTAACGTGATTAGGGGGACAGCACCCTCTCGAACTTCTAGATTTCAGATAGGTTGTAGCAATAATAGAGCAGGAGAGATTGGCAGTGATTCCAGACAGATGCTGCACCAGTATTAACTACCTGCATAGATGTGCAGAGCTTGAAAAACAGGCAAATTACACAACTTGCATTCAAAACAGACACAGCAAAGGAGGGCCTTCAGCATAAATGCACATCTATGCAGGTAGTTAATACTGGTGCAGCGTCTTTCTGGAAGCGCTCCCAATTTATCCTGCTGTACAAAACAAACATCAGTATACTTATGGCTAGCTGCATCCATGTGCTTCAGTTTGCATTCATATTTTTAGATTAGTGATTAGTGCATAATTTGCATATGTTTTATATTCAAGGTGTGTACTTTAGGTTTAATTTGCAGCCCAGGAGCGCTGTCAATTGTTTGCTGTAGCAATGTAAGACTTGACAGGTTATGTCCTCACTCAGTCTCTATGCCCCAATTTATTACCGCAGCTCTGAGCCCGGCTCAGGTCTTCACCTATAGACAAGCCCCCACGTGAACAGGACACATTATTTGTCTCCTGACTACTGTTACCCCCAGCTCTTTGCATGCAAGGCATACAAACTGATATAGAGAGGAATAACCTGTTAGAGTCCTAATGAGGCTAGTAACACAGTTCTACAGTTCAGCAGTATCACACAGGGTTATTACCTGGATTCAGAGGGATGAAGCAATCAGCGTCATTTGTCAGTAATGGCAGAGATATTGATTGCAGATTCTCCAGTATCAAGAGAGGGATCAAGCAATCCGCAGGCAACGTCAGGTAATAGGTAAACCAGGTTTGATACAGTTCAAACAAGTCTTCATGCAAAGTTATTCAACAGGTAATGGATGATCCAGGTTATGAGATGGTTCAAACATATCTGCATTCAGTGTTATGCAACAGGTAATAGATGATGCAGGTAATATATGATAAAGTTTATATGAGACTGAATGCACACTGTGCAGTTGGCTGATAAGGAAAGTAGGATTATACTTATCGTCCAGTTCAAGAAGTATGCAAGGGATATCCAATAACAAGCAAAGGTCTGTCCAGGTGGCAAGCGAGGGGTGTCCAATAACAGGCAAGATTGGTTCAGGCAGCAGGTAAGGATTTCCAGGAATAAAGCAGAGGTTAACCACCCTGGCGGTATTGACGAGCTCAGCTCGTCCTGGAAAAACTTGCTGAAAGCGGTATTGACGAGCTGAGCTCGTCAATACCGCCAGGGAGAGTTCTTGTTTCTCTTCCCCGCCGGCTGCACTTTTCTCTCATCGGAGGGATTCCCCAGGGTGGCTGTATGCCTGTCAGCACGCTGTGGGTAGCGATCTGTGCTACCCACAGCGTGCAGAACTAGCATCCAGCCACCCTGGGAATCCCTGTGCAGCCGGCGGGGCAGAGAATGTGTGGGGCTGTGCAGGGCTTCCCCTTCTGTGCCGGCGGGTGGCTGGTGCGAGGATCCCCTCTGTGGGGGGGGGGTCCTCTTCTGTGCTGGCTGTTAGTGGCAGGCGGCGATCCCCTGATCCCCTGTGAGGGGGGGAATCCCCATACTGTGCGTGCGGGTGGCTGGGTGGCCCTTCTCTGTGTGTGAGTGGGGGGGGGTGTATAATCCTTCTAAGGGGGCTAGTCGTGGTCAGTCGGGGACACCCCCTCCTGTGGTGGGGGGGAGGTGGGTGTCCCCATCTATGCAGGCTGTGGGTGGCCTCTCCCTCCTCTTCCCCCATCCCTCCCTCTCTGTCCCCCGTGCCCCCCCTCACCCCTGATCCTGTGTCTCTTCCCCCCCGATCCTGTGTCTCCCCCCTGTCAGAAGCCCTGCTTCACTCACCTGAGGGCTTTCTCCTGCGCCGGCCGCGATGGACACCCTCCTCCTCCATCGCCGAAGTCCCGGTCTGTGTTATTACAGTACGCGGCTTGGTGACGTCACCAAGCTGCGTACTGTAATTACAGAGAACACGAGACTTCGCGATGGAGGAGGAAGTGTGCCGCTTCCGCCGCAGGAGAAAGCCCTCAGGTGAGTAGATCAGGGCTTCTTACAGGGGGGAGACACGGGATCGGGGGGGGGGAGGGGAGAGACACAGGATCAGGGGTGAGGGGGGGGGGGCACGGAGGACAGAGAGGGAGGGATGGGGGAAGAGGAGGGAGAGGCCACCCACAGCCCGTATAGATGGGGACCCCCACCTCCCCCCCCACCACAGAAGGGGGTGTCCCCGACCGACCACGACTAGCCCCCATAGAAGGGGATACCTGCCCCTTCCCCCCCCCCAATGCACACACAGAAGGGCCACCCGGCCACCCACACGCACAGTATGGGGATTCCCCCCCCCCCCCACAGAGGGGATCCCCGCCGGCCACTACCAGCCAGCACAGAAGGGGAGCCCCCCCCCCCCACACAGAAGGGACACCCGGCCACAGTTAGGGGGCATCGGGGGCAATGGGGTTGGGGGGGGGGGCAGTGGCACCCGCAAACCTAGCTCCCTATACATATGACTCCCTAGACCTGGCTGCACATCTGTCTCCTATACACCTGGCTGCACATCTGTCTCCTATACACCTGGCTGCACATCTGTCTCCTATACACCTGGCTGCACATCTGTCTCCTATACACCTGGCTGCACATCTGTCTCCTACACACCAGCAAACATCTTGCTCCCTATATACCTGGCAAAACATCTGGCAAACTATTCCTGGCTAATACATCTGGCTAACTATTCCTGGCTAATACATCTGACTAACTATTCCTGGCTAATACATCTGGCTAACTACACCTGGCTGCACATCTGGCTAACTACACCTGGCTGCACATCTGGCTAACTACACCTGGCTGCACATCTGGCTAACTACACCTGGCTGCACATCTGGCTAACTATACCTGGCTGCACATCTGGCTAATACATCTGGCTATACATCTGGGTCTTATACTCACCATTGGCATGCTGATCCCTCGTCGCGTGCCTCTGATAGCTTCCCCAGTGCCTTCTTCCATGTCCCTTGGCGGATTTTGCTTCTCCCTTGGCGATCACATGTCCCCCGTCGATCGGTGTTGATGGCACCAATGTCACACAGCATCATCAAAATCTCGCAGCAAACACTTTTTTTTTTTATTGAATTCAATACAATAACCTGTATTGAATTCAATATAAAAAAAATGATTGCAAAAAAAAAAAATTAGTTGAAAACTATTGGAAATTAATTGAACCACTTTTTGCACAGAAATCCTGGGGAAATAGAATGCCAGGGTGGCTACTCACAACATACAAGAGTAGTCCAATACAAGCCAAGGTCAATATCCAGCGTATCATTAACAATTGAGTGCGCACCCAGCAACTAGCCAAAGCTATGCTTATCACGGGCGATGACTGGGAACACTCTGCAGATTTAAATACAATACATCATCCAATCAATGGCCGGCCACACTCCGCACATCCAATCGCACAGTAAGGCCCTGCCTAGGTGTCAGCTGACACCGCTCTGTCAGCTGACTATTGTTTACCTTTGCAGAGGGCTAACTGGGAACGCGCCCCCGCCTATCAAAATGTGCGGCCTGTGAGTCACCGGCAGCGTAATCAGCGGGGAACAAGCGCCGAGACCCGGAAGCTGCAGATTCTACCCGGGTCTCGGCGGAATCAATAACTTTAACAGGTATATTCCTTATAAGCAATAATACACCCACACTATTTGGCCAATTAGAATCCTTCAAGTTGTAGACATTCTTGTGATTGGAGAATGTTTCCCTATGGACATTCTCGTTTGGCAACCTCAACCAAACTAGCTCCAGACAACCTCTGGATATTACACTAAGCACATGGCTTCCACTCCTTTGGTCGACCAAGGCCTAGTTGAACCTGTCCTGTTAAACCGCTGTATGATCTTTGCCACATCATCTTATAGCCTAAGCCAGTGATTGCTAACCTTGGCACTCCAGCTGTGACAAAACTACAAATCCCATCATGCCTCTGCCTCCCTGAGTTATGCTTAGAGCTGTCAGAGTATTGCAATGCCTCGTGGGACTTGTAGTTCCACCACAGCTGGAGTGCCAAGGTTAGCCATCACTGGCCTAAGCCATCTTTATGATGGGGAACTATTCCTTTGCTGCTTTCACAGTGGGACGTTACAGGCGCACGTTAGAGCAGCCTGTAACGCAGCCCAACTCACAGTAATGGAAAATCAATGGGCTGTTCACAGTGCCCACGTTGCGTTACAGTGTAACGTTGCACGTTTAATGAAAGTGCAGCATGCTGTGCGTTATAGGAGGTTTTAGCCGCGTTAGACTGTTTGCACATGCTCAGTAAGGGGAGAGTCCGCTATTGTTCCTAGCCACATGTCTAATTAATATTCACTGCACTGTAGTGTTGTCCAGATCATGAACGATTCGGATCTTTGTTCCGGATCTTTTTTGTGAGTCGAATCATCCGGATCATCACAATGAACGATTCGGTTCACAGTGGATGTCTGGAAGAAACAGGAACTGCAGCTTCTGTGCACAAGCACAATCTTCCTGCTGCATCTCTTCCTTCCCCATTAGCACCCTCAATGTTCCCTCATTCTCCTGCACCTCTCACTCTGCTGCACCCCTGCTTCCTGCTTCCCTAGTAAAATGATTCAAAGATTCGGTTCAAAGATCTGGATCTTTTCAATGATCCAATTCGAATCATTGAAAAGATCCGGACTTCCCAGTATAGAACGTAAACGGCGCAGCAAGAGCCGCATAGCGCGGCTCAATCTGCCGTCCGACTTCAACACCACCATGCGTTGTGTTAGCGGCACGTTATGCGACCTTAACGTCCCCTAAAACGCAACGTCTTGGTGTGAAAGAGGCCTTAAGATCCTCAGAGTTCTCTGGCATTAGGTGTCCTGTTGAACTTCCAGTGACTGGGATGAGAGAGTGTGAGATTGCCAACACAATATTTATCACTGCTCCCGATTAACACCTGAGACCTTGTAACGCTAATAAGACCCTGGTGTAGGTAAAAATGTTTAGTTGGGTTAGAATTTTTACATTTTTCACTTTTGTTGCCAAAGGTTTAGACATCAATTGCTGTGTGTTGAGTAATTTGGTGGGCCAGCAAATTTACGCTGTTATACAAGCTGTACACTGTGTCATATCTTTAGTGTAAAAGATATAATAAAATATTTACAAAAAATTGAGGGATGTACTCACTTTTGTCAGATACTCTAAATAATTGTATCTGTAGGAGTATTCATAAATAGTATATATAATTATTTTGAGGACTCAAAATGTTCAATACTCTGTAGTTTCAGCTTGTTGCTTGTAGCGCCTGCATATCAGACGACAATGGAGGAGTAGAGGATAGACTCAATAGTGGCAGTGTAGAAGTAGGTCATCAGTTTCCATGGCATTCCAAACTTCCTCAGTTGCCTCAGGAAGAACAACTTTTGCTGAGACTTTGTCTGGACCTTGGAGGTGTTCTCTCCCCACTTGAAGTCGTTGGTGATAGTGGCATCTAGGAACCGGATGCTCAACACCCTGGAGACATCTCTGCCTTCGATGGAGACTGGGTTTAGTTCGGGAGGGCACCTTCTAAAGTCGACTATCAATTCAACATTTGTTTCTGCGTTGAGTACAAGCTGGTTGTACTTGCACCATTTGCAAATGTGCTCAATCTCGTTTCCATCGCTACCAGTGAGTTCAAAAATGGTGGTGTCATCTGCAAATTTGATGGCCTTGACAGAGTCAGCAGATAAGGTACAGCTATTAGTGTACAGGGAGAACAGGATTGGGGACAGTACATACCCTTGCCTATGTTTGTCTCTCTTTCCAGGGAGGTACAGCTGCCAAGCTTGACTAGTTGTGTCCTATTGGTGAGGAAGTCTTTAATCCAAACGCATAGCGTGAGGTCAAGACCAAGTTGTGGAAGAAGTGAGTGAAGCTTAAATTGAACAAAATTTAATTGTCCAAAGGAGCAGCTTTTTACTCCACATCTGAAGTAATCCATTTACTGAAGAAAAAAGACACTCCTATATCACAGTCTCTGTTAGAAATCCTGTGGAGTGTTTTACATGCAGGTAAACAGAAGAGCTTTCCTTTTTTTCGGCAATAGTTGCATTTCTCCATCAGTAATGCCTTATTGATGAGGGGGTAGATTCCAGAATATGTGTGTGTGTGTGTGTGTGTATGTATGTATGTATGTATGTATGTATGTTTATTTATTTAATTTTTATTTATTTTTTTATCACACACATACTTTCTCTCTGATCAGATCTGACTGAGAGACTGAGATAATTGCTCTTTTTTTTCCCATGAAATTCTTTTAACAACCATTGGTGACTGAGCTTGAATCTGGTTGCTGTTGAACAGTATACAGTATACTGTATTTCTTCAGAGACAAAGCTCATTGTAGTCTGTCCCTGCCAATGCAGTCGTTTGTCTCATGGTCTTCTGGATAGGCAGATCTAATTTTATCTGTCAGACCCTGCTGTGAAAGGATTTTGCTTTTGGGTAATATGACTGAATTTTGTTTAAACACGATTATAGCGGCCCCAGGCCCTCACACAAAGCAAAGCACATTGTGAGCATTTTTATATTCATTCATTGTTCCTGTGCGTATTGATGTCAGTGATGATAAAATAATCAAGAGATCTGGAACAAAACAATAGATTTTTTTCTAGTTAAATTTGTAATACTAATCCTGAATATTTTGTTTCTATGTTACTAGCAGATAGAAATAGAGGACAGAAAATAGTTTGAATGAAAAATTGCTGCGATTTTGCGATCGCATACACGAAAATCGTGGCAATTTCTACTGTGTTTTTGATGAAAGTGAAAGGCAGCGATTTAAAAAAAACACTAATCAATCGCCAAACGCTCAGAAAAATGCTTCGAGTTTGAATGGTCCCTCAAGGTGGTCATACATCAGGCGACTTGGTAGCTGATTGACCATCTAATTTGATTATTATAATCGAATTGGATGAAAATCAGTGGCAGCAAGAGCACGCCCGATCAACGATGCAACCAATTTGGGATGAAATTGGTTGCATGTATTGATCAACCATGCTGCAAGATGTAAGGCCGTCATGCTTGTTTGGGTGCATGGCTGTAACTGCATGCGATATCTAGATGAATGGCAGATGCGGCCCTGGTGTGTGCGCGTACGAGAGGATTCGCAGCCGGAAGATTGGGGCGCAGGATACAGCCATTATATGGCTTATCCTGCTGCTGCACAAGTCCCGGAAACGTTAATTGCTATTCCCCCTCTAGGTCCACGTGGATGGTGGGGAATTATGTAATTCAGCTTCCAGCAATTGCTGGCGGACGAATTAGTGTTTTAAAAGTAACTTTAGCTCCCTCTTCTGACAGCGCCGAAGTTACTCACTGTGCGCCGTTATAGCCGTAATTCCTACATTACACGATATAATTACATTATATCGTGGCGCCGGCTGCGCCCAAGTCTCTTGCGCTGTTATTACAGCGCTCGCGTTTGTACATTGTGTGTGTGTGTGTGTGTGTGTGTGTGTGTGTGTGTGTGTGTGTGTGTGACACACGTCACACACATGGCCATGTATGTATATGAGAACGAAGCATGAAGCCAGCGGTGGACACAACTGGTAAAGTATTCACGTACAGACACCAGGGGGCACATTTTACTAGAGAGAGGCAGTGCCAGAGGTGGCAGATGTGGCGTCACAAGGCCGATTCCTGAGAGCTTTCATACTGAAATTGTGATTGGGAATCAGCCTGCAGTGTATGGGCAGGCAACAGAAATCTCTCCGATCAGAGAGATCTGTCTCTTGGTCGATCTGCTTATACATCATCTGATGTATGGGCACCTTTAGAGAACAATGAAGGTTTATGGCATGATTAAAGTACAGGTGTACTCATAACAAAGCAGGACTTAAATGTCTTACAATTGCCCCACCCCCATCAGTAATGCAATATACTTGCATTATGTATTTTTAGCACATTTTAGGATCTCATCATTTATGCACCACACTGATAGCATAGAATCCTTACTCTCACTGTAATACAGGTGCAGTGCTACTATATTCAGCTTTTTATAAATTGTGCCAATCAGATCCCTTTTATTTGATGTTTAGTCATAGTGTAGTTATCTGTGTATCCTCCCTCTACATTAGGAGAAGAGTAGAACATACTCTTTCTGTGCACTGATGAACCTACTCCTAGCAGACCCAGGAAATAGAACACTTACACATGAGATTTGAATTTCTTTCTGTACAATGATTGAAAAGTAATTTTTTTCCTTTAACCTCCAGGACAGGTCCACCACGAGAACGACAGGCTCCTCCCAGGAACAGGAAACGTCCAGATAGAGCACTCTATAAAACTTTGTCCAACCCCTTGATCCCCAGTTGACGTTTCCTGTTCCAGGAACAAGGAGTGCTCTGGTCGCTCGCCGGTCCGTCAGACCAGGAGAGTTTGGGACTTGGTTGGCGGCTATGGGTGGACCTGCCTGGAGAGGTTTTGCGGTCCGGAGGGGGAAGAAAGAGTGGAGTTACCTTCCCCATGGCTGTCCTGGCTGCCCGAGTTGCGGCGGATCCGGAGGACATGCGCAGCGTCCATGATTCCCCTTGGGCGGAGGCTAGTGGCGCGCCGGAAGTGACGCGAGGATCATGCGGGCCTCCGGAGGGAAGGCAGCTGATTGCCCTCAGTTGCGGAGTACGTATGACGTACTTCCGCCCTTACGTGACGTCACTTCCGGTCGCGTGGGTGAAGAGACGCCGGAAGCCCGCATGGTTTGCCAGTTTGTGTTCGGAACGGAGCGGCATGGACGCTAAGCAGGAACCAGGAAAGGTAAGCTTGGCGGAGGCTTGGTGACCTTTACGGTATGAGCTGTACGCCTAGGCCGCGTCTGTATGGAGGTCTGATATAAGATTAGAGACTTACAGTTTGCATTTAATAGCCTGCTTAGCGTCTGATGTGAGGTTTGTTATACTAACCTGTATCTATAGGCCGCGTCTGTACGGAGGTCTGGGATAAGATCAGAGACTTATAGTGTGCATTTAATAGCCTGTTTTAACGTCTGATCTGAGGTCTGTTATACTTAAATTTTTTGCGGACATACATGATATATGGAGGTTTTTTTCCACTTTGGGCCAGAGGGCTATATATATGAATATTATAGCTTGGGCAATTATTTGATTCTATGGGGGAGTAGAGTTATAGAGATATATATATGTAGCGGATGCATTTATATGTATATATGGCTCTTCATTCCTGCTCTCCTTGGTCAGGGTTACTGTCACTCTTCATTTTTCACCGGGTGATATTCCTTTAAATCAAAATCGGAGGAATGACATTGTGTTTTTGTGTTGATTGTTATTGTAGGGCCCGGAGCCTACTGAGCCGACAAAGCCAAGGAGGCGGTGCCCGCTCTGTGATGCAAAAATGGCCCATAACTACAATAAGCAGTTTTGTCAACCTTGTTTAATGAAACTTATACAGGAGCAATCAGGGGGGTTGAAGGAAGAGTTAATGACAGCCGTAAAGAAGGAAATGGCAGACACTATTAAATCTTTAAAGGAGGTGTTTGCTTCTGCTATTCCCCCAGCAGCAGAGTCAGTAAACCCGGGTAAAAGTACAGATATACCGGCCGCAGAAACACCTAATACAGAATCTCAGCCTGTAAAACACAAAAGTAAAAGTACAAAGAGAAATATGGTATCTTCCTCTGAAGAGGAAGACATGGAGGGGGAGGAGGAAGATAATGATGATGAGTCAGACTCCTCTGCTAAAAGTTGGGACAGCCAGTCTGAGGTTAAGAAAATCTCTAGATTTAGATTTCCAGCTGATGAGACAGAGCAGCTGATAATGGCGATTAACAAGACCTTAAACATTGAATCCAAAAAATCGGAGGAAATATCTATGCATGATAGGTTATATCAAGGAATGGAACCAAAAGAATCATTAACCTTCCCTATACACAGATCCACAAAGAATACCATATTAAGCCAGTGGAAATACCCTGATAGAAAATTGTTCATGTCAAAGGGTTTTATGAAAAGATTTCCATTTACAGAGGAAGATGTCAAAACTTGGGATAGATGTCCCAGGTTAGATGCGGCATTTTCTCAGGTTAATAAAGACAACGAATTGGCCTTTGAAGATCTAGGCTATCTAAAAGATCCGCAGGATAAAAAGGTAGAATTCGCTCTTAAGAAAGCCTGGACAGCAGCAGGAGCAAATTTTAGACCTGCAGCTGCCACAACTTGTGTAGCAAGAGTTCTATCCCTATGGGTTAAGAAGGTAGAGGAGAAAGTTGAAAAAGGAGCCTCTAAGGAGGAGATTTTGGAATCATTAGAAGTGGTCTCTAAGGCCACTGATTATATAACTGATGCAGCAGCTGAGAATATCAGAGTAAATGCTAGAACCTCGGCATTAATTAACACAGCAAGGAGGAATCTGTGGATAAAGAATTGGGAAGGTAGTCAGGCCTCAAAAGCCAGAGTATGCAATATCTCCTTCAATGGAGAATTACTATTTGGAGAGCAGTTAGACCAAATATTAGAAAGAACTTCTGATAGAAAGAAGGGATTCCCAAAAAAGAAAAAGTTTATACAGAACAAAAGATTCTTTAGGCGAAATAGACAAGACAACAAGGATAAGCCTCAGCAGAGGAGAAGACCTTGGGCCATTAACAGAGAGGGGACGAAAAGGAGTTTTCTTTTTCGAAAACAGGAGGGACAAGAAAAGAAATGACGCCAGAGAAAAAGTTGGGGGGCGTCTGTCGGGATTCTATTCCCAATAGACAAAAATTTCCAAAAGCGATTTCATCCTCAATCTCATAAGTCAGGGGTACAAGATTCAGTTTCAATCCTTCCCTCCAAAGAGATTTATTTCCACGTCCCTTCCAAAAGAAAAAGAGAAAAAGCTAGCGTTAAAAAGCATAGTAAAATCAATGTTAGACGAAAACGTGGTCATTCCGGTTCCAGAAAATCAAATCTCGAGCATTCAGGGATTTTATTCGACGGTATTTTTAGTAAAAAAGCCGACGGGGAAATTCAGACTGATTCTAAACCTAAAGGCCCTGAACCCCTTTGTATCTTATCAGAGATTCAGGATGGAATCAATTTACTCTGTGCGAACCTTGTTAACCCAAAATTGTATAATGACAAATATAGATCTGAGGGACGCTTATTGGCACATTCCGATAAGGGAGTCATCTCAAAAGTTCCTCAGATTTGCAATAAAAGAAAAAAGAATGATTCAGCATTTTCAATTCAGGGTCCTACCTTTCGGGATATCATCGGCACCGAGGATATTCTCAAAGGTAATGGCGGAGGTGACAAAGTTTTTCCACATGGAAGGGATTCTTGTAATCCCGTACCTAGACGATCTCCTGGTAGTGGCAGAATCATATCAGAAATCAAAAGAAAATACAGAAAGGGTGTTAGAACAATTACAAACCCTCGGATGGATAGTAAACTGGGACAAATCAGTCCTTCAACCAACATCAAAGATCCAGTTTCTGGGAGTCATTATAGATTCAGAGACAGAGAGAATGTATTTGCCAGTCGAAAAGATAGGGAAGTTAAAAGTTATGATACAGGGATTCATAACAAAGCCAGTGATGACGATAAGACAAGTAATGAAAGTTTTGGGATTCCTGACATCAACAGCTCCAGCTATACAGTGGGCAATGATGCATACAAGACACTTACAAAATTGGATGCTAAAAGTTTGGAACAAGACACAGGACAATCTAGAGACACAGGTCATATGTCCACCAGACGTACTGAAGTCCTTGGAGTGGTGGTTATCGGAGAAGATACTCACCGAAGGCAGGATGTGGATCATACCAACAGGGAAGATTATCACGACCGATGCAAGTCTTATAGGTTGGGGTGCACATCTGCAGGGAAGAATGTTACAGGGGCGGTGGCCAAAGTGTGTGAGGATGCAGTCATCCAATTACAGAGAGCTAGCAGCTATACAAAAAGCACTAGAACAGAGTGTACAGACACTGATGGGTCATCATGTTCAGGTCAGGTCAGACAACACCACAGCGGTAGCATATTTGAATCGGCAAGGGGGTACAAAGTCAGCGAAGCTGATGGAACTGGCCATGAACATATTAACAATAGCGGAAAAGAATTTTCTATCATTATCAGCAATACATCTGAAGGGATCATTAAACACGATAGCAGATTTTCTGAGCTGACGAAAGGTGTCAAATACAGAGATGGAAATATCAGACAAGATGTTCAGAAGATTGACCACACAGTGGGGTCGACCACGAGTAGATATGTTCGCAACCAAGCAAAACACAAAGTGCAGAAGATTCTACTCCCTGAATCCAAGCGAAGGAGCCGAAGCGGTAGATGCGCTAAGTCAGAACTGGATATTCGACAAGGGGTACGCATTTCCACCAATACAGCTAGTGCCACGAATATTACACAAGTTATCAAGGACCAAGACAGTAGTAATTATGGTAGTCCCGGATTGGCCAGCAAGAAGTTGGTATCCACTACTACTAAAGATGAGGCTGGAGGGTCCAATAAGGATTCCGGACAAGGAAGTACTAGCTCAGGGGTCAAGAAGAACTGGAAGCTCTATTCCAAATCTAAGCCTGTCAGCCTGGCTTCTGAGAGGTCCCCTTTAAGGAAAAAAGGAGTATCAGAAAGGGTTATTAGTACTCTATTGGACTGTAGGAAGAAAGTTACAAGAAAAATTTACCTCAAATATTGGAAAACCTTTAATATGTGGCAGGAAGAGTCAGGGTTCAAGGGTGATTTAGTGCCAACCATTTTAGAGTTTCTACAGGACGGGGTAGAAAAGAATATTTCGTTAAGTACTTTAAAGGTACAGGTAGCAGCAATATCTACCTTTATGGATGAGAGGTTAGCAAGGGACCCCCTTATCATCCAATTTTTTAAGTCAGTGGAGAGAAAGAAACCTATGTTAAAGAAAAAAGTTCCCAGTTGGGATTTATCCTTAGTTTTAAAGGTACTAAAGAAAGAACCCTTTGAGCCCATAGCAGATATTTCCTTCAGTCTATTGACAATGAAGACGGTATTTCTTATAGCTATTACATCGGCTAGACGGGTGAGCGAATTAGAAGCCCTATGTTGTGATGAACCGTTTTGTATAATACTTAGAGATGAAGTGATACTGAAGACATGTGATGAATTTCTCCCAAAAGTTACTACAAAATTTCACAGATCCCAGGACATTGTATTACCATCATTTAAAGAGGAACCAACATTGGATGTAAGAAGATGCCTTATGTGTTATTTAGAGAGGGTAGCGGAATTTAGAAACTCTAGAGCTTTGCTAATTAACACGTCAGGAGCTACAAGAGGTAGTAAAATGTCAAAGAGATCTATAGCTAGATGGATAAAATTATGTATAGAGGAAGCCTATAGGATTACAGGGAATACGGTAGTAGATACAATTAGAGCCCATTCAGCTAGGGCAGCTGCCACCTCATGGGCTTACAGAGCGGGTGCTACGCCAGAAGAGATCTGCAGAGCAGCCACGTGGTCAAGTTTAAGCACCTTCTCTAGACACTACAGAATAGACCTGATGTCTGCAAGACAGCAATCATTTGGAAGGAAAGTTCTGCAGGCAGTCAGCCCACCCTAAATTGGTAAGATTCTTGCTCATCTTCTCGTGGTGGACCTGTCCTGGAGGTTAAAGGAAAAACCAATGTTAGTTACCTGGTAACATCCTTTTTAGTAACCTCCAGGACAGGTCCGTAACCTACCCGATATTAATTATATGTATATGTATATATATATATATATATATATATATATATATATATATATATATATATATATATATATATATATATATATATATATATATATATATATATATATATATATATATGATGATGTGAGAGTATATGTATATGCAGTATGAATATTAAAACCCCTTTTTTGTTTAGGAACAGTACTTGAAATTGACTGGGGATCAAGGGGTTGGACAAAGTTTTATAGAGTGCTCTATCTGGACGTTTCCTGTTCCTGGGAGGAGCCTGTCGTTCTCGTGGTGGACCTGTCCTGGAGGTTACTAAAAAGGATGTTACCAGTTAACTAACATTGGTTTGTAGTGATGCTATACTTTTTTTATTGGAGCGCAATCGCTCCAGAAATGCTGCAGCACCCATGATTGCTCCTACCTCCATTGACTGGTAGAATACCAAAGCAGCTCGGGGTGACCCAAAACCACTAGGAAAGTATAGGGGACCAAAAGAGGCCGAAAGGCCACCCTACTAAAGAAAGCAATGCTTAGTGTGGTTTGCCCTCCTAAAACAGAAGATATTTGCGATACTTCAGATTTAAGTGTGTAACAGTGGTTACCCACAATGCATTACTGCTGAATATACCAGAATCGCTGGTGTATAGCAAGCCTATAGCTTTAAGGCTAGTTACACACCAGGACGTTGCGTTTAGGGGACGTTATAGGGCACATAACGTGCCCCTAACACAACGCCTGGTGCTCTCTGGTGTGGACGCCGGAGTGAGCCGCGTTGTGTAGCTCACTCTGGCGTCTGTGATGCGTACTCTTGGACGCATGGGGCATTACGTGGTCTCACCCGGCAAATCGCTGCACAGAGCGGCCGCTCCAGGAAGTAAACACTGCACGTCACTGAGTGCAGTGAATATTAATTAGCCATGTGCCCAGCCGCTCTCCCCTCCTCCCCAACATGACTGAGCATGTGCAAACAGTCTAACGCGGCTAAGCCGCGTAGAACGCACAGCATGCAGCACTTTGCTGCGTTACAATGTAACGCAACGTGGGCAGTGTGAACAGCCCACGTGTTACATTGCTGTGCGTTGGGGGTGCGTTACAGGCTGCACTAACGTGCGCCTGTAATGTCCCTGTGTGCAAGAAGCCTTAATGTTACAGAGCCACATCAACCCAACATACTGATAGCCTGTTTTGGACTGTTGGTCCTCCTTAGTGCATGGCAGGGATTGATATGGCTCTATAGGATAGGGCTTGGACCAGACTGTTAGCATAGTGATTTTGGAATCACCAAAGAGTCCAAAGCATGCATAAAACGGCTCTTGTTGGTACCAGCCCTAAGGCAACAGGCTGTGTGAATGCTGCTCCCTCACAACTTTTTGTGCTGCCAACAGTGCCTTTTCCTGCATGCACAGCCAGAAAAACCTCAACAGGAGTGAACAGCAATGGTAGCTGTAGCTGTTCCCACCTGCAACACAAAGTGAGTGAGGAAGTGCCCATGCACCACAGCCCTTCTCATAAGTAGTGTTGGTGTTTGAATTTAGGATCAGGAGGAGTAAACACCCTTGTGAGTCGCATTGCTTTTCACATGACTCCGATGCTTCTGCCTAACAAAACAGAAAGAGAGGAAGTATCAGTCATGTGAAACGCAATGGCTTCCTTTTATATTTGTGGCAGGGAGATTCATTTCTTGTAAACTTGAGTGGGGCTCTTAAAGGGGGACTTCAGCCTAAACAAACATACTGTCATCAAGTTACATTAGTTATGTTAATTAGAATAGATAGGTACTATAATCTCTTACCTACCATGTTTTAAAAGAACAGGCAAAAGTTTGTGATTCATGGGGGCTGCCATCTTTGTCATGGGGGCAGCCATCTTTTTGGCTGAAAGGAGGTGACAGGGAGCATAAGACACAGTTCCAACTGTCCTGTGTCCTGATAACCCCTCCCAGCTGCATGCGCTAGGCTTCAAATGTCAAATTCAAAATGTAAAAAAAAAAAAATTGCACCAAAACAGCAGAACAGAGCAACAACATCAGAAATCCCATCATGCTTTGCACAGCATCAGGGGAAAAAAGCCCGGGCAGTTTTCTTCTGTGCAGCTAAAAATGAGACTTGTATAAGAGAAACAAAGTTCTGATGCTGTGAAACTGTTAAAAAAACACCAGGCCTTTTCAGTGCTGCTGAGTCGATTTTTAGTCTGGAGGTTCACTTTAAGGAGATGGCTAGGGGAAAAATTATCCCATCACATCTTCCCTTACCCCTGCACTGTACCTTAGTGTACCTCATGTACATATGTCCAACATCTGAATGGGGCATCAGTGCTGGAGTGGGGCACACTTACTTACATTCTAAAATGTGTTCAGTCCTATTTACTTTCCAAGTGAGCCGTGCATTTATTTTACTGCAGTTTGAGTGCCTCATTTGTATAAAGCACACTGGTCAATTAACTCCTGCAATTAAAAATAAAGTGACCCTAGGCAAGTTGTAAATGGGCATAATTGTGCATGTACCCATGTTTATCTCACCATGGGGTCATGCACACAGCTGCAGAAATATTGCTATGCACAGATAATGCTTGGCAATATTTCCATTACTACCGGCAGCAGTGTACCACGAGTTACGCTATTAGCTCAGCCAGTGGTACTCGAGTACTGTGAGTGTTGCTACAGTAACATCTTAGAATTTTTGCCCTAGTTGATAACTTCTGTTGCTAAGCTTTTTGCTACAAATCTGCAATGCATGAGTGGGGCAATGATTAAGTACTTTATACAGTATGAGGTCAGTAAATGAAAGTGGTGACTAGTCAATAGCACTAGTCAGAGTAACTACTTGCAATGATTAACAGCTACTTGCATGACTAGTCCCCAGCAGTACTTGTTCCTTATTGCAGTATCCGTTCGGTTTCATCACAATTCCACATTGTTAGAGCTCCACCTTAATTTACTTGCTTTTAATTTGGTGATTTTTCTTTGTAAATGCTTTGAAGGCTTAGCTGCTGTATATGTTCCTGATGTATTTCACACTATGCCTCAGATGTGTGATTAAGAAACTTCAAAGTAATGTAGGCGTGTTAAAGACTGGATGCCATCCTTTCTAATCCATCCATTGTATTATTCTTTATGGTTTGCTGAATGGAAGCAAAATATATCATAAATAGTCAAAGGGCAAGTTTAGTAATAAGAAAGTTGCTGTAGTACCTACAGTATTGCTGGGAATACATTGTGCGTTTTTGCGGCTCGATTCTGCCGTCCGATCGATTCCCTGTTCGACTTTGCGCCCGATTCTCTTATCGTCCATTCATTTTTCTTATCTTTTACCATTGTTCCCTATGCAAAATCGACCACGGAATCGATCGGGCGGGAGATCGGACATGTCGGAAATGATCAATCGAGCCATCTAAATGGCTCAAAAACGTACCGTGTATTCCCAGCATTACACCCAATGATGATCTCGGTCTAGGATCTAAATCTGATACCACACATCTGCCTTCCTCCATCTTGAGTTTATGACCTATGTGACACAGACATTCATTACTTATCAATATATCTCATCTGGAGAAAGCAATATATAGAAATATGGATGAAGTCTCTTTCACATCAGCCAACGCGTGCACGAACCCGATTTCGTGCATGCGTTGAGTGACATTGGGAAATTGTGGTGCGACGCTGATTAGCGGCGGTAGTTATTAATTCACCTGACAGGAAACCGCCCCAGCTGGACGTTACAAAGCCCCCAGATGCGTTACAGCGTAACGCTCTGGAACGCTTCGTCTAATGTGAAAGTTAACATGAAAGTCAAATAGCCTTTCATATTACCTTTCTAAACGCAAGCTAGCAGCGATCCGTGAAAACGCATGGATCAGCTCCCAGTGTGAAAGAGCCCTAAGCCCATGAATAAGTTATAGAGCCAGTTTTCACCTTGATATGACAGTCATGGAACTTGTTGATGTGAGTGCTACAGGTCAGCCTACATACCTCACATATCTCATAAGAGTATTCTGGTACAGCAGCTGACTTGGCATTGCAGACTGGTTTAGAGGCCTGTAGTAGTTCTTGACTAGGTAGATTACATTTTTTTCTTCACTGGATGTACACCATGTAATACAGTCTTCTGAAATCCCATTCAGACCTGTATTTATTTCTTAAAGAGGAATTTACTGAAAATAACGTAATGAATAACATTGTTTGTTTACAATATTTATTTATAGATTATTTAGTCAGTGGTTTCCCATTGTAAAATCTTTCCCTAAGTTACATTCTGATATGTAGGGCGACATCTTTAGTTCTGCCAGGTGATGTGTGCAGAATGTTTTACTGAGAGTTCTATGCACGGTGGTAGACCATGCTTGCTTAGCAGTTGGAAAAAGCCATTATTTTCCCACAATGCAACTAGGTTAGGTTCACAGACAGTAAATGTCATGACATCACACTGTGGGAGGGGTTTTACCACAATATCAGCCGCACAGACCCTCCTGATGATCTATGATTATCTTTCTCGTGGGAAAGTGAGTATCAGTTACTTATTGGGATGAAGTTCAATCCTGAGTTATAGTTCCTCTTTAATTTGATATGTATACAGTGTTCTCCCCAGAATTTTTTTCCAGCCGGGTGGCATGAAAAAGTAGCCGGGTGGGGTGAGATGGGAAAATGTATGGGGTATTTACTACCCCGTCTCACCCTCAAACCAACCCCACCCATATATTGCTTACCTACTCATTGGTGGTGAGTGCCCTTTATTATTTATTATTATTATTATTATTTAAGTATTTATATAGCACAGACAAATTACGCAGCGCTGTACAGCGTATATTGTCTTGTCACTTAACTGCCCCTTAAAGTGAATGGGAACCGCATTTAGAAAAAATGAAGCAAATACTTACCTAAGGAGAGTAAAGGCTCTGGGTCGTATAGAGCCTTCCATCTCCTCTCTCGGTGCCCTCTATCCTGTGCTGGCTGCCCCCTCCCCCTGTTTCAATCCCCCGCCGAAAGGGTATTTGGAAGTCTTCGGGAGCCGTGTCCTCCCAAAGACGTGTGGCTCCATACTGCACAGCCGTGAGCGAGCAAGAGAGCGTGCTTGCGCAGGTGCAGTACAGGGCCGCCCTTCTTCAGGAGCACTCTGAAGCCTCCTTTGGCCGGGTAAAGCAGTATTTGACTAAATTAGTCAAATACTGCTACCGGGCGGCGAGCCAGCACTGGATCGAGGGGATTAGGAGAGGAGCAGGAAGGCTCTATAGGACCCAGAGCTTTCCCTCTCCTTGGGTAAGTATCTGTCTCATTTTTTTATATGCGGTTCCCGTTTACTTTAAAGTGGCTCAGTCTAGTCCCTACCCTAGTCATATGTGTGTATTGTGTAGTATATGTATTGTAGTCTATGGCTAATTTAGGGGGAAGCCAGTGAACTTATCTGTATGTTTTTGGGATGGGGGAGGAAACAGGAGTGCCCAGCAGATAACCATGCAGACACAGGAAGAACTTACAGACTCCATGCAGATAGTGCCCTTCTGATTATCTCCCTGCAGCAGTACTGGTAAAAGCAGGGACATGCGAGCCCTTTGCGTCATCTGAAATACGACTAAATGCTTTAAGCCCACCCAGAGCTGTGCATCAGCGTTGGTTATAAGATGAAGCCATGCTGCTACACAGCCCTGTGCAGGTTTACAGCGCATGGCTGCCTGTCAGATGACGCAGAAAATACTGTTCTTTACCTAAATTTATCTGTGCTACAGCAGTGGAGATCTGCTATACAGTATAGAAAAAGCAGTGAGGTCTTGTAGCTCTGGTAGCAATGGTACCTCTGGGGAAGGAATGGTTAGGACTAGTGGTGGGTGAAAGCAGAGGCTACACGGTACAGACCTTTTGGAAAAATGCTGGGCAGAGGTGGCAGGCAATGGAGGCAGACTGCAGTCCAATCAGTAACAAAAACTTTTTTTTTTTTTTCATTTAGCAGTAAAGGAACTGGCCCTCACCTCTCGCACAGACAGTGCACTAGGAATTGAGGAAACTAAAATGGCTCAGCCTCTCCTGCTGTATACAGGCATAAATGAACTCTGTGACCTGGTCAGTGGTCACAGGCAGCAAGACTAGAGTGAGCCAGATGAAATGTGAGGGACTGCATTACTGAGCTGGCTGCCGTGCTCCATTAGCTGGCCACACGCTGTGAGGTCTAGAGAGTGCGACTCACTTGCTTCTAACGTGCCTATGCCGCCCCGGCTGTCAGCAGAATACAGAGGACAGCAGCAGCTGGAGGCGGAGCCTGGCACACTGGAGGACGCTTGCAGAGAGAAGGGACCTTACTAGCTGTGAGGAGTTAAGGCAGAGGAAAAGCTGTGGTATTTTTTGCAACCCTGAATGCAGCAATAAATCCCAGTTTGCCAAACCATGTGCGTGTACCTCATACAGGCTCGAGTCTCCCTGCTATGTAAACTCCAGCAAGCAGACTGCCTCTAACACGCCCCCCACAGTCTGTAAGTATGCAGACCAATCCCAGAAGCTGTGCCATGCACGGTTATGGGATTCGCTGCCTCCTGCACGAAAAAATGCTGCAATGTCGGCCGAATCACTAAGGTAAGTGATTCGGACGGTGGCAGCATTATCCCCCATGGCAGAGTTTCCTTGCGTGATTTGCTTGTCATACATTTTTTTTTTTAAAATATCTCTTCAATTCAAGAATTGCAATACATTTTGCAGGCAGGCATATAGTGAGAGGTGGTAGAGGGAATGGGTGGCAGGCTCCGAAAGGTGGTAGAGAAATTGGTGGCAGGCAATAATGAGAGGTGGTAGAGGGAGGAGGTGGCAGGCAGATAGTGAGGGTGGTAGAGAAGAGGGGTGGCAGGCAGATAGTGAGGGGCGGGAGGGGGTGGCAGGCAGATGGTGAGGGGTGGTAGAGGGAGAGTGTGGCAGGCAGGTAGTGAGAGGTGGTAAAGGGAGGGGTGGCAGGCAGGTAGAGAGGGGTGGTAGAGGGAGGGGTATCAGGCAGATAGTGAGAGGTTAAAAAAAGGAACTCCAAGAGCCCCAATAGTGTAATAGGTACTGGTAAATAGTTACTAGATAGAGTAAATATTAATACTCACAAACCAGGGTTACCATTAGGCAACCACTGTAAAAGTAGGTGGGGAGATTTTCCTGACCCCACTCAGGAATAAGAAGTCGCTCTCTGTAGATGAGAAAAAGGGGGTTCAACCCTCCACCCAGGGTGGACTCAATATTATGCAGGAGGACAGAGGTGCCAAAAGGATAAAAGGAAGCTAAATGAGCTTAAAAAACCAAATTCTTGGTAAATAGAGGAGGTAGTGGTGGACTTGCCTCCTCCAAGTAGACACACAACGACTGTAGTAAAGACAGTCCATATATTTTATTTATGAACTCCAAATATGCAACGCGTTTCGCAGGTTTGATCCCTCTTCATCGACAAAAAACACACAAGCCACCAAGCCAGTATATGCCGCACACTGCTAGTATGAAAAAAAAGTACACTGCAACATGTAGTAGTGCAAAAATGTATAAAGTTTTTTATTAATATTATTAATATATAAAAATAGAATGTAAGCTAGTATAAGCTTCTATCAGTGAGTGCCAAACTCGACCTTGGGTCTGCCTATATCTCCCATCCCTTTATATAAAAACACTCGCATATATATTAGACCATACTGGTGCCTTCCAATTCCTCCAGTAAACAAAGCGTGAGGTATCCTGAACCACCCTATAGGTGATAGCAAGGTAGTCAAAAATATAATACACTCACAGAGGTTAGAAAAATACTAAGGACCAATATGATCAAAATATATAATGCCGCCAAGCTCAAACACCCACCAATGTGCACATGGTATAACCAATTGCATACAGTACCAATTAGTTATTGGGCCCTTCAGACTACCTATTGCAGGTTTCTCTAATCTTATTATTCTCTAAAGCCCCGTCTACACGGGGAGAGATTGTGGCGATCCGGCGGCTCGATTAGCCGCCTGATCGCCTCTTCCGCGTGCCCGCCGCATCCCCGCTCGGCGCGCGTGCGCAGGGATCAATACCCGCTCGATTCCCGCTCGTCCCCGCGCCGCTTATCTGCCGCTCGATTCCCTGCCATTGTCCCCTCGCGGGGAGCGAGCAGGGAATCGGCGGTGCTAAGATCCGTCCTGTCGGATCTTATCAATCGAGCCGCATCAGCGGCTCGATTGATAAGGAGCATCGCGGCCGCATCTACATGTGTAGATGCGGCTTGATGACCATAAGAACAACCGTGGTACCACAAGAAAAAATATAGCATGCTTTCAAAAAAGTGTTTCATCACATTAGTACATCCAGGATTCCAGCTATATATATATATAAAAAAAAAAGCAGCATCCACATTAACGGTTATCTTCACTGCAGCAAAAGATATGGATAGTAACCACCATCTAATGAGGCCTCCTTAATTTATGAGGTAGACTGTGTGATCCTCTTCATATCACAGCATGCATAGTATAAGATCATCATCTAGATTTTACATAAGGAGATCATTTCCATTCTCATGCCAGGAGTAATATTCAGTAATATAAGCATTATCAACCTGTTCAATCGCAACAGGGACTCCTCCGCAGATGAATGTCTGCAAACATTAGCATGATATAGATTTATACTTATCATTCTTATAGGCAGCTTCTATGCTATGCTGTGCGCCTCCATAGTAGTTCACTGGGCCCAGACTGTAGTGTTCGGTGATGCAGTTACCATGCTGGCATGGCGGCTCGGCGTGCAGATGTGTATGTGAGCGACGCTAATGCATTTCGCCCCGCCCCCGGAGCTTCGTCAGAACGACTCACATACACATCCGTGGTAGAGGGAAGGGGGTGGCAGGCTGATGGTGAGGGGTGGTAGAGAAATTGATGGCAGGCAGACTGTGAAAGGCAGTAAAACAAACACACATAACATTTATATCGCACTTTTCTCCTGGCGGACTCAAAGCGCCAGAGCTGCAGCCACTAGGACACGCTCTATAGGCAGTAGCAGTGTTAGGAAGACTTGCCCAAGGTCTCCTACTGAATAGGTGCTGGCTTACTGAACAAGCAGAGCCAAGATTCGAACCCAGGTCTCCTGTGTCAGAGGCAGAGCCCTTAACCATTACACTATCCAGCCGCTGCTGAACCGAGTGAAAGGTAATAGTGGAGGTGGTAGAGGGAGGGAGTGGGAGGAAGATAGTGAAGTGGTAGAGAGTAGAGGTCACCAGGAGAGGAATGGGTATGTGGGGGGGTCCTTCAAAATTTTTCTGGGGAGCCCCATGCTTTGTAGTTATGCCCCTTCCTTCTATTATTATTTTTCACAGTGATCTGTGCCCATTCTCAATCTCCCTTCTGATATCGACTATAGCTGGTGGTAGTAGTGCAGTGTGTCACATGCTTTCACACAGTGCTAGGCCCTCATAAAATACAGCGGTGCTGTATTCATCCTCTGATTCTTGTACTCAATGAAAATGTTAAAAATGTTAATTAAATATAGATCTGCATTCTACATGATTGGTCATAGTTGAGAGGACTTTAACCACATGCATGTGAGTAGCTGCCATCATGCTGTGAGTAGCTGTGAAGTAATCTATGCGTCGGTGCAAAACGTGGCAGGCAGAGGGTGAGGGGTGGTAGATGGGAGGGGTGGCAGGCAGATAGTGAGGGGTGGTAGAGGGAGGGGTGGCAGGCAGATAATGAGAGGTGGTAGAGGAAGGGGGCGGGGGTGGCAGGCAGATAATGAGGTGGTAGAGGAAGTGGGTGGCAGGCAGATAATGAGGGGTGGTGGAGGGAGGGGGTGGCAGGCAGATAGTGAGGGGTGATAGAGAAATGAGTGGCAGGCAATGTTGAGACGTGGTAGAGGGAGGGTTGGCAGGCAGATAGAGAGGGGTGGTAGAGTGAGGGGGTGGCAGGCAGATGGTGAGGGGTGGTAGAGAAATTGATGGCAGGCAGATTGTGAAAGGCAGTAAAGAACCAAGTGGCAGGTAATAGTGGAGGTGGTAGATGGAGGGAGCGGCAGAAAGATAGTGAGGTGGTAGAGAGTAGAGGTCACTAGGAGAGGAACGGGTATGTGGGGGGTCCCTTCAAAATGTTTCTGGGGATCCCCATGCTTTGTAGTTATGCCCCTTCCTTCTATTATTATTTTTCACAGTGATCTGTGCCCATTCTCAATCTCCTACTGATATCTACTATAGCTGGTGGTAGTAGTGCAGTGTGTCACATGCTTTCACACAGTGCTAGGCCCTCATAAAATACAGCGGTGCTGTATTCATCCTCTGATTCTTGTACTCAATGAAAATGTTAAAAATGTTAATTAAATATAGATCTGCATTCTACATGATTGGTCATAGTTGAGAGGACTTTAACCACATGCATGTGAGTAGCTGCCATCATGCTGTGAGTAGCTGTGTTCATGAAGTAATCTATGCGTCAGTGCAAAATGTGACTCATGATATGGAGTTCTGATAAACTTAGAGGAAGTGCTTTGTCACTCCAGATTTAATAAGAAATACCTGGCATAAACTTGGGTACACCTCAGTTGGCAGTGATCTTCTCTTCATTTACATACCTGTATTAATAAATCTGAGGTAAGATGCTGAGCACTAGTCAGCTGAATTATGCTTATGTTGTCTATACTGAAGTATGTATTTCCCCCTTTTTTCAGGCAGTGATCACGCTGTTGGTTACTAATAAGATTCTTCAGACTTCTCTAAGGAAATGTAGTGTGATGAGCAAAGCACTTTTGTAAAACAAAAGCTGACATTTTTTCAAGCTTCTCTATTTAAGAATAGACATTTAGAATATGCATTCAAATTGACTTTTTCTTTATCTTTCAGTGTAAGTCAGTGTTGGCAAGTTTATTTATAGAAAAATGTGCCAATAGATATTTTATATTGGCCTAGTTTACATGGATGGTTTTCAAGTGCAAATGCTTTGTCTTGCCACCCCCTCAACTGCTCACATGTGAAATCTTCAGTCATGCAGAAGTGGCAGACTGCCAGTGTACACAAGCGTACTTGTGGCACAACTGAGGCTGGTCAAACTGACATGCTGTGTCTGGGGAGCCATAAATGACTTAAAATAGACTGGAAGGCAGCTAATAGCCTTGTTTGAAAATCATGGATGCATTAAGCTCTGTACTCTCCACCCGACGGGTCCAGCTGTGTCCCCTTGACGACGGTCGTTCAGTGACGCCTCTTCCTGGCAGGGGGTATGCAGGATGTCACATGACGTTGCACGTCAGGCGTGAACGAGATTTCCAGTGGCTGACTGGCGGGTTTTTGTTTGTTTGTGTGCTTTTGAGCAAAAGTTTCTGTGATCTTGCAGCGCTGGTACAGACGCGCAATAACGACTGGTCACGGTGAATTGGATATTCAAAGAACTCCCGAGGCAAATAAATACATTTTTTTTACTTAACTGGGGCTTATTCCAGCCCCTAGAAGTCCTTTGGGTCCCTTGTCACAGCTCCAGTCCTCCCTTGTGTCCCTCTGGCTGCCTGTAAGTATTGCTGACCCATCGGCGCTTCTGCGTAGACATGTGTAAGCTCCCGCCCATGAACGTGCCTACGTCATTGGACACTTACTGCACATGCGCTGAAGCACCGACCCACTGATGGGTTGGCAAAACTTATAGGCAACCAGCGGGATACTGGGGAAGACTGGAGCTGCCCCAGGTAAGTAAAGAGAGATTTATTTATTAGTCTCTGGAGTCCTGAAAAATACGTCAAGCGTTGTGCGAGGCTCGATTGCCTCAGGTGTGACCACAGGAGACAGGGTTTACTTACCCAGAAGTCCGTCGGCTTCTATGCGTCTCACTTCACTTGCACTCGACCTATGGGACATGTTCCATGATGCCTTACCGCACTTCCTCCTTTAAGCTGGAAGGAGGAAGTGCGGTAGTGTGTTGAGCAACGCGTCCCATAGGTCACGTGCAAGTGGAGTGAGACGCATAGAAGCTGACGGACTTCTGGGTAAGTAACCCCTGTCTCCTGTGGTCACCCCTGGGGCAGTCAAGCCTCATTTGAATTTCTAATTCGAGTAGTTCTATACTCCAAAGCCCATCCCTGGTTATAGGCGAATAAATGGAAGGAGCCCTGACAGGTGAAAATTGCTCTGGATTTTCAAGGGGAAAAACCCTTGGAGGTGAAGTGGTTAAACTGCTTAAAATCTAAAAAATTGAATGGGTTAATTAAAACATGTCTCTTAATGAAAAAAAAAGTGTAGCTGTAATTTTACAATTGACCACAAGATATCCTAGTGCATTAGAGGAAGTAATGCGTGGATGTGTAAGTATTGTTTTTTGTGAATGGCGGCGCTGTCTTATAGACAGCAGCGGTCATTCACACGGGGACTTAGATCAATGAATGAGAACTGTGTTAACAATTCACTCTCGGCTAACGATTGGCAGCGGTAACGATCGTGGGAGCCCGGGAGAAGGGGAAGGGGGGATCGGGAAGGGGACATAGTGGCTATGACCCTGCAAGGAGATATGGGATTTTGCCGGGATGTACTTACTAGTCCCAGGGGAGGGGAAGTGGTTAAAGGTGGAATTTTAACCCAGGATTGAACTTCATCACAATCCGTATCCGATACCCCTTTCCCACGAGAAATCTTTACCTTTTCTTGAATAGATCATGAAGGCTGTCTGTATGGCTGAGATTGTGATCAAACCTCTCCCACTGTGTGATGTCATGACTAAGGTCCTGAGAGTTTGCTGTCTGTCAACCTCTTTGCATTGTGGGAAATAACAGCTTTTTCCAACTGCCAAGCAAGCAGTATCTCCCTCTGTGCGTAAAACTCTCAGTAACGTACATTAGGTACAGATCACCTGGTAGAACTAAAGATTTCACCACCAGTGATACTTTTCAGCATGTAAATCAGGGACAGGAAAGATTTTACAATGAACTCTGTCTAATAATCTATAAATATTGTAAAAAAATAAGTAATTTTATTCATTGTTATTTTCTCTACTGGTTCTCTTTAAAATATTAGCAACCACGTAATAAATGCTTGAAAAATATGGGCAGCTATGTTCAAAACACTTACCATGCATATGAAAAAAATGGGGCCAAGATTTGTCACCTTTTAAGTGTGCGCAAGTTTAATTTTCACTAATGGTGTTGCTTGGCTTCCTGTGTTATAGCTGGTACTGCAGAGAAACAAAAACTGAAAGAGGGCCTTGCTTCTTGGCACTTGTAATTGTCAGAGGATACGAGGCTATGCAAAAGATATGCAAACATCTAGTAATGCTAGCTTTCCTATTCTGCTCCCATGCTTAGGTCTATCTGCTAGAAATCGGCAGGAGTCACTCAAATTGTATTGGTGTGTTGTGCTTCCTTTTTTTGTACAAAAAAAAAACAAAAACAAAGCTGTTCTACCTCATTTGTACATGCTTCCAGAAATTACATAAAAGGTTATGTAGCATTGCGATTAATGTGTTTGTGACAAGCCATAAGCAGGACTGGTGCTCCATATGGTACTGGTATGCATGCTGCTGCAGAAGGAAACTAATGTAGTTGCAAGCTTTGTGTGTGTATTAAAATGTGTATACTCCCATGATATGGTCATGATTGTCTTCTAGGAGTCCTTTTAAAGAACACCTGAACTGAAAGGAATATAAAGGCTGCCATATTTATTTCCTTATAAACAATGAAAATTGCCGGGCTGTCCTGCTAATCCTCTTTGCGTGCATGAACAGGCTGCGCATGCGTAGAAGCACACGACTAGCCAGATTACGGTAGGGATTGAGCAGAAAATGGAGTGGCCAGAGAGGAGGGTGATGGACCCCACACACCTAATGGGGCTAGTGGAAGCTCCACGCAAGTATAAATACCCCCATAGAATTAAATATTGCAGTCTTCATATCCTTCTCACTTCAGGTGCATATTAAGATAGTGAGAGGAGGCTATCTGCTGTTTATGGTAAGGAGCTGGCCACCACCTACATCATTTTCTTTGGTAAGTTGTATTTCCATATTGCAAAAAGTTGAGAGCAATCTTTTCAGATACTTATTTAATTGAAGTAATGCTGTGATTCAGCCCTCAACATATTCGACTGATGAGAGCAAGACAGGGCATCCATGTTGAACAATATTCTTTCATATTTCAGACGTTAAACTCCAAGTCACATGATGGAGTATGCCAACACTGCAAGGATGTCCTAGAGTGGCGAGTGAAGTTCAGCAAGTACAAGCCGCTGTCTCAGCCTAAGAAATGGTAAGCGCTGTTGTAGCTAGATGCCAGCCCAACACAGCTGGGTGATTTACACAGGGCTTTGCCAGGCTTCCTGTTAATGCCTTTGGGGAAAACATGAATGAGTAGGAAAACAATAAAGCTTTTATCTGAAATCTGAAACGTCCTCCATAAAGCGCGTGGCTGGAACATTTCACTGTGTATAGAAAAACCCTCTTGAAAGAGATCCATCATTAAAGGAGATTATGTGGTAACTTTAAACATAACCTAAAATGGAAATACACCTGAAAATACATTAGGTTTACCTTAGCATTGAGCAACAGTACAGATCATATCCTAACTGTAACTGCAAATAATTGTCCAGCAGATGACACTAAAATATTTCTAGCCAATCTAGGTGCAATGCTGTGAGCATCTGGTCATGTTATTAATGACATAAGTTATTCATTCCCAATTCCGAATGAAGTGATCCCAATTTATCATTCGGTCCTACCGAGGTAGTACTAAAATGTTCTCCCACGTTTGGCCCTTTATTTGCATTTATAAAATCCAAAATTGTAGCCTAGTCTAAGCTTTCTTTGATATCATTAGGTCACACTAAAGAGGCACTGTAGTGATGTATAGTAGAATGCAGTAAAGTATTCAGGATACCCACTTGTACAGTCATTTTTCTGGTTTCAGCATCAGAAACACTACCAGTGATGTTTAGCCTAGGCTAATTAAAGGGACTCCGAGCACCTCTCATGGGCATGCCTTTAAGAATCTGACTAGTACTGCAAAGTACTTAAAGATGCATACCTTTCTGTAGCATGTGCTCTCCTCTTTCATAGGATGCCTGAATCGCCGTTCTACACCAAATAGTTTTCGTTCGATATCAATTTAAAAATCGCAGCTGCCATCTTGGCTATGTTATAACTTCTGGGTCATCCCTGTGTTCTCTGTTAGAGAAGTGCATCACTGAATAAAGCAGGAAGAGGAAGTGACATGCATGGCCATTGCAAGAGGCTCCTCCAGAGGAGTCATAGCACGACTTTGCTGGAAGTCGCCTGGCTTAAAGGCATGCCCATGAGAGGTGCTCGGAGTCCCATTAAGTGGGCAGCATTCACACACACCACATCACCTCACCTGCCAGTACTAAAGATGCTGCCGTCTGATATAAATCGGGTGAGGAAAGATTTTACAATGGGCAAACACTGAATAATCTATAAATTAATATCGTTAAAAAAATATTTGTTACGTTATTTTCACTACAGTTCCTATTTAACTTCATCAAAATGATTATTTTGACAAGTGTTTCATATTCTACATCATTTGCCTATCCCTTTCAGTCTTGCACAAGTTCATATTGTTTTTAACAAGCATCATTTTGAATAAATCCTGATCTGAATTAACCTGCAAAAGCTTACGGAAAAGGCGACATGGAATTGCCTTTCTGACATAAGAATATGGTAGCTTTGCAACTAGAACATTTTTCCACTGGATAGTTCAAAATGACTTGCAGAAACCTAAACTGTAAGGGGCTCAAACTAGCAGCTTTTGTGATTTGTGATAGTGATTTGAAAAAGCTCTTGCTAATGCAATGCTATGGGGGATTTTTATAAAATCACATCGCTCAAGTGCAATCACAGCCATAGCTACATAACCTAACATAGCTACATAACTACAAAATGTAAATAAAAAAGATCCTGTACAGAAGCAGTATTTACATCTATTTTACATGTGTGTGAGGGTGGTGTGGGGTTTGAGGGGCCACTAGATTCCTCTTGTGCCTCTGCACACACAAAGCAATACACAGCAAAAAATGTATAGTTGCTCAATCAGGCTTATAACCATCATATGACTAGCTCACAACGCTGGGCAAATACATAGAGGAAAATTTAAAGGGACCTGGGCACAAAACTCACACAATCATGGACACACACATTGTATGTGTAGGATGCAGATGCTTTGGAACCCCTCTAGGAGATTGGCCTTGACGCCATCGGAGGATCCCTGGGGCACCTCTTACTCTAATAGCAATCCGTGTATGACAGCTGGGGTGAGAAGGATGGAGGGGCGCACTTTGGTGTCTCAGCCTTGCTGAGGATCTTGTCCTGGCTCTGACCTTTTCTCCTGACTTATGTCCAAGGAGATACAGTGCTGCCCCTAATTATTTATACCCCTGGTAAATTTTGACTTAACGTTACTTTTATTCAACCAGCAAGTAATTTTTTGACGGGAAATGATATAGGTGTCTCCCAAAAGGTAATAAGACAATGTACAAGAGGCATTATTGTGGGGAAAAAAATTCTCAGCTTTTATTTACATTTGAGCAAAAAGTTTCCAGTCTGTGGGAAAATCCAAAGTTCTATACAATTCCAAATAGCCCAAGCTGTTCTAAAGCATCCGAATCACCCTGATTAATTGGGAACAGCAGTTTTAATCAACTCAACAGGTAAACAGCAGTTGGTTTGTGGACAGTCATGGCTAAGACAAAGGAGCTCAGTGAGGACATGTGGCTGCGCATTGTGGCTGTCCCTCAATTCAGGAAAGGGCTACAAGGCCATTACTAAATGTTTTCAAGTTCCAGTGGCTGCAGTACAAAGTATTATTAAAAAATACAAGATGTTCCGCACTGTGGAACATCTCAGAGGACGTAGTCAGAAGCCAAAAGTGGCACCTGTGCTGGCCAGTAGGATAGTGAGAGAGGTGAAAAAGAATCCAAGGATAACCACCAAGGCCATCCTGGTGAATTTGGGCTCTGTTGGTGGCAATGTCTCAAGGCAGACAATCCAATGGACACACTGCATGGTTCCATGGATGCAGATTAAGGAGGACGCCACTTCTCCAGATGAGGCACACAAAAGCCTTTGCAAATTCTCATCTGGACAAAGAAGAAGACTTCTGTGTTATGGTCTGATGAAGCAAAAATAAAAACATTTTGGTCACCATGATGTTTCCTTCATTTGGCGTAAAAAAGTAAAAAGGAGAATTCTTCAACCCAAAGAACTCCATCCTCACTGTCAAACCTGGTGGGAACCTAATGCTTTGAGGGTGTTTTTCAACCAATGGACCAGGGAACCTAATCACAGTTAAGGGTACCATGAAAAAAGAGCAATACATGAGAATTCTCAACGACAACATCAGGGAGTCTGCAGAGAAACTTGACCTTGGGCACCAGTGGACATTTCAGCATGACAATGACCCAAAACACACAGCAAAAGTGGTGAAGAAATGGTTAGCAGACAACAACATTAACGTTTTAGAGTGGCCCAGCCAGAGTCCTGACTTAAATCCAATTGAGAATCTGTGGAGGGAGCTAAAGATCAAGGTGATGGCAAGAAGACCCTCCAATCTGAAAGATTTGGAGCTCATTGCTAAAGATGAATGGGCAAAAATATCTGTGGAGACATGCAAAATGCTGGCCTGCAATTATAGGAAGCGTTTGATTGCTGTAATAGCCAATAAAGGCTTTTCTATAGATTATTAAGAGGGGTATGAATTATTTTAAACTGCACACTTTTTGCTCAAATGTAAATAAAAGCTGAGAAATGTTTTGTTTTCACAATAATGGCTCTTATACATCATATTGTTATCTTTTGGGAGACACCTATGTCATTTCCCGTCAAAAAATTACTTACTGGTTGAATAAAAGTAACGTTAAGTCAAAATTTACCAGGGGTATAAATAATTAGGGGCAGCACTGTATCTCCTTGGACATAAGTCAGGAGAAAAGGTCAGAGCCAGGACAAGATCCTCAGCAAGGCTGAGACACCAAAGTGCGCCCCTCCATCCTTCTCACCCCAGCTGTCAAAATTTGCCAGGGGTATGAATAATTATGGGCAGCACTGTAAATTCTTCTAATTCTCTTTGAAATAACTTTGCAATTGAAAAAGTAGGTACAAAAAGTACCATATTTTTTGGACCATAAGACGCACTTTTTTTCTCTCCCAAAGAGAGGGAGAAAATTGGTGCGTCTTATGGTCCGAATGTACCAATACAGACCTGCCTCCCCTAAATAAGTGGTAGTGGAACATTCTGATCTGCTTGTCGGCAACATCCCCAGGCATTTATTTTGTTTTCCCCGACTCTTGGCTGCTTATGCGGATATGAGTAGCAGTAATCCTATTGGTAAAGCCTGTGTCCTTACCTCTGCCCCCGTGTCCTCATGTCAGTTTTCCCGAGCCCCGTCCCTGATCCTCTCTGTCCTGCCTGCCTCTTGAGTAGCGTGAGGCTTACCCCATAACATCGCTATGAGTAGCAGTAATCCTCGTTGTAAAGCCGCTGAGGGGTTCACACTCGCAGGCAAACTATTTCCTTCTTCACTTCCGGGTTAGTGACCTATGCGGAAGTGAAGAGGGAAATACTTTGTCTGAGAGCGCGAAGCCCTCGGAGGCAGACAGGACAGAGGGGATCAGGGATGAGGCTCGGGAAAGCCGACATGACACGGGGGCAGCTATAAGGACACGGGACAGAGATAAGGACACAGGAGGCACATATAGCAACACGGGGCAGAGATAAGGACACAGAGAGGAAAGATAAGGACACAGGGGGCACATATGAGGACATGGGGACAGAGGACACAAGCAGGGCAGAAGAGGACACAAAGGAGACAAAAAGTACAGAAGGGACACAAGGGGGACATAATTGGGGGAGGGAGAAGACCCAGAAGACAACCCTGCACCATGGAACTTGTTTATATATATATATATATTTTTTTTTTCTTCTGTTTTTTGTCCTCTAAACTTAGGTGCGTCTTATGGTCCGAAAAATACGGTAATGTCAAAATTATTCTGAGTATTTTCTTGCTTGCTTAGGGCCTGCTTCCACTACATGCAGATTGGATGCAGAAAAACGGACTCCAATGAATTCCTATTGAAAAATCTGCATCAGAAATATCACGTTTAGTGGAAACAGGCCCATAGACATTGGAGTCAGTTTTTCTGCATCCAATCTGCGTGTAGTGGAAACGGGCCTTTAAAGCGGACCCAAACCAAACATGTTTCAAATTTAAAATATTAAGTAGCACCACTCTGACACATACAAAGATAAATAAACACTCCTTCAAGCCTATGAGCATTTCAGTGTATGCTTTTCACCCTTCTCTTTTCATTATTAGGGATATACAGGTGGCAGCCATTAGCAATTCCTCCTTTGCTGGACATCACCTACTCCACCAGTCTGCCGGATTCTGTCCCGGCAATATGAAAGGAAGGGAGGGGTTCCTCCAATAAATGTAAAATATTTTATATTTGTCATCATGCAGCTGAAAAAAGACTGCTATTTATTATTATAATTTAGAAAATAGATTTTATTTCTGAAATCTTGTATTTTTAATTTGGGTCCACTTTAAAGTCCTGAAAATATCACTTAGGAGAAATCTCTGGAGAAAAAGAAAATTGCAAATGGACCTTTTTTTTCTTCCGTTCAAAACATTCCTGGAAAATTAATACTTCTATCGCTGTAATGTAAGGCGGCTGTTCACCTGATAAGGTCTTTCCAGATCTTGATATGGTTTTGTTGACAATGCATGTATCATGGGATAAGCTGCTAAGAATGATCGATCCACATTTCATGTACGGTGTTTAATATATCACCTTTTTACTGATGAGGCTAATCCCAGATAAAGCATGTCAATGAACTTGCTAGGATTGAGCACAAATTTAGCTTCAGGATAGGCACTGAATTTAATTATCATATACATTCCACAAAAAATAACGGGGTTTTAAATGAACAGTCAGTCTTTTATTCTTCAATTTTCAAATTTCTTCAAGATTGCGGACAAGTAAGCACAAGAACCAATACAGGACTCCACATCATAACAAAGGACTGCCTGACACGTGTTTCACGGCCAAAGACCGCTTCCTCAGAGGCACACAGTACACACACATATCAAAATTTCGGTTCATAGATAATATCGCATCGCAATCTGTAAAATCAATGAGTCAGCACTCATAGACGAGATCCTGGACGCTAGAGCGCATCCATGAGAAGCAAGTACTCAGAGCCATTAAATTTGGCCCTCAAGTGGGTTCCTCACTTTGCATCATGTTTGGCCCACTCTAGACCACCACATATGGCTTCCTGGTGTTCTAGGGCTTCACCTCCAATATAGCATTGGAGGTGAAGCCCTAGAACACCAGGAAGCCATATGAGGGAGGTAGCGGGAAAGCACTAAACATTAGGGAACTGTATGGGGAGTTTGGGGGCCTCTAGACAGCAGGGAACTGTATAAGGGAGGGAGGACCACTAAACACCAGGGAAACTGTATAGGAGTTGGGGGGGGGGGGGGGGGGTCATTGGACACCTGGAAGGTGGCCAGTAGACATTAAGGTTGGCCAGAGACTAGGTCCCAGTGTACGATTTCAGTCCTTTTTGTATTTGAGTTTGACACTCCTGGTTTAAAGGAAACCAGAGCTGATAAAATATAAAAGTTTTATACATACCTTCCTCCAGCCCCATGTACACGGATCGCTCCCACGCTGCCGTCCTCAGTTTTCACCCTCTTCGGTGCCGAGTCTTGTAACTTTGGGCAGTCTGCGCAAGAAAAGTGCGCCATTTACGTATCGCTCCGGCAGCTGCTGGCTGAAGTTACAGGACCTGGTAATGAAGAGGGAGAAGACTAAGGACGGCAGCGCGGGAGCAATCCGTGTGGATGGGGATGGAGGATGCCCCAGGTATGTAAAAAACTTTTATATTTTATCAGCTCTGGTACACTTTAAAGGCAGAAAGGAAGAGGGCGTTATTCTAACACGCCTTTTTCTTAAAGGGAAGGTCCAAGCAAAAAAAAAAAATGAGTTTAACTTACCTGGGGCTTCTACCAGCCCCATGTAGCCATCCTGTGCCCTCATAGTCACTCACTGCTGCTCCAGTCCCCCGCTGGCAGCTTTCTGACCTCGGAGGTCAGGGCCGCATTGTGTACATTTTTACGCATTCCCGCTAGTGCAGGAACATTAACATATACATTTTTACGCGTTAGTGGTGCAACGCATACATTTTTGTTCCTGCACTAGCTGGAATGCGTAAAAATGTATGCAATGCGGCCCTGACCTCCGAGGTCAGAAAGCTGCCAGCGGGGGACTGGAGCAGCAGTGAGTGACTACGAGGGCACAGGATGGCTACATGGGGCTGGTAGAAGCCCCAGGTAAGTGAAACTCATTTTTTTTTTTTGCTTGGACCTTCCCTTTAAAGAACAACTGAAGTGAGATGTATATGGAGGCTGCCCTATTTATTTCATTTTAAGCAATACCAGTTGCCTGGCAGTCAATCTGATCCTCTGCCTCTAATACTTTAAGCCATAGACCCTGAACACGCATGCAGCACATCAGGTGTTTCTGACATTTTGTTAACAAGATTAACTGCATGCTTGTTTCAGGTGTGTGATTCAGACACTACTGCAACCAAAGAGATCAGCAAGACTGCCAGGCAACTGGTATTGTTTAAAAGGAATAAGGTATGGCAGCCTCCATATACCTCTCATTACAGCTGCCCTCTGAGATTAACAGAGCAGAATAGAGAGCTGAATATAACTTTTTCTAAAGTCCAAGTGCTTGTTTATAGAGAAGCCTTGATAATGGAGGAGTTAATTTTGCATTGAGTAAATTGTGTGCTTTCTTCACTATCTTTCATCCCTTTAAAAAAAATGATTAACAAAATGCAAAGTTAATATAAGGTTAAAGGTGCCCATGTATTTTTTTTTTTAATGATTTTTTTCTTGTTAAAGAGAATCTGTATTGTTAAAATCGCACAAAAGTAAACATACCAGTGCGTTAGGGGACATCTCCTATTACCCTCTGTCACAATTTCGCCGCTCCTCGCCGCATTAAAAGTGGTTAAAAACAGTTTTAAAAAGTTTGTTTATAAACAAACAAAATGGCCACCAAAACAGGAAGTAGGTTGATGTACAGTATGTCCACACATAAAAAATACATTCATACACAATCAGGCTGTATACACCCTTCCTTTTGAATCTCAAGAGATCATTTGTGTGTTTCTTTCCCCCTGCAGCTATCTTCCACTAAAGTGTCAGGCTGTTTCTTCCTGCAGAGTGCAGACAGCTCTGCCTGTATGTAATTCCTCACTATGTGAAAGCCCAGCCAGATCAGAGGAGGATTTATCCAGCTTGTAAAAGATAAGAGAGAAGAGAGAAGCTTCCCTAATCTAAATAATACACAGGCAGTGTGCAGAGAGGGGCCTGGAGGGGGGAGATGCATCACAGAACCACAACACTGAAGAACTTGGCAGCCTTCCAGACATAGGCTGACAAGTCTGACAAGAGAGAGATAAGTTGATTTATTACAGAGATGGTGATAGTAGAACGTGCTGCAGTAAGCCAGAACACATTAGAATAGCTTTTGGAACTTGTAGGATGATAAAAAACAGGATGCAATTTTTGTTACGGAGTCTCTTTAAAGAGGAACTCTAGCCTAAACAAACATACTGTCATTAAAGAGAAACTCCAACCAAGAATTGAACTTTATCCCAATCAGTAGCTGATACCCCCTTTTACATGAGAAATAGAATGATTTTCACAAACAGACCATCAGGGGGCGCTGTGTGACTAATTTTGTGCTGAAACCCCTCCCACAAGAGGCTCTGAATACCGCGGTACTCTGGGCAAACTGCCACAATGTAACAATGTTCACAGACAGGAAATGGCTGTTTAAAGCTGTCTGTAACAGCCAGAGCAGCTAGAAACAGCTACATAACTTGCCCACAGTAACAATGTCACCATGTAATACATGTCAGAATGTGAATCTGGGAGAGGAAAGATTTTACAATGAGCAAACACTGACTAAATCATTTATACATAATTATTGTAAAAATGAAGCACTTTTTTTTATTAAATTATTTTCACTGGAGTTCCTCTTTAAGTTACATTAGTTATGTTAATTAAAATGAATAGGTAATATAATCTCTTACCCACCCTGTTTTAAAAGAACAGGCAAATGTTTGATCTCATGATGGCAGCCATCTTTTTGGTTGAAAGGAGGTGACAGGGAACATGAGACACAGTTCCAACTGTCCTGTGTCCTGAGCACCTCTCCCAGTTGCTAGGCAACGTGAATAACAACATAGGAAATCCCATCATGCTTTGCACAGCATCAGGGAAAAAAAGCCCAGGCTTTTTTTCTTTGATGGGTGGAGCTTAGGTAAAAATACAGCTAAAAATGATGCTTTGGTAAGAAAAACAAAGTTCTGATGCTGTGAAACTGTTAAAGAAACACCAAGCCTTTTCAGTGCTGCTGAGTAGATTTTTAGTCCGGAGGTTCACTTTAAGCATACAACCTTATTTGGAATAAATTATATGCCTCTAAAAGTTAATGGGCCTTTATTTACTATGGCCAAGCAGTGTGCTGCTCGTTGGAGAGGTGAGGGTAAGTGACATGCAGCAAACAAGAGAAAAGCATTATACGCTGTGGGGGAAGAAAGGGGACAATGCGTTAATTTGTTGTATTGCTATCTGCCCAGAGTCACGGCTGGTGATGGACACGATCCAGCAATAACCAAATTACTAGTGGAAAAATCAGAATATGATAGCAGAAATATTAAGATGATGAAAAATCCAAAAAAAGGGAAAAATCATGCAAAAGCATTAAGGAAATGAAGGGGCAAAAGTATGCTTTTTGTAAATAGAGGTTAACTACTTTATAAGCCCAATGTGGTTTTCATGAAATCATGAGGGGGTATGTCTAATAGCTTACAAGAATAATGTCCCTGAAGGCAAGGAGAGTTCAGTTAGACCAAATCCGAGGAGGCCAGCTATGCAGCCTGTGCTTGTTATGGGTGTGGGCACCCATACAATTCAAATACTTTTTCATCCAGTAATGTCACTGTGACTCATTCAACTATCAATGCAGCCAGTTCACCTCATGTGAGTAACTGAAATTCTCTTTCACAGTCGTATTCATTGATTAGGACTTTGACCCTTTCATGTGCTTTTCCCCCTTTTGTGTGGCACTTAGGGCCCATTCACACTTAAAAGTGCAAAACGGCATTTTGCGGGAGTGATTCTTCCGCGATTTCACGTGGAAAAATCGCTGGACAGTGCCGCGATTTTTCCGCAAAAGCGTGTAGCGCTTCTATAGCATTAAAATGCGATTGCCAGGAAATCGCCTGAAAATGGTGCAGGCTACGCGTTTGCGTTTCGCGGTTTTGGGCGATATGCGGCGATTAGCGCAAATCGCCCACGTAAGAACGGGCCCATAGACTTTTATTACACTAGCGCTTTCAAACCCGCTAGCGTTTGAGCGGTTTGCCAAATCGACGGCAAAATGCTAAGGTGTGAATGGGCCCGTAGGGTTTGACAGAAATGTAGATGTTTATATATACATTTTCTGGGCAACTGTTCAGTTGGCAAGGAATTTAATAGTTCAGTGAAGTGTAGAAGTCTGAAATTACTGTAATTGTTTCTAATTGAAAGTAGGACTGTGCTTACCTGTTAGGGGCTTTGCACTAGAGACAGAGGCAACCTGTGTAATGTCTCTTTTCTGCTACAGGTTTACCTTATACACAATTCCACACGCAAAAAAAAAGAGAAATGTGCAAATTTCTATATGCGGCTAGCATATTTGATTACTTCCTCCTTTGCCACCTTTGTAAAACTTATGCAATTTTTCAATTTTCATATTTATTGAAGCCATTGAAAATCATTATGCACAATTAGGTTGCAAATTTGTCCGACATGTGGAAAAATGCAGCACACTGTCAGTTTTGCATGTAATGGAAAGGTACCCATTGACTGTCTCTATAGAATGCAAATATTCATTCTGGAAAACCACTAACTAAAGCTTCATCTTTGAGACTGGAACGGGTATGAGTGATGCCAGCAGCAGTCAGCATGTTAACAAGCGATGTGCATAATAGTGCAAATCAGTTTTGGGCCTTTATTTCATGCAAGAAAAGGTATGCCAGTCCAGGAGTAGATGGGTAGTCATTGAAGGACTGAGGCAGGGAATGTCCCAGGCCGTGCCAAGATCATTTATTAGAAATATACATAATTAATTCAGATTTAAAATGGAAAGTAATATGTGTAAAACATTTGACCTTGCTTTTACCCTATGGAAACAAATGAGAGGATATTCCTACAGTAACTCCGCTCTCATTAGTCAAATGACAGGACTGCCTGCAGGAGAGCACATCACTTAGCTACAGTAAATCTCTGTAGGCTATCACATCTCAATCCTTGTACACCTACTGAATGGTTCTCCGGCTAGCAAAACGTTTGCACACAATTTGGCCACAAACTGTTGCCCGAGGGATTGAGTCCTGATCACTTCAGGTGCCAGACCTGGTAGCTGTGTACAAGTCTTTAGGGAATCTGCACAGTTATACACAATAGTCATGTCTAGGAGAACTCGCAGAGAATCATGTGATCAGTTTGGTCAGGTGAATTTGCTAGTCATGATCACGCGCTAAAGCAGAATGTGATCACAGCAAATAAGAGCTTTGCAAATCTATCAGCTGACCAATCAAATCACATGCTTCTCTAAGTTCTCCTAGACATGACCATCACTAATCACAAATGATCATTCTAGGGCAGGCTTGGGCAAACTTGGCCCTCCAGCTGTTGAGGAACTACAAGTCCCACAATGCACTGCAGGAGTCTGACAGCCACAGTCATGGCAATACAATGACGCTTAAAATACAATAGTATAGTTCCACCCCTCATACAGTATCATATACATTCCACACAAAAATATGGGCTTTTAAATGAACAACAAGTCTTTTATTCTTCAATATTTCAGATTTCTTCAAGTTTGCGGACAAGTATGCAAAAGACCAATTCCTCGGCGATATCCTGGATGCTGCAACGCATCCGTGAATAGGAAGAGACCTTCCTATTCACGGATGCGTTGCAGCATCCAGAATATCGCCGAGGAGTGCTAGTCTTTTTGATCTTACAGATTGCAAGGTGATACTATTCGTGAATCGACATTTGATATGTGTGTGTACTGTAGGCCTCTGAGGAAGCGGTCTTTGGCCGTGAAACACGTGTCAGGCAGTCCTTTTGTATGATGTGGAATCCTGAATTGGTCTTTTGCATACTTGTCCTCAATCTTGAAGAAATCTGAAATATTGAAGAATAAAAGACTTGTTGTTCATTTAAAACCCCATATTTTTGTGTGGAATGTATAAGCCACAGTCATGACTCATAAAGGCAAATGCATTGTGGGATTTGTAGTTCCTTAACAGCTGGAGGGCCAAGTTTGCCCATGCCTGTTCTAGGGCAATACTAGTGTTGTATCGGCACAAGGCATTTTGTGCTACAAAGCTGCTGATAATGTTATTTACCATAGCTGAGAGATATTCCTGGAATAAAACCTTAAAGGGGCAGTATGGCGAAAAGTGTAAAATGTAACCACTTTACACCCAGCGGTACGGATTTCTCCGTCCCTTTTTCCACCCTGTTACCACCAAGGGACGGAGAAATCCGTACCTGACGCCGCTGTCCGCACTCCCGCTCGGCCGTCCACGCGCACTCGTGCACGCCGCCGCCCGCCCGGAGACCAATGAACGGGAAAAACCTTTCCCGTTCGTTGATCTCTGCCCCCCGCAATGATCAGCTGCTTCTACGAGAAGCAGCGATCATTGTGAGAAAAACACAGTGTCCCAGCCTCCTAACCCTTCCTGCAAGCGTACTTCCTGTATGCTTGCAGGTCGCATAAACAAAAAGTTACTGTGGCCATCTTGTGGCCAAATAGTAAAACTACACCCTAAAGCATTTTTCATATACAAATACATTACTTTTAAACTAAAAATTAACCTATTACCTCCTACACTCCCCAATTTTTTATTTTTTTTAATTAAAAAAAATTACAATTAAAAAAAATACACTATGGGCTTGTAATTAGGGATGGACGCAAAACTGAAAAAAATGCACCTTTATTTCCAAATAAAATATTGCTGCCAAACATTGTGATAGGGACATAATTTAACCGGTTTTATAACCGGGACAAAAGGGCAAATACATTTCATGGGTTTTAATTACAGTACCATGCATTATTTAAAAACCATAAAGGCGCGAAAACTGAAAAATAATTAAAAAAAAAATTCCAATATTTTTTCCTATTTTCCCATTAAAACACATATAGAGTAAAATAATTCTTGGCATAATGTCCCACCTAAAGAAAGCCTATTTGGTGGCAAAAAGAACAAGATATAGTTAATTTCATTGTGATAAGTAATGATAAAGTTATAGACGAATGAATGGAAGAAGCGCTGAAAGGTGAAAATTGCTCTGGTGCTCAAGGGGTAAAACCCTCAGTTGTGAAGTGGTTAAAATATGTGCAAACCTATACGAATAAGAAGTACTGTATGTTTTTTCCAGAGTAAAATGAGCCATAAATTACTTTGCTCCTATGTTGCTGTCATTTACAGTAGGTAGTAGAAATCTGACAGAAGCGACAGGTTTTGGACTAGTCCATCTTTTCACAGGGGATTCTCTGCAAGGCTTTTATTCTTTATAAAGATATTCCCTAAAAAGGATTCAAACCATGATACTAGCCGACTTTCCTGCTTGCTACACATTTTTTTGGCAGTTGGACAGAACTGCCATTCACTAAGTGCTTTTGAAAAGAAATAAATCCCTGAGAATCCCCCACCAAGAGATGGACTAGTCCAAAACCTGTCACTTCTGTCAGGTTTCTACTACCTACTGTAGGTGACAGCAACATAGGAGCAAAGTAATTTATGGCTCCTTTTACTCTGGAAAAAAACGTACTTCTTATTCATATATGTTTGCACATATTTTAAATTTTACTATTTTTCGCCATAGTGCCCCTTTAATAAATGTGGCTAGCATTACAAGAGGCATCTTCATGGTTTAGATGGACAGCTGTCAGTGACATTTTGCTGACAGTCTGTTTTCATATATGCTTTCACCTTTGGATGCATGTAATTATTTTGACAGCTGGTTTGAAAACCAGGCAGTTTCAGGGAGGCTTGGTCTTTAATTTGAAGCCTTTGTTCTGACACTCTTTATACTGTAATTATCCTAGAGTGGAGAGCTTTTATCCCACTTGTGTGTACTCCAGAAAATATTGCTTGTTCCGAGGATTTCCCTATTGCCTCCCTATACTGTGTGACTTAGTACTTCACAGCACTGTTGCTTTATCTGGTCGTCAGGCCTGCTTGCAGAGTTTGTTTCATAGTTCCCTGTGGAATAATTAGAGTCCCTGCATTCATATGAGAGATGACACAGAGAATAAATGTTCACAAAGTGCTTACTTTCCTGCCAGTTACTGCGCATATTTCACCTTGTGTACTTACTGCTGTATTGGTTTATGCAGTCTGGCAGTGCACTTTGCAGTGACAAGTTGTAGCTAATAACCAAGCAGGAATAAGAGATATAGATGTATACAGATTTGTCTTCAGTAAATCGGAATGACATGTTTGCATATCGTCAGTGTCATTTGTGCTGATGTGTAATGCTGGGATTACACGATACACGGTGCGCGATCTATTAGCCATTCGATTTTCTGCTCGATTCTCTTCTTCCACACGTGTTTTTTTTTCTAATCTTTTTTTCCATTGACTTATATAAGAAATCGAGCGGAACATCAGACATGTCGGAATTTTATCATCGAAGGCATCTATCAGAACGATTCTTACAAAAAAACCCAAAACGTATCGTGTAATCCCAGCATTAAACAAGTCACCTAATAACATCTTCTGTGGGAAAACAATTGGTCCTGCTGCTGATCAGTAATCCATTTTGTGGATTGGATAACATCTTAGGTGCTTAAAATTACACCTTACCTGAGATGGATATGGAGGATGCCATATTAGTTTCCTTTTAGACAATACAAGATGCCTGGCAGTCCTACTGATCTCTTTGGCTGTAGTAGTATCTAAATCACACACCAGAAACAAGCATGCAGCTAATCCAGTTTGACTTCAAGTGTACTGCTGTACCCAAGCTGAAGCTCGGATACAAAATAAGGTATTTACTTAAAGAGATTCTATCGAGGCTCCCCTCAGTGCTCTAATGTTCCCCTTCAGGGACCTCTCGGGACAACTGTACACACACCAGATTCTTTGTTCAGTCTAGCGCCTGTATGAAGCATTAGGCTATCATTGCAACATTGTAATGCGACTTTCCGCACTGCAAAATACCACCTATGCGACATTGACATTGCGGCCAGTGCGGTATAAGTGTGACTGTGCAAGCACAGCCACACAAGTGCCAGAAGAGGACCATGGCCCGATGTTCTGTAGGGGGCCAGGCCAGCAGCAGCTAGGGCACGGGAAGCCTCTACAAGATCCAGAGGCTTCCCACTTATTTGGGTATGTGTGGCCTCGGATTGTCTTTATGACTCATTCACACTGCACAACACATGCAAGAACGCATGAACAAACACAATTTCATGCATCCGTTTTCTACACGCGAACACAGTGGATGTTTGGAAAACGGGTGCAGCAACATATTCCCACCGCTATACAACACATGGAAACGCAAACGGTACTGTGAACAGTAACATGAAAAGCTTTGAACTTTTATGTTACCATGCATATCGGAGACTGTGCAGTGCGTCATGACTGACGGTCATAGTGTGAATGGGCCCCCTCCTCCCATATGCATAGAGACAGAACAAGTCACTCATTTGTTGCCTAGCGACTTATCTGTATAGAATTGGGGCCTTGCAGTATTTCCCACTCCTGGTCAGCGACAAATTACACAGAAACAGAGTGTGGGTACAAACCTACAGTCATGTGGCAGGCTCACTCCTGTGACAGGGGGCAGGGCTTCTACTGTACATGTCCAACTGCGAGGGAGGAGGGGGTATGAGTGTTTTAGGCAGGGAACTCACTTGCAGTGGCAGTTTTCCCTGCGATTCATGGATCTCTGCAGCTGGGAGCCAGGTCCTGTCATAGCTTTGGAGAAGGAGGGAAAGTTGAGGTAAAGAGGAGGAGCAGCTACATTCAGCACCTGTACAGCGCTGCCAGCATCCAGGAAGAGGGAGGAGGAGAGGAACAGCTGCTGGAGGTGGGCCCAGAGACGTATCTAGAGGGGTGCAGGCATAGCTCATGCCATTGTGGCACCACAGCACCATGGGTGCCATGCTTGCCCCTGTGCTACCCTCCATGTCTGGCCTTCTGCTGCAGCTCCACGCCTGCCCCCATGCCTCCCCTTCACTCAGACCTCAAATCATATAAATTCTGTTTTCTACGGAACATGGCCACTTAAAGGATACCCAAAGTGACATGTGACATGATAATAGACATATGTATGTACAGTGCCTAGCACACTAATAACTATGCTGTGTTCTTTTCTTTCTCTATCTGCCTGAAAGAGTTAAATATCAGGTATGTAAGTGGCTGACTCAGTCCTGACTTAGACAGGAAGCGACTACAGTGTGACCCTCACTGATAAGAAATTCCTCTTTTTACCTCTTTCTTGCTCTCAGAAGCCATTTTCTGCTAGGAAAGTTTTTTTTATAGTTGGAATTTCCTATCAGTGAGGGTCACACTGTAGTCACTTCCTGTCTGAGTCCTTGTAGAAGCATGTGCCTGCTGTGAGTCCTAAACTAGTGGTATTCTCCTCTCCTCCTTATGCGCCCACTGCTCCCTTAACTGCACTACACCCACGGTTGTGCCCCACTAACCCCAAGAAACGGCCCGATGCAGAGGTTTAAAGGGAACCTTAACTGAACGGGGGGTAAAGAGTTTTACTTACCTGGGGCTATTACCAGCCCCCTGCATTAGTCCTGTGCCCTCGGCGCCGCTCTGGAATCCTCTGGTCCCCCGCTGTCACTTAGTTTCGTTTTTGACGACTCACCAGCCGCCATGCGTATTATTGGACGCATTCACCAATGCAATTAGCGCTATTGCGGACCGCAACGCGTACAAAAATACGCGTTGCCGCATTCCGCGCGCGTAGATATGCGGCAACGCGTATTTTTGTACGCGTTGCAGTCCGCAATAGCGCTAATTGCATTGGTGAATGCGTCCAATAATACGCATGGCGGCCGGCGACTGGTGAGTCGTCAAAAACGAAACTAAGTGACAGCGGGGGACCAGAGGATTCCAGAGCGGCGCCGAGGGCACAGGACTGCTGCAGGGGGCTGGTAATAGCCCCAGGTAAGTAAAACTCTTTACCCCCGTTCAGTTAAGGTTCCCTTTAATGACGCATCTTGGGGCCCAGTGATACTATTTTGATGGGGCCTAACCCTAGGCAAGCTTTAGACTTCACTATAGAATATGAATAGACGTGGCAACATAGTACATACAGTAGTACATACAGCATGTGGAAATAAAGATGTGTAGTTACCACAACAGGTCTATGCTTTTGCAGAAAATGTCCACTATGGTTCTGTCCACTGTGTAAGAGAGCAGTGCTACACATTTTCCCAGACAGTAGATGTGCTACTATTCATGAGATGGTAACGTGTCACTGCTGGGGGACATGTGAGCTGAGTGATGCACAGGAAGAAGTGGAGACTGTGTATAGTCAGGAAGCAGCAGGCTGTCAGTGGTGCAGACACTACCAGCACTGATGGCTTGCAATCTAAACGTACTCAATAACCATGCGATTTTGGGGAAGTTATTGTATTTTCATTAACATCAATCAGATCAAAAGAAAAGATTGCATTTAAGTCATCCACCCCATTAAAGATCCAAACTGTTCCCAATATCAAAACAGTTATGCCCTTATCTGTGAAAAAATTCACCATGCTGATCAGCCAGTTCTTTTAGAGAAAAAACTACCAGCCAGATTCAGCTTTGCTACTGTCCACCCATCAGGGATCACAGGCGCATTTGACACATAACTACGGACTGCTCCTGTCCGCCGCTTTTCACAATTATTATTTATTTATATAGCGCCAACATCTTCCTTAGCGCTGTACATGGTACAAACTAATAATGGGGAACAAATATACATAAGAAATACAAGACACTGTACAGTCATGACATTGAATAGCATAAATACAGATACATACATGGTTGATGGGTAGTTGGTACATGTACATATGTTAAAATTACAGCAGACAATGAGCGTCTTTTGCCAGTATTCTTCAAGCAGTGGCAATGACCTTCACTAAAACACACCATGCCATTTCTCATAAGATAGAGGAGGAATTTGAGGTGTGCCAATGCTCCTTCCTCACAGGTCAACCAGTTTTATTTAGGTTTTAAAAAAAAAAAGTAGCTCAGCAATAGGAATCCCCTGCAAGATAATGGATTGGTCCAAAGCCCATCAGGAAAACTGCAGCCCACTCAATTCACTGTAAAGAATAATAAGGGCCTGAGCCCACTTACGCATTTGTGTCCGCTTTTCAGCAATACATCAGTGTTACACATGCTCGTGAACACAAATGCGTTAGTGAGCTCAGGTGCCAAATGCTAGAGCACAACTCCAGGAAAGCGGTGTTGAGATCTTGACTCTTACAGTAATTGAGCAAAGCATGCCCCTTGACTGCCTTACCTGGTCCATATAGTCCTCTCATTTGATTTCAGAATTATGAAGCTGCAACAGAGGGAAGATCATTTTATTGAAGGTAACAAAACAACTAAGCTTTGATTTCACATTTTTGCTGGCGAATGTAACCGTAGATTCAACCCTATGGATCTTCTACAAGCTCGTAGTCTGAAGTCTGCTGGTCTTCAGATTATGAAATTTCTAACCAGAAAGCCAACGCAATAATTGGCAAACACCCATGTCCTTATCTTTCATTTTGCCTAATGTGATCGGGGTCAGAATAACAGAGCAAGGGCTATTTCTGGGCTCTGAAACAGTCATGCCATGATGGAATAATGTCATGACTTTCATAATACACTAATTTTAAGTGACAAAAGATTTGATACTCAGAGGAAAAATAACTTAATTTTTTGTGTTTCATTTATGTAATGTGATTAGAAATATTAATCTTTCCCTTTTTGGTCTACGGTAATTTAAATATTTTTTTTTACTGTTTTTGTGCTGGTAAGCTTTCTGCTGCATATGGTGGTGTAATTATCTTTCTCTGCTGAAGTGAGATTGTGCATCAAAGCATTGCCCTTAGCTTGAATATGGAATTATTTTTAAATGACATTTTTACAGACTTCTGTCATCTTTAGATTTGACTGTACTGGTTTTCTTGTTGTGAAAATGAATGCTATTGTCTGTGCTAGTGTATCCCAGTAATGGGCTTTGTCTCCCGGAACTAAATTTTTAGGGGTGTGTGTCTGTGTCGCTCTTTTCAGCCTGAAAGGAAAACCTACACACACAATGGTTTTAGCTATATTTACTTCAACTTATAACAGCCAAGTGAAAAGTATAATAGTTCAGTAGTTAATAAAAAAGGACTCTTTTTGAGATCTAGCAAACCCTAGAAGCACAGTAAATCTATAACAAAGAATTAGAAGGTGTTTGGAACTACTAGATTCATTCCTTCAAGCTGGAAGTGAGGAGAAAACGAGAGAGGCTACCAAGAGGCCGATGACAACTTTGAAGAAATTACATGAATCTAAAGGGAGGGTCTGGCGGACCTGTCATTGCCGCTAGTAGTGCGTGTACGCACCTTATGGCAGAGAGTGGCCATTGTCTGCATGCCACAATATTGCCAGTGTTCCACTAATGTGGCATGTATGATGGGAGGGTTGCAGGAAAAGCAATCTATTCCCTTAAAGTCCACATTTAGTCTTGAATAATCTTTTGTATTTGTCTTCTTCAAAATGCATATTGGTAAAGGATGTAGAAGAGGCCAAAATCAAACTATTCAGCCCCAAAACCAAGCAGTGCATCTGGCAGAATTGCAGCACAGCTCCCCATTTGAAGAACACCATACCTACAGTTAAATAAGACGGTGGTAGCATAGCATCTTGTTGTGGGAATGTTTTTCTACAACAGGAACTGGGACACTTCCGGATAGAAGGAAAATGGATAGGGCAAAATACTGTACATGTAAGTGACCTGAGGCATACTACAATATTGACTACATAATCAATGAAAGGGATAAGAAGGCAAATTACTTTTTTTAGTTTCCTTAAGGCCTGTTCTCATTAGTAAGCGCATCGGTATTCTACTGGGGCAGCAAGTCTGTTTGCATGCAGACATTTAATTGAATTCTACGTAATGCTAGTATTTCTAGAGCGAACCCATACTTAAATCATTTCACAATGGTTTGTGCTGTATTGTCTGTAGAAGTACAGAATTAAAAATGCACTGCATTTATCAGGGCTGTGGAGTCGGAGCAATTTTGGGTACCTGGAGTTTGAAGTCTGAGTCGATAGTTCATAAACTGAGGAGTTGGAGTCCGATGATTTTTGTACCAACTCCACAGCCCTGGTAAGTATTAGACCAAGCAGTCGGAGTCAGAGCAATTTTGGGCACCTGGAGTTGGTGGTTTCATAAACTGAGGAGTGGAGTCGGATGATTTTTGTACCGACTCTACAGCCCTGGTATTTATAGCATGACTGCAAAATGTGACAATTTTTGCTAGCATATTTTAATTTATTTTTTCTTGATTTTGAAGCTCTGCTCCAGCATTTTACTTTTCTGCTTCTCATCCCCTTCACAGTGGTAGAGGATGGAATAATTAAAACCTGTGTAAGAAAAGGAAAAGCATTTGCCAAGAGTGAACAATCTGAATCGTTGGGCATCTGCTCCAAATGTACCCCACTTTTTCTCCAAACTCCCTTGTAGAGGTTTTGATAACTCCACTTCTCACTGTTACTCTGACCCAAACTCAAAGCAGACGTGTGTCCAGCCCTCTTCCCAAACAGGCTGTTTCTTTCCTCTGCAGTAAAGGGAAGGCAGCACAGTGACTACTGTTTATCTGTTTGTGGGGAGGGGTTACTTTTGTAAAATTCTATAATCTGTAAAGGGATCCTGTCCTTTAGTCCGCTTTCTGTAGAAAGGGTTGCCATGAAGATTTATTAACAATGTTATGGCGCAATGCGACGGAAGTGACTTTTTTGCCGCATCCCTGATGTGGTTCTGCATTGGTTGACCCAAAGTCATATAAGTCTATGGCGACACGTATACGCGAAAGCATATTCTTAGCAATACGCTTTCGCGCACGTGATTACTTCGACCACAGAAAGTGAGCGGCACTTTCTACTTGGCCAGCCGCGTTAAATTCCCAAAGGCCTGCTTTTGGTGGTGTAGCTAACGCCAATTTGTAGTCTGAAATCGGCCTCACTACTATTGGGCAATGGGTAATATGATAGTAGAATGTTGGTAATTTTTACCGGTATTTTACTATTCTCAAACCAAACCCTATTCTCACTTGAACCCTCTGTCTACCTACGCCTAACCCTAAACTACACACCCTGCCCACAATTTCACTGCAAGTCTACCTATAGTGACATGTAGTATAACATAAACCTGTATATTTAAAACTTTCCTGTTCTTTCTGATAACTTTAGCTTTACAACATCAGTCATTGATGAAATATCTAGGTTTTACAAAACGAATGGTTTGTGTGTTGATAGCTTTTTTACAATGCTTTTTATTTCCTTCTTTTTTCCCCTCTATGTTGTTAAACAGCCCATGTAATGACTCTTACTACGTAGTGTACATTGTGATTCACACTCTGACTCTTGTAACACATTCTATTTTTGTTCAGCGTTAAATGCCTGCAGAAATCTGTGAAGGATGCTTATCACATCATGTGCAAGCCATGTGCTATCCAGCATGAACTGTGCGCCAAATGTGGAAAAAACGAAGACATTGTCGTGCCGTAAGTAGAGGACTGACATTTGGAGAACTATAGCTTTCTAATGCCCTGCCATCCTTCCTTCCACCTTTCCACCTGTAATTGTTGTGCAGTACAGAATGAAAGTGTGTGTGTGTGTGTGTGTGTGTGTGTGTGTATGCATTTGCATATATCTAGAGTATATCATATTCAGTAGGCCAGTACCTATTCAGTAAGGAGCCCCTGGGCAAGACTCATGAACACTGCCACTGCCTACTGAGTGTGGTTTTTGAGTCTAACAAGAAATCTAATACTACATGGAGGTGGTAAAATTGGCCAATCAAAATTGCATATGTGGCAGTGTGCTGCATAGCGATATGTGTCGCCACATTCAATATAATTGAATAGGTCATAGATCCCAGAGAGAACAGATTTTTTTTTCTATCTAATAAGTACACCGTTTCATTTAAAAATCTAAACTCCAGATCTGCACTCCATGAAGAAAGAGAAAAAAAATCCAGGAAGAAAAGGGTGCTATTATAAGGGAGTTTTACATAAGAGAAATAAAAACCAAAACCATAAATTAATAATTAGGACACCAACCTTTTCAAGACCAACTGCACCAGATGTCTAGTTTAAGACACTACAATCCCCTTCTTCTTGGGATATATTGCATTTGCATCAATGCAGTGGCAGAATTTCATAAGATCCCATCCTCCATTCCTCGGGTTTTGTATTTCCTCTAATTTATGTGATTTAATTATGTGACTTATACTATAATGTGCAGTTGTGTTGAACATGTCTTATGATTTTGTAGAATTACTGCTGAGCCACAAAAAGACCATTGTGCAGCTGATGAAGAAGAAGACAGAGACAGCGATTTGGATGATGATTTGGACTTTGACCTAGACTTGGAATCTTCTGATGAGATGTCAGGAAAAGACACAGCAAAGTGTAAAAAGACATCTAAAAACACAAGTGTTAAAAGTTAATAAAATATCCTTCACATGATTGTCACAGAGAAGTTACATTCCATCTTCCATCTTTTAAAGTAAATCTGAAGTGAGAAATTCACATCAGGTTAGATACATTCCTACGTAGAGGGAAGGCTCTGGATACCATAGAGCCTTCACAGTCCTCGCTCCATCCCATCGTTCCTGCACCATCCCTAGTTGGAGTTATTCAATCTTGTAGGTCTTAGGTACTACTTGGCAGCCTTGATGCATTTTTGAAGTATGAATCAACTCTTCTTGTGCCGCAGTGAGTGCCGAAGCGCTATTCCACCCAGCAGGTGGAGTACCCTCAGCCCCTAGGGTGGTGTAGGAACAAATGGACGGACTGAGGACTGAGCAGGCTCTGTGGTATCCAGAGCCCTAAACCTTCACATGGGTATGTATCCAACCTGAAGTGAGTTTTCTCACTTCAGATTCCCTTTAACAAGTGGCAACAAAAGTCTTAGGGCCCATTCACACTTACTGATCGCTGATTTTTTTTTTTTTTTTAGCGATCGCATTTTGCGCTTCTATAGCACTAAAACGCGATCGCCGGGAAATCGCCTGAAAATGGTGCAGGCTTACGCGTTTGCGTTTAGCGTTTTTGGGCGATTTGTGGTGATTAGCGCAAATCGCCCAAATGAGAACAGGCCCATAGACTTTTTATTACCCTAGCCCTTTGAAAAGCGCTAGTGTTTGATCGTTTTGCTGAAATTGACGGCAAAATGCTCAAGTGTGAATGGGCCCTTAAAGTGAACCTCCGGACTAAAAATCGACTCAGCAGCACTGAAAAGGCCTGGTGTTTCTTTAACAGTTTCACAGCATCAGAACTTTGTTTCTCTTATACAAGCCTCATTTTTAGCTGAACAGAAGAAAACTGCCCGGGCTTTTTTCCCCTGATGCTGTGCAAAGCATGATGGGATTTCTGATGTTGTTGCTGTTGTTCTGCTGTTTTGGTGCAAATTTTTTTTTTTTTTTTACATTTTGAATTTGACATTTGAAGCCTAGTGTGTGCAGCTGGGAGGGGTTATCAGGACACATGACAGTTGGAACTGTGTCTCCTGCTCCTTGTCACCTCCTTTCAACCAAAAAGATGGCTGCCCCCATGACAAAGATTGCAGCCCCCATGAATCACAAACATTTGCCTCTTCTTTTAAAAAAGGGTGGGTAAAAAAATATATTACCTATCTATTCTAATTAACATAACTAATGTAACTTAATGACAGTATGTTTGTTTAGGCTGAAGTTCCCCTTTAAGCCCCATACACACACTCAACAGTGGTCTTTTAAGCTCTCACAACTTTTCTTGTGAAACGCCTAAAAAAATCTTTTGCTATTGTTCAAGCAGCTGATAAGACTGATAAGTCAATTCAACATTTGGATTGATTTCTTATTAGTCTTTTCAGCTGCTTTAACAATAGCAAGAGATTTTTTTTAGGTATTTCACAAGAAAAGTTGTGATAGCCTTATGCTAGGTACACACTATGAGATTTTATGGTCCATTTACTGTTAGATCAATTATTTCCAACATGTCCGATTTGCTTTCTGATCGATCCCCGAGTAATTTCTGATCGATTTCCTATTAAAGTTAACGGAAAGTGCTCGAAAATCGATCGGAAAGCAAATCGGACATGTTGGAAATAATCGATCTGACAGTAAATCGAACATAAAATCTCAGTGTGTACCCAGCATAAAAGACTGCTGTTGAGTGTGTGTATGGGGCTTTAGAGTACACCTAACAGAGTATAATGTAGTGTTACATTTTCTGCACTCCGATATACATTAATGAGGAGGTCATGTGCATGTACAGTATGTTATGTGATTGTGGCGAGGAACAGCGGTTACTTTATTTTCCAAAGGACTCTGATTTTCTTTTATTGGTGTTTTCAGAACACTCTGAAGACCATGGTGCCTATTCAATTAACTTTTCTGCTTTTTGCACAGGAGATATTTTTTACATTTTATCAATAAAATACCTTTTAGGCCACCAGCAAGCAAGGAAATATTCAAAATGTTTGATATTATTTCTTTGCCTACATTTTAGTAAGTTGGACCCTAAGGTAATGACCAATAGGCCACCCTGGAGCATTTCAGAGTCTTGCCCAAAGACTCCCTGCTGAATAGGTAACTGGCTGCAACCAGAATTTGAAACGTTACTGCAGCTCAGCAGAATTTCATAACCTTCATGCCCAATGTGTATCAAGGCATTTAACCCTTCCTCTTCCTTCTCCATTGAGTGGCGATGTGCAATGCACAGAACTTTGTACATCGCTAATTAATGCAAATTTGCTGTTATATGCATTGAGAGGTGGAAGGCTGAACTTTAATAAATTATCAATGACATAGCAATGCCCACTGTATACCTATCATGTCCTCCCTTTACCATCACATGCAGGTTACTTCATTGTGTATAGTGATCGGTCTGCTTTTATATTACCATACACCAATATTCAAAGTTTTCATGCCTTTTTTTCAAAATATTTAGAGATTTGAAATCCATGCCCTACTCTGCTGCTTTATCTGGAGACAAGCTTTCTATTGATTTCCATAATATATTCCTCTGGCTTCCGCTATGTGAAAGAAGACACTACTTGATCACTGCTTTTCCAACGGTTGTAAATAAAGGTTCAACATGTTCAAAGGTTGTAGTGACACCCTGTGGTGAATATGTTAGTTGCCGTTCTCCATTTTATTGTTTTATTCTAAGATGTAGCCTTTGCATGAGTTTCTGGTAAAGAATGAGGTTTAGGTATAAGCTCCTGGTTGTTTTGATTTCTGGAAATGTGTTTTCAGACTGTCTTCCATGATTATTTTTCCAGTATTATTTCAGATGTAGTAGGATAGAGTGATATCTAGTATGAAGCTTTCTTATTTTGTATTTGTGTAGAGTGATATCTAGTCTGAACGTTACTTATTTATTATTTGCCTTGGAGCACCAAAAATGTGTAAAATACTTTCAACATGCTTAGTTTTAAGGACCTCTGTCGCAAAAATGTTAAAATTTAAAATATATGTAAACATATACAATTAAGAAGTACGTTTCTTCCAGAGTAAAATGAACCATAAATTACTTTTCTCCTATGTTGCTGTCACTTACAGAAGGTAGAAGAAAACTGACAGGTTTTGGACTAGCCCATCTCCTCATGGGGAGTTCACAGGGATGTCTTTATTTTCAAAATGCACTTAGTGAATGGCAGTTGCTCTGTCCATCTGCCAAAAAAAGTGTGCGGAGAGCAGGCAGGTTGGCAAGTATCTTTGTATAAATCTTTTTCAGGGAGTGTCTTAAAAAGAATAAAGGCCATGCTGAGAATTCCCTATGGAGAGATGGACTAGCCCAAAACTTGTCAGTAATGTCAGATTTCTACTACTTATTCTAAATGCTAGCAACATAGGAGAGAAGTAATTTATGGCTCAGGCTGGATGGTGTAATGGTTAAGGGATCTGCCTCTGACGCAGGAGACCAGGGTTCGAATCTCCGCTCTGCCTGTTCAGTAAGCCAGCACACATTCAGTAGGAGACCTTTGGCAAGTCTCCCTAACACTGCTACTGCCTATAGAGCGCACCCTAGTGGCTGCTGCTCTGGCGCTTTGAGTCCGCCAGGAGAAAAGCGCAATATAAATGTTATTGGTCTTGTCTTGTCTATTTTACTCAGGAAGAAACGTACTTCTTATTTGTATGATTTTCGCGACAGTTCCTCTTTAAGTAAATTAAAGCGATTAGATCCTGATCAGTCAGTCTGCTGATTTAACATAGCTGCCAGCTTACTGAGGTTTAGTGGCTTTCATTTGCTAGTGCAGTTTTCTCCTCTTGGGTAAGCAGAAATTTGTGTTAGGAGAATTATCTGCTCATTACCTGACCCACAACCCTTGAACTTAGCTTCACACTAACCTTACCGTCTTCTGTGTCTAACACTCATCTGTACTGACTAATACCCCCAAAATATTTTTAGTCTTAACCTTTCACTACCAAATTCCTTTCAGCACAACCAAACTCCTTTAAAGTTGGTTTCAACTCCCTAAACTAAAATGTAAATACCTACTCTTTGGTACATAAAAGAACATTTGAAAATGTTATCTTTTCAATGCAGAGAGCAGTCAAAGTTTATAATTCTTGGATAATTGACAAATGTAATCATTGTCAGCTAGGTAGGGTAAGTTCTTTCCCTGGTCTCCTCACTCTGCCCCCTTGCTGAATATACACGTTACTGTGGCAATAGCGGAGTCACTTTAGCAAACAAGAGAGTCGAGCACAGTTAAGAAACCAGGGAAGAGAGCCTCTAGCTAACCATGTTACAAACTTATACTGCTCTCTGCATTGAAAGTAAATGTTTGTGCACAGCGGGAATGCTTGCAAATGTTCTTTTATGTACCTAAGAGTAGGTACTTAGTTTTCAGGGAGTTTAATGCCACCTACACTCTTTTAAGTGAATCCGAGGTGAGAGTTGTATGGAGGCTGCCATATTTATTAAGCAAAGCAATTTTAAGCAATACCAGTTACCTGGCTGTCCTGCTGATCCTCTGCCTCTAATACTTTCAGCCATAGACCCTGAACAAGCCCTGAACAAGCAAATGCTGATAAGGTGCTTCTGACAAGATTAGCTGCATGCTTATTTCTGGTGCTATTCAGACACTATTGCAGCCAAATAGATAAGCAGGGCTGCCAGGCAACAAGTGTTGTTTAAACGGAAATAAATATGGCAGCCTCCATATCACTCTTTCCTAGTTTTCACTTTAAATCATGTCAACCACTAGCGTGTCTTCTGATGTATTGTTAACCCCGCCTTTTATTCAGCTCATACGTTTTGTGTTTAGTCAAAGGGATATTTCACCTGTCACTGTGAAATACCCAGCCCACATGATGCAGTGCCCAAGGTAATTGGATCTAAAATGCATCACAATCAATGTAACATTTACCAGTAGTGCAGTGCCCAAATTTCTATACAGAAATGCATGGTTACCAGTTCCTCTTCAGTAAATACAGTTGGAATTTTGTTTTGTGCTTAAGTACATCTTCATATTTTGAAAATGGATGATTTTTTTTTTTTTACATCAACTGTATATTGATGGTTTAAAGGGACACTTAAGCCAGAAAAAAAGAGTTTTACTCACCTGGGGCTTCTACCAGCCCCCTGCAGCATTCCTGTGCCCTCGCAGCCACTCACTAATCCTCTGGTCCCCCGCTGCCAGCTAGTTTCGTTTTTGCCATCAGGACTGGCCACGTGTAGCTTTCTCCGCATTCCCGACTGTAATTAGCGCTATTGTTACCGCATTACCTACGCATAGATATGCGGCAACGCGTATTTTTGTACGCGTTGCGGCCCGCAATAGCGTTAATTACAGTCGGGAATGCGGAGAAAGCTACCCGTGGCCAGTCCTGTCGGCAAAAACGAAACGAGCTGGCAGCGGGGGACCAGAGGATTAGTGAGTGGCTGCGAGGGCACAGGACTGCTGCAGGGGGCTGGTAGAAGCCCCAGGTGAGTAAAACTCTTTTTTTTCTGGCATAAGTGTCCATTTAAGTCCTTTAGTCTGTCTAAGCAAAATTAATTGACTGCTAACAGCATACACATGCAATCCCATATCTGGGAAATGTAATGTCAAGAGCCAGTCACTTTCTGACTTTTCATAGGATGGAAGATAAGTCTTGGCGTCCCACGGGAACCGTATGTGTACAAGTATGTCTTACTGGAGACCTATGATGTATGATAGCTGCTGATTAGGTCTTGTGCCTAAAGGAAAAGAGGAAATTGTACAGCAAATCAAAATATTAAAAGGAAGGAGATGACCTAACGGAGCTGTCTGCAGAGCTCCTGTTCCATGATATGTAGTGAGCAGTCTGTGTGTTGAAAGATTTAGAGATACTGGGTAAATGACATAAAGAGAAATGATCATCATGTGATATTCCGCAGTGTCCCACGTTGTGCATGCATGACGTTAAACAGTATAACAAACAGGAAAACGTGTCTAGTTTTTCTACATTCGTTATTTTATTGCTGTACACTATCTGTCAACATTCAGGATATAATATGATAGCGTGTCTGTTTCCATGTCCCTCGGAAGCACATTTCCCACGTAATATAAGTAGACATTGTTTTACTGCTCTGTCAACATGTCTCCTCTTTGGGACTTTTTGTGGTCATGACTTAATTTTAATATGTTTTTGAAATGAGTTTCTGGTCTGTTTACCATGAAGGAAAGTGGTAACCTGAACTGTTCAGGACAAGCAGAAAGATTCCCCTGACGTCATTTTTATTTCTTCAGGACTTTAAGCCTTATGGTGGCCTCACAACATACAATTTTTTAGTTTTAAAATATTTTGAAGGTATAAAAGTAGAGGCACTACAAATGCCAGCAAAGTTTCCCCACACAGGTGGCTAGAGAAGGCAAAGACCGTAAATAACCAAAGAACATAAATAAAATACAGCAGGTGACTTCATAGTACATATAAATGGAGTATAGCGATACATGTTACCAATAAGGAAAAGATAGAAACCAAGTCCAACTAGGGCATAGCAGGGTGTCTCGAGCCCAATACACCAAGAGATAGGACATCATCGATCAAAGAAAAGCAAATAACGTAACCCTCTGTTGTCCACATGGTCAACCCATGGGGTCCAGCTTTTAATGAACTGGAGCATCCAGTTCTCCACAGTTGCTGGTATTCTTTCAAAAATCATAACTTTATGGATCTTGTCAATAACATGGTCCACAACATACAATGTTAATACATATTTTCCATTCAAGAATTACAAACCATTTTTCTGATTGATTGTAACATTAGTAATACCTGACTAATGTGCCAACATGTGTAAAATGTTTTCCCAATTCTGAAAATAATTAAAAATCCCCCACTCCCTATCGGTTTTTAGTCCACGTTCACAGTGGTGTGGTGTAATGGCCGCTTCGTAACACTGCTTACTACACTGCAATGCACCACCTATGCGACATTCACAGTGCGGCGGTTGCATTGTGGTATAAAGGGTTGCGTTATAGTAACACACTGCATGCAGTGAGCTACCAGTAAATAAGCGCATTAACAGTAGAGGCAAAGCATACTTTTCATTGAGTGTATAATACTCCACTGTATCCAATGCAATGGGAGCGTAATGTGTGGCGCCGCTGTCCCGATCCATTGCGTTTCATTCCTGCTGTCACAGTGAATGTAGCCTTATCAAAAATAAAAATAGAGAGAAATTCGATCAGATTTCAAATAAGAAAAAAATAGCTTTTGAATTTTCTGTAAAACAGATTTTTTTTATTTTTTTTTTGCATTGCTGTAAAATTGGATAATTTTTATTGTATCGTGTTTGGCCATCTTAAGCCTGCTTTCACACTATGCACATACTGAAAAGCCGCACGTTTACAGCACATTGTAAGAATGCTTCACAGCCACTGTAGACACACGTGGCCAGGTAAACACACAGCATGCTGTGCATTTGACGTTTCATAGAAATATAATTGCATCGGATTGCGCTTATACTGTCCACTGCAATACAACACAAGGGATGCAGTGTGGGAGGAGCGTGAAGGTTAGTGTGACACAAACTTAAACATTGCTCCAATCAAAGGCATGACTTGTTCGCAAAAAAGTGACTGCACCAGTCCGTTTCAGAGGAGGTTGGGAGTAACCGTAAGGGCCGGGACCCACTAAAGCACTTTTGGCAGCAGATTCCAAAGAACCCTTTGACAGTGGCAGTCAGTGGAGGGGAATTCACTAGAGCGATTGCAATTATAACTTATCGCAATTGCAGGTCATGCAGCATTTTGGGGAACGATTGCGCGCCAATATAAAGTATTGAAGCGCTGCAAAAATGCTCCTGAATCACTGCACAAGTGGCTTATCAGCAATTTTGAAGCATTTGTACTACCCAGAATCGCCTGCTTTTCCCAGAATTTCATAGTAATGCTTCAAAAATTGCTAGAAATCGTTTCTAAAATCTTACAGAACGCTTGCAAAGAAATGCAAGCAATAGCAAGTGGGTCCCAGTCCAGACCTAATGATGATGGGATGTGGTTTTTGTTTATTTTTATTTTAATCTTTTACTACAGTATTTCCTCTTAGGCTCTGCTTTTTCTTTCCTGTAGCCCTGTCCCCCCATCTCTACCCCCTCCTGATTGAGGTGCACCTAGATTACCTGACAAATACCCTAGGTAGACTTTATGGCCTTTACCTCCTCAGATACTTACATTTTATTTATGGTTTACTACTAAGGTCTTGTAGAGCCTGCACTTGGGGAGTGTCATGGTGGCCGGTGCTGCATGTGTTGAATGACACCTGGTGGACAGGCGACTCCTAGCCTTGGTGGCCTGGTCACCATGGCGGGAGGGGGTGTATATATACGGCCCGTATAAAAATTTCACTGGTGGGGCAGTATGTTTTGCAGGCAAGCTATGCCTCACTCCTACTGTAAACCGATGCAGTGCAATAGTTCATCCTTAAAATGAACCACTGTATTTGAGGCAGAGGATCAGCAGGACTGCTAGGCAGCTGGTATTGCTTAAAAGGTAAATAAATATGGCAGCCTCCATATACCTCTCACTTCAGATGCATGCACGTTTCTTAAAGAGACACTGAAGCGGAAAAAAAATTATGATATTATGATTTGTATGTGTAGTACAGCTAAGAAATAAAACATTAAGATCAGATACATCAGTCTAATTGTTTCCAGTACAGGAAGAGTTAAGAAACTCCAGTTGTTATCTCTATGCAAACAAGCCATTAAGCTCTCCGACTAAGTTAAGGGGCCCATACACTCAGCCGATTTTCTGGCCGACCGATCGATTGCAAATCGGTTGGCCAATCGACCTATCGATGGCCGATTTCGATGGACTTCCATCGAACTGGCAGGGTGGAAAATTTAGGTCGATCTGCTGAGATTGCTTATCAGTTTGCATTAGCCTTAAAGAGAATCTGTATTGTTAAAATCGCACAAAAGTAAACATACCAGTGCGTTAGGGGACATCTCCTATTACCCTCTGTCACAATTTCACCGCTCCCCGCCTCATTAAAAGTAGTCAAAAACTGTTTTAAAAAGTTTGTTTATAAACAAACAAAATGGCCACCAAAACAGGAAGTAGGTTGATGTACAGCATGTCCACACATAGAAAATACATCCATACACAAGCAGGCTGTATACAGCCTTACTTCTGAATCTCAAGAGATCACTTGTGTGTGTTTACCTTCTGTCCCCAGCTTCTCTCATGCACTGAACATTACAGGCTTCCTGCAGACAGCTCTGCCTATGTCGTTAATTCCTTAGTATGTGACAGACCAGCTCCTTTCACAGCCTCCAGAGGAGGATTTTTATCCAGCTCTCTTCTATCACTGATAAGATAGCAGAGAAGCTGCTGGCTTATGTAAATAAAACACACACTGGAGTGTGCATAGAGGAACAGTTCAACACTGAAGAACTTGGCAGCCTTCCAGACACAGGCCGACAGGTCTGACAGGGGAAAGATACATTGATTTATTACAGAGATGGTTATAGTAGAAAGAGCTGCAGCAAGCCAGATCACATTAGAATAGGTTTAGGAACTTGTAGGATGGTAGAAAAAAAAGTTGTAATTTTTGTTACAGAGTCACTTTAATGGAAATCTGATGGCAAAAAAATGCCATCAGATTGAATTTCAATAGATTTCAAACTGAAATCTATTGGAACTCTATCCTGGTAAAAAATGTTCTAAAAACGCATCAGATAGATCATCAGATGCATTTCTTATCTATCTGCTGCCAATCTGACGAGTGTATGGGCACCTTTAGTCCTGGAGAGGGCTGTTATCTGACTTTTATTATCTCAACTGTAAGTGAACTGTTTACTTTTTCTCTGCCAGAGGAGAGGTCATTACTTCACAGACTGCTCTGAAAGAATCATTTTGAATGCTGAGTGTTGTGTAATCTGCACATATTATAGAATAATGCAATGTTAGAAAAAACACTACATACCTAAAAATAAAAGTATGAGAATATTTTCCTTTGCTGCTAATCTTCTAGTAATTATTCATAGTACACAACCAATTCATTATATCATATTTATTTTTTCGCTTCAGTGTCTCTTTAAAGCACACCTGAAGAGAGAGGAATATAGAGGCTGACCTATTTAGTTTCTTTTAAACAATACAGCCCTGACAAAACATGCAGATCACGTTTCCGACTGACGCTAACTGCATTAGCTGTATGCTTGTTTCAGGTTTGTGATTCAGACACGCACTGCAGCCAAATAAATCATCAGGCCTGCCAGGTAACTGGTATGGTTTCCTACTTAGACTGTTGCAATATCTATAGGTGTTCTGTGTTTTTGCATCCATACGATTGCATGGAGTTTGTTTTAGTTCTCTCTTTGAAGGGAGCAGGAACATCTCATGATCTCCCAGAGTGCCCGGGGGCAGAAGGTTCCATGAATTACCTCATAGCCTAGGTTATGCATCATTGGGAGGGGCAAGGTTACATACCAATATACAGCAATATGTGTTTTTGATGCTTAAACCACGATAATTAAGGTAAAAATGGGTATCCTACCTAATAAAAGCTAAGTGTCGCTGCATCCAGCAGTTTTGTCCCTGTGTCCTAGGATTTTTGTTACTGCGCATGTGCGCAGTAACGGACAGCTGGACGGGCAAGCGAAGCTGCTCTCCCAGTGCTCTGGTGAGGCTTTGAAGTAAAAAAATAAAAAATTCTCACCTCTGCGCGTGTCCCTGTTGTTGCTAAGGCAACAGGGACACAGTGTGCAGAGCTGGGAAGAGGACGGGGCTCTCGCGCTGCTCCCACGTGGCTTTGGAATATAAAAAAAAAAAAAAACAATCCAGTCAGCTCTGTGCATGTCCCTGTGGTTGCTAGGGCAACAGGGACACAGTGCGCAGAGCTGTTGTGATGAGGCGGCAGCTCCTGTGACTGGACCTGGGAACTGTAGACAGCGGAGACAAGTGGCCTGAAATCAGTGCCTGAGAGGAAATGTGCAGATATCCTCTATAATAAAGCCCCTGTGTCCCTGCGGGTGCTGTCTCTGTGTAGCTGGGTCCGTGCTTTTTGCTACTGCGCATGTGCGCAGCATGGACCCAGGCTCACAGAGACAGGAGGACGGGGCAAGGGAGCCAGGCGGGCATGTGAGCAGGCGACCGGGTGTGCAGCGGGGGCGCATGCGCAGTACATGCAGCGGGCGGCGGTGAGAAAAACAGACCCTAGAGCCCGTTTTTAAATGGGCTTGGGTCTGCTCGTCCTGAATAATTTATTACATAGTAGTACATGCTATTATGATTCCTCTTTAGAGCCTTCATTTTATGTGGCTGGTTAGTGTACTGGCTCTTCTTCTGACATACTGTAGGGAGACCATGGTTCAAATCTTAGATCTTCCTGTTCAGTAAGCCAGCCCCTATTCAGTGAGGAGACCTTGGGCAAGACTCCCTAACACTTCTACTGCCTATATAGAGAGCACACTAGTGGCTGCAGCGCTGGCGCTTTGAGTCCACCAGGAGAAAAGCGTGACTTAAATGTTCTGTGTCTTGTCTTGCTTATGTAGTTATGTAATTTGCAAAGGCTCCTTGACCAGACTGGAAAGGATTTGTGTAGCAAATGTACGCAAAGACACGTTTAGACAGTGTCAATTTACAAATGCTGAAAACTGTCAAACTTGCTTTAAAGGAGGCACATTTCTGGTAATAAATTACATTGACTTACAGCATAAAGCAGAATTGCTGATGAAGATAATTTTAGAACCTAATAAAATATTCCAAGGCATGATATAAAATGTTAGAGCTAGCTTTTTCTTTCTAATGTATATGTTTTCATTTACTGGCTGAGATGCTCTTGGAACACTTCCATTCATTCAGGAAACAACTGAGCCATGCAAAACCTGGAAACGCACTCACTGACATTTCAGGAAATCTACAGCAGTGACGACGTCAGTCAGAAGTAATAAAGCTGGAGAAAACTAGCTGTAGATTGTCCTTAAGTGAACCACAATCTACCTTATGTACAGTAGCACTCGGGATAGCAACAGCTGGTTCATTTACTAGCCCATGATGCATTTGTCTCCTACCTATTCATTTTAGAAAATAAAGGTTCCATTGAAATAAATGTAAGTAACTCGGCAATTAATCCTCTATAGCTCTAAATTGGTCTAATGTTGGCTTTTTTTTAGAAGGCATGGAACGCTTGCTATGATTGGAATATTTCCATGTATTATAATGTCCTTGAGATGCTTAAAGCAGGAGCAAATTAAAACCACTTTTCTGTCTAGACTGACCATGAACCCATTTGTGATAAATGTACTGTTACTATCTTTGTGCGTAGACTATGTGATAGAAGAGACTGGCTCTTCACAACGGTAAGAGTAGTGCTGTCTGGTGTAATTAGGTACGCAAGCTAAAAACATACCGTACAGTCTTAAGAGTAGGATCAACAAAACAGAACTATTAAAGCAGCATAAAGGTGGCTGTACACTAGTGAACGGCCAGAAAATGTGCTCAAAAGATAGATCCCTTTCTGATCGGAGAGAAATCTATTCCTGCCATATACCGCAGTATTTTGCTTTAGAAGACATTTTCCCCCCACTTTGCCGCCGGGTCATAGAGAACCTGTGTCTTTGTTCGGGGATTAAGGCGGAAGGACACAGACTGTTGCCACAAGTATAATGCAGAGGCGCCAGGGAAGCACTATTAGCTGGGGAGGGGAGAAAGCGGGCTCATCTCTGGCTATGGGTCCCTAATTGCCAGCTCCTGCCCTCCCCTATTCAAGCAAGATCTTCTTCTGTGATTGTTTATTTTGATCTTTTGTGGTAAGAAAACAATCAAAATTACGATTGAGTGGCCATGTTAGGCCATTGATCTTAGGAAGATTTTGATCACAGTGATCAGTTGGATAGCATACTGCTTAAAGGATACCCGAAGTGTCATGATGACATAGACATGTGTATGTACAGTGCCTAGCACACAAATAACTATGCTGTGTTCCTTCTTTTCTTTCTCTGCCTGAAAGAGTTAAATATCAGGTATGTAAGTGGCTGACTCAGTCCTGACTCAGACAGGAAGCTACTACAGTGTGACCCTCACTGATAGGAAATTCCCCTTTTTATCGCTTTCTTGCTCTCAGAAGCCATTTTCTGCTAGGAAAGTGTTTTATAGTTGGAATTTCTTATCAGTGAGGGTCACACTGTAGTCACTTCCTGTCTGAGTCAGGACTGAGTCAGCCACTTACAAACCTGATATTTAACTCTTTCAGACAGAGAAAGAAAAAAAGGAACACAGCATAGTTATTTAGGTGCTAGGTACTGTACATACACATGTGTATCTCATCATGTCACGTGTCACTTCGGGTACCCTTTAAGGCTATTGCCTTTGGTAGGGTTTGAGCTTCTGACCAGTGTTTGAATCCTAGCTTAAACCAGTACTGTACATAACAGCAGTAATTTGTCTTTAATCTGCTGGGGAAAATCAATTAGTGTGAGCACTAAAAAAACACCACCACCACACACAACAAATAAAAATTCCATCAGGTTTGGTTAGTGCTGTGTTTTATATATATGTTACGGCCATAACCCGAAGTTTGGCCACTTCTAGTTCTGGCCGGCCACTTCGGGTTCTGGCCGGCCAATGCGCGAAGTGGCCGCTGCGCTGCGGCCAATGTTGAAAATGGAATGATTCCTCTGACATTAATGTATCTTCTGGCCGCAGCGCAGCGGCCAAACGTAGAACAACTTAGTTCATTTAATGCAATTCAGCCGGCGGCAATGTAACAATTCAAGCCGCCGGCTTTTTCTCTGCCTCTCTCTCCTCCTCTTATGGGCAGCAGGCGGGGACACGCGTGTCCCCGGGAGTCGTTCGTCGCACCAGGAAAGCAGAGCGGGGAGGCTGCAGACATAGCTTCTGCCAGCACCCGCTCTGCAAGAACGGCAGGATTCCCCTGCCGTGACGAACGACTCCGGGGGGGGGACACTCGTGTCCCCGCCCGGCTGCCCATAGGAGAGAGGGGGGGGGGAGAAGGAGAGAGTAAGATGCAGAGAAAAAGCCGGCGGCTTGAATTGTTACATTGCCGCCGACTGAATTGCATTAAATGAACTAAGTTGTTCTACGTTTGGCCGCTGCGCTGCGGCCAGAAGATACATTAATGTCAGAGGAATCATTCCATTTCTAACATTGGCCGCAGCGCAGCGGCCACTTCGCGCATTGGCCGGCCAGAACCCGAAGTGGCCGGCCAGAACTAGAAGTGGCCAAACTTCGGGTTCTGGCCGTAACATATATATTTTTGCTTCTTTCATTTTGAAGAATATAGCACTTACTTTTTTCACAGATAATAACTTCATCCAGTCTCTCTATAACAGCCTAAGGATATCCAACTAGTATGTTTGGGTAGTGCTGGGATTGTGCCCATCATTCTATCTTTTTTATGCTTTTATCTTTTTTATGCTGGGAATACACAAGGGTTTTTTTGGGCTGATTTACTTTGCGATTGATTTTCTGATCGATTTCCATTCACTTCTATGACAAAATTGATCAGAAAAACGATCAAAATTCGATTGGACCTTTCGCAAATGATCTATCTGCTGAAAAAACTCATGGTGTATTCCCAGCATTATAGTTTTTGAGATATTCAAGTTTTTACAGAGGTTGCAAAGGCTGAGTGAAGCTGTTGAGTAGGCTGTTGTACAGGGGCTGGGTGATATTATTGTCTGGTGGAAAATATGTGCTATTCTCTTCAAAACGAAAGCAGGACAAATCTTAGTTTTTTTTTCAGCTTAAATGGGCCCAAACTTAGCCTTAACCAAACATGGTGGCATTTTTATTTGTGCTGATTTTGTGAGGGCCAGCTTCTTGGAGCTCCTGAGGTGAGAGAAATATATTTGTTTCCTTACCAGTTGCCTGGCAGTCCTGCTGATATTTCTGCTCAATAGTGTCTGAATCACACTTTTTCAGGTAAATTTTTATAACATTTTCCATATATTGACCTACATCTCAATCACATACACCATATTTTTAGTTAAGGAAAATAAAACCAAAACACCCCAAAAGGAGAGAAAAAGACAGGAGGAGACACGCCAGGCACCAACTATATCCTATTTAGTAAGAGGGTTATGTAATCCACTGTGCAAGCAGAAGACTGGAAGAGCCTAACCCCTCAATCAAATAGGAATCTTCAAGGGATATAAACCTGGCTTTGACGTAACCTTTTAGGCTAAAAGCTTGGCACACCCATCCAGTCCAGACCAGTCACTGAACTACCCCATTCAAAGTAGCCCAGCGAACCCAAGATTTGATGGGTGAAGTTCATACTCTAGCTCTTCCTACCCATTAATGTTCCGAAACTGGCCTGCAACCCGACCATAAGTTTGGATGCTTTACGCTGCATCTACTCTGAACACCCAGTGTCAGGAACCGGACCCACTGCAAGCCTGCATAGACAGTTCCCGACTGGGTTTTTTTGTTTCAACCAGATTGAGAGGGGAAGCAGCCTTATTCAAGCTAACACAAGGCTGTCACCCCTCAACAACACTTCTCTCTGCCACCACTAGCAGCTGCTAGACACTTCGACAATTCACACTCTGCTGTCGAGGGGCCTGCACTCAGTTCATCGTTTTTGCATCTGGCTCAGCTTTGCGCTTAGGCCAAAATATGGGAATACTACACACACACACAAACTCTCACACGGTAAGGGTGTACAAACCGAGCATCCAATCAGACACTGAACTTGTAACACACTTGCACTGCAGTCTCTAGGAGATGCGAGCTCTGCTTAGTACATCAAAAATCAGGCTTATTAAATAAAGATTAAATATTCCAAAAAAAGTGGAACAGTGCAGAAAGAAATGTATACAAAATATTTACAAAAACACAACAAGGCAGTTGGCTACAAACAACATAAAATGGGGATCAAATGTTACCTGCATACAGGTCAGAGCGTTGTTTGTGGGAGAAAGCAGCAGCTGGTTGGACCAGGGTAGTCCTAGCTTCTTTCTATCTCCTGGGGAAATACCAGTTCTGAATCTTCTAAGCTGATTTTTTATAGGAAGATTTGTAGCTTGAGGCCGCTCAATGTTCAGATCCAGAAATAATTTCCTCAGATTGTGACAGCACTGTTTGCAGAGACCTCTCTCACACTCTTGCTTGCTGTAATATGCAAATTCCAAAGGTTCCTGTTCCGCTTTCAACTTTCCCAGACTCCAGGTATAGCCCAATTGTGTATTGGGAACAACAGGTGGCTGTATACAGACTTCGAAGCAATGCAAACACCTTGCAAGCACATCAGACTATTCCTGACAAATGGCTGCTAATTAGCAGTTTCCTTCATCCTAGTGGCCTGTTGTTTCCATTTTCAAGGAAATGGAATGCAAATGTAACTTACACTGACAGACAGTCACACAGAAAATGGAGGCTACCACAGATAAGAGTCGAGCAAAAATGGCTGTTATATACAACATCACACCCAGCTCCATGACTCCCCGAGCGCTGTAATAGCGCAGAAGATTTGGGCACAGCCAGCACCACCATAGACTGTAATAGGAATTACGGCTGTAGCAGTGCTCAGTGAGTAACTTCGGCGCCATCAGAAGACGGAGCTGAATTTACTTTTAAAACACTGTAATGCGGCCTCCAACAATAGCTGGAAGCTGAAATACATCATTCCCCACTATCCACGTGGACCTGGAGGGGGAATAGTAACTGCAGCAGAAGGATAAGCCATATACAGGCTGTATCCTGCGCCCATGTCTCCCGGCGGCGATTTCATATGTATTCCATGACATCCTATATAAACACTGAAACAAGCAAGCAGCTAATCTTTTCAAAAATGACTGCATGCTTGTTCAGGGTCTATGGCTAAAGTATTAACCTGGGTACACACATGAGGACTTTGGACAATCAAAGCTTATCTGCAGATATTTGGAAAAAAGTTTACAAAAACCTCTAAAGCTAGTGAAAAAAGATATTTATCTCTCAGTCTTTCAGATTCATCCTGATGGATCGGATCTGCAGACGATTGTTTGTTAAACAAAGTGTGTATGAGATCTGCAGTTATTTCGTAAACTTTTTGTGCACAGCGCATGCGCGAATAGAAGGAAGTATGGAGATCACTGAAGCATTTCTTGGGTCTTTTGCATGAACTGATCTTTTTTTGCATGTGTGCAGCATCTTTATAATGATTAGTCTTTCAAACCTTCCTGACAAACCGCTGCAGCAGATGAATTCCTTGTCTTCCAAAGACTTATCTCATGTGTGTACCTAGTTTTAGAGGCAGAGGATCAGCAGGACAGCCAAGCAATGTGTATTGTTTAAAGGGAAATAAATATGGCTTGCATATTCACCTGTTCAGGTTACCTTCAAGTACCCATTCCTAAGGAAGGCCTTGTTCACATCGACAGCAGATAAGGCCCGTTGCATTTCCCCAGATGTGTTAAAGAGAAACTCCAGTGAAAATAATGTAATAAAAAAAGTGCTTTATTTATACAATAATTATGTATAAAGGATTTAGTCAGTGTTTACCCATTGCAAAATCTTTCCTCTCCCTGATTTACATTCTGACATTTATCACATGGTGACATTTTTACTGCTGGCAGGTGAGGTCAGTGGAAGGAGATGCTGCTTGCTGTAAACCGCTTTTATTTCCTACAATGAGGTTCACAGACAACTGTCAGAATCATGGTCCTGACATCACACTGTGAGAGGGGTTTCACCACAATATCAGCCATACAGAGCCCACAGATGATCTGTTTGTGAAAAGGTAAAGATTTCTCATGGGAAAGGGGGTATCAGCTACTGATTGGGATGAAGTTCAATTCTTGGTCATGGTTTCTTTCAAGTCTACATGCTGCATTTAGGTCACCCTCACCAGCTGACAGAAGCGCTGTACTGACCTGTTTGGTTCAATGCATTTATTCTTTGTCACTGGATGGTTAGGTGACCCTATGAAACTGGCATGAGTGCTCATTTTAACTGCCCGTGTTGGTAAGTTTGGATTCAATACCTGTGATTCAAGCATAGGCACAGCAATTTGGCTACATCTGTTTTAGTTCTGTTCTGTAGTTGCAGCATTTGTCACCTAATTTTTTACCAACCTCTTTACCCTTACTTTCCATAACCCACTTTCCTGAAGACTAACCCTGGCCTCCCCTTGAGTCAGAGACCTCTTCCACATGCCTAGTCTTAAAGAGACACTGAAGCGAAAAAAAAAATATGATATAATGAATTGGTTGTGTACTATGAATAATTACTAGAAGATTAGCAGCAAAGGAAAATATTCTCATACTTTTATTTTCAGGTATATAGTGTTTTTTCTAACATTGCATTATTCTATAATATGTGCAGATTACACAACACTCAGCATTCAAAATGAGTCTTTCAGAGCAGTCTGTGAAGTAATGACATCTCCTCTGGCAGAGGAAAAATAAACAGTTCAATTACAGTTGAGATAATAAAAGTCAGATAACAGCCCTCTCCACACTTGGTCAGAGAGCTTAATGGCTTGTTTGCATAGAGATAACAACTGGAGTTTCTCAACTCTTCCTGTACTGGAAACAATTAGACTGATGTATCTGATCTTAATGTTTTATTTCTTAGCTGTACTACACATACAAATCATAATATCATAATTTTTTTTTCGCTTCAGTGTCTCTTTAAGCTTTGCCTACTGTAACCTCCCTAAATAGTTAACCTTAACCAGTGTTTACCTTTGTCCCTTCAGCTTCAACTTGGACAACTGAAACGGGTGTGTTAGCCAAGAATTCCAGGGCTTAAGATTTAAATAAAAAGGCCTGCTGTATCTGTACATGTATCTGAAGTGGGCACTTAACAATACTTTGGGATGTGTCCTTGTTATCCTAAATGGGAAAAGTTAACCTCATCTAGCATGAAGTTTTTTGTTTTTTTTTAACATGATCTTGTTTAGCATTAGTTGGGTATTTATTATTTTTAAATAAATTGACTGCACAAAAGTGTACAGTAGAAGGGGGCTGCTCACATAAGCTGAGCCAATACCAGTAAGGGAAGAAGATTAGGCATGGCCAAACGGTTCCACTATTAGACCTGCTCAACGGCCGCTCATCAGCTTGCATTGGACCGCAAACAGTTGCGCACTGTCACCCCATAGTTACTCATGGAGCTGTTTTTTTACCCTTCGCCCTGCAGTTAGGTGGCGGAGGCCAGCCAATCCGAGCTGATCACCTAAGCCACTCCCCCTTTCTATAAAAGGCCAGGTCCCATCGGCCATTTTACAGTCAGTGTTAGTATAGGGAGAGGGGCTGCTGCTGCTGATACAGGAACAGTGTAGATACGCTGCATATTGCTCTAATTTGTAAGTAGCTGCTTGCTAGGTGCTCTACTAGTAGTTGTAGTGCACCAACTAGGGAACCCCAAAAGTCATTTTAAGGACTAATTTGTCAGTATATAGTGCTGACAACACACAGCAGAGAACTCCTATAATAAGGTGCTCTGCTGTGTGCTGATATATTTGTAGTGCACCAGCTAGAAATGTATACTACAAATGTGCTGTAGTCTAAACCTGTATGCTGTATTGTGCTGTGTGCTGTGCTGTGTGCTGATACTTGTAGTGTACCAACTAGGGAGTGATACTGGTGCTGTCAGTCACTGTCCTGTGGCCCAAGTCTGTATGCTGTGTTATATTGTGCTATGAAGTTGCGGATACAGTATAAGATGCTCTTCTGCTACCTGCTGATGCTTGTAGTGTACCAGCTAGGGACATAGCAAATTGCAATAGTGCAGTGGATATACTGTATTGTTGTGGGCTGTGTAGCTGCTTTACTGCACAGCTATGCTTCCCATCATATCAGGTGCATGTTAGCACCACCACCCCTCCCTGCAAAAAATATAACTGTCAGTTTTCAGTGCATTTACTTTCTTGTCCTTGTCCTACTTTCAGCAGGCCCACGGTGCCTTAACTTCCCCCTGCCCCCTCCCCAAAAGATATTTTATATATATATATATATATATATATATATATATATATATATATATATATATATATATATATATATAAACACACTATCTGCCTTAAACATGCCATTTTTCCTGAATGCTGGGTGCATTTGCGTTACAGGACACTGGTTAGTGCTGTGTGCATCCTGTCTTATCAGCAGGCCCACAGTGCCTTACCTATTGTCTGCAAGCTTGCGTGGCTGAATGGTCAGTACAGTATTACCATGCCACTGTCCGGGTTTGGGTACATTTTGAATACCTTTTTCAAAAGAATTGTGGCTGCGGATGTGCCCTGAAGGTTTCAGAACTTTGCCCTGCCATTTAAGTCAGTGGGGCTCACGGTTTAGCATTCACTGCGCAAACGTTTTGGGCGACGTTCGCCAACACAAAATCTTGATGTTCGGCCATGCCTAGAGAGGATCTATGCATGAGAGTTTACAATTCGTTTGCAGTGGAAGGCACTACCTTTTCATGGATAGCGTATAAACTAGACTATCAGGTCTGTGGGGAAGAGGTGCACACATAAAACCTGAAAGCCCATTTCTGAGAAAGTAGGATGGAATGCAGGCTCTTGTGAGCATCATAATTTTCCCGTTTCAAACAATAGTTTATCTGTCTCCATTATGGTATCTATAATTCTTCCCAACACAAGACCCTATCATAGTATCGAGATTCCGAGGCTGTGAGCTCCAGTACTTGTTGTTCTGTGAGTGTGACATCACTTATGTAGGGGCTTGAGGGAAAGTTTAAATAACTGCCCATGTTGAAACAGGGAGAATAGAGGATTCAGAATGATGACAAGTGTTGGCAGAAATAACTGTCACTCATATGAAAAGAGGAATATTGCAGGATTAGAATAACCTCAGGAGATGCAGCTTTCAGTCATAGCTAGCACAGGAGGAGAGAGTGTAATATCACTGGTGAAGAAGGATCCAAAGGTTACTCATAAAACAGAATTTTTCATAACGGCAATAACAAATACACTTGTCACCTGCTGTAACATCTGAGTAAGACAGTTAACCCAGCTGCTAACCTGATTAGATTACAAGTTGATGCAATCAGTCTTTTTTACAGCCAGGTGACAGTTTTGCTACAAGCGTGGGAGCGCTGCCAAGAGCACTTCCAACTAGAAGCAGAAGCATACTTGAAGTGTGCTTCAATTTTTTTTTCCTCTTTTCTTAGTCCGGGATCTTAAGAAATTAAGTTAAACATTTGGTTTTCTTTGTTACTGGTACAGGAGTCTAAACGAGCGCTGTAATCACAGCGCAGGAGATTTGGGCGCATACTGAGTAACTTTGGCGGGCGCCGTCAGAAGACTGAGCAGAAGTTACATTTTTAAAACACTATAATTCGGCCTCCAGCAATAGCGAATTATATCATTCCCCACTATCCACGTGGACCTAGAGGGGGAATAATAATTGTCGCCAGGACTTGTGCAGCAGCAGGATAAGCCATATACTGGCTGTATTCTGCGCCCAAGTCTCCAGGCGGCAATTACATATGTACGCAGTCTAAAGGCTCGGTTCACATCGGCTTCAAAAACGGTATGTTTATTGGAAGTGAACGTGTCCTGTTCTTTGTTAATCAATAGGATCTGTTCACATTGCTCTGTTAGAACGGATTCATTCAGTCTGTTCTGCTAAACAGACCGCAAGTTTGGGTCTGCAGCAATTTTTCCAGATCAACGTGTTAACAGAACAGAGGGTCACAGATGGAAAACTGATCCATTCCACATATAGATAGATAGTTTTTACACCAATCAGATTTTCATTTATGCAAGTGTGAACTGGGCTTATTGTCTACGGCTACAAGTATAAAGCTACATACATACATGCATTAACCATCAGCTGAAACAGCCAATAACAACCATTTCAGCCAATAGATCCTGCTTGGGTGTCATTAAGGATTCGTCCTGTCAAATCCTTAACCTCCTGGGTGGTATGCCCAACACTGTGTCGGGAAAGAAACATTTGAAAGCGGTATGCCGCCCAGGAGGTTTTCTAGCTATAAGGGTGCTAGAACATATTAGCTAAATTTAGCAGCCTCAGTTTGGGTGTCCCCCCTTAGTGATTCCCCTCCCCCTTAGCGATAGCAGGCAGGTGGCCAGTGCTGTTACTCACATGCAACTTGCCTGCGCCGATAGCACCACCAGTTCCGGTCTTCTTTTGCCACAGTACCTGGATGCAGTTGACATCATCAATTTGAGCACCGGGACTGTGGACGGAGAAGAACGGAGTTGGTGGTGCGATTGGCGAAGACGAGAGGCACGGCGAGTAACAGCATCGGCAGCCCGCTATCACTGCGAAGGAAGGCGGGGAGCCAGTGCAGGGGGAATTATGTACTGGGGGCACTTAAAGCTAGCTAACCTGTACTGGGGCATCTATTTCTGGCTAACCTATATTGCGGCACCTATGGCTGGCTAACCTGTACTGCGACACCTATAGCTGGCTAACCTGTACTGGGGCAACTATGGCTGGCTAACCTGTACTGGGGCACCTATGGCTGGCTAACCTATACTGCTGCAGCACCTATAGCTGTCTAACCTGAACTGGGGCACCTATAACTGGCTTACCTATACTGGGGTACCTATAGCTAGCTACCCTGTACTGGGGCACCTATAACTGGCTACACTATACTGAGGGCACTTATACTTGAGCCACCTATAGTGGGGACACTTGTACTCACCATTGGCGTGCTGATCCCTTGTCTTGTACCTCCAATAGCGACAGGTTCCCCGGCGGTCGGTGTTGATGACACCAGGGTCACGCAGTGTCATCAACATCTGATGGCAAACTAACTTTTTTTTTTATTGAATCAATACAATAACCTGCGGGGGATTCCGACGAAGGATGAGCACCACACGGTGGATGACACAGGACAGGTAACATATAATTGACATTTGAAAAAAAAAAAACCTCTGTTGTTCAACTGTTTATAAGCTGTGTGTTCTAACATATTGACAGTCTACAGGTATAGAGTCTAAAGAAGGGTTATTGGCCAAAATCTTTCTTTTTTCTGTTATCTGCTAAATGGTATCATCCTTATCCAAAATCTGCTTTACCTGATGGCTAACACTGTACAATACTGCTCCTGTTTGTAAAACAAGAATTACATTAGTAAACATCCTTTCAAGACCCCTTTTTGATATTCTTTCGTAATTAAGGCATCTGAATAACATTTATTTATATCTGCTGTAAAAAAGCACTACATTGGGTTAGTATAATAATTAGCACACTAATAATAAAAACCACTAGAATAGGTAGACAGTATAATGAGGGGCATTATAGGGCAGTATAAAAAAAAGAGTACTGTCATAAGGGAACACTGTGATTACGGGGGCTATAATAATAAACACTAATGTGGGATACTATGAGAGGAAGCACTGTAAGGACGAAGCATGGAATGGGGGCTAAACAACAAGGCTGTTACACCAAATCCCAACCCCTCCCCCGCTAATGCCAGGGTTCCTTGAGATAAGATATATATATATAGTTCCTCCAGGGTCTAAAGGATGAGAAAGGCTGATCTGTGTACTTCCTTCTGATGTTCAATTTATATAAGCCGTGTGTTATAACATCTTGTCAGCATACAGGATTATAGTTTAAAGAAGGCTTATTAGCCAAAGGCTTACTCTTTTCCTTATAAATTAACCCATAAATAGTACCATCCTGATTCAAAACATGAAAACCAGAACTTTGCCTTCTTAACCTCTCTGGCGGTAATCCCGAGCTACGCTCGGGCTGGCTGCCGAAACCTCTATGCAGAGTATTGCGCGCAGTGGGAGCTTTTACTCACCTCCCGGGGGATCCAGATGTCAGTAGCCATTCTCCTTTCTGTCTTTGGAGGCTCTGAATCACTCTGGTGAGCTCGCCATCATTGATATCATCAAAGAGTGACAGTGCCACGCAGAGGATGTAGGTAAAATTGCAGCACTGGAGCCCAGGGATGTGAGTGAGAGTATGGGCTGCTGCTCGCATTCTGGTGGCATTATTTTTTCCTGATTTTACGGTCTGAAACATTTTAAAACCTTTCTAAAATCCAGAAATAATCATACTGCCAAGGGGGTTAAAACAGAAGGAATTTGCGATTATTCAGGTTTTAGTAAGCATATGAGGAAATTGTCCCAGGATCCCAGCATCCATAGGGGCCCCCAAATGTCTGCCACCACCCCAGTAAATTATCTAACTCCTAGGTTCTCAACGTGTGGTACGCATACCCCAGGGGGTACTTCTGATTCTTTCAGGGGGTACTCAGGCTTGATATACTTAACCAAGAATAACAAATTTAGACTTTTAGAAAATTATAAATTTTATTTTAACAACACCAAATTAGTATTTTAGCTGATTAAAAGCAATAGTAAATGCTGGGAAATTGTTTAGAACCAATTATCATGTACTATGATTAATTATATATTTGCCAAGGGGTACTTGTGATCTGTTTACTATGCTAGGGGGTACCTGGTGAGTACAGGGTTTTAAAAGGGGTACAAACCAATAAAATGTTAAACACTGATCTACCTCACCCTTCCCACCGCAGCGTTACGGAGGCTGTGGTGACAGGCACACACTTGCCTCCTCTAAGTTCCAGGTGTTGCAGGTCTGTTTGCTTTCTCTTCAGTGTTCTCTATTTGGTCTCTAATGCCTGATATGAAAGGCAGGAAGTGTGGAGCAGCAACACTACTGAGAAGACAGAAGAGACTTCCAGCGTCCCGTTTTTGTTCACCATGAGCTTGCTGGGCAGTCTGTAACTCTGGGTCTTTCAAGTCCTACCTCAGAGTCAGAGCCATAATCATCAATACTATGCACTGATGAGGACAAATCTGAAACAGTCTGTTGTATTAGTGTGACTATACAATTAACAAGCTGACACATCATTACATTCCTGTAGTTTAGCTTTCAGGGACAACAAGGGATGAGTTGCATACTAATCATGTTTTTAGTAATAGGGCTTTTTGCTCCTTTTTAGCTTCTTACACACTCCTAGGAGCTCTGGTTCCCCAAAAGCTTGCTGTGCAATCCCAAACTTTGACTTGCTCATCTGCATGCATAAAACTACGCCACAAGATGGCAGTGCAGTGTCACATTGCTTATGAGAAGAAAACTGAAGTTGAAGTACAAAAGGAAAGAAATAAAAAAAACAAAATGCCAGTTATTTTCATACAGAAAAATGCCATTTGTTTCTTTATTAACTGGTGTTTTCATTATTAAATAAAAATAAATCCCCACTTTATGGCTGGCCTCTATTAATTACATCACTAACTATTTTACATTTATTTTATGAAAGCTGCACAAGTTTTGCAGCAGACCTGTGCTAAGAAAATATGAAAGCTCCCACTGCTGATCTTGTTCTAAAATATGTTTATTACCTGATTGTCACGTTTTGGGGTTCTTTTTTCTTACTTCAGTCATATGTCTGCAACATGCATACGCTAGCTTAGGCAAAGCAAAGAACTACTTGTTCTGAGTTAGAGAGGAGGATTTATTGAGGTATGTCAATTCCTAATGAAACTGAAACAAATCCATTGGCAAAATAAAAAAAAATGTGTTATTTGACAATTTTTAAAAAGGGCTATTTTTTCACTTTTTTATTTCTCTAAATAGAATGTAAAAAGCTGACACTGAAGTAAATAAAATCATTAAAAAAATCAATGGAATAGGAATACAAGTCCTATATATTTGCATTTATAAGTGAAAATGAAAAAAAAAAAAAAGATTGATAGGAATACTGTAAATTGCAGGTGATCTCCATTTAGTCAAACTTGTATTTGCAGGGTAAGAGCTTGTTCTAAAAAAATAAAAATGTGGCCTGGTTATGCCCAGACATAGTGGCTCCATCCCTGTTAGTTCAATCACATTTTTTTAATGTTCTTGCTTTGTTTGTTTGTTTTTTTGTGTATTTTTTTTTAGTGTGCGTTGTGAGGGGAGCCAGACCAACCAACAATTGCAAAATGCTCCTTCATTATGGGCACCAAACACCTTGGTACTTTTTATTCTGAGGGGAAGTGCCAGTAAGGGGGGAAATTGATGTATATACTTCACTGTGAAAGGCAAAGAGGTGGCCATTATTTCCCAAGTAAAAGGCTCTTTTATCATACATAAACACACAATGGTGCATTCAAAGCATATCCTGTGTGAGTACGCTGTACTCCTTGTCAGAGCTGGATTTACCAAAAGGCACTGTAGGCATGAGCCCACAGGCACCTGATGAAGGAAAGGCGTCTCACTCCCAGGGGAGGACTGGGACCTTTTGGCCTGGGGGGAAAACACAAACTAGAGGCCCGTTTTCACGACAGCCCCAGCCCAAACGACATCACACACGTGCCCCACGTGCTATATGCCGGTAGTCACGTGGGAAATACAGCAAGGACACTCAAGGGACAGTGTTACAGGTAAACTATAAATGCACTGGCACCGGGGGGTACATAATACATTTTAAGTTACAACAGTCAGGGTTTCTATCTCTTACACACAAGTCCTGCAAGCAGCCCTTCTGGAGTCTAGGGACTGTCTGCAAGCAGCCCTTCTGGGGTCTAGGGACTGTCAAAAACTTTTTAACCTAGATAATATCTTATGTAGCTGTGCACATGCAGTTAACAATGGTTAGAGACCAGACAGATTTTTCCCACGGACCCTGCAGGCAAGCCTCTGCTCTTTATCATGCTGTGTATATTTACTAGCTTGCCCGCTATGCAATTGCTCTGTATTTGGGCGTTTATTTCCCTCATTCAGCCTAGTGTTTCACATTGCCTTATACAAATACCTGAATTCACTAGGCACAGTGCCAGCCCTAAATCATTAAATGAGAGGCAGCCTGGGGGGAAATCTCCCCCTTCCCCCCTGGCCAGTCCTCCTCTGCTCACTCCCCTCCCCGAGAGCCTCCCTCCCTCCTTTCCTATGCACAGTCCTGATGAGAGTGTAAATGAGAGGTTACTCACCCTGTTCTCTGCATTCCACTGTGATTTCCCTTTAGTCAGGGGCACCACTAGCTACCTAGTACTAAGGTTCCTCTAGCTACCTAATACTTGGGGGAACCTCTAGCTACTTAATATTGAGGGTTCTTCTGGCTATCTAATACCAAGGGACACCTATAACAGGAAAGGGAAGTGTGGGAGAAGTGACAGCTGGGCCAGCCAGCACACTTGTCGGTTTGGGTTTATAGGTTCATGGAGGGGAAGTCTAGGGTGCCAAGACATCTGTGCCTATAGGCTCCTGTGAGGTAAATCCGGGCATGCTCCTTATTGTATTGTTCACATTAATCTCGTTTTGCATCCGGTTCGATCCACCACCACTCAGCTCCCCAGTCAAGGACACGCACCACAATACCGATACCTGGACAGGGAGGATTTCTATTGGTCCATCCTGAATTAGTAGTTATGGTTCCAGAAATTATGTCAAGTTTTAAAGTATAAGTTTTAGCACCGTATAGAAGCAGTGATGTCACAGCAACTCCACATAAATTCCAGTGCCACGATCATGACCATGAACTGTAGCAGTTGGTTTTGCAATGACTGGGGGGAATATACATTAAAAAAAGCCCTATAAATGGCAGGTTGAAAAGGCCATAAAAACCTCAGAACCAAAAAATCCTACTCTACAAAAGGTACAAAATGTACATAATGAACCAAGACCTATTGTTACAACTTCACATCCAATGAGCCCCAATGGGGAGGTTTCTAGAGAACAGAACCCCAACAGGATAGTGGCAGTATTATCAAGAACCAAATATGAGACAGGGGGAAGGGGGAGCCTGGGGGAGGGGGGGCCACCAGCACCCTTATTTCAATCTATGAAAAGCCCCAAAAAACCCAACAAGGGATTCCAACCCCCACCCCTCTCAAGATATGGGGAACAGTTCTATAATTTAAGACAAAGGAATGGAACTAATTTTAGAGGGGAGGGGCGATATGAGTATGATCAATTACCAATATCTAATAGATTCCAAGAACTGGTGGATTACGATGACCGTTTTTTAGGGATGGACCAAAGGAGCAGGTGGAATCACCATCAGGATTATCAGGAAGAAGAATGGGAGGGAGGGCAAAAAAGAACAGGAGAGGTACTAGAGGAGGAAGAAGAGAGAGACAGAAAAAGGTTGAGATAGGGACAGGCATATTTAACATCAGTGGGGTTCCATTGACTAAATCCCAATTGAAACTACTTGATAAAGGGCTCAATTATGCCCCTCCCAAGCTCCTTAATAAGTTTGAAGTATATCTGGGGGAAATAGATCACTATTTAACCCCCAGGATTCATCTAAAGAAAATACGGTGGAGACCTTCAAAAGGGCTATATTAGGAGAAACTTGAGGTTAAAAAACAGAGAAATAGCAGAATTATTGATTCACAGATTAAACAGCTGGTGGACAACAAAGATTTAATACTGAAACCCGCGGATAAGGGAGGGGTGGCTGGTGGTGCTGAACAGCCAGCAATATAAAACAGAAATGAAAAGATTACTTGGAGACCCTCAAACATATAAAAAGCTTACAAAAAATCCAACTATTGAATATAAGAAGGATCTAAAAGATATCCTGATGCAAGGAGACCATTATCTCCACTAATGAATTTAAATATTTACTCTCCACGTACCCGAGATTACCGGTTATATATTATAACCCTAAAGCCGCATCTACACGAGTAGATGCGGCCGCGATGCTCCTTATCAATCGAGCCGCTGATGCGATGAAGATCTGACAGGACGGATCTCCGCACCGCCGATTCCCTGCTCGATCCCCGCGAGGGGACAATGGCAGGGAATCGTGCGGGAGATAAGCGGCGCCGGCGGGGGCGAGCGGGGAATTAAATGCGGCGCACGCGCGGCGAGCGGGGACGCGGCAGGCACGCGGAAGAGGCGATCCGGCGGCTAATCGAGCCGCCGGATCGCTGCAATGTCCCAAGGTGTAGATGGGGCTTAAGATCCACAAAGATCAATTAAACCCACCAGGGAGACCCATTGTAAGTAGAGTGGGGTCTCTCACACAAAGGGTAGGGGAATATGTGGATCATTTTCTCCAGGAGGTGGTAAGGGAGCTGCCCTATCTCTTGAAGGACACTAAACATGTACTACAGAAATTGCGGGATATTGAAATAAAAGAAGATGACATATTAGTGATTGGAGATGTCACATCCTTATACACTGTCATCCCACATCAAGAAGGGATGGTGGCGGTGGAAGGAGGGCAAATACTTTGAAAAATAGACAAATCACCTTTTTACTAGAACTCCTCAACTTTGCCCTTACCCATAATTATTTCTGGTATGAACAGGAATATTATCTATAGCTTACAGGATGTGCGATGGGGGCTAAATTCGCCCCCTCATTGGCGAATATCTTTATGGATAAATGGGAACAGGAGATTCTTAGTCTAGATGGGGCTGAAAACATCTTAAGTTGGAATAGGTTTATAGATGACCTGTTTTTTGTATGCAGGGTAACAGTAGAGGACAATTCTGCCAGTTAGCAAATAATTACTGGGAACCAATTAAAATAACGTTCCCGCATGCTTATAAGCAAGTGGAATTCTTAGATCTGGTCATTGTTAAAGAGAGTGACCAATTAGTCACGAGAACATTCTTCAAGACCACTGACAAAAATGGATATATTCCCAGGGATAGCTGCCACCACAAAAGGTGGATGGATAACATCCCCAAGGGACAAATAATGAGGATGCGACGGAATTGCACGCATGTGCAAGATTTCAGAACACAAAGCCAAATTATAGTTCGCAGATTTGTAGATAAAGGATATAAACAGGAGGATCTAGACATTTTAGTGGAAGAAATTTCCCAGTATGAAAGATCCACCAGGAACAAGGAAAAATATAGAGTTTGATGTATTATTTGAATACAACTGTCAATATAAGGATGTTGAATCCATAATTAATAAACATTGGAAAATCCTTCAATTAGATGGCACATTAGGAAAAGTGCTACCAGTCAGACCAGGGTTTGTATATAGGAAGGCACCTAATTTGAGATCAAAGCTGGTCCCCAGCTTCCAAAATCCCCCGAATACAATTATGACAGATTTTTTAGGGCAAAAAGGCTTCTTCCCCTGCCGTAACTGCAGGGGTTGTAAAGAGGCCCAAGCGGTCAGAGGGAATACCCTTGTGGCTAGAAATACAGGACACCAACATCAGGTGAAGCAATGCATCACCTGTCATATGAAAGGAGTTATCTATGTATTATGGTGCCCATGCAATTTAGAATATGTGGGGAGGACTACGCGCAAGCTACACAAGAGAATTGGGGAGCATGTAGCCAACATAACCAAAGGTTTGGCAACGCACAATGTGTCCAATCATTTTAGGTTGCAACATAATAGGGACCCATCAGGTCTGAGATTCATGGGAGTGGAAGCACACACCAAAAGGTGAAGGGGTTCAAGCATGGTAAGGGATATATCCCAAGCTGAGGGGTGGTGGATTTTTAACATGAAGACTTCGGTACCACGGGGGTAAATGTGGAATTTGACTTAAACTGTTTTATTACTAATGATGTATAGTTCTGGGGGGTATGGGGATACACTTGCTGAGAATTCTGTGACCCTAAGGTGAACACACGGGTCATCACTGACACTTAAGCTGAGGGGATTGGTATTGAGGCCCAGAGGGACAGGTCTATAATTTGGGATGCACAGAATTCTCCCCCTGTGGATGATTTGGTCTGTGAGACCTTCATCATGTAAACAGGGGCCACGAGGGCAAAATAAGCTATGTATATGTCATTATGAGGTATAGGGTAAGCACCCCCAGACATACAAAGTGGAAGGAATATTTAAATCATATAGCCCAGGAATATCAGCTGTGTAAAATGTGTAACTTTGGCCGCAGTCAGATAATAATAGGAAGGGTCCACTGTATTCGCTCAAGAGGAATCTAATCTATAACAAGTTAGGAGTTTCAGTTTTGTGAATATATACAGCTCATTTAATTATTTATGAATTAATATACAGTACAATGTATATAAGTTTAATTGTTATCATGTATTTATTAATTTCGGTTTTATATGCTATTATATGTGTATTATGGAGATAGATAGGCCAGTTAAACTTTAGCAGGCATGATAGATTTGTGGCATGCATAATGAATTATCAACTGAAGTTATTAACTGAAGTAATGGGGTTGTGATATAAATTTAAACCTCTAGATGGCAGCTCTCTTTGTATGCTAGGAGGGGCCAAAGATACAAACGGCAATTTGATACATCCCCCAGCCTTAGGAACGCATCCCCTGGCACTTCCGGGATATGCGCTCCAGGCAGCAAAAGGACACGTAACTTAATGTGACCATTATGGCGCATGCGGGAAGGAGCCCGTTGCTATAATAGACGACGGCGTGCCTATGACGTCAGCCCCTGATGAGTCCAAGTGGACGAAACGCGTAGGGCGGAGCCAGGTGCGTCTGACGTCACAGAGTAACGGGATTGGTGCACGGAGAGGAGCGCTCGCTTGATTCAGCGGAGGTACGGGACGCTGACAGCGCGGTGAGAGAGCGATATTGCTGGGCTGAGATGCCCGATGAGCGCAGTTTCCTTTTATTCAAGTGAGTGCACTGGAGTGCGCAGGCCAGGGGTGCTTACAGTGTAAATGGTATTATGCTATGTGCTATTTATTTGTTTTTACATGTACAAATTGGATTGAACCGGAGATTTTATATTTTTGAATTGTTGGAGCTGTGGAGTTTGTTGCCTTCAGGCAAAGCGCTAGATCCACCTGGAGTCTGAGGTGGCACCCATATGGTGAGCGGCTGTATTAAAGGGGTGCTTTTGGATGTCACATGAAGTGGAGCACTAAATCACTTTTTCACTTGGTGAATGCATGTGTGTGAAATCCTGTATTAACAGTAATGCACTATGTGGAGCTTGTTTTTTCAGTTTTGTAGACATTAAGAAGAGGAGTGCTGTCACAACATTGTCACCATGCTCTCAGAGGCTGGCGCTCACAGTGCTATGTGATATCAAATCAATTCACAATCTAGTTGCAGCAAATGAAAGATTTATCAATCCACTTCACATCAATACTTAAAGTCCAACAGTATTTCTCATGTGTTCACAGTGAAATGCATAATTCGTTCATGCAGTTCCTAGGACAAATTCCACACACTGGTCTTATTTGCTTCACATGGATTTCCCATACACAGTTCTTATTGTATATGCTACTGGACAGGACAGCCTCCACCACACCCTAGTGAGAAACACTCACCGTGTGGTAAGACCCTCTGATAGGTCGATTGGCGCCTTGGGACAGTTATCGGGTCGTCCCCCACCACTTTTGCTATGTCCAAGATTCCTTTTCACTTTGCAGATCTCGTCTTTGCAAGTTAACCTTAATAAAAAGGCTTATGATAGTGTAATACTGTTTGTTTAATAAAAAATATAAAAATACATTGCACTTACAATATTCCAGTTAAAAACAGAGCGTAGAGTTTGCCACGGGCTCTCCCCCGTTTGGTGGCCGGCTGGCATAGATGTCACCAGAAGCTGATGGAGTGCTGACCGCCGAGCGCTCAGTCGTCCGCGTACTCCCACCGCCCCAGGTCACGCCGTCATCCACGGGTAATCCACTTAGTCTCTTCCGTGCCCTGGCCCCGCCCGGGGGGGGGGGGATTACTCGTGGATTACTCGTGGGAGTACGCGGACGGCCGAGAACGTACGCCCACATAAGCCTTTTTATTGAGGTTAACTTAAAAAGAAGAGATCTGCAAAGTGAAAAGGGATCTTGGACATAGCGAAGGTGGTGGGGGACGACCCGATAACTGTCCCAAGGCGCCAATAGACCTATCAGAGGGTCCTATCACATAGTGAGTGTTTCTTACTAGGGTGTGGTGGAGGCTGTCCTGTCCAGTAGCATATATAATAAGAACTGTGTATGGGAAATCCATGTGAAGCAAATAAGACCAGTGTGTGGAATTTGTCCTAGGAACTGTATGAACGAATTATGCAATTCACTGTGAACATATGAGAAATAGTGTTGGAGTTTAAGTATTTATGTGAAGTGGATTGATTAATCTTTCATTTGCTGCAACTAGATTGTGAATTGATTTGATATCGCATAGCACTGTGAGCGCCAGCCTCTGAGAGCAAACAAGTGTATATATGTTCCCCCACCCTCATGCCCATGTGCAGTGTTGAAGGCTCACCTGTCACACCAGTGCGAATCCTGGCTTTTTCCAGTGTCCAGTGTCACAGCGAGCACTTATACCACGTGACACTAGGCCCAAATAGTGATGTTGCTACATGTGCCGGTGTCACGTAATGCAGGCACTTGCTGTGATACCAGACACCGGTGGAGGCCAGGATTCACGCCGGCATGTGGCAGGTGATACTTCAACATGGCACATGGACACGGTGAGGGGGGGGGATGCAGATTATTGGTCCATAGGTCGTCACAATATCAAACGCAGTTTCCACCACACACTTGATCAAGCCTCTGTTGGTTTACATTGCAGGTGCAGCTTTGAGCGCTGTAATTTGTCTGTCTGTCTGCTTAATGTAGTGTGTATATCATTTATGATAAGCAGCACAAGTAATATTATGTTTTTATTGCTAGACTAGTGATAGGCCTTCCCCTAGTGGGTCCGTCATTGCCGTGGGGAAGTCTATTATGTAATAATCTGTGCACACATTATCACTGAAGCTAACACCTTCCCCTTTGCCTGTAGTGAGGGCTAGTTGTGTAATATTGTCCAGTTACTGGAGCTCTGCACATCCATACAGATTGATCATTCAGGTATAACTTCTGTTTGAAAGAGCTGCCATGTCTCCCGCTGCACCCATAAAAGATTTGCTGGGGGCCCCATGATTTGTAGTTGTGTCCATGCTCTAACCCCAACACAAATGTTTAGGTGCAAGGTCAGTACTTACAATTATCTTAATCTATAACCCACATCCTAGCTTTTAACAAAAATACTGAAATTCATCCCACATCCAACCCTAACCTTCAGTATAATCCCTTGCATACAACTATTATAAGAAACTTTACACTGACATTACATCTGATCTGAAAATGTATTTTATTGAAATACAATGTGCCAACAAATATACACCATCGCATTAAAAGTGTATTATTTCAATCCAAATGATGTATTCAGTCATGAGTACTGGATACAGCATAGTACAAACATAACCTTACACTGCTTTGTGTTTCTTCGATTGTCTTCTGTTGTCTTATGATTGAAGGACATGACTTTCGTTATTTACACTCTGCGGATCATGTTGACCTTGCTAGTGTATTTATTCAAGAAAGCAGATCTGACGAGTTCTTTGGAATGCATCATATCTGAAACTGAACACTTTTACTGTTTCACTAGACGCTCACAGATAAAATTAAGGAATCCTCAGAATGTTAAGTGTATATGGAACACGGACTAACAAAACTATTGTAGAAGCAATTTTAAACTGTTTTGTTGCTGTAACAAGCTGGTTACAGCTTGAGATATCGTGTTTATTTCCTTTAAAAGGGAATTTTTGTTTTGCAGCTATCTGCATATGCTAATAGGGTCTCATGATTTCTATTTCAACAGTTCTCTGATGTCACTTCCTCTCTGCTAAGCAGAAGTTCCTGCTAATGCAACCTACCTAGCCTCGCCTCCCGCTTATTGATTGGACAACAGTTTGAGGAAGCTGGAGCTGGGAAGGTCATAGTTACATAGTATATACCAGTAGTTACATAGTTAGTTTGGTTGAAAAAAGACATTCATCCATCAGGTCCAACCAGAAAAAAAATTACATAATAATAATAAAAGAAATAAAAATAAAACACCATCCTGAACCTGCCAATTCGTCTTAAAAGGCAAACATTCCTTCCCCACTCCAGATGGTAGTCAGATAAATCCCTGAATCAATTCTTCTGGGAATTACCTAAAGATTATAGCCGTGGATGCCCTTCAATGCAAGGAAAGCATCCAAGCCCTCTTTAAATGCAGATCTAGAGTTTGCCATAACTACTTCCTGAGGTAAGATGTTCCAGATTTTAACTACTCTCACTGTGAAGGGCCCCTTACTTAATAGAAGGCCAAAACCTTTTTCCTCCACACGCAAATCATGTCCCCTTGTCCGTCGTACAACCTAGGGACAAACAGCTCATCTGCCAAGCTTTTGTATTGCCATCTGCTGTATTTATACATGTTAATCAGGTCACCTCTCAGTCGCCTTCTTGCCAAGCTAAATAAGTCCGGTTTAATGGCCCATACTCACGAGGGACAATTGTCGCCGCAACACGCGGGGCGCGCGTGTTGCGGCGACAGGTCGCCCGTAAGTATGGGCCGCGCGCACACCGAACTGTCGCCCGGAAAGGGCGCGCACCCCGAACTGTCACCCGTCGCTGAAGTCGCCAGGCGATTGAAATGTTCAATCGCCTGGCGACAGTCGCTGCCGCAACTCTGCCGCAGCTGTCGCTAGTCCGCGTGAGTACGCGGACTAGCGACAGCAACCTCCATTGAGGTACGCAGAGCTTCCGGCGGGGGGAGGAGGAACGTCGGCGACAGCTTCCGTCGTGCCGCTGGACCCTCTTCCACGTGTGTACGTGCAGGGACCTGGCGAGGAGCTGTCGCCGGCCTGTCGCCCACACGCTCACGTGTGCTGGCGACAGGCCACTTTTACCGCCAGTGAGTATGGGCCATAAGAAACTGGAATGATTTAGCTTGGCAAGAAGGCGACTGAGAGGTGACCTGAATAACATGTATAAATACAGCAGATGGCAATACAAAAGCTTTCTTGGTAAGTGAGATCTTCCATCTATCTGATTCATTTAGTTGCCCGCCTTTGTACCCGTTCTGGAAGGTCAATGTCCTTTCTATAGTGTGGTGCCCAAAACAGTATTCCATACTCCAGATGTGGCCTCACAAGTGATTTATACAGAGGGAGTAGTTTACTAACAACTCAAGATATTATTTCCAGGCTATTGTGGGGAACAGTGTCAAATGCCTTTGCAAAGTCCAAGTACACTACATCTATAGCTTTACCAAAATCTAAATTTTAATTCACCACTTCATAAAAACTGAGCATGTTGGTGAGACAGGACCTGTCTTCATTAAATCCATGCTGTCGAACTGAAATAAGATTATTCTGTGCTACATCATTTTGTATAGTATCCCGTAGGATACCTTCAAACAATTTACACAACTGATGTTAAGCTTACTGGTCAGTTTCCTGGCTCTGATTTTATTTTTCCTTCTTGAATAAGTTAATAAAACATCAGATAGATGCCAGTCCTAAGGAACTGACCCACTTGAAAGAGAATCGCAGAAAATAAGATAAAGTCGCTTACCGATAACTGAACTCAACTCATTTAATACCCGAGGGTGGATGCCATTTGGGCCAGGTGCCTTATCTATCTTCATCGTGTGTAATGGTTCCTGCACGCCTTCCTGTGTTGAGCAATCCATGCTGAATGAGGTAGATTTGGAAAAACCCAGGGCCATATTATGAGCTTAAGGCCTCACTTTGGTAAAGACAGAGCAAAGCAGGAATTTAAAATTTCCGCTTTAGCTCTGTCCTCCACAATCAAGTTTCCTGCCTGATCTTGTAAAAGTTCTATATTCTCTACCTTCTTTCTTTTAGAGTTTATATATTTGAAAAACTTTTTGGGATTGGACTTTAAATCACTAGCCACTTTTTTTTCCACTTCCAGTTTCGCAAGTCTGATGACTTTTTTTAAAAAAGTTTTTGTTACATTCCCTATAATTCTTTAGTGCAGATGCAGTCCCCTCACTCTTTAGGGCACTAAAGGCATTCCTTTTACACTTCATCATGTCTAAAACAGTATTATTTATCCATACTGGCCTTTTTTAGATCTAGAATTTGTATTTCCATAAGGTATGTTCTACACTAGTCATTATGAATCTGTTTGAAAGTTTGCCATTTACTTTCAGTGTCCTTGCCCTGTAATCTACTCTCCCAGTCTACCAATCTTAGCGAGTCCCTGAGCTTGTTAAAGTTAGCCTTTTTGCAATCCATAGTTTTAGTTATCCCCTTGTCCACAGCCCTGTTGAGTAGTAGGTCAAATGTTACCATATTATGGTCACTATTTCCCAAATGTTCTCGAACTTGCACATTAGATATAACATCTGGTCTATTTGAAATGACCAAATCCAGCAGAGCATCTCCCCTGGTTGGTTCAGTTACCATCTGAGTTAAGTAATTGTCATCCAGTGTTGATATAAATCTGCCACTTTTACTAGAGCGAGTGGCCTCAATTTCCCAGTTAATGTATGGATAATTTAAATCACCGATAATCATGACCCCGCTTTTGCTAGCAGCTTTTTCAATCTGCTGCAATAATTGCACTTAGTTACATAGTTACATAGTTACATAGTTATTTTGGTTGAAAAAAGACATACGTCCATCGAGTTCAACCAGTACAAAGTACAACACCAGCCTGCTCCCTCACATATCCCTGTTGATCCAGAGGAAGGCGAAAAAACCCTTACAAGGCATGGTCCAATTAGCCCCTAAAGGGAAAAATTCCTTCCCGACTCCAGATGGCAATCAGATAAAATCCCTCCATTTCATTCATGTGTGGAGGTTTCTAACAGACTCCAATAAGCAATTGACAACTCTTATTTCCGGCACTTACCCATAAAGATGAACACTTACCCATAAAGATTCCACGCTATCACAGTCCTTAGCCATGTCATCTATAAAAACTAGAGATAATGGAGAAAACAAACATACAGACCCCCTCTCCTTTTTTATTGGATATATTGTTTTTATAAAGGCTCGTACACACGTCCAACATTCACACAAACACACACGACCAGCATGACAAACCACACAACCTGACGAACCACATGACCTATATGTCCACATGCCTAGACCTGCTAAGCAACCAACTCAATTAACATAATGCGCATGCAATGATGTGTAACTTCAGTGTAATTTCCCTTTAAAGTGGCCTAGTCACTCTCTGAAATATCTTGGCATACAAATCACCCTGAATTCTCGCAACCAGTTCTCCCATCATTTTACCCCAGAACGCATTAAACAAGATTTACAAAGATGGGATAAGCCTCAATTCTCATGGTTTAGGAGCTGCATCATTAAGATGATGATTATGCCCCGTCTTCTTTACCTATTTCAAACAATGCCTATATTTATCCCCTCCTCCTAATTCAAGCTGGTTACCCAGGCTTACTCCTGCCTTATCTGTAATGGCCAAAAACCAAGGTTGAAATACTCCATTCAGACTGCCCCCAAGGAATTAGGGGGTATGAAGATACCGAACCCTCGGCTGTATCATATTGCGGCTATCCTAACTAGGGTCATTGACTGGCATAGGCATGCAGCACATAAACGTTGGGTAGGTCTAGAAGAAGAGATAGTGGGTTTTAAACTAGATTGTCTATCATGGTTGGTTCGTTCCCCCACCGTCTCAACAATAGCCACGACAATGATTACACAGACCCTTAAGACACTAATAAATTATAGGGAAAAATTATCTGTTTCTCCATGGCCATTGCCGATGCTGCCTATTTTCAACAACCCTAATTTTCCATTGGGTATTATAAAAAACAGCTACCCTATATGGCGCGCTGGCACAAAACTAGATGCTTGGAGCTTACTTCAGTTTAAACACTTCCTTATGTCCCAAGGTCCTAAATCCAGTTTCACTAGATCACTCACTCCCTTTAAAAAGGCCTGTACGGGTGAAGGCCCTATAAGAGGTTCTCTTTCCTTGGCGCACTCTCTATTAAACGATACTGAAGACCCATGTCAAACATATAAAGATAAGTGGGAAAGGGATCTAAATATGACCTTCTCTGATAGACAGTGGCATAAAATACTTATCTTCGCCCATAAATCCTCTATTTCTTCTAGCAGCCAGGAGGCAGGCTACAAAATGTTTACCAGGTGGTACCTGACCCCCTCCAGGTTACATAAAATGTTTCCATCTACCTCTCCTTTATGTTGGAGATGCGGATTGGAGACAGGCACTCTACTTCATGGCTTCTGGTCCTGTAGCAAACTTAAGCAGTTCTGGCCGGATTTGAGAGAGATAATAAATGTCTTAACAGACTATCTCCCCCCGGACTCACCTGCCTTTTTCCTATTACACCACAACCAGTGGTCAATTAGGAGATATAAAAAACTCTCGCTAGACATCTAATCAATGCGGCAAAACTCTTAATAGCTAGAGGGTGGAAATCGGCTGAACCTCCTTCTATACAAGACGGAGTTTCGGGAGATAGATTGGATACAGAAAATGGAAGATTTAACTGCCACTATGCAAGAGAGACAGGAGCAGTTTTTGAGGACTTGGTTTAGCTGGGTCGAATTTAAAGAATCACCTAGATATGCGTCTCTCACATCCGGGTAGAATTTCCTTTCTGTGATGCTGCAGCCACAATAATGTAATTCACTTAATATGTAAGCCCCCCTAGGCGTTGAATTTATCTCTATGAAGGTACCTGGGCTCTGCATAGTCTACTTTCCTCAACATCTATTCCTATCCTTTCTTTTCCTTTCTAATTTCCTTTCCACCTTCATTCATTATACACATTGGACACTTCTCCTTTTTGATATCTTTAGTTCAGCTGTTTTTGCCATTTAGCTAGGTTTTTTCAGAGGTGCTGTCTGCAAGTTTGTCAAGACCGGGTTATGGATAGCTGAAATGGGACCCCGGGTGTATGATCCCTCAGGGCCCTGGGGCTCCTTCTGTATAATATTCATGGTACATAACTTTGTTTCTGCATCTGTTGTTAAAAAGTGTTATGCTGACGACCCTCTCTGGACTAAAATTTCCAAATATGGTACTATGTACTAACAAATTATATTATTGTTCTTTGGTGGCGCTGGCTTGCTACCAAGAACTTTACGCTGTTGTACCAGTTCCTTAATATTTCCATTGTGTATGTGATGACTCTACCTTGTCTATGTTTGGTATTTTGAAATTTTTTTATAAATAAAAGAATCTTCAAAAAAAAACACAATGCGCATTCAAGAGGACTGACGGACTACACAGTCAAAACAAGTACAAGTCTTTCAAGCAACTTGTACACATGCATCAACTGCATGATATCAGACCAACATAAATCCGACAGTTGGATCGGGCAAACCACCTGTTATCAGTTGCTCGTCAAGAAAACACTATAATCTTCCAAATTTACCATCCAATCATGGCTGGCATCTATCCATGTTTCCATTACACCTATAATATCATAGTCATTATCTCTCATCAGCAACTCCAGTTCACCAATCATATTTGAAAGGCTTCTAGCATTGGTTAGCATGCATTTTATAGTACCACCACAATTTACTTTTTTTTGTAGCACATACTGTAGCAGTAGAAGATTGAATCACCTCCTTATGCTTCATACCCTTCTTACTCTTTGAGCTCCTCATACCCCCCTCTCCAGCCTCTATATTCCCAGGGTCCCATTGACTATCTACTCTGTTTAACCCCCATGTAGTCTCTGCTACCACTATCCCCCCTCCCCAGGTCCTAGTTTAAAAACTCCTCCAAGTCCAACCTTCATGTTCTCAGGAATTGCATTTTACAGAGAAAGCCACAGTCCATAGATAGCTCTCAATATCTGTGAACAATCATAAGCGGACCCAAATGTTGGTTAGCAGTTATAGATGGTTCTCAGTTTTGGCCAGAAGTCATTAGTGGAAACCATCCCTTCCTCTATCAGTTGTTAGCAAGTACTACAAAGCTGAGGATGAAGAAGACGTACGAAAACATACAGGGCACTGAAAGGCAGGAAATACAAAGATGAACACTAAAAAGAGGCACTGGAAACTTTATTGTGCTATATTTGACACTTTTGGCACTGCTCACTTTTTTCAGCATTCCTATTTCCCCATCACCCTCCTCCAAGGACCACTTGGTTGTGTTTGCCCCCCAAGCCAAATGATCCCAGTCATCCCTTGGTTCTCATGCTTGCCTTATCTCCAGAAAAGTTTAGTGAGGGGGCAGATCAAAGTTAGTGCGAGGTTGGACTATTAGAAGACATATTTACAATATTTACAGATGAGTTAGTTTTAGTTATCAAGGCATGTGCTTGGCAATGTTGAGACCTGATTTATTCAACGAGCTGGAGATCTTCAAATTTGCCTGAACTTAAAGGACCACTATTGCGAAAATATGCAAATGTATAAAATGTACATTTGTTCCAGAATAAAATACACTAGAAATGTCTTTTTTTTCCTATGCCAACACTGCTAAAATAGTGTGCAAGTGAGTAGGGAAGCCTGCTGGCATGTTTATACAGATCCTTTCCAAGAAGTGCTTTTTTAAAAAAAAAATGAAGTAAATACTGAGAATCCCCCATGAGGAGATGGACTAGTCCAAAACCTGCCACATCTGTCAGATTTTTACTGCCTACTTTAAGCGACAACAACATCGGAGAAAAATCATTTATAACCTGGTACAAATGTACTTCTTATACATATGTATTTTACATTTTTCATTTTTTGTAAAAGTGGTCCTTTAATAATAATGATATTGCGCAGTGAGAGTTACAAAAAGGTTAATAATGTTATTTATGCTGGGATCCTGCCCTGCGCTCTCTGGCAACCTAGTCCTGCGCCTGTCCCAGATGTGCTCTCAGATAGCAAAATTGCCATCCTCCAGGTCCTGTCAGATACCCAATTTTTTGTAAACCCTCGCTAATCACTGGTGTTTACAACTCCAGCATGTTAGCACGCTGTACCTTGCTCTATTCCTGCCAGCCTGTCCAGCGTGCTCCAGGATACTCTGTCTTGCCAGTCCTGACCTCAGCCTGCTCAAGCTAAACCTATCCTGCTAGCCAGTCTGTCCAGATCACACCTGGTAACCTTCAACATCATTTTGACCAGTCTATTTGCTCAGTTGTTGACCCATTCACTCTTGATCGTGCCCCTGCCTACTAGCATTAATGACTTATCCCTATCACCACACTGAAGTGTTTGCCCTTCTGTTCTTCTTCTCACCAGTGTGGGTACCACAAGGGTCGTTACCTAGTGGAAACTATCAGAAAAGTAGTCTGCTGCCCACTAGGGGTAGCAATCTATTGCTCCTTGTGGGAAAACCAGTGGCCACTAAGACTCTGTGCCCTGATGAAGCCTCTAGTCTTCCAGTGGTAGTATAAGCAATAGGGCCCTGACAGTAAATTGGTGGTTGCATAATTGCAGGTAAGTACTCACCTGTAGTGAAAATTTTGCCTTGGATTTATAAAAATACAACTTATTGCTGTGGGTCCTGGATGCATGTTGCATGTCCTGGATATGTGCAGGCATAAACAGATTTGCCAGCCACCTTTAAACCAGCCAGTTTCTGTTCTGGAATTAGTCAGTAATAGGCCCCTTGCATTTGCTAGGAATAAATGTAAGAATGATTTGGCATCCCTGAATGTAGATTTCATAATACTGTACTCTACATAATATCTTTGCCTCAGGCTAGGTACACAGGGGTCAGTTACATAATGCACGCACGCATTATAATGAGTGTGATCTGCAATAGAGAATAGACATAGACTTTCATACAAAGCCTGCATGCAGCGAGTTAGAATAACGTGATCAGTTACAATGCAGTACTGTGAACAGTCCCATAGAATTGTATGGGCAGTGAGTTGACATGCAGAATTATTCTGCAACACGACCACTGTGACCTAGGCCTAAAGGTCTGATATCTCTCTATTACTAAATAGCTTACCTAAGATCTCTACATGCCATGTTAAAAAGAACAATGTGCAAAGCAAGACCAGATCAACCAAGATTTTCAAGTCTCATTAGAGCAGTCCAATGGATAAAATTAAAAAAAAGTTTCTAGTGGGAGCTGTTATTACTTTTTTTTAACATTTTTTTTTAGCAGGGTCAGCTACAATACTGAAACTACTAACTGGTGAAGTAAATAGCCTTAAAGGGCCTAAGGTGTTACCGAAGTGGGAAATTTAGGCACCTGGTATTGTAAGAAACTTGGGTGCCGCCATAGGCACCATTACAACTAGCGGCTATAGTGTGAAATATGGACACCCAATAAATAGCAAATTTCACACTAAGGGCACCCAATAAATAACACATTTAACACTCTAGCTGCCATTTATAATGGCCCCTATGGCGAAGCCCCAACATTATCGAAATGCGGTTTGATGGCGAGGGTCAAAAAAATGTAGGCATGGGGGGGCGGTTAAGGTTAGGCTTGAAGGGGTGTTTTTAAGGTTTAGGCATGGGGGGTTAAGTGTTAGGTGCGGGGGGGGGGGGGGGGGGTTAAGGTTAGGCATCAGCAAGGGAGGGTTCTGTGTGACAGTAGTGTTAAGTTGTAGTAAAATATTATTTTCCAATATTCTACTACGATAAGTTACACTTTAGGAACTTAGAATATCGGTAAACTTTACTGATATTGTACTAGCCAAAACTGGGTGCCCAAATTTTCATGCAACCTTTTTTCACGCACGTGTTTTGGTGGCACAAACCTACACTAGATAAGACAGGAATTTGAATGTTTTGTCTGAGCAGTATCTATAGCCCTGAGAAATTACATGGCACTCTACACAACAAGTCACATTACTAGTTTTCCTTTGAAGGTTCTTAAATGAAACCTGAAGTGAGAGGTATATAGAGGCTGTTATATTTATTTCCTTTTAAGCAATATTAGTTGCCTGGCTATCATGCTGATCCTCTGCCTCTATCACTTTTAGCCATAGACCTTGACCAAGCATGCAGCAGATCAGGCATTTCTGACATTATTCAGCATCAAAGAGAAACAAGAGAAATCCGGGCACCATCACCATCCACATCGATACTCTTTATTAACGCAGCATGACCAAGCATCCGGATGGACACAAAATGGCTATCGCAGGTCCCACACTGGTGCCCCCACCACTATCACACCTCCACCTATTGGGCTATAGATGACCACTGTGCCAATCTCCGCTATGCGGTAATATAACCCACTTTCACAAGAAATAAAGAGTATTGATGTGGATGGATGGTGCCCAGATTTCTCTTGTTTCTCTTTGACGCTGCATGATTTGGTTTCTTCCTTCATCATTATCCGACATGCATACGCCCAGCAGAAACGAAGTGGAGTGGAGACCAAGGTGAATGGGTGAGAACGGTGTTTACCTCCATACATACCGCTTTCAAAAGTTCATATAGGAAGTGCCACACTTATACTCTAGACTTTGCTGTGAAAAGTTTCTGACATTATTGTCATATCTGACAAGATTAGCTGCATGCTTGTTTCTCGTGATTCAGCGACTACTTCAGCCAAATAGACCAGCAGGGCTGCCAGGCAACTGTTTTTTTTTGTTTTTTGTTTTTTGAAGGAAATAAATATGGCATGTACTTCTTGCATCAGGTTCCCTTTAAAAAAAAAAGAGTGGGGAGCTCTTAGTCAGCAACTGGAGTTGAAATATATTGTTATATTGACATAAGCATATACAGTACCTCCCCATGTGACTTCTCTCACACCTTGTGATTGGACAGATATCAAGGCTGTGGGGAGATGTGGTCTGCTGCGTACAACCAGGAAGTGACATAGTAAGTGACAGTATAAGCCAGCATCACATATCTCAGTAACCATCTTATATTGTATAGTTGGGTTAAGGTTCTCCTTGAATTTCAATCTCTCAGATTCCTGTGAGAAATATTAATTAGTAGGAATCGTGAATAAATTAATCCAAACTCCCCTGGGCTAAACTGGCACTGTACATGGAACTAATCAGAAGGTTAGTGGTTGACAGCTGATGAATTAATTTGTTGTCACCTAAGTAACCTTTCATCTTCTGAATCAGATTAACCCTTTGCAAAAATTCGGCATAGTGTAGGTCGAAACTGATCAAAAATTTGAATCTGTGAACATCTTTTATTTAGGCCACAAAGGAGTTTATTAAACATAAGTGGTTGTGCAGTCCTGGCCTAGACTTGTTAAATCCTATCTGCTATTAGATTTTGGGAATGCCTGCCATGTATGCTCCCTTTTAAAAATGTCAGTAGTTTGACTTGCTGATTCTTTGTCTTCATTATTTCTGAATCACACACGGTACCTTGAACAAACATGCAACCAGCCACAGTCACCTGATCTGCATTATTGTTCTGAATAGAGATGGCCCGAACTGTTCGCCGGCGAACGGTTGCCGGCGAACTTCCGTGGTTCGCGTTCGTGGAGAACCGCAAAAACTTTTCCGGAAGTTTGATTCGCCCCCATAGTGCATCATTAGGGTCAACTTTGACCCTCTACATCACAGTCAGCAGGCACATTGTAGCCAATCAGGCTACACTCCCTCCTGGAGTCACTCCCCCTTCCCCCTTATAAAAGGCAGGCAGCATCAGGCATTGGACTCACTCGTGTGCCTGCAGTAATTAGAAAAGGGAAAGCTGCTGCAGACTCTCATAGGGAAAGCTTAGTTAGGCTCTTGTAGGCTTGTCAGCTTGCTTCTTGCTGATTCTTATTGCTAAAAAAGCACCCCTCAACAGCTCTTTTGAGAGATAATCTTGTTCTTGTGATCTATTTTTTTTTGTGTGTGGCCCACTTGCATTATATACAGCCCTGTCAGTCAGTCGCAGCTGGCCTTTGGTGTAATTCCTACTGTGCCACTGCCAGGCCCAGCACATTTAGTCACTGCCTGTGTGTGTGTGACAGGCAGCTCCAGATTTGTAATCCCATCCCAATCACTGCACCTGTTCACTGTTCAGTGCACCTACCTACCTACATACCTACGTGAGCGCACGAATCGTTAATATCACCAGTCATGGCACCTGTTCACGACGGTACCTGTGTGTGTGTGTGACAGGTGCACATTTGTAATACCCATCACTGCATATACCTAGTGCACCCACCTACCTACGTGAGTGCACGCAGTGTGATATACCAGTCCATGCATACCTGTTAACTGCACCTGTGTGACTGCACATTGTATCAGTCAAGTCAGTGCATACCTTTCACTTCATCCCCCCCAATATGGACAAAACAAAAGACAGAGCCAGATGCAGGCCACCTGGCAGGTCTGTTCGAGGTCGCGCTGTCGTGATTTTGTGTGACCCTCGACCAAAGTACAGTGTTCAGAAGAAGGCAAGTGCCATCAACCCCCAATATTGTCAGGACGTAGTTGACTATTTAACACAGAACAACTCATCTTTCTCAGCTTCCGCACGGAAGCGTGACATATCTTCCTCCTCCTGCTCTGATTCTGGCACCCCACTTAACATTCAGTGGGCCGCCACCACCAAAGTGCCATCACCCCAGGGCTCAGCGGTGTGGAATTTTTTTGTGTGTCTGCCTCAGATGAGAGCAATGCCTTCTGTACTCTATGCCACCGAAAATTGAGCCGTGGAAAGACCAAGACCCGCGTAGGGACAACTATGGGACCTTACGAAGGCACATAATTACAAAGCACAAACTGCAATGGGATGACCACCTGAGGAAATGCAGCACACAAAAGCAAAGCTACACACCACAGTGGAAGATACCAGGCCGCAATTTTTTCTCAAAAAAGGTGATACCTAAACTGTACCGTGATGTTGAAAGGCAAGTGGTGACATCTCTGGCACACAGCATTGGGTCAAGGGTCCATCTGACCACGGATGCCTGGTCTGCAAAGCACGCTCAGGCCTGCACGAAGACTAAGTCAGTGCCCCCACACAGCATCTCTGCCTGCATGCCGTGTGACTGCCTGCCCCAAAACTAAGTCGCTCCCCACACAGCATTTCTGCCCACAGGCCGCTTGACTGCCTTCTCCGCCACCACCAACAGGGTCCACCAGGACTTCAGGTGGATTCCTGCTAGCAGCGGCCGCTATAATAATTTTTCTGGTGCGTGTACATGCCTGCCTAATTTTTCTGGCTGCAGTGCAGCTGCACACAACAAAACAAAAGGTGTGTACATGTGTCAATTCCCCTTCTTGATCATTACCTTTCCGCGGTGAAGGGGCTTGCGTATCACAAAGAAGCAATGACCGCCGTGTCTCGGGGTTGGGGGGGCACACCCACGATAATAAGGTCGTTGCTTCATTGTGGACAGACCAGATTTGATCAGCTGGACAGTCACTGTTCGGTCATTCAGCGACCCTATGGACTGGAAAGCCGCCATCACCTGCACTCTCATCATGGTGCGCACCAGTCCAGCATGGCCGTCACTACACAAACAGCTGTTTGCAGTCACTGCATACCTTTCACTGCATCTTTGACTGCACATTGTATTATCTCAAAACAATGGCTGCGCACAAAAACACTAGCAAACTGCGTTCCACACTCCAAGTGGTATGCGTTACTTCTCCTAATCAGGGTCAGGCTGATTACTCCACTTCAGTGAGACACCACCACCACACCCCAAGCAGTGGCCACTCGCCGTTAGAAAAGACCCTCAGTTAGATGGGTCCACAGCGCTTGTGGGGTCATCTGGCCGCCCCCTGCCGCTTGGAGAGAAGGTCACTTCCTCACCACTTTCTGTGTCAGTTGCTGGCTCTTTCACCTCAAAAGACATATACCAGAGCTCCCATAGCGTAAAATTGTATAAAAGTTTTATTAATAAAAAGATTGCACACTTACAGACATATCCAGGGTGTTTTCGTATAGAGTTTTTGTGGGCTCCACCCCAAACGTTGGCCACCGGGTTGGCTGTAGAGCGCTGTTTCTAACGCCTTCCCCTCTGCGTCCAAGTTCCTCCCCTTGGATAGTGATAAGGCCGCGTGTACTTGACTGGTTTCGTCGCTCTAGGCGACTCCTCAGAAGCATGAGTCAGTGCTTACCCTAGCATTAGTCAGTGCTTACCTAAATAGTTATGTAATAGCCAATTGGGGAGTTTTGACCTAATAATTGGGTATTGGGCCATATGACCCTTTTCGCTCACTTTGTTTTTGAGTTAAGTCAGTGCATACCTTTCACTTGAATGGATGGCAGACTTGCCCTCCATAACAGATTCTCGTTAAAGGATTTAAAGTTAATTCATCTCATATACAGCAGGGCCTCGAAAGTCCTCCTGTATTGTTATTTTTGGTTACTACCTCGGCACGTGCATGCCATGCCTGCTGCCTTCCTTGGATGTGTGGTAGCTGTTCCTGCTCCTTTGCCCACAGCGTGCCTGCTGCCTTCCTTGGATGTGTGGGGGTGGTAGCCATTTCTTAGGCTCCCACTCCAGACCGGAATCGAACCTGGATTCCCCGGCCATTACCCGTGGTCACCGTGGTACTGAGAAAGTACCATCAAAAGTTTCACACAGTTGAATAAATGGCAGACTTGCCCTCCATAACATATTTCAGCAAGGCTTGGTGTACAGAGGCGCCAGAGTAGAATAAAAATGTTTAAAAAACGTCTAAAAGACGCACCAAGTGGAGTTCAATAAAAAAAAAAATTGTATTGATATATTGTGACTCAATTGAGTTTTATATTTTTGAGGGTGGTAAGTCCACCTGAACATCCCCCTCTTTTAGACGGTTTTTAAACGTTTTTATTCTACTCTGGCACCTCTGTACACCAAGCCTTGCTGAAATATTGAGTCCACCCTCGGTGGAGGGATGCTACCCCATTTCCTATCTACAGAGAGCGACATCTTAAAAACCTGAGTGGGGTCAGGTTCTAATACTCCCCATTTGCACTTGAAGTGGTTGCCTATGGGTAATCCATGTTTGTGAGTATATCTAAATATTTTGCTTTTAACCACAACCAACTTAACAATACTACACCATATTGGGCTCTCGATTTATCTTTGTCCCTCCATAACACATTCTTGGCAAATGCTTTCAATTTGGTTCGTCTTGCGCTGGGTCAAGGGTCCATCTGATCACAGATGCCTGGTCTGCAAAGCACAGTCAGGGCAGGTACATTACTTATACAGCAAATGGTTCCTTACTTGGATGTGTGGAATCGAACCCTGATTCCCCAGCCATTACCCGTGGTCACAATGGCAGACTTGCCCTCCATAACATATTCTCGTTACAGGTACTGAACAGCCAGCAGAAAATGTAATTTAAAAAAAATAGATGTAAGCTTTAACAATGGTAGAGAAAGAACTGTCGAAAGTTGAAAAGGCAGTCAGACATTACCTGATATCGCTGCGGAAGAGCAATCTCGCCATGGTGCGCACCAGTCCAGCACGGCCGTCACAACACAAACAGCTGTTTGCTGTGTGTTACACAGTGAGTTTGGTGTGTCAGTGTGAAGCAGTACTCTCAGGGGCGTAGCAATAGGGGGTGCAGAGGTAGCGACCGCACCGGGGCCCTTGGGCCAGAGGGGCCCCAAAGGGTCCACCCTCTATCACAGTATTAGCTCTCTATTGGTCCTGTGCTGGTAATAATCACTTCTATAGATGCTTTGAATAGTAGTAATCCTTAACACACTGTTCCCAATCCCCTTCTTGCACCTCTGACACTGTGGTTGTCCTTAGCAATTGATACAGCGCACCAAAAACTTGCCATGTATAAAGTTCTTGGGGGGGCCCCATGTAAAACCTGCACCAGGGCCCACAGCTCCTTAGCTACGCCACTGAGTACTCTAATCACACTAACCACACTCCCTGATTGATGTATACACATGCAAGATGTTTTAAAGCACTTTAGGCCTGCAATTTAGCATTCAATGTAATTTCTGCCCTTAAAACACTGTTTTGCGTCAAATCCAGATTTTTCCCCGAGGACTTTTGCCGTCTATACCACTCATCCATGCAAAAACTCAGACATTAGACCCCTTGAAACATCTTTTCCATCACTTTTCTGGCCAGCATAAGTGTTTCTAGCTTTCAAAGTTCGCCTCTCCATTGAAGTCTATTGCGGTTCGCGAAAGTTCGCGCGAGCCGAACTTTTGCGGAAGTTCGCAAACCTAAAATCGGAGGTTCGGCCCATCTCTAGTTCTGAATCAGTGATTCAAAAACTCCTTGAAGGTGGCCACATACCATACAATTTTTTAAATATCTGTTTAATTCAAAAATAGCAATCAATTTTTCTGACTGATTGTAACAATTCAAAAATCTGACCAATGTACCACCACCTATGTTCAATTTTTCCCCTATCATGAATAAAATAGTTGAAAGCTCAGAAAAAAAGTACATCAAGTAATTGACAATCCATCAAACACCATACATTTTTTGATAACGTTGGTCTGAAATTTCCAACATGTCCAATCTCCAAAAACCACCCTCCTGGGGGTGCCTAACCCTAAGACCCCCCTGGTGGTGCCTAACCCTAAGACCGCCCTGGTGGTGCCTAACCCTAACCACCCCCCTGGTGGTGCCTAACCCTAACCACCTCCCTGGTGGTGCCTAACCCTAAGACCCCCTTGGTGGTGCCTAACCCTAAGACCTCCCTGGTGGTGCCTAACCCTAAATCTCCCCTGGTGGTGCCTAACCCTAACCACCCACCCTGTGGTGCCTAAACCTAATCATCCCCCTGGTGGTGCATAACCCTAACCATCCTCCTGGTGTTGCCTAACCCTAACCATCCCCACTGCACAAAAACCCTTACACACATATAAACAATAATATATTTAATTCTTAAAATACTTCACTATAAATAACATGAATAGAATAATTTATATATTTGTAATAGAATAAATAGCCTTAAAATCACGTACACATTAATAATATTATAAATAGAAAAAGGTGTATATATATGTATATATATATATATATATATATATATATATATATATATATATATATATATATACATATATATATATAATATTAGAATAAATAGCCTTACAATCACGTACGCATTCAAAATCTTAAAATAACGGTAATATGAAAAGCGATATATTAGTAAGTTAATAAATCTGAAAACTATAATCGAGGCATTATAAGTCTAAAAAACAAAGTTAATACCAAAAGCGGTGTATTTCTAATAGAATATTCAGCGCTGCGTAATATGTTGGCGCTTTATAAATACAATAAGTAATAATAATAAAAGGTTGAAAACGATATTTAAGCTTTACACTATGAAAACGATAAAATAAGTGTGAACGCAAAGTTACTTGTTACAGTCTTGAAAGCAAAATTTAAAAACGAAAAAATAAGTAAAACCTCCTATAAGCGAAATTTAAAAGCGATAAAATAAGTAAAACATAATGTCAAAATGAATTTATAAACGATATTTGTAATAAACCTTATTCTGTAAACTTTTGTTAACACGATCCCTGCAACCAATATTTCTCAGGCGCCCAAATTTCCTGTCGAGCACTCGATAGCCGATATTTAGCATTGCAGTCTATGGTGACGCCCTTTTTGTCCATTAGCCATATGTGTCTTTTTTTACTGCTTCCAAAATGCTATCATGTTGTAATGGTATGTTCATATCAGACCGTTAGGTAGAATCCGTTGGATTAATGCGATGCATGCAGTGTGCTACCCGACAATATGCATTTTTACAGCTGCTGTGAAGCATACTTTTCATGCACTATCACACTGCACACATAACACACAATGCAACTTTTCCCTTTAGTTGCAATCCTTTTTTAACAGGACATACATTGCCCCAGTGTGAATCCAGGATCGGCACAACAAATAGTACCACCAAAAGTAAGTCTGCAGTGGATCTGTCTAGATTCTTTTCATTTCGGGACATCTGACAGACTTGTTTTTCTGTCTGTGTCCCTATTATGGTGCCCATACAACTTTTTCATTTTTTTCTTGATGAGATAATTTATTTTGATTATTCCTGTAGATCGAATATAAGGATTTTTCCAACATGTCTGATTGGATTTTTATTGACAAAATAGAATAACTGTTCGTTTTTCTTGATCGAAAAAAATAATTCTTTTTTACTTTCATTTGATTCAATGATTTTGGTTGAATAAACGGGAAAATTGAATTTATATTTTTTTTTATCGTACCGTGTATGGGCACCATTAGAGAGGTTTCCCTTACTTTTTGTTAGCAGTGGCATGACAGGAAGTCCGTGAAATCTTCTATTGACAACAGACAACAATGAAAGTACCTTTTTAGGAGCTTAAATAAGAATTTACAACAAGCAATCAGGTTTTCATTACTAAGTTTGTTAGGGTGGATTGCATAACGCACGCATTATAATGTGTGTGCGTAAACTGCAGTGGACACCGCACGCGTTAGGCTGGATTCACACTGTGCGCATTCCACAACGCACACTATAAAGTTCGTGAACTGCAATAGACACTGCGTGTAATATACCTCCATACACAATAAGCCAAAGCCTGCGTGCAGTGAGTTAGAATAACATGATCTGTTACAACGCAGAGATGTGAACAGGCCCATAGGAAGTGAGTTGACATGCAGAAATATTCTGCAATGCAAGGGAATACAGTGTGAATGCATGCTTATAACATACGTTCATTTAAATCCTGTATGCAGCGTGTTAGAATAATGTGATCGGTTACAATGCAAATATGTAATCATGAACATATAATTTGATCGCACTGCAAATGAGGCAATCTAAACTGCTTGTAGACTTTATGATTGCAGTGCTTTACTGTTAAATAGGCTCCATTACAATGCACTGCAATGCCCCACTATGAATGTGGCCTTAGGGTCTCATGCTTAACGACCGCCTAACGCCGATAGGCGTCGGCAGGTCGAAGTGGTGTTACCATGGAAACGGCCGCTCGTTCAAGCGGCCGTTCCATGTCAGTTCACGGAGGGTGTCTCCGTGAACAGCCTGCGAGCCTCTGATCGCGGCTCGCAGGCTAATTGTAAACACGTGGGGAAGAAATCCCGTGTTTACATCATACAGCAGCGCCGTAAAGGAGATCAGCGATCCCCGGCCTCTGATTGGCCGGGAATCGCCGGCATCTGATAGGCTGAAGCCTATCAGAGGTGGCGCAGGACGGATCACCGTCCTGTGCCACCCACAGCAAGGAGGGGAGGGAGGGAAAGGGAGCAAGACTGCGAATCGCTGCGGAGGGGGGCATTGAGGAGCCTCCCACAGAGCGGCGGCGATCAGACCCCCCCCCCCAGCAGGACACCCCCCTAGTGGGTAAAAAAGGGGGGAAGTCTGATCGCCCTGCCTTTCACACGATCTGTGCTGCGGGCTGGAGAGCCCACGCAGCACAGATCACCAGAAAATCCCCTGGTCATCAAGTGGTTAAGGACATCAACCCAAATGCAACATGCAGTGTCTTGGAACCACTCAACCAGAGTAAAAAATTGTATGTAATGCTTCTAGTGTGAATGGGCCCTGACTGTATTTTAAACTACTTATAACAGTTTAAACTATAACATGAAACAGCAAAAATCTGTAAGCATTACTGTATATTTTGTACATTAAGAAAACTTTGTATCTCTGATACATTGTAATTTAAGTCATCTGTAAGTAGGGGACTGTCTGTATTTAATCACAATCGATTAATGATCCTATCAACGACTCGAGACTGAATTGTCAGGTGATTGGTAGTGAATCTTGCTTGAGACCGACTAAAAAGAAAGGATAAATAGTTTTCTCGGTTGTTTAATGATCAGGTAAGCTGGTTAATATCAATGGGTCCTACTGATGCTACATTATCGACATGAGCAACCATCCAATTGGTGTATATCAGAACCCTGCAGAACTTTTTGGGAGAGCCAAGGGTCAGTGGCAGGGGTGCTCATCCAGATTCCGGATATCCGTGTAATCCGGATATCCGAACTTTTTTATGCTATGCGATTCGGATTTCGGATTTTTTTCAAAATCCGGATAGCTATCTGCAGATATTTAGGCGCATAACGCGGATATCCGCAGATATTGCGGATATCCGGATCTGAAATACTGTAACTAAGAAGATGACGTCCTGCAGCCAATCAGAGGGCTCCCAGCAGAAGCCCTAGCAATCAATCACAAAGGGGAACCCTGGCCAGCCCCACCTGACCTCATTGAGCCAATCAGAGGGCTCCCAGCCAAAACCCTGGCACCCAATCACAGAAAGAACACTGGCCAGCCCCCCTGTATATAATAAGGAGGGCTTTCATGATGAGACATATCATCTTAGCTTGCTGAATGCTCAATGAGAGACATGCTCCAGTGCTGGTGGCCTAGCAAGGGCTGTACACAGATATAAACCTAAAGCTGTTCAGTGATTAACCCATTCACTACTATCACTACACTATTGTTAAATCGTTAATTAGCTTGATTGATGTCATTGTATGACAGTCAGAGAGTGTGCTCCAGTGCTGCTGGCCTAGCAAGGGCTGTACATAGTGATAAACCAAAAGCTGTTCAGTGATTAACTCCTTCACTATCACTACACTATTGTTAAATCATTAATTAGCTTGATGTCATTTGTGTGACAGTCAGAGTGTGTGCTGCAGGCAGCTGCTATGTGTCTGTGTGTGTGCTGTGCACAGACCAGGCCAGCTGCTGCCTGCTGACCAGCTATTAGCCTTAGGTATAGGTTAGGTTAGGGATTAGGGGATAGGATTACTGTGTTATTGTGTAGTTAGTACTGCAGTCAGTGCTAGTAGTTGTTAGAGTAGTAGTACTACTGTGTTAGCTTTCTACAGAACTGCTGTGCTGTGAGCAGTGCCAGTGTGATAGTTAGTGTGCACTAGTGTCGTCTCCTCTGCTGTCCGACTGTCACTCGGCACTTGCCACTAGTCACGTGGCACTTGGCAAGTGCCACGTGACACTTGGCAAGTGACACGTGGCAAGTGCCAATTGCCACGTGCCACGTCCGGCTTGCTCCTGGCACACGTTACACCTGCTGCTGCATTGCCCTGCTAATGCTGCCTGTGCAGCTCCCACCGCCAGGGTGCCACAGGCCACTGATACCACCTATATTTAACCCAAAACACAATTGCTGCGTAATTTTTTGGAGGTGTCTTGGCTGAAAACTGTCATGTCCCAGTTGTGCGTTTGGACTTTGGACACAATGTGGGCTGCACGACCGCTGTCTAGAACCTAGGCCTAATGTTAATTGACAGACATTTTTTTTTTGGGGGGGGGGGGGATTTTAAGTCCCCACATCATCAATTAGTGTTCCCCTTTAAAAAATAATGATGCTACATGCCTCATTTACCCTAAAAAAACGTTTTTAAAGCAATTTAAAGGGCACTTACGGTTTTTCTATCCGGATATCCGAATCCACCCGGATAGCCTGGATAATGCGTTCGGATATCCGCATGTACGCGGATATCTGAAAGTTCGGATTCAGATATCCGATCCGGATCCGGATATCTGGGTATCCGGATCCAGATCAATTCGAATTTTGAAAAGGGGTATCCAAGCACCCCTGATCAGTGGGAAAGGCCGTAGTACAACTATGCACATTGGGATTGATTTTCAGTTCAATTGTTCAAAATGATTGAAAGGTAGCCTGCAGATTGGCTCATGTAAACACAGATTCAGTTCCTCAACCAGGTCAAACATCCAAAAAGTAGTTTCAACCCTTCCTCAATATTTGCAGAACCAACCAAAATTCTGGGTGGAGTTCCACCTTAACTCACAAATTACCCAAGTGTTTTATGCATAGTGTCATATGAAAAAAAATATAACTAGGTATAGCCAGCATTTCATATTTAGTTAGTCGGATCACACGAGCCTGTTTAAAAAAAATGATCTTTGGACTTTAAGTTGATAGCTGAGTTTATTAGTGTTTTGTACAGAAGGACAGTTCAATCTTGCGTATCAGCTTACCAAAGATTGTACTGTATAGTACACACCTCCTAGGGATTGAATTAGAGTGGTATGACTTCAGGCTTTATAGATTAGCTGATTGTACTCAAATCAAGCTGCCAAGATGTCTATTCTGTGTGCCAAAGATCATTACACAGCACAGAGGGAAGCAGGCTTCTGTTTGCTGCATGCAGCACATCTTTCATTGGTAATTTCCTTCTGATCACAGTCGATGACATCTTCAGCTTAGGCTTTCTAAGTGGCTTGTAAAATACTGTATTCACAGTGTTTGGATTTGGAGTTGTCATTGGTGCAGAGCAGTGAGTTTATCCTCCTCCTTGTATGACTGCTGATCCAGCAAGCCTAATAAAGAAGCATTCGATTATTCTGTGTTGTGCAAAGCCTGGACCGTCCTCTACAGACACCTGCTGCTGCTACTGCTGAGATATGGATACAGTGCAACATGTCTTCAAGGGTACCTTTGTCCATTCAACAAAGAGGGGTGACATGGAGGTGCTAGAAAACCACATACTGGCCACTGACATGAAAGGGAAAGTAAGTTAAAACTTTTCTTTTTTTTTATTTTACATTTATTTTACATTTTATTTCGTTTTAGTCTGTCTGCTAAATATTACCTCTGTTTGATGCATGTGTATGTGCTGCTATGTATGCATGTCAGTGTGTAAATGTATGGTATAAAGTTATGTCTGCTTAAAAACATATATTTAATTTCTGCTGCAACAAAAAAAAATTGATAGTCAGCAAGGCTTTCATACTTTGATAGAGGAATAGTATAGCTGAATGAAAGGGATTCCCCTTCTATTACTGAATACTCTAGATATGGGTGTGCATGAAATGAATTAAATTCAGTTTTTCTTGTTGTGGATAGAATGCATAACAATACTTGCCGTTATATAAATGTTATCTGTTATCCTAGCGTTTCTGTAAACAATTTCAAGGTTTGTGTCTGAGTAGAACAGCTACACAGTTCAAACTCAAGAGGGTCAATGACATGCTGAAAATGTTGAGTTACAATTGGCCTGATGCATTAATAAGCGCACAGCAATTTTACCAGAACTAACCGGCAGTAGAAGGAGTAGTACACATTACATAATTAGTGCAACTCACATAAACTGGATAATGCAGGACTTGCTATAGTAACGCGTATTACCATAGCAACTCGCGCATGACCCAGGTAACGCGAGTTGTGCTAATTGCGTAATGTGCACTGCTCCCCTAGTGTTAGGACCGGTACTATTTACTCAAAGTTAGTGCATCAGGCCCATAGTTACATAATTCATTTGGTTGACTGTCCATCAAGTTCAAAGAGAAAATTGGTCCTACACTGCCCAACACCCTCACATATCTCAGTTGATCCAGGGAAGGAAAAAAAATACATTACAAGGCTTTGGCCAATTACCATTAGATGGAAAAATAAAATTCCTACCTAACTCGAGATGGCAGTCAGATAAAATCCCTGGATCAACATTGCTCGTAATTAGTGAGAAATTATAGCCGTGGATGTCCTTCAATGTTAGGAAAATATTCAAGCCCCTTTTATATGTAGATATAGAATTTGCCATAACTACTTCCTGAGCGAACATATTATAATTTTAACCACTCTTTTTTTATAAAGAATCCCTTTCTAAATAGATGGCAAAATATTTTTCCTCCATACAGAGAACATGTACCCTTGTCCTTTGTACCCTTTGCCCAAGCATAGAGACAAAAAGTTAATCTGCCAAGTTTTTGTATTGTATATATACATATTAAATAGGACACCTCTTAAGGTGGCCACACACCATACAATTTTTTAAATATCTGTTCAATTGAAGAATTGCAATCAATTTTTCTGACTGATTGTAACATTTCAAAAATCTGACCAATGTACCACACACCTATGTTAAATTTTTTCCTCAATTATGATGAAAATGATTGGAAACTCAGAGAAAATTGCTAGGGTGTGTATATTAATAAATTAGCAATCCAACACACACCATACAATCTTTAGTAGAAAGATACAATCTTTAGTAGAAATTGAAGAGAAATATCTGGCATTCCGGATCGATTTAAATCGAAAAAAACGGGAAATACGATCGGATTTTTCAGTCGAATGAAAAAAAAGCTTTCGATTTTTTTTGAGAGATACGATCGTTTTTATCGAATTACTGTAAAATCTGATCATTTTATTGTATCGTGTGTGGCCACTTTTAGTCCTCTTTTTTCAGGCTAAGTAATCCCAGTTAATCTGATATTTACTGGTGAGACCCTCCATCCCTTTGACAACTTTGTGGCTCTTTTCTGTACATTATTGCATATTCCAGAGGCAGCCTTTCGAGAAAAAAACAAGGGCAGTATTATGCTAGCTTTCTGACTTTTTAGTTGTTTTTTTATGGATCCCTAAATTACGTGTTTGTTTATTTATTAGCTTTAGCTGCTGCTGCTTGGCAATTAATTAAAACATTTTTTATCACAATGCCAACCAGAGTTCTTGTCCAAGTTTCAGGTCCCCATTCATAGCCCTTTTATTTTGTATAATGCTAGAACACTGGTGTGGCCAAGGTACATGACTTTACTTTACTTGAGTTTCATCTGCTATTTTCTTGCCATTCTATGCAGCTGCTTCTGCATTTCATCACTATCTTACTGATTGTTAATAAGTCTGCATAACTTTGTATCTTCTGCAAAAATGGCAACTATGGGCTTGATTCACAAAAGAGTGCTAACTGTTAGCACGGCCGTTTTCACGGTTTTGCATTGTGCGCGATCGCGAATTTTCGTGCGAAATCTATATCGTTTTCACATAAAATTTCACGTTTGCATGCAAAAACGTTATTGTTTCGCGCGAAAATTCGTGATCGCGCAAAAACGGCCGTGCTAACAGTTAGCACTCTTTTGTGAATCAAGCCCTATGTCTTGAAAGCTATGATCTTCTTGTTTGGAATATATCATTTTGCAATTTGGCTATAAACAAAGCTGCTATTTCTTTATGGAGCCTCTGACAAAGCAGCAGAAGGGATGCAAAACATGCAAATAGTAGTGATGTACCATTTTGAAAAAAAAATAGCCATTGCATTTTGTATTGATATAATTATATCATAAAGATATTGGAAAAGATTATTTGTGCAATACATGTGTATTTAATGTTTTGATAATTCTGAAGCTTTGTAATAAAATCTTGTATTGATTTTATTGTTGTAACAAAAAAAAATTGTAATATAGTAAGCCCCTTATTAAAACGAAGATGAAAAAAGTCACATACTCACCTGTGGAAAGGAAAGGCTGTACATCCTATAGAGCCTTCCTGGTCCTCTCATGGTGTCCTTGTTTCAGCGCTGTCCTCTCATTGCACATATTTCATCAACTGGTTGTATACACCTTTGGGGATTCTCACTACAATATCAGCCATACAGGGTCCTCTGATGATCCGTTTGTGATAAGGAAAATATTTCTCATGGGAAAGGGGGTATCAGCTACTGATTGGGATGAAATAGTTACGGTTTCTCTTTAAAGCGGAATGAAACCCAGTAATTCTTCTTTGCTCTAAAACATTATTTACAGAATATTATATACTACCAGCATTTTTTTTTACTAGAACAGCATTCAAAGGGTTAAAGGTTTAAATACAGGACAGAAAAGCTCAATGCGGGGAAAGCTGGACGCATCCTAACTAGAGATAATGTTATCTAGTGTTTAATTGTATGAAGTGAGGAATGTAAACAAACACTTCTCTGACACTGCAGACTCTCCTGAACAAAGACAGACAGTCAGAAAGCATTTCTGCTTATATTTCAAGATGAAAAAAAAAACAGTTATGAATAAAATGCAAAGTCGGCTCTCAAAGCGAAAAAGTGTACTTTGGAAACTTGTAATTTCTGAATGAATAATAATACTTATGCACAAAAGCAAATATGATAACCGTATTATGTACAGCACTACGGAAGATGTTGGCGCTATATAAATAAAAAAAATTAATAATAGCATATAAAAAGTAGGAAAACATGTTTTTATAGAATATTATGTCAGGGTTTTATACCGCTTTAAGGGATCAGAGGGAGCTGTTCCAAAATTGTGTTAAGCAAGTTACAGTACAAGTTCAAACATTTAAAAAGTAGGTTAAAGATTTCCAGATAAAAATAAGAATATGCCTGACGAGGGATGAATCAGCATTGTGCTCAAAAGTATTTATTCAACAAAAAACGCTTTTCCGTTTCGCTTTTAGCGTTTGTTTTCTTTTGCAAAAATTAAGTATTAATAGGTTTTTGTGATTAGCTTAGAATCTTTTAAAGTTTACCACTGAATATCATTCTGATTCAAAATGTTCTGCTTTAACTGATGGATCACACAACTTCCATACAAGCTACAGTTATCTGACCAGTCTCATACTAATGCATAAGCCTTTACTGTATATCATTTAATAAATAAAGTTGCTAATGTTTACAATATTCATTTATAAATTATTCAGTCAATATTTGCTCCTACCTCATTCTAGACACAAAAGGGGGGGGGGGGAACACCAACTCTAGAGCAAAGTTCTGTGCAAGGTTGGAGGATCTGTTCCCACCATGCCAGCTTCACAATATAATCCACATACTGGATAAAAAGTTCATAAAGATTGGGGGAAAGGGGGAGTACATATTGCTGCACTGCCACATGAGTTGGGTGCCGGGTGGTGCCGCTAGCTGTAAAATATCAGTAATTTAGGCTACGGCTATTTTACTATTCACTCCTCGTCACACATTCTCACATGAACCCCCTGCTGTAGATGCCTTACCCTAACCCCCCCACCTAATAACTAACCCCCTTCCCATAAGTGCCTGAAAAGAACCCCCACCCACTTGATGCCTAATCCAACCTCCCTACCCCCCACCCAACCTTCTTGTACATGCCTTAAACTAACCTTGTAACGGTGATACCCAAATGACCAATTCAACTATTAATTACTATGTTGTAGCCAATCAGGAGTCCAAATCCCTGCTTGGGAGGCATCTGATCATGGCACCAAATTGACCTGATCTAGGAAGGGGAAAGGGGGGGGGGCTTTGCATTTCATGACCAGAATACATTTATTTTATAAACAACTGTGCAGCTGGCAGCAGGTGAGCGAGTGAAATTATCTGCAGTGAATAGTAAAACATACACACATGTATTTTCCCAGTTTCTTTTAATAAAACCAGGAGTTTTCGGTTTCTGCATATCATAGCTGCATGGCAACCTGGGCAGCATGGCATTCCTCATGGTGGTCACGCCTGCAGTAGTGTAGAATGTTTCAGGATTTAAGTTTCACTCAGCTTAGTAATCGGAAACCCACTTTGTGTGACCTAACAAATTAAAGCAAATAGTTTATGACTTTTGTGCTTTATTTTGAATCTGGATGCTATTGGTCTTTTTTTCCCTTCAACCTTCAATAGTGTCTCATATTTTAACATATTAAAGGGAACCCAAGGTGCAGGGGTGTAGCAATAGGGGTTGCAGAGGATGAGACCGCATCGGGGCCCTTGGGCCAGAGGGGCCCCAAAGGGCCCACCCTCAACTGCAGTATTAGCTCTCTATTAGTTCTGTGCTCATAATAATTACTTCTATAGATACTTTGAATAGTGGTAATCATTAATAAACTGTTCCCCATCCCCTTCTTGTACCTCTGACACTGTAGTTGCCATTGGCAGGTTTTGGTGCGTCGTATCAATTGTTATGTATAGAATGTATGGGGGGCCCCCAATGTAAAACTTGCATCGGGGCCCACAGCTCTTTAGCTACACCACTGCCAAGGTAAGAGGGTTATGGAGGCTTCCATATTTTATAAGTAGTGTCTGAGTCAAAACCTTGGAACAAGCTAATCCAGAAAACAGGCTAATCCAGTAAAACCGACAAAAAATGTTGGCCGACTAAGTTGTCCATGCAGTCTAAAAAAGTTGTGTACTTATTAGTAAAAATACCTAAAAAGCATTCCTGCAAAAATCCAGCTAAAAACACCTGTCTTCAGGCAATAAACAAACAAGTCTATTGCAAGAATATGCAAAGTTCCGCTGGCAATGTCTTCACAATGTATAAGGCACTTGTCCTACTGTAAGAATTGCTTAACATCCACCACACTGGTGTCGGGGCATATCTCTGCCCCCCTTTTTACTCACAGTCTGCTACATTTTAGCACTGCAGTACTGCTAATGCTGCTCTGCTGTGCTGGAGGGAGAACAGTGTGAAGGCATCTCTGGAAGGAGTTTGTCCAACGGACCATGCTGAGCTACCTGACGCAGACCTGGCCCTGGTACTCCCTGTCAGGCGCCGCTGGCTCAGTCAGGATCTGTAGCTAGTAGAAAGGACCTGAAGTCTATGTAGGTGATGTCACCACTAAGCTAGCCATTCACGCAACATGTTTTAAGAGGGATACACCTCTCTTTCCCCAACAAGGTGTTTTTATCTGGATTTTTGCACGGATGCCTTATAGGTATTTTTACTATTGTGTACAAAACTTTTTTAGACTGCATGGACAACTAAGTTGGCCAACATTTTTGAAGTCAATAGTTGTACTGTGTGTGTGTTTGATTGTACTTATGGTGTGGGTCTGCAGTGGTCAAGCATTGTCTGTATTTGTGAGTACAGTGTTTTATTGACACTGTTGTGTGTTTTACATCCGATTAAAGTTGATATCAGATTTTATACTGTTCAACTAGCACAGGAGTATATTCTTTCTCTATTTTCATTTCAATTTTGGTAGGGGTGTGGAGTTCCCCCTACAAGTCTCCTAGCTGCTTTTCACCATTTCCTGATTTGCTAGCGCCACAACTGTAAAACCAGGGCAGTACAGTGGCTTAGTGGTTAGCACTCTCGCCTTGCAGTGCTGGGTCCCTGGTTCGAATCCCAGCCAGGTCAACATCTGCAAGGAGTTTGTATGTTCCCCCGTGTCTGCGTGGGTTTTACTCTGGGCACTCCAGATTCCTCCCACATCCCAAAAACATACAGATAAGTTAATTGGCTTCCCCCTAAAATTGGCCCTAGACTGCGATACATACATGATACATACATAGACATACAGTATGACTATGGAAGGGATTAGATTGTGAGCTCCTCTGAGGGACAGCTAAGTGACAAGACTATGGGCCTGATTCACTATTTGATGCGTGCTAACTAGGGTGCTAAGTAGTTAGCACGCACCAAGCTGAATCAGATCGCGCACAAAGGCCGGTGCGCGCGAAACGTTGCATCGTGTACAACAAAACGGCGCACCCTATGCGCCTATAACGGCGCATTGGATGCGACCTTAATGTCACATGAAAGGAGAGAGAGGGTCCGCACTTGTCAGAAGGAGCAACCTTTATTGAATGGACGTGTCCATAAACAGCCAAGGCAACGTTAGATAGCTAACATGTTTTGGACTATTAGCTATCTAATGTTCCCTTGGCTGTTTATGGACACGTCCATTCAATAAAGGTTGCTCCTTCTGACAAGTGCGTACCATCTCTCTCCTTTCCTGTGACCTCTTGGATTTGCTGGCCAGGTCGTGCACTGTCAGAGAAGTAGTGAGATGTAGCAGTGTTCACCCTGCCAAAAGTTTTCTTAATGTCGCATCATGCAACGTACTTTGCGTGCGAATGCTAATTAGCGCGCGCAAAGGATTTTTTGGTGTGATAAGGGGCTTTTCACAAGTGTGCTAACAGTTAGCACCGCTTTGTGAATCAAGCCCTATATATACTCTGTAAAGTCCTGCGGAAGATATTGGCGCTATATAAATACTAAATAATAATAATAATAAATAGGCTGAAGTCATCTGGCAGTCAGTAGGCTTTGGTTAAGTCGAAATTAAGGGAAAAACATTTCTCATTAATGGGCATGACTAATTCATCTAAAATGTTATGGACATTCACCTCGTCTTAGTAAAAAATATCTGAGCTAATGTCCTGTGTGAGGGCTGGTGCACACTGGAGTGGTTCTGGAGCGTTTTTAAAATGCTTGCAGGGGGAAAACCACTTGGCTAATGAAAGTGAATGAGCTGGTACACTGTGCACCAGAGCGGACTAGCGACAGTTGTGGCGAAGTTGACCGCGCCAATCGCCTGGCTACAGCAGTGACGAGCGACGGTTCGGGGTGCGCGCCCGTGTTGCGCCTCATACTCACGGGCGACCTGTCGCCGCAACACGCGCGCGCCGCGTGTTGCGGCGACAATTGTAGCCCGTGAGTATGGGCCATAAGAAACTCTATAAGGAGTGCAGACATCTATTGTGGTGTTTGAAACTCCCCCTGACTATGTCAAGGTATTCCAGGGTTTTCAATTACTTTTACACTTCAGTAAGCATGTGGAGTTTTCAGGAAGCGTTAAATAACTATGATGCAGAACTTCAGCAAGCATGGATGAAGCAGCACCCACGGTAGCAGGAGTGTGTGTGCCCTGACCCACTCTCCAGTACCTTTTGGTGTCCCAATCTGCATACACAAGGGTCTGCACCATGTTCAGTAAAAAACAGTGTTTTTTATTTCTTCAATCATCATTATTATTATTATTATTATTTAGTATTTATATAGTGTTAAAGAGAATCTGTATTGTTAAAATCGCACAAAAGTAAACATACCAGTGCATAAGGGGACATCTCCTATTACCCTCTGTCACAATTCCGCTGCTCCCCGCCGCATTAAAAGTGGTTAAAGATAGAGTGACCAGATTTTTGCGGGTCCAACCTGGGACGGGGAGGGGGGCGGGGGGGGCGGCGCGAGCAGCGCGCCGCGGCGAAAAGTGGGGAGGACTGAGGAGCGCGCAGCGCCGAAGACCGGGGGCGGGGGGGGGGGGGCGCGGCGAAATATGGGCGTGACCATGACATTGTATGGGCGGAGCTAACGTAATGATGTAACAGCGAGGCATAAGAAAGCAGTGTTTACGCCATGATGTGGACAAACGAGACTTTGCATCATGGGTGTGCAGAAACTGTGTGATGCTAATAGTATACCGTAACCACAAAGCAGCAAACATAGCCATCTATGACCATTAAATAATAAATGCAGTAACAGTTACCCCGGACACCAGAAAATAAACGCAATAGGCAACATGTCAGCACAAAATAACCGCAATGCGGGCAACATGTCAGTATAAAATAAATGCAATGCGGGCAAACATGTCAGTATAAAATAAATGCAATGTGGGCAAACATGTCAGTACAAAATAAACGCAATGCGGGCAAGCATGTCAGTACAAAATAAACGCAATGTGGGCAAACATGTCAGTACAAAATAAACGCAATGCGGGCAACATGTCAGTACAAAATAAACGCAATGCGGGCAAACATTTCACCAGAAAAGAAACGCAATGCGGGCAAACATTTCACCAGGCAAGAAACGCACTGCGGGCAAACATTTCACCAGGCAAGAAACGCACTGCGGGCAAACATTTCACCAGGCAAGAAACGCACTGCGGGCAAACATTTCACCAGGTAAGAAACGCAATGCGGGCAAACATTTCACCAGAAAGGAAACGCACTGCGGGCAAACATTTCACCAGGCAAGAAACGCACTGCGGGCAAACATTTCACCAGGCAAGAAACGTAATGCGGGCAAACATTTCACCAGGCAAGAAACGCACTGCGGGCAAACATTTCACCAGGCAAGAAACGCACTGCGGGCAAACATTTCACCAGGCAAGAAACGCACTGCGGGCAAACATTTCACCAGGCAAGAAACGCAATGCGGGCAAACATTTCACCAGGCAAGAAACGCACTGCGGGCAAACATTTCACCAGGCAAGAAACGCACTGCGGGCAAACATTTCACCAGGCAAGAAACGCACTGCGGGCAAACATTTCACCAGGCAAGAAACGTAATGCGGGCAAACATTTCACCAGGCAAGAAACGCACTGCGGGCAAACATTTCACCAGGCAAGAAACGCACTGCGGGCAAACATTTCACCAGGCAAGAAACGCAATGCGGGCAAACATTTCACCAGGCAAGAAACGTAATGCGAGCAAAGTTCACCTGGAAAAGAAAGCATTTACTCACCTGGCAGAAGTCTCCTCTGGCGCGCTGCTCCGTCCCGGGACCGTTTTGTTCCTCCTGCTCTGGTCTCCCGCGATGACAGGGCTACGGCAAGATGGCGCCTGAAGCCCTGTACTGGAGACACATAGTCTCCAGTACAGGGCTTCGGCAGCCATCTTGCCGTAGCCCTGCTCGCCTGCCGGTGTCGGAGCAGACACCGGAAGAGGAGGCTGGAGTGGGGCTGCAGGCAATGAACTGGTACGGCGTCTATAGACGCCGCTGCTAGTTCATGCGGAGAGAGTGGCCAGAGTCCCGAGGCCGGGACGTCCCGCTGCTGAAAGCGGGACGTTTCCCGGGACCTCATGCTGCCTGGGACAGCGGACCCCGAATCCGGGACGCGTCCCGGGCAATCCGGGACGTCTGGTCACTCTATTAAAGAGAACCAGAGATGAAGCACCCTCATGTATTTTATTACATTTATCAGTGGGAACATGACAGTAAACACCTACCCTGCTTTTAGTTTCATTGTTATCTGCTTAATTAGTCTATTAGCAACTGTGATAAGAATCCATCGACTATTCAGTCGAGGTTTGACCTGGAATCATTATAGCTGAGTCACTCTTCTGTGGAGTCCTTTCAAGCCCAAGCCTTCCCCCTCCTGGCTTAGATCTTCTGCTTTGCATACTAAGAGCTGTGATGACTGGGAGGGGCTGCTGCTCCTGAGAGAGAAGCCCTGTGGCTGTAATATGATCCCTGTGTGCTCTGTGTGCACTAGATTCTCATAGGAATGAAACTGCAGTTATTATTAGTGACACTTCCTACAGGCAGATCATACCAAAATGAAAGCACACAGATGAAAGGCTGCATAAGCCTAGATAGCAGCATAGTCTCATATAGCCTAGACAGCACATCCAGAACAACTCATATAACCCGGAAGGAGAAGGGATATGAGCCGGCGGCCATATTTGATTTTTCCTGGAGCAATAATGGATAAAAAACACTAAAAAAGGCACACCAGAGCGGCAAAATTATCAGGTAGAGCATTTATTCTTTACAAGCTATCAACTAATATGTTTATTTTGTGTGAAACGTTCATCTCTGGTTCCCTTTAAAAACAGTTTTTAAAAGTTTGTTTATAAACAAACAAAATGGCCACCAAAACAGGAAGTAGGTTGATGTACAGTATGTCCACACATAGAAAATACATCCATACACAATCAGGCTGTATACAGCCTTCCTTTTGAATCTCAAGAGATCATTTGTGTGTTCCTTTTCCCCTTCAGCTCTCATCCACTGAAGTGTCAGGCTGTTTCTTACTGCAGAGTGCAGACAGCTCTGCCTGTATGTAATTCCTCAGTATGTGAAAGCCCAGCCAGCTCAGAGGACGATTTATCCAGCTTGTAAAAGATAAGAGAGAAGAGAGTAGCTGCCCTAATGTAAATAATACACAGGCAGTGTGCATAGAGGGGCCTGGAAGGGGGAGTACATAGCAGAACCACAACACTGAAGAACTTGGCAGCCTTCCAGACACAGGCCGACAAGTCTGACAGGGGAAAGATACATTGATTTATTACAGAGACTGTGATAGTAGTAAGTGCTGCAGTAAGCTAGAACACATTAGAATAGCTTTTGGAACTTGTAGGATGATAAAAAACAGGATGCAATTTTTGTTACGGAGTCTCTTTAACATCTCCCGCAGTGCTGTACAGAGTAGTCTTGTCACTAACTGTCCCTCACAGTGGCTGGCAACGTAATGCCTAGTCCATCATAGCCTAGGGCCAATTTTAGGGTGAAGCCAATACATTTATCTGTATGTTTTTTTGGGATGTGTGAGGAAACCGGAGTTCTCGGAGGAAACCCACACAGACACGGGGAGAACATACAAACTCTGCACATAGTGCCCTTGCTGGAATTCAAATCAGTGACCCAGCGCTACAAGGTGAGAGTGCTATCTACTAGACCAGGGGGTACTTCTGATGGCTCCAGGGGGTACTCGGGCTTGATAAACTTAACTAAGAATAACAAATTCAGAGTTTTAGAAAATGATAAATCTTATTTAACTACTCTGCGACCGCTCCACGCCAATGGGCGTGGCCGCGGCGGCAGCCCCAGGACCGCCTAACGCTAATTGGCGTCAGGTCCTGGAGCCGGCTACTGAAGGAGATCGCTCGCAGACTGTGCGCGCATCTCCTTCTCAGGGGGTGGAGCTCCGCCCTGCCTTCAGTCTCCGAGCGGCAATCGCAGCTCGGGAGACTGTTAGGCGGCGTGATTGCCGTCTATTTACATGTACAGCGCTGCGATCGGCAGCAGCGCTGTACTGGGGACAGCCGCTTGACATGGCTGTCCCCTCTATAGGCTGGGCAGTGATCGGCTCTCATAGGCTGAAGCCTATGACAGCTGATCACCCTGATTGGCTGGCAGGGGAAGGGAGGGAGGGAGTAGGGGAAATCAAATAAAAAAAAGGCCATTTTGATTAAAAAATAAATAAAATAAATATTTGTATAAAAAAAAACAAGTTTGGAGCGATCGGACCCCACCAACAGAGCTCTCTGTTGGTGGGGGAAAAAAAAGGGGGGGGGGGGGGGTCACTTGTGTGCTGTGTTGTGTGGCCCTGCAGCTTGGCCTTAAAGCTGCAGTGGCCAATTAGGGAAAAAATAGCCTGGTCTTTAGGAGGTTTAACACTGCGGTCCTCAAGTGATTAAACAACACCAAATTAGTGTTTTAGCTAATTAAAAGCAATAGCAAATCCTTGGAAGTTCTTTAGAACCAATTATCAGGTACTACGATTAAATATATATTTGTCAAGGGGTACTTGTGATAATGTTTACTATGCTAGGGGGGTACTTGGTGAGTAGAGGGTCTTAAAAGGGGTACATACCAATAAAATGTTTAGAAACACTGTACTAGACCACCGTGCTGCCAAGGTGCAAGGTGCTGTCTGTGTCTTGCTATGGTGATTAAATAAATCAAAAGAGCTATTTTTACTGAATGTGGTGCCAACCCTTGTGTATATTGCAGAAGTTGGGGAAATGTATAAATTGTCATCTGACAATAAATTCAAAAGAAAGCTTGCTTGTTTCCCTGCTGACAGTTCCAAATATTAACCACAGAATCACCTGACATATAAAAACACAAAAAATGTTATTAGGGCTCCCTGGGGGTAATTTATGTCATATAAGAGATCTTGAGCCTGGCATGTGATATATACAGAAGTATTTGCAAGTGTCACTATGTAAAGGGGCCCATACACCTAATGATTTTACCGCCAATATACATCAGATTCGATCACTGTGATCAAATCTGCTGTGAAATCGTTGCACAAATGTTGACCGAACGATCGATTTCTGACTGAAATCGATCATTCCCTTCGATTCCCATCGTTCCTGTCCGTGCGGAAGATTTCGCTCGATCGCTGGCGAGTCGGGAGTGCGTCGATAGCGGCGTTTGAATGTCCGACGACCAACGCAATACAGAGGCAATACATTGCCTGTTCCGCCGGCACGTGTCCCCGCTGTCACCGCTGCTCTTTCTCCGCTGGGCTCCGAGTCTGTCCTGGCAGGAAGTTTAACCACTTGATGACCCACCCTTTACCCCCCCTTAAGGACCAGCGCTGTGTTTAGTGTTCTGTGCTGGGTGGGCTCTGCAGCCCCCAGCACAGATCAGGTAGCAGGCAGAGAGATCAGATTGTCCCCCTTTTTTCCCCACTAGGGGGATGATGTGCTGGGGGGGTCCAATCTCTCCTGCCTGCGTGTGGCTGGCGGGGGGGGGCACCTTAAAGCCCCCCTCCGCGGCGAAATTCCCCCCTCCCTCTCCTACCTGCTCCCCCCGGAGTTCGGGGCTGCACAGGACGCTATCCGTCCTGTGCAGCCAGTGACAGGCTGTCCCCAGTCACATGGCGGCGATCCCCGGCCGCTGATTGGCCGGGGATTGCCGATCTGCCTTACGGCGCTGCTGCGCAGCAGCGCCGTACAATGTAAACAAAGCGGATTATTTCCGCTTGTGTTTACATTTAGCCTGCGAGCCGCCATCGGCGGCCCGCAGGCTATTCACGGAGCCCCCCGCCGTGAATTGACAGGAAGCAGCCGCTCGCGCGAGCGGCTGCTTCCTGATTAATCAGCCTGCAGCTGGCGACGCAGTACTGCGTCGCTGGTCCTGCAGCTGCCACTTTGCCGACGCGCGTTATGAGTGCGCGGTCGGCAAGTGGTTAAACAGTAGAGCGCCCTCTACTGGTTAAACTTCCCCAGACGTGAAGTGAAGCTGGAGCCCTGGAGTCGAGCGCGGAGAAGAAGACAGCAGGGACTGGAGGAGTCGCGCCAGCCGGATCAGGTAATGTATGCAGGGGGGGCGGCAGCTTCACAGATTGTGATCGGTTTCATGCTGAATTGAGTCACAATCTGTTTGCAGTAAAGGCAGCCATACGATCCCTCTCTGATCAGATTCGTTCAGAGAGGGATCTGTTGGTCGATCTGATGAAAAAATCGACCAGTGTATGGCCACCTTAAATGGTAGAGGCAAATCTGTTAAAAGAACACACTGTCCCTCTCCTTGACACTAAACACACATTTTACAGTGCAGGTGTCCTTCACTAACTTCACTGTTGTGAGAAAAAGACAAATGTAGTAAGATAAAACCATGCCCTACAGTAAACAATTTTTAAAAGACTAAGGCTTTCTTGCACACAGGGACGTTACAGGCACACATTAGTGCAGCCTGTAACGCTCCCCAAACGCACAGCAATGTAACACAAGTGGGCTGTTCACACTGCCTACGTTGCGTTACATTGTAACGGAGCAAAGTGCTGCATGCTGTGCGTTCTACGCGGCTTAGCCGCGTTAGACTGTTTGCACATGCTCAGTCATGTTGGGGAGGAGGGAAGAGCGGCCGGGCACATGGCTAATTAGTATTCACTGCACTCAGTGACGTGCAGTGTTTACTTCCTGGAGCGGCCGTTCTGTGCGGCGATTGGCCGGGCGAGACCACGTGATGCCGCATGCGTCCAAGAGTACGCATCACGGCATCACGGACACCAGAGTGAGCTGTACAACGCGGCTCACTCCGACGTCCACACCAGAGAGCACCAGGCGTTGCGTTAGGGGCACATTATGTGCCCTATAACGTCCCCTAAACGCAACGTCCTGGCCATGTGACAGCGATCCCCGGCCGCTGATTGGCCGGGGATCGCTGATCTAGTACAACGCTGCTACTGTAGCAGCGTTGTAAAAATGTAAACAAAGAGGATTATTTCCGCTTGTGTTTACATTAAGCCTGCGAGCCGCGATCGGCAGCCCGCAGGCTATTCACGGAGCCCCCCGCCGTGAATTGACAGGAAGCAGCCGCTCGCGCGAGCGGCTGTTTCCTGATTCATTATCCTGCAGCCGGCGACGCAGATGTGCGTCGCTGGTCCTGCAGCTACCACTTTGCCGACGCACGTTATGAGTGGGCAGTCGGCAAGTAGTTAAACGTGAAGCATAGCTTGACACAAGTGTCTTGCAGCGATCTACAGGTATCTTAGCCCATTTTTCATGGGCAAAAGCCTCCAGTCCAGTCACATTCTTAGGCTTGTGCGCTGCAACTGCTTTCTTTAAGTCCCACCAGAGGTTCTCAATCGGATTTAAGTCTGGTGACTGCGATGGCCACTCCAAAATGTTCCAGCCTTTAATCTGCAACCATGCTCTAGTGTACTTGGAGGTATGCTTGGGCTCATTATCCTGTTGAAAGGTCCAACGTCTCCCAAGCCTCAGGTTTGTTTCATCAGTGCACAGAACACAAATCCCCAAATTTTTGTGGTTTGTCTACATGACTTTTGGCATACTGCAGTCGACTCTTCTTATTCTTTGGAGACAGCAAGGGGGTGCACCTGGGAGTTCTGACATGGAGGCCTTCATTACGTAGTGTGCGCCTTATTGTCTGAGCTGAAACTTCACTACCCGCACCTGACAAATCCTTTTTTCCGTTCCTCAGCAGTCACACGGGGACTTTTCTCCCAGGGCCACCATCAGAAATTTTGGGGCCCCTCACAAATCATCAGTCCTGGCCCCCCTCCCCCCCACCACGAACTGAGAAATGTGCGTAGCCATTACATGTTGGCAGAGCTAGTTGCAGGTTTGCTTTCCACAGATTAATCACGAATAACCACAGTGGATACTCGTGATTCATATTAGCTCTAATTGCCGCAGCTGAGCGGCTAGATGCGGAACAATTAATTACACAGAACGCCGATCTCCGTCCAGCATTTCAACGAGGTGCAAGCGTCCGAATGGACGCGTTGCAAGCCTCGCTATGGAGCACTTCCTCCTTCAAGCCGGAAGGAAGAAGTGCTCCATCATTTTTTTAGAACCTCCCAGTTTTATTTTCTGTTTTAAAAAGCTAAAAAAGTAGGTTTAACCACTTCAGCCTTCAGTCGTTTTCACTTTATGCATCCGAGCAATTTTCACCTCCCATTTATTAGCCTATAACTTTATCACTACTTATCACAATGAACTGATCTATGGCCTGGTGCACACCAAAAACCGCTAGCAGATCCGCAAAATGCTAGCAGATTTTGAAACGCTTTTAATTCTTTTTCTGTAGCGTTTCACCTAGCATTTTGCGGTTTTGTGAAGCGTTTTTGGTGTAGTAGATTTCATGTATTGTTACAGTAAAGCTGTTACTGAACAGCTACTGTAACAAAAAACGCCTGGCAAACCGCTCTGAACTGCCGTTTTTCAGAGCGGTTTGCGTTTTTCCTATACTTAACATTGAGGCAGAAATGCCTCCGCAATCCAAAATCTGCAGCAGCCCGGGAGTATGCGTTTCTGCAAAACGCCTCCCGCTCTGGTGTGCACCAGCCAATTGAAATACATTACCCTAGCGGATCCGCACCCGCAAGCGGATCGCAAAACGCAGCAGAACCGCTCTGGTGTGCACTAGGCCTATATCTTGTTTTTTCCGCCACCAATTAGGCTTTCTTTGGGTGGTGAATTTTGCTAAGAGACACTTTACTGTAAATGCATTTTAACAGGAAGAATAAGAAAAAACGGAAAAAAATCATTATTTATCAGTTTTCAGCCATTATAGTTTTAAAATAATACATGCCTCCATAATTAATACTCACGTATTGTATTTGCCCATATGTCCCGGTTATTACACCATTAAAATTATGTCCCTATCACAATGTATGGCGACAATATTTTATTTGGAAATAAAGGTGCATTTTTTCCGTTTTGCATCTATCGTTATTTACAAGTTTAAAATAAAAAAAATATAGAAATATTTAATCTTTACATTGATATTTAAAAAGTTTAGACCCTTAGGTAAATATTTACATGTTTTTTTTTATTGTAATGTTTTTTGTTTTTTTAATATTAAACATTTTATTTGGGTATTTTTTGGGAGGGTGGGATGTAAACAGTAGTCTTAGAGTGTAAATGTGTGTTGAGTTTTATTTTTTTTACTTTTAGTTGCAGTTTTACTTTTTGGCCACAAAATGGCGGCCATAAGTTTGTTTACATGACGTCACTCTAAGCGTAGCATATGCTTAGAGAGACGCATGGGGGAAGCAAAAGACAGAAAAAGCGAAGCTTCTGAGAGAAGCTGTCGCTTTTTCTGCGGGGGAGAGGAATCAGTGATTGGGCACCATAGCCCGATTCACTGATTGCCAGGCTAACGAACGCGCGATCGGCCGCGGGAGCGCGCAGACACGCACATGGCCTCCTGGGCGTAGCTAGTACGTCCAGGAGGCCAAAGTAGTTAATGCTATTGTCTCATATGATGATGATTCAGCTTTTCCCATAGTCTCACAGTCAGCAATCATGTGACCCCCAACAAGACAAATTCAGCAGTCATGTGACCCCCAACAAGACAAATTCAGCAATCATGAGGCCCCCAAAAAATCATGAGGCCCCCAACAAATCATGAGGCCCCCAACAAGACAAATTCAGCAATCATGAGGCCCCCAACAAGACAAATTCAGCAATCTTGAGGCTCCTAACAAATCACGAGGCCCCCAACAAGTAAAAATTCAGCAATCATTAGGCCCCCAACAAGACAAATTCAGAAGTCATGAGGCACATAAATAGACAGCATTTTCACATAAATAGGCTTAATATGGTAGACACCTCTCACCTGGATTCTGAATTCTGACAGGGACCCCCAGGTTAGGTAGTGAGTGACAGGGACCCCCAGGTTAGGTAGTGAGTGACAGGGACCCCCAGGTTAGGTAGTTAGTGACAGGGACCCCCAGGTTAGGTAGTGAGTGACAGGGACCCTCCAGGTTAGGTAGTGAGTGACAGGGACCCCCAGGTTAGATAGTGAGTGACAGGGACCCCCAGGTTAGATAGTGAGTGACAGGGACCACCAGGTTAGATAGTGAGTGACAGGGACCCCCAGGTTAGGTAAAGAGTGATAGGGACCCCCAGGTTAGTGACAGGCGCCCCCCAGGTTAGATAGTGAGTGACAGGGGCCCCCAGGTTAGATAGTGAGTGACAGGGCCCCCCCCCCAGGTAAGATAGTGAGTGACGGGCATTCCCCAGGTTAGATAGTGAGTGACAGGCGCCCCCCAGGTTTGATATGTGAGTGACAGGCACCCCCCAGGTTAGATAGTAAGTGACAGGGGCCCCCCAGGTTAGATAGTGAGTAACAGGCGCCCCCCAGGTTAGATAGTGAGTGACAGGTGCCCCCCAGGTTAAATAGTGAGTGACAGGGACCCCCCAGGTTAGATAGTGACAGGTGCCCCCAAGGTTAGATAGTGAGTGACAGGGACCCCCAGGTTAGATAGTGAGTGACAGGCACCCCCAGGTTAGATAGTGAGTGACAGGGACCCCCCAGGATAGATAGTGAGTGACGGGCTCCCCCCTCACCTCCCAGCAGCAGCCCAGCATCAGACCTCGATCAGCGAGCGACCCGACCAGTTAGAGCGGGTGCACGGACGCACCACGCTCTATATATGCGGAAGTGATGTCACTTCCGCATATAAGTGTGGTGTCCGCTAGGTCCTAGCGCCCGCACAGTGGTCACCCGCTGATCGAGGACTGATACAGGGAGCGCAGCGGCGTCCAGCAGCGAGGGGGTTGTTTAGGTGGGCTGGGACTCCTTGTTGTCCCCCCCTGATGGCGGGCCTGTTTTCTCCACTTTGCGCTTCAGGTACCGCACAGCAGTCGAAGCCAGCATCTTCTTTCTGCCACGACTAGGTAGCGTTTCAACAGTGCCCTTTGCCTTGAATTTGCAAATGATGCTTCCTATGGTGTCTCTTGGTATGTTTAACATCTTTGCAATCGTCTTATAGCCATTGCCCTTCCCGTGAAGAGAAATCACCTCTTCTCTTGTCTTCCTGGACCATTCTGTTGACTTCACCATGTTTGTAAACACACCAGTAAATGTCTAGAAGGAGCTGAGTATTAGTACAGTCATTTTAAATCTGCATAATTGGTGCTTATTATGCTTGATTGCTGCTTGTTAGGGATGCTCATTCGGATTCCGCGGATATGCAATTTCCGAAATTCCGATCGGAAATTGCATTTCCGCATCGGAATGCGGAAATCGGTAATTCTAGTGCGGTAGGCGGATTTCCGCCGGAAATCGTGGAAATTTCCGCCGGAAATCGTGGAAATTCCACCCAACTTTAACATTGATTTTCTCAAAAACTATAAGGTCTTTTTGAAAACTTTTTTTGCATCTTGTTCAGAAGATTCGGTTTAATAAACCTTGAAAATTTAGTGTTTCTAGGACTTAAGGGGGCTTTTCTATTAACCGCTAAAATCGGCGGATTTTTACTCTAATGTAAAATGCAGAAAATCTGCATCTGCCTATTTTCTGCATTTCACATTACAGTAAAAATCCACCGATTTTAGCAGTTAATAGCAAAGCCCCCGTAATTCCTAGAAACACCAAATTTTCAGGGTTTATTAAACAGAATCTTCTGAACAAGATACAAAAAAAGTTTTCAAAAAGACCTTTATAGTTTTTGAGAAAATCGATGTTAAAGTTGGGCGGAATTTCCGTGATTTCCGGCGGAAATTCCGCATTGGAATGCGGAAATTGGTAGCGGAAGGCGGAATCGGTAATTTGGCAATGGCGGAATGCGGATTTACCGCATAATTGGAAATTGGCATTCCGACCATCCCTACTGCTTGTTAACATCCACAGGTGTTTTCAATATCTGATCGAAAACACTTGAATGAACCTCTGTTCTTAAGAGTGGTAGTCTTTAAGGTGTTGAATAATTGTGTCAATAAAGAAATCACACAAAAAAATGTAATACTGTATTACAAAAACAATTGTCATTTTAGTTGCATTTGGTTCTTTAAAAAGTCTTTGTAAGATTTCATTCTAAACACAATTACAAATGTACACTAAATTCCCTAAAACCCTTTACAGCTTTGGGGGTTGAATAATTTTGAAAACAACTGTATGGACCAAGGAATTCCATATAGCGCTACACGGCCGTGTGAGGGGAGACGTTTCTTTTCTTTGTCCTGAGAGACTGACAGCTAAGGACACAGAGAGAAAATACTTTCTGCTCTCTGCACAATTGTTCAAATGACTGTATCTGCTCAGCCACTGATAAGGAATTAAAGAAAGTTTTGTAGACAAAGATTTGTAGACAGTCCCTATTCAGTGTTTAGCAGGCTCTTGTGTACAGGGCTGTTCTACCCCCAGCCTTTCTACCCCTCCCCAGGTGTTCTGTACTGTAGTGATGCTGGAGGAGTCTGCAGAGCCAGTTCTGCTCAGAGATGGACAGAGTGAGTGTAATAAGCTGAGGCTGGGAGCACACTCATCTATCAGTTTTCTGTATGTGTTTTCGTATTTGTGAAAACATGCACGTTTTATCACAGACGCTAATGTAATAGATAGAGAAAATGCATGCAGTGCTTCACTGCTGTCTGTTTTTATCTGCATGGGGAAAACACATTCAAGTGTGCACAGTGCTGGGCCGAAATTACGCATTAGCGTAATTACGCATCGTAATTCACTACAAATGCACCGTAAGCGTTACGTGTAAGGTTACGGTATTACGCGTAATTAATTACGCGTAGACCGTGGGTTACGTTTTACGCGTAACAAATTACGCGTAAGACAGTAAACTCCCATTGAAATTACACAGTCTGCCGTAATTGCGTAATATTACGCTCCCGTATAATATAAAAAAGCCGCCGACTTTAAGGGTTAATAGCAAAGCCCCCTTAAGTGCTAAGAGCCTCAAATTTGGAGAATATATTAAGGAGATCAGAAGGAATAAGAGGAAAAATTTTTTTTTCAAAAAGACTTTATCGTTTTTGAGAAAATCGATGTTAAAGTTTCAAAGGAAAAATAGATACATTTAAAAACCCGCCGACTTTAACGGTTAATAGCAAAGCCTGCTTAAAATTTAGAAACACCAAATTTACAGGGTATATTAAGGGGATCCGTGGGAATAAGAGGAAAAAAATTTTTTTCAAAAAGACCTTATAGTTTTTGAGAAAATCGATGTTTAAGTTTCAAGGGCAAAAATGTCTTTTAAATGCGGAAAATGTCAGTTTTTTTTGCACAGGTAACAATAGTGTTTTATTTTCATAGATTCCCCCAAGTGGGAAGAGTTTTACTTACTTCGTTCTGAGTGTGGGAAATATTAAAAAAAAAACGACGTGGGGTCCCCCCTCCCAGACCTCTTTAACCCCTTGTCCCCCATGCAGACTGGGATAGCCAGAATGCGGAGCACCGGCCGCGTGGGGCTCCGCACCCTGACTATACCAGCCCGCATGGTCCATGGATTGGGGGGTCTCGGAAGGGGAGGGGCAGCCAAGCTTTCCCCTCCCCCTCCGAGCCCTTGTCCAATCCAAGGACAAGGGGCTCTTCTCCACCTCCGATGGGCGGTGGAGGTGGAGGCCGCGATTTCCTGGGGGGGAGGTTCATGGTGGCATCTGGGAGTCCCCTTTAAAAAGGGGTCCCCCAGATGCCCACCCCCCCCTCCCAGGAGAAATGAGTATAGAGGTACTTGTACCCCTTACCCATTTCCTTTAAGAGTTAAAAGTAAATAAACACACAGACACTTTGAAAAAGTATTTTAATTGAACAAAAAACATAACCACGAAAAAAGTCCTTTAATATTCTTAATTAACCATTAATACTTACCTGTCCCTTTAAAAGCCAGTTCCCACGCAATATCCTCGGAAATATACTAATCAGTTACAATGTAACAAAGCTATTACAATGTAACAACTTTGTTACTTTGTAACACCACCGCACCCGACGTCACTCGCCGCCACCGCCGCGTCTGCGCTGACCCGACAGAGCTCTGAGCTATATAGCTCAGAGCTCCCTAAGCATCTTTGTATTTGGGCTCCAAGGAGCCCCATTGGTCCTTAGCAGACCAATGGGGTTCCTTTAAATCAGAAGGAACCCCATTGGTCTGCTAAGGACCAATGGGGCTCCTTGGAGCCCAAATACAAAGATGCTAAGAGAGCTCTGAGCTATATAGCTCAGAGCTCTGTCGGGTCAGTGCGGGACGCTAAGTCCCCGCCGCCTCCCGCTGTCAGCCCCGCCCACATCTGTCACCCACATGTCACCCACATGTGGGTGACATGTGGGTGACATGTGGAAGAGGCGGGGAGGACAGCGGGAGGCGGCGGGGACTTAGCGTCCCGCACGGACCCGACAGAGCTCTGAGCTATATAGCTCAGAGCTCTCTTAGCATCTTTGTATTTGGGCTCCAAGGAGCCCCATTGGTCCTTAGCAGACCAATGGGGTTCCTTCTGATTTAAAGTAACCCCATTGGTCTGCTAAGGACCAATGGGGCTCCTTGGAGCCCAAATACAAAGATGCTTAGGGAGCTCTGAGCTATATAGCTCAGAGCTCTGTCGGGTCAGCGCAGACGCGGCGGTGGCGGCGAGTGACGTCGGGTGCGGTGGTGTTACAAAGTAACAAAGTTGTTACATTGTAATAGCTTTGTTACATTGTAACTGATTAGTATATTTCCGAGGATATTGCGTGGGAACTGGCTTTTAAAGGGACAGGTAAGTATTAATGGTTAATTAAGAATATTAAAGGACTTTTTTCGTGGTTATGTTTTTTGTTCAATTAAAATACTTTTTCAAAGTGTCTGTGTGTTTATTTACTTTTAACTCTTAAAGGAAATGGGTAAGGGGTACAAGTACCTCTATACTCATTTCTCCTGGGAGGGGGGGTGGGCATCTGGGGGACCCCTTTTTAAAGGGGACTCCCAGATGCCACCATGAACCTCCCCCCCAGGAAATCGCGGCCTCCACCTCCACCGCCCATCGGAGGTGGAGAAGAGCCCCTTGTCCTTGGATTGGACAAGGGCTCGGAGGGGGAGGGGAAAGCTTGGCTGCCCCTCCCCTTCCGAGACCCCCCAATCCATGGACCATGCGGGCTGGTATAGTCAGGGTGCGGAGCCCCACGCGGCCGGTGCTCCGCATTCTGGCTATCCCAGTCTGCATGGGGGACAAGGGGTTAAAGAGGTCTGGGAGGGGGGACCCCACGTCGTTTTTTTTTTAATATTTCCCACACTCAGAACGAAGTAAGTAAAACTCTTCCCACTTGGGGGAATCTATGAAAATAAAACACTATTGTTACCTGTGCAAAAAAAACTGACATTTTCCGCATTTAAAAGACATTTTTGCCCTTGAAACTTAAAAATCGATTTTCTCAAAAACCTTAAGGTCTTTTTGAAAAAAATTTTTTTCCTCTTATTCCCACTGTTCCCCTTAATATACCCTGTAAATTTGGTGTTTCTAAATTTTAAGCAGGCTTTGCTATTAACCGTTAAAGTCGGCGGGTTTTTAAATGTATCTATTTTTCCTTTGAAACTTTAACATCGATTTTCTCAAAAACTATAAGGTCTTTTTGAAAAAAAAATTTTCCCTCTTATTCCTTCTGATCTCCTTAATATATTCTCCAAATTTGAGGCTCTTAGCACTTAAGGGGGCTTTGCTATTAACCCTTAAAGTCGGCGGCTACCTAACATTGATCCATGCGTCAACTTTTCCGCTTGGCAGCATGACCTTACGCATTAATTGCTAGTAGGAATTTACGCGTAAGCCTAAAACGTAACAACTTGAATTACGGTATTCTTACGCGTAATTGCGTAAGGGCAATGCGTAATTACAGACATGTACCGAAATTGAATGTCTATGCCGTAAGCGTAATTTCGTAATGCGTAATAGCGTAAAATTACGCGTAATGATCCGTAAGCGTAGCTTTTTCCATTACGATCAGCACTGAGTGTGCAATACCAGCCAATTGATTAACATTGGTTCTCAGTTTTCCTGCAGAGAAAGTGATGGGAAGGTGCCCCATCCAGAGTTTTGCAGGAGGCCCAGTGATTTCTAGTTATACCCAGTGGCGGCTCCAGCTTCAAATTTTTGGGAGGGCACAAAGGGAGCCCATTTGGGTGATCAAAATCGATGTTTGTATGGCGAGCTTTAGACATTGTTTGCCTAAATCAGGTGATAAAATTAAGGTTAACTAGTTAAGCAATGATAGTAAGCAAATGTAAACATCACAAACAGAACTCAGAGGCTTTTGAGAAGAGCACACTGTCCAAATGATGGTGCTATTATTAAACAAAAGTTACCTACAGATGTACTTGCTGGCATGCTTTAATCCTTACTTGCTAGCTGCTCCTGTGAGGATAGATCACAGACAAATCATTCCAGATCCCAGCTTATGTCTCACGACTCTACAAGCAAGGGCAATGGTAAGAAGCAGGTGGTAGAGAAACACTGTGAGTGTAATTCCTTATCTTAGTAGCTAAGCATTGCTGGAGACTAGATATTGTATAATGTATTGGCTAATTTAAAAGAAAATGAATACGCTTTCAGCTTGTAAGACTTCTTCAGATTGTATTCGTGTTGACAGACAATGTTAGAACATACAATCAGAAGGAGGTAGAGAGTATTTGCAAATAGAAGTGTAATCCAGATACATTAATTACAAGGGATCTTGCAAGGATTGTGAGGTATTTATGGCAAATAGATAAGACCCTTGGTTTACTTAACACCCACATAGACTCAGGCTGACATGGAGAGTTTTTTACAGACCCTCTCCTTTTCACTGTACTCTGCTGGAGCCTGGAAACGGTTAACTGTTTGCTACTGAGTGGGGAGGGGGGCACTCAGGAGGGCACAGTGATTCCCAGAGGGGCCCAGTGCCCCAGTGTAGCGTCGCCCATGGTTGCACCCCTGGTGCTACACTAGAGAGGTCAGGCATGTAAGTGTGATCATTACTATACTTTCATTCAAACACCATAATGAGTTCTGAATATTAAATTAATAAAAATGAAAAAGAAGCAGAAAGGCCTTGTAGCTTGCTTTCCATTCGCGTGGCCGTCCATGTTGGGCTTTTTTGACACTTTTTTTTTTTTTAGATTTCTGTGCATTGGACGTTTTTATTAAGCGCTTTTCTAAGCGCTTTTGCAGAGCGATTGCGTTTTTTCACTTCCTGACATCAGTCAGGAAATGAACTATTTGATCCGGAAAATAATAAATACAATGTATTTATTCTTAAAAATGCTCATGCAATCGTCGCTGCACAAAGCGATTTTGTGAGCGTTTTGCGTTTTCCTATATCTTCCATTGAGGCGGAATCGCCGAAAAAATGGCCCAAACACCGCTTTTCTGAGCGGATCGGAAACAAACCACTCAGATGTGAGTTTTCTCATAGAGAATCATTGCACAATCGCTTTCAGGGCGATTTTGAAAATTGCCAGCGCTTAGAAAGTGTCAAAAACACCCCTAGTATGAACGAGCCCAAAGGGTGGAAGCTCCCAAGAGCTCAAAAGGCGTATAGAAAAACCAATCCAGTGAGTGAAGACACAGGGAGAGAGACAAGTGTACCTAGAAAGAGAAGGGTGCTAAGGTCCACTTTTGACATGAAGCACATGATCAATGCTGTCAAAAGTAGAATAGCAGGACATTGCACTGCCCAGCCTTCACACAATAAACATACATGCGGCCCACCTTGTGACTGCTGTATAGGAAACCATGCATACACAGGCACTGTTCCATTCACTGTAGCCATGCAAGTTTGCAGTAGCAGCAGCTTCCCCCTACAGTAGTGCCCTCCACAGAGATGGCAAAGTTGCTGTCCTTTACTTCACGCTTTCGAACAGATAGCGACCTCCAAGCTGCTTTACACCTCAAGTAAAATAAAAATGCAATTATAGTGTAGATTGTTAAAACATCAAGATACCATCCAGAGAGAAGGAGTGCATATCCAGCCTGAAAACGAACAAAATGAATGCCACCTTGCTGGGATTCGATTGGTCCATTTTCAAGCTCCATACATTTGCAAATAATATTTGCATAATCCTGAAACAATTTGCATCTCATTGAACATGAATTTCCGCTATAGATCTTATATAGTGCCAACCCCTTACCGAATTGCATCCAGTTTATATACACTTTACATACCCAAGCCATGTTCAGTAGGGATAAAAATAGAAGTCATTTCATTTGATTTTAATTATATAATTGAAATAATTTAGTAAATAGTCTTCTGTTATTGGTATATTATTCTGACATTTTGGTCCTTGGCAGCATATTTCCATCAAGTACAGATTCAGAAGGCAGTGTCACTTCGGCATGAATGGATACAAGACAAGGCTAACCCTCAGATATAATTGTATCCATACACTTCCTCTCTCAGAAATCCACATAACTAATGCTGCAATAAAATGCCACTGCTGAAATTATTTTTTTTAAAAAAAGCGCAAATGCTTATTAATAGTGGAAGATTTACTTAAAGAGGAGCTGTTAGGTATAGGGTCTCAGAGAAAAAAAAAACACATATATCAGTAGCTAAATATTGGCTGTACTTACATTACATATGCATTTCACTGTCCACGTTTGGATTTCACAGAATTTTTATATAGTATTTGCAGAGAATGATGCTCCTGACAGCTCATGGCAGGTTCCATGTTTGACTGTCTTGTATGAAGCCAATTGTGATGTAATATCCTCCCTTACCCTGCTTCCTGATGATTCGACTCACAAAAAAGATCCGGATCAAAGATCCTAATGGTTCATGATCCGGACAACACTACTGTGCAGTGAATATTAATTAGCCATGTGGCTAGGAACAATAGCGGACTGATGCAGTATACTCTAACGGAACATGTGCCCTGTGAACAGCACATTGATTTTTCAGTGCTGTGAGCTGGGCTGCAAGTTGCAAGCTGCTGTAACATGAGCCTGTAACTTCTCACTGTGAAAGCAGCCTTAGGGCGGGATAGGGAAATGAAGGGGAGGACCAAGGGAGTGCAGTAGGGAGAAGAAGCAGCCCCAGCATGCTTTGCACTATCTGTTATGCTGCCTGCCGGCCTCCTTAGGAGCTTGGGAATAAAGAGGATTGCTATTCAGCAAAAATCAAAGTAAGAGAGATTTTTAACTTCAGTATTGCCTTTTTGGCTTCCTTCTAAACTGTTTAACACAGGAGAATAGCTTTTGCAGCCTGACAGTTACTCTTTAACCACTTGATGACCCAGCATCACTTGATGACTTGCATTCACAGTGCAAGTGGAAAAAGTATGTGAACCCTTGGATTTAATAACTGATTGAACCTCCTTTGGCAGCAATGACTTAAACCAAACATTTCCTGTAGTTGCAGATCAGACATGCACAACGGTCAGGTGTGATTTTTGACCATTCCTCTTTACAGAACTGTTTCAAATTCAGCATTATTCTTGGGATGTCTGGTGTAAATAGCTTTCGTGAGGTCATGCCACAGCATCTCAATTGGGATGAGGTCAGGACGCTGACTGGGCCACTCCAGAAGGCGTATTTTCTTCTGTTCAAGCCATTTTGTTGTTGATTTACTTCTATGCTTTGGGTCGTTGTCCTGTTGCAACACCAATCTTCTGCTGAGCTTCAGCTGGTGGACAGATGGCCTTAAGTTCTCCTGCAAAATGTCTTGATAAACTTGGGAATTCATTTTTCCTTCAATGACAGCAACCTGTCCAGGCACCGACACAGCAAAGCAGCCCCAAACCATGCTGCCCCACCACCATTCTTCACAGTTGGGATGAGGTTTTGATGTTGGTGTGCTGTGTCTTGTTTTCTCCTCACATAGTAGTGTGTGTTTCTTCCAAACAACTCAACTTTAGTTTCATCTGTCAACAGAATATTTTACCATACTGCTGTGGAACATCCAGGTACTCTTTTGCAAACTTTAAACACTTAAGGACCATGGGTTTAAACCCCCCTAGTGACCAGTCCATTTTTTACAAAATGGGCCACTGCAGCTTTAAGGCCTCGCTGCAGGGCAGTACAATTCGGCACACAAGTGCTTCCCCCCCTTTTTCTGCCCACCAACAGAGCTTTCCGTTGGTGGGCTCTGATCACTCCCAGGATTGTTTGTTTATTTTTTTACAAATATATATATTTTTTTTAAATTAAAAAAACATATTTTTTATTTATTTCCCTATCACTCCCTCCCCCTGCCAGCCAATGACAGCGATTGGCTGCCATAGACTTCAGCCAATGAGGGCTGATTGCTTTCCTGCATCCCAGGATGACAGCCATGTAACACGGCTGTCCCCAGTACAGCGCTGCCATAGATTGCAGTGCTGTACAGACTAAAAAGACGGCGGTTTCACCATCTAACAGTCTCCTAGTGGCAATTGCTGCTGGGAGACTGATGATGGAGAGGAGCTCCGTCATCCAATCGGAGATGTGCGCGCACTGGCGCGCAATCTCCTGCAAATCCCTGCCCCAGGACTTTATGACTATTGGCATTAGGTGGTCCTGGGGCTGCCACCAAGGTCCTGCCCATCTGCGTGTCAGAATTCTAGCGGTTTATTTATGCCGGAAAAGCTGTCATATGTGTATGTTTTAATGTTTTATGCAAAATTTCATTGTAAACTGTAAAGTTGGGGTACTTCTTTAAAATATTGCTCTGGGACATCTCAGCATATTCCAGGCAATGAAACTTCCTTGGTTATAGAAGTTAAAACATTTTTGTTTATGTTACAAGCATCTTTCAAATGTCAAGGTTATAGATAAGCATTTTGTGTGAATACAAAAAGAAAGAAGTTTAAAAATAACATTGCTGCAGCAATCATATATGTATATATTTGATCTGTTATTACACAAATATTAGTAATCTAACATATATATATATATATATATATATATATATATATATATATATATATATATTTGTGCGTGTGTGTATGTGTGTGTGTGTATATGTATATATATATATATATGTATATATATATATATATATATATATATATATATATATATATATATATATATATATATATATATATATATATAATGTGTGTGTGTATGAGTCTTATCAAACATTCTGGTATGTCAACAATAAAACATTGCAAGGTTGTCCCATATTTAGGACAATTATGCCACCTGGCAGTTTCATAGTCTTTTAAAATTAATATTATTAATACTGCTTATTATCTAAAAATGATTAAATAGTGATATCTGCCGGTGGAAATTATTGCATTTATTTGTTCATAATAGAAAATGATTTTAAACTATTAGGTTTTAATATGCAATTATATTCTATGATTAATTGTTTTAAGAAGAATTATATAATATGTTTTATATTTAAATGAGTATATTAGAAGCCCTGTGTACTTCAATAAGCATTAAGCAATAAGCATTAAATTACTATATCTGTTATTCACATATTTTCTGGGTCAACATGACCAATTTTATTTTTGACAGACACATTTCAAAATAATTAGCAGAAAGACACATTATCAGAAATGCGTCATGAATGACATTATTTAATGTTTGAAAAGTCCCAATGTCTGGGGCAAATTAGGCAGCCATATTGAATCCATGTGTATAAAAATAGGTGGTTTTGATAGCTTTCAGAGACATCCAGACTGAATCTCTCCTGAAAGACACCTACTCAGCTACAAGCCAGAAGCTACCTTTCCCACACGTGGTTCTAGATGCTGACAGAATAGGGGTAATATGCTTAATATTATGGTGATTTACTTTATTAATTTTTCAGCATTAGCCTTTGTTAAGATGTAAGCAAGAAGTTCTTTTAGAAATTATTTTTTATGTTATTTTTTCAAGAAGATTACTAAAAGTTTTTACACAGCTACTAGATACACAGCTATTGATAAAGATGAGACCACTTTTGATCCTCTTCTAATTAACACGACTTTTATATACTTTTTTGAATGTGCTAAGAAGATTGATGATTGCTTGACTATAAAGGTCTGATGAGATGGAATACTGTTAGAAGGAAATGCTACTTGGAACTGTTCATATTTTGTATATATGCTGTATGATCAGCAAATACATTTTTTTTAACATAAAATCATATTACTGAGTGCTCTGATTCATTTCAAGGTATACCGGCAATCTATAATTACTGTTATATAGGGTTCAGACCCCGCTATGCCAAATTTATATGATAGCAACACTTTAAAGGCCGGTCCTTTACTGAGTTAGCAATCATGAAAAAGGCAAGAACCATACAGGTTTTTGACAGGCGTGACACAGGCGTGAGAATATTGTACCGTGTTAGCCAGCAGTAAAAGCAAGAATTTTTGAATCAGGATGATACCATTTACTGGCTAACTTAGAGATAAAGAAGAGTAAGTTAGCCAATAAATGGTATTATCCTTATTCAAAACTTCTTGGTTAAAGTGAACAAGAGACGAAGCACCCTCATGTATTTTACTATATATATCAGTGGGAACATTAGATAAAACACCTACCCTTCTCTCTGTTTCACCCTTCACTGCTCAGCCTGCTTGTTATCAGCCCTGATAAAATCCCCGACTGAGCATTCAGTCTGGCTTTGCTCAGGAATCATTATAGCTAAGTCTGTCTTTTCTGATGTCTTTTCAAGCCCAAGCGTACCCTCTTTTGGCTCTGCTATAATGACTCAGCTATAATAATTTCCTGAGCAAAGCCAGACTGAATGCTCAGTCAGGGATTTTATCAGGGCTGATAACAAGCAGGCTGAGCTGTGAAGGATAAAACAGAGAGCAGGGTAGGTGTTTTCTCTAATGTCCCCACTGATATATACTGTATGGTAAAATACATGAGGGTGCTTCATCTCTGGTTCACTTTTAACAACAACTTATTGTGCCAAGATAATTGTTAATGTTATGTAAGGCAAGAACGTATATAAGCTGTAGAATGACATCAAAGGGGCTTGTGTACACTTTCAGTAACTAGAAAAACAATGGAGACCCACCAAGACTTAAAGTGGCGTGAAACACCACATTAGCTGGAAAAAAAATCATCCAATAAGATATTATTTATTTTTCTCATATATTGTTGTTGTTAGTGTTTACTGTCAGATTTAATAGAAATGATATATGAAAAAAGAAAACAATATTTCTGCTGGTTTCCATTTTTACTTTTTCTCTGTGTTGTCAAAAATGAAATAATTTCTTTTCCTTTTGTTTTCTAACCCAGCTCAGTGTTAATTTACTGCTTATTTACAGATTACTGTCCCTCTCCCAGCAAACATCACCTAGATAACAGGCTTACATCACGTTGTAAACTCTTCATAGGGAGGGAGGATTCAATTACCTTCTGGTCATAGTGTCCCTATATTATCTGAAAGAGGAAGCTTCTATTATTTGCATTTTGAAATAAGATTGTTACTGTACTTAAAAAAAAAGACTTCCCTCAATCCTGTTGGCACTGCACAATTCAGCACAGTCCAGCAAAGGCACACAGACCAGGTAAAATAAAAATAAAAATTAGGGGGCATACAGGGGCCTATTTTAGAAAAAAGGGTTTACATATATATTTGGGGCACTAACTATTTTGAGGCAATTTTTTTTATTTTCGGATGTTACAATCCCCTTTAAAGAGAGGTTGAATTGACACTAGGCAAATAGTAAGGTTGTGATAATACAACCAAACTGTTTACTTTTGTTTAGAAGTGCTTCAGTTTTGCACGATGATTGATATCTTCTGATACATTTCACCAGTTTCAATTTTTCATTGATAATAATGGGTGTAGCAAAGACATAATTTGTCAATAAACTGCATTTTAGCACTATTCAAATGCTATCAGGGCAATAGATACAAGAAAGAAAAAAAACCTTAGTGAAATCAACTGAAAATAGTCAAAAAAAGGTTAAATGCATGTGGCATAAATAAGAAATAAAAATGTCCCTTCATAAATGGGATCTACAGAATTGATTTGTAAGGCATGCATATATTAATCATGAACTGAATCTGTCAAAATAATAATTTCTCTGATGTCAATTTAGAACAGCTCCCAGAATGGATGGGTTCCGAGAAAGTATTATATTGATTAGGCGTTACCAAAATACTTTCAGTACTTGATTATTATTATTATTAATTCTTTTTTCATGCTGTTTCTTCTTAGTATTATGCAAAGTCAAGCAGGGCTGCTGAACACTAATTACATTTCTACCTAATGTCCTTTTAAAATGCTTCAACATATTAATGCTAAGCTTTGTTTTTTTTTTTTTCTTTTTTGCTGTAATAAATTCCGTGGGCAGTGATAAAGTCACCTTTTCAGTACATTTAAAAAAAATATATATATATAAGAATCCTCATTATTTTTCAGTATACAGAGAGTTTTAGCAAACACAGTGATTATGGCACATCACTGACTAAAGCAGTTGTAAAGTAACACTTCTAATTCACTGTACATACTTTCAGGGCTGGTTTAAGCAACAATGGGGCCCCAGGGCAAAATAAACCTGGGGGGCGCCCCCAACAGATACCCCGGGACAAAAATCGGCATTAAGGGACCTTTTTTGCAGCTGGTATAGTCAGGGTGTGAAGCCCGAATCGGTCGGAGCTCCACATTCTGTCTACCCCAGCCTGCATGGGGGACAAGGGGTTAAAAAGTTTCAGGAGAGGGGACCCCATATAATTTTTTTTAAAATTCCCACACTCTAAACATAAATTTTTTGGGGGGAAAATAGGAAAAAATGCCAGGGATCTTCATACAGCCATATTGCGGCTGTATAGCGATCCCTGGCCAAAGCGCTGCGGCTGCGTATGGACCCCCTGGAAACTCCGTCAGGAAATTTATTGCTCTTTCCTTTGATGCATGTAAAATTACACTACCGTTAGGTTTGCTACGAAAAGTGACATTTACCGCATTTTACTTTTTTTCCTTCGAAACTTTAAAATCGATTTTCTCAAAAACTATAAGGTCTTTTTGACAAAAAAAAATTTCTCTTATTCCCAATGATCTCCTTAACATATCCTGCAAATTTAGTGTTCCTAGCATTTAAGGTGGATTTGCAATTAACCATTAAACTCGGCAGGTTTTTAAATGTGTATTTTTTTTCCTTTGAAACTTTAAAATCGATTTTCTCAAAAACTATAAGGCCTTTTTGAAAAAAATGTTTTTCCTCTTGTAGCCACTGGAGGCCCCTACAAGCTCTTGGCCCTGGGGCAATTGCCCCCTTTGCCTCCATGGTAGCGCCGGCCCTGCATACTTTAAATACTCTAAATTTAGAATAGAATCATCTTAGAAACATACTGATATGTACTTTAGGGTCACATGCCAGCTAAGTTGCTAACAACTGGTCACAACTTCTACTAACTGCCACAAAGTTTCAATATATTTTAATAGTTTCCAGTGATATTAACTCACTGGCACTATTAACTAGTCACAGCAACTGCTTGCTAAGGTTAGAAGCAAGTTATTATTACTGACTTTTATATAGTGCTAACATATTCCACAGCATATTCCATTGCACTGTTCGGACATTTTATACATAAATGGGTCAGTCAATAGAGCATTACCAAGATGCAATAGGAGAGACGTACCCACCCATATGACATTTCAGTCTAAAGCTGAATTTCCAACCCCCCCCCCCCCCCCTCGTGACCCGGGAAGATGGATCCCAGCATTGTCCATCAACGATGAGCATTCCCCGACCCATCTTCCTCTAGGCGAGTACGGACAACATCATGTGACGGCACAAGATGGACGTGAACAGGATGTCAAGCGATTGCGGTACTTTGCGCGGTGTCGTCAGGGATCATAAAGATACGTTTTTTCCAAGACGGTCGTTGTTGCCGCGCCTGCTAAACATCTTTGGTGTAATCGCATGCCTGTAGCCACATCGCGAGATCACAGAAACAATCACTCATCACTCAAAAAATTGCCGGTCAGAAAAAAAGTGGTTAAGGGCCTTTTGAAGATGAGGGGTGCACACAAAATGTATTGAGGTATGTTTTCCACACTGGACAATCCAGTTGTGCTGGCTGGAAAAAAATATTGCTGCTGCATTAAAGAGACTCCGTCACAAAAATTGCATCCTGTTTTTTTATCATCCTACAAGTTCCAAAAGCTATTCTAATGTGCTCTGGCTTACTGCAGCACGTTCTACTATCACCATCTCTGTAATAAATCAACTTATCTCTCTCTTGTCAGACTTGTCAGCCTGTGTCTGGAAGGCTGCCAAGTTCTTCAGTGTTGTGGTTCTGTGATGCATCTCCCCCCTCCAGGCCCCTCTCTGCACACTGCCTGTGTGTTATTTAGATTATGGCAGGTTCTCTCTGCTCTATTATCTTTTACAAGCTGGATAAATCCTCCTCTGAGCTGGCTGGGCTTTCACATACTGAGGAATTACATACAGGCACAGCTGTCTGCACTCTGCAGGAAGAAAAAGCCTGACACTTCAGTGGAAGATAGCTGCAGGGGGAAAGAAACACACAAATGATCTCTTGAGATTAAAAAGGAAGGCTGTATACAGCCGGCTTGTGTATGAATGTATTTTCTATGTGTGGACATACTGTACATCAACCTACTTCCTGTTTTGGTGGCCATTTTGTTTGTTTATAAACACACTTTTAAAAACTGTTTTTAACCACTTTTAATGCGGCGAGGAGCGGCGAAATTGTGACAGAGGGGAATAGGAGATGTCCCCTAACGCACTGGTATGTTTACTTTTGTGCGATTTTAACAATACAGATTCTCTTTAAGAAGACAACTGGAATGAAGATTGATTTGAGAATGTAAGTATGCATTCTGCTAATATAATCATTAACCCCTTCCGTCCATCCCCATGTCAGGCACATCTCTAATGAAGACCTACAAATGCTCAGCTAATACAGCACTTATAGGTCCACTTTAAAAGCAGTAATACATTCAATAAAAGTGCTTCTAAGTTCCTACAATGTGTACCCTAACAATCTTGGCATCCAAGCAAGTCACATGATTGTCATTCATCCTTCTCAAGTGACAGTCAGGGGACCTGGTTAAGGACATGACTCGCATTACAAAATGTATACGACAAAGTGATTCATAGGAAAGTGGACTAAAGTGATGCTCAAAAGAGAGTTCGCAATCATAAGTACAAACACATGACATTATGCCGCACGCAACCCCGTGGAAGATTTCTCACCTCGTTTTCTGTCCTGGTGGCAACTGGCAACTACAGCTGTGTTATGATCGGTGACCTTTTTGTGGAGTTTATTCTCAAATAATACTTCACAAAAAGTTTGTGGTTTTCTACTGTAAGAACTAGAATGGACACTGAATACTTATATCTTGCAAGATGGCCTGCTATCGAAATAAGTATTATGCTTGAAATGAATTAAGTTATTTGTCTTTAAAGCAGACATCACCTTAATTCCTAAAGTGTCTAATAAACCCTCTAAGTTGAGTACAAATTAGGCCTCATTTACACTTAATCAGTTGCTCTCAGTTATACGGTAACTGAAAGGACAACTGATTTTCAAAGTAATTCCCATGTTTCCCAATGGCTCGGTTCACAATATATGCGCTTTAACTGAAAGATTTTTCATAATGCACTGCTATGGAGAAGGAAAAAAAAAACGTGCACCAACTGATTATGTGTAAATGGGGCCTTAGTAGCCAAATGACGACTCACCCTGCTGAAGCTCAAATCCCCATCGTTTTTAAATAGTATTCCCCCATCGAGTTGTCGCAACTGGAAGGGAGATGTAATTCAGGGAGTGGCAATCGCTGGACCCCTTACAGGCCCCGCGCACTATAGCATTGCTTCTATAGCAGCGCATAGATTCGCTGCTCAGCACCGTGCACCAAAACAACCTTCTTCGCCTAAGTTGCTGCGTCCTCCATCTGCGACCTGGGTCTGTGTAAATTGTGTTGTAACAGCCACTCTGGGGGGGATCTGGGGCTGCCGTGGCTCCTGATTGGCTGCCTGGGTAGAGTGGGGCAGTCCAGAGCCTGGGAGCAAAGGAATGGTCAGTGAACTGTTTGCAGAGGGGGGAGAAGGCAATTGGACGGAGCAGCTGTGGGTTGTAGTGCCTGTTATTCTAATGGGCCTCAGATCAAGTATATATGTATACAGTATATGTATATATCAAGCTTGCAAAGGCAAGGACTTTCCACTGGTGTTTCTTGTTTCTGTTGAACTTCGCCATATGTACATGTACCAGTACTGGTGAGGTTTCAAACACACACATTAATTGCATGTATTTGTACTTGTGATGCTGGATGTCCTGATTGTACAGCTTTTTTAACTACTCAGGTATCTATGCTCCCCACTGTTTATCTGTTGTCTATTTTGTACTATGAACAGCACAACGGAAGATATTGGCATTAAATAAATAAAAAAAATTATAAAAAATAAATATAAAAATTACACACACACACACACACACACACACGACAAATTGTGGCCCTTAATGTATGAAGAACACTGAGCAAGATAGATTACTAATTGTCCCTCAGAGAGACGCAAAGTTTAATGTCCCTGCTGAAGTCTAGGTCTAGCTTTACTGGGCATCCAAGTTAATCTACCAGTATGAAGGTCTTGTGATTTCAGGCCATGAGAAGAAATGGCAGCAGCCAAAACATATAAGTTATGAATATGGGCACTAGAATTTCTCCCCCCTCCCCCCCCCAGACAATTAGTACTGGTCTCCCCCAACAGAAGTGATGCATCATGGGCGTTCCCTCTTGCTCACATACAACTAAATAATCACAAATACCTTCTGTTTTAATTCTAATTTATATTTAGCATAGCTAAATATGGGGTTTTTTTTTTTTGTAAGGAGGCTTTTATGTTACTTTTTAGTCCACAAAAAAAATCCTAGTGGCTTTGACTCAGCACAACATACCGTATTTTTCGGGAATATAAGACGCTCCGGAATATAAGACGCACCTAGGTTTAGAGGGAAAAAATCAGGAAGCCGGCGCCCTGAGCGACCGCTCTGGTCGCACAGGTCAAAGGCTGGCTATGGACTCACCTCCATATGGATTCCAGCGCTGGGTGGTCCTCTCCGCCTCCATCTTGTCAGCTTTACACCTGTAAAAGAATCGTTAGCGGCAGAGCGGCTCACCTTCCTCCAGCGGCGGCGATCTGCAGTCGTCTTAACGTGAGCCGTCATTATGGGAAGCCGCGTGGTACGCAAGATGACTGCAGATTGCCACCGCTGGAGGAAGGTGAGCCACTCTGTCGCTAACGATTCTTTTACTGGGGTAGCGCTGACAAGATGGAGGCGGAGAGGACCACCCAGTGCTGGAATCAATAGGGAGGTGAGTCGCTCTGCATTTATTAATACCAGGGGAGCAGGGGCCGGCAGACCACACAGGGGGACAAGGCAGGGAGTCCCCGACGTAGCGGCGGGTCGGCGGTTCGTATCGACGGGCGTTTTTAAGTTGGGGATTCCCTGCCTTTGGAATATAAGACGCAGGGACTTTTTCTCCCCATTTTTGGGGGGAGAAAAAGTGCGTCTTATATTCCGAAAAATACGGTAATTAGGTACTCTGTAATGACTTACTGTGATTGTTTTTCTTTTATAGTCCTTATACCGGGGTAACTCTGACTTAACCACCCTCTCCACTCACCATAAAACTGAAAAGGCTGCTCAGCTTTAATCTGAGCAGCGTGTTTGTACAACAGTATTTCCTAAACTGTCGCCCCAAACAATCCAACAATTATTTTCTGTGGCCATGATGTTACTAGCAGAGCAGAAACAAGAAACAGGTAGCTGGGCTTAGCAGAAGGGCTTACAGAGGAGATGTAGAAATGTCTCGGCTCCCAATTTCAGCTGACTAATGTGATATAAGTACTTAATACTTTAAATGTAATGACAGAATAAACTGGCACCATCTCTATTAAGACATACGTATGTGTTACAGATTGTGCTTAATTTCAAGGAACTGCGGTACAACATGTACTGTATATACCCATGTTCTTATTGCAGATCTCTCTTCCTCTAGATCCTGTTCCTGGAAGATGCTCAGTCTCAGGCAAGGTTGGCTCAGAAGTGGGGATTTGATGACAGCAAGATTGAAGAACTTGGCAAAAAGTATGTTCTCATTATTGCTCTTTTAATTAGTTTTGTTGGTAATGTTAATTATAATAATGTAGTGAGTAAATCCTGACCTGCCTCTCTCTTAGTCTCTGATCCCTGCCACTTAAATCACAAGTCACATGAATTAAAGAGAGCACAGCAATAGTACCAAGCCACACTATTTAATAGACTATGGAAATGGGCAAGGAGAGCGGAACAGTTGAATTGGGCGCAAGATATGTCCTGTTTAAAAGGGCGCCCACTGTAGAACGTCAACTACAAATAGTGGCCCCTGCAACTACTTTTATAGCTGGTGCAGTGGTGCTCAGCAGAGCTCGAATATTCGAGTAGCTCGAATATTCGAGCTCTTTTTTCAGCTATTCGAGCTCGAATACCGAGCTCGAATAGCTGCAGCTATTCGAATGGGCTATTTGAGTGAACTCGAATAGCCCATTCACTATTCGAGCTATTCGAGCAAACAGCGCTATTCGAGCTCGAATACCAAGCTCGAATAGCATCATAGCCCAGATTGATGTCCTTAGAGCCAATCAGAGGGCTCCCAGGCCCTCTGACGGCAGCCAATCACAGAGGGGGACCCTGGCCAGCCCCTACCCTATAAATAGCGGCCGCCATGTTCCGTTTTTCCGTCCTTGCCTGACTTTGTACAGAGAGAGATCTGCTCTTTTGTGCTTTGGCTTAGCAAGAGCTCTATTGTGGTCAATTACCTAGCGTTTTTGCTCACATACACCTCCTATACACACCTATATTGTTGTTAGTTAGATAGACATTGTATTTTAGTTAGTAGCTTGTGTGTTACATAGAGACAGACACAGCTGCTGCAGGCAAGCTTACACTGCTTTAGGCCTCAGGGCCTTGCCTGTGTGGGCAGCTGTCCTCCTGTCCTCCACACTCTATTTCCTTCTGATTACTATTGATTATTGTAATTTCTAGTTGTACTTACTAACTACTTACTACTAGGGACACTCAGTCACTGTTCATAGGCTAGCTCCTGCGCTGCGTGTGTGTGTGCGTGCACTGTCAGTACACACACTCTATTTCCTTCTGATTACTACTGATTATTGTAATTTCTAGTTGTACACTTACTTACTACTGGCTGGATAGTGTAATGGTTAAGGGCTCTGCCTCTGACACAGGAGACCTGGGTTCAAATCTCGGCTCTGCCTGTTCAGTAAGCCAGCACCTATTTCAGTAAGGAGTTTCTTGGGCAAGTCTCCTTAACACTGCTACTGCCTACTGAGTGCGCTCTAGTGGCTGCCTCGCAAGCGCTTTGAGTCCGACAGGAGAAAGGCGCTATACAAATACTGCCATTATTATTATTATTATTACTTACTACTAGGGACACTCAGTCACTGTTCATAGGCTAGCTCCTGCGTGTGTGTGTGCGTGCACTCAGTACACACACACACTCTATTTCCTTCTACTTAATCTGATTACTACTGATTATTGTATTTTCTAGTTAGTGTACTAGGGGACACACTCACTGTTCACTGTTCACACTTATACTGATTACTGAATTATTGTATTTTGTATTAGTACTGTACTAGTAATCACTTAGCGATCTAATCACTTAGTGATTAGTGTCACCTCACCCACCAACCCACTCCATTAAAGTACCCCACTTTTTCACCCGCCCTTTTAAAAAACTTTTTTGTTTACGCCCAAAACATCAAAGATGTCTGGAAGTGGCAGCCAGCGCGGTTTGGGCAAGGGGAAGGGCAGCAAGGGAATCAAGAGGAGAGGGAGCAGCATTGTGGCAAGCCGCGGCCGCGCCACCATGCACAGTTCCGCAGCAGCAGCAGCTGCATCAGTGGCTAACATTCCTCCTATAGCCACTGGCCGTGGACGCCTTGGGCGCCGCCCAGCAGGAGCAACTCACGCTGAAGAGACACAGCAGCAGCAGCGTGTAGTACCTGCTCCTATTTTCCTCCAGCCGGGTCAGAAACGTCCCATTGAGGAAAAGGATGCAGACACTGTGGTGCAACTGATGACGGAGGATGAGCAGCCCGCCATCAGCTCTGCATCCGAGGCCTCCACCCTCACCACCACCACCACCACCCCTGTTCGCAGCAGCCGCCCAGCAAGGCCTGGGGAGGAGGCCAGTTCACCGTCAGTCGCCGACCTGTCATTCAGCAGTCTTTTTACCCCAGGCATCATGAGTCAATTGTCTGCTGTTGTTGGCGATCTTGAGGAGGAGATGCTGATGGGCACTTTGGGGGAGGAGGGATTGGACAGCAAGACTGTGGCAACAGTCAAGCAGCCCATCCATGCATCAGGAGAGGAGTTTGGGGGGTCATCATCCCAGCAGGACATGTTTCAGGAGGGAGATGATGATGGTGACACGGTGACAGACAAAGACTGGGTGCCACCAGCTCCAGGGGATGTCGTCATCAGCAGCTCTGAGGAGGAGGAGGAGGATGCGCTTGTGGGCCTTGCAAGGAGGCGCATCATTGCAAGCATTGGCAGCAGTAGGCAGGTCCCACAGCCTGCTGATGTCTCAGGCTCAGCAGCAGCAGCAGCATCTGCCAGTACCACCACCAGCCGCACCCAAGCCCCCGCCCCAACCACCACAGGGAGACAGGCAGCAGCGGCTCCAGACCATAGGGGGTTGTTTTTGTCACCAATCTGGCGATTTTTTCAACCATGCCCACAGTGTACAGCAAGTACGCCACTTGCAACCACTGTCAGCGGAAGTTGAGCAGAGGTGCAGACCCCTTAAAGTTCAGCACCAGCTCGCTCATCAACCACCTTGCTGCGAAACATTTCCACCAGCATGAGGAGTTCCAGAGGCTGAAGGCATCTGGTGCTGGCAGTGGCACCACACCCATCACTGCACAGCCTTCAGCAGCAGCAGCAGCAACAGCAGCCACCCACCCTCCTGCTCCTCCAGCAGCACCAGCAGGAGTGCGGAAACGCACTGCTCCTCCCCCCTCTGCAACTCCTGCCGCCGACACTGAGGCCTTTTCTGGCAACCAGTCCTCAGTGGCCTCCTCTGCTGTGTCTGCTGATTCCCGTGCCAGCAAAAGGCCACGCCAGAGCCTTTTGAGCGAGTCCTTCCAGGGGGTGGTTAGGGCTCTGCCTCCCAGCAGCCGTCGCGTGCGTCAGCTGAACGGCTTGCTGGCACGGGCCATGTGCTCCCAACTCCTGCCGTACACACTCGTGCAGGAGGGGAGCGACATGCGTGCGCTGCTTGCTTGTGCAGCCCCAGACTGGCAGCTCCCCAGCAGACACTTTTTCGCCCGCAAGGCCATTCCTGCACTGCACCGCTTTGTGATGGCCAATGTGGAGCGAGGGCTGGAGCACGCGGTTGGTGAAAGGGTCCACGTCACCATGGACTCCTGGAGCAGCCGCTTCGGGACAGGCCGCTACCTGTCCTTCACTGTCCACTGGGTCAGCTTGGTGGAAGGGGGTGAGGATGGGAGAGCAGCAGCGGGCACAGCAGCAGCAGCAACACAGTGGGTGGTGCCACCCCGCAGGGTTAAGGGAACTGCAGCAGGTTCCTCCGATCCTCTGCCATCCTCCGGCACACCTGGCCAAACCCCCCGCCTCAGCAGCAGCGTGAAGGCCCGCCACTGCCAAGCGCTGCTGCAGTTGGTCAGCCTTGGGAAGACCAAACTGACGGCAACCCATGTTTTGGCCAAACTCCAGGAGCAGGAGAGGATTTGGCTGACCCCCAGAGGCCTCAGAGTCGGAGAGGTGGTGGCCGACAATGGGGCCAATCTGGTTGCCGCAATTGACAGGGGAAACCTGACCCACATCCCCTGTCTTGCCCACGTGCTGAACCTGGTGGTGCAGAAGTTCTTGCGCACCTACCAGGGGATGGGCGAACTGCTGGAAACGGCAAGGAACGTTGTGCGTCACTTCCGGCGCTCGGCTGCAGCCTGTGCAAGCCTGGAAGACGTGCAAAAGGAGCTGGAGCTGCCACGCCATCGGCTGATCCTTGACGTTCCAACTCGCTGGAACTCCACCCTGGCGATGTTGGAGCGTCTGGTTGAACAGAAGCACGCTTCCAACATGCGTGCGCCACCAGCTATTTATTACGCTCAAAAATAGCTGCATGTCTTTAAAAAAAAATATATAAAAGAGAAATAAGTGAAGAAGAAGAAGACGATATAGAAGAAGAAGAAGATATAGAAAAAGAAGAAGAAGAAGGAGAAGAAGAAGAAGATATAGAAAAAGAAGAAGACGAAATAGAAAAATAATAATAATAAGAGGATATAGGAAAAGAAGATATAGAAAAAGAAGATATAGAAGAAGAAGATGAAGAAGAAGAAGAAGATGAAGAAAAAGAAGATGAAAAAGAAGATGAAGAAGATGATGAAGATGAAGAAGATGAAGAAGATGAAGAAATGAAGAAGAAGAAGAAGATGATGAAGAAGAAGAAGATGATGAAGAAGATGAAGAAGATGAAGAAGAAGAAGAAGACGAAGAAGATGAAGAAGATGAAGAAGAAGAAGAAGAAGACGATATAGAAGAAGAAGAAGAAGACGATATAGAAGAAGAAGAAGAAGAAGATATAGAAGAAGAAGATATAGAAGAAGAAGAAGAAGATATAGAAGAAGAAGATATAGAAGAAGAAGAAGAAAATGAAGAAGATATAGAAGAAGAAGAAGATATAGAAGATAAAGAAGAAGAAGAAGAAGAAGAAGTATATACACTACTGAACAGAATTTTGGACACAACTTCTCTTCTCTTTCCACCTTTTTTTTTTAAAGGAACATCCCCATGTAATCACTTGCTGTTGTTACTTTTAAAAAAAGATGTTTCTTGCATCATTCACCCTCAAAACAAGTGTTGGAAGCTATTTAAGGCCAATTCGAATAGTCAGCTCGAATAATGAGCTCGAATACCGACTCGAATAATTTACTATTCGAATTCGACCAAACTCGAATAATAAAAAGGGGTATCCGAGCATCACTGAGCTGGTGCTCTTTTTAAAAATGGTGCATCCCGGCGTGTGCCCACCAAGGTTAGGTTAAGAGCGGTGATGGGGGGTTAAAGCGGAATATAACCCTGCATTTCAACTTTGCTCTAAAACATTATTTACAGCATATTATATGCAAAAAGCATTTTTTTTTTTACTAGACCAGCATTGGAAGGGTTAAACACAGAGGTTTAAAGGTCCGTGGAGAGATATGCAGAAGTTCAGATTGTTATATTCTATTTAGTCACATTCAACACTTAGATACATTTATGTAAACAAAATGTATCTATGTCAGCTTCAGATGCTTCTGCAGAAATCTCCAGGAACTTTAAAGCTCTGTGTAATGCTTCCAATGCTGGTCTAGTTTAAAAAAATGCTGGTTGCATATAATATACTGTAAATAATGTTTTAGAGCAAAGTTGAAATGCAGGGTTATATTCCGCTTTAAGGTAAGTTGACGGGGTTAAGGTTAGTTGTTGGGGTTAAAGTTAGGCATCCACCGGGGGATAGTTAACAGTGGTGTAGCAATAGGGGATGCAGAGGTAGTGACCGCACCAAGGCACCGGGACCAAAGGGGCCCTCCTTCAACTACTTTATTAGCTTTTTGCTGGTACTGTGCTAGTTATGATCACTTCTATAAATGCTTTGATTAGTTGGAACCATTAACCACTTGCCGACCGCACACTCATAACGTGCGTCGGCAAAGTGGCAGCTGCAGGACCAGCGACGCAGTACTGCGTCGCCAGCTGCAGCCTAATTAATCAGGAAGCAGCCGCTCGTACGAGCGGCTGCTTCCTGTCAAATCACGGCGGGGGGCTCCGTGAATAGCCTGCGGGCCGCCGATGGCAGCTCGCAGGCTAGATGTAAACACAAGCGGAAATAATCCGCTTTGTTTACATTTGTACGGCGCTGCTGCGCAGCAGCGCCGTAAGGCAGATCGGCGATCCCCGGCCAATCAGCGGCCGGGGATCGCCGCCATGTGACAGGGGACGTCCTGTCACTGGCTGCACAGGACGGATAGCCGTCCTGTGCAGCCCCGATCACCGGGGGAGGCAGCAGGTAGGAGAGGGAGGGGGGAATTTCGCCGCGGAGGGGGGCTTTGAGGTGCCCCCCCCGCCACCCACAGCAGGCAGGAGAGATCAGACCCCCCCAGCACATCATCCCCATAGGGGGGAAAAAAGAGGGGCAATCTGATCTCCCTGCCTGCACCCTGATCTGTGCTGGGGGCTGCAGAGCCCACCCAGCACAGATCAATCAAACCAGCGCTGGTCCTTAAGGGGGGGTAAAGGGTGGGTCCTCAAGTGGTTAATAGACTGTTCTCCTCCCCAGTCTACACCTCTTTCACACCGCAGCTGTCCTTGGCAGGTTTTGGTGCTCCATATCAATTATTATGTATAAAGCCCTTAAGGGGGCCCAATGTAAAACTTGCACTGGGGCCCATAGCTCTTAAGCTCCAACCCTGATGGTTAAGGTTACGATAAGTGCCCACCATGGAAGGGCTAAGATTAGGTGCCCACTGGGAAGGGGGGGGGAGGAGTTAAGGTTTAGCACCACCAGGGGAAGGTTCTGTGTGAGAGAAGGGAGAGGTTAGTTCATTGTAAAATATCTGTAAATATTTCCAATATTTTACTATATGAATGGAGTAATAGAATATCGGTAAAATTACAGATATTTTACTACCGCTATCCGGCAGTCTTTTAAACATGCACATTTTTAACATGTATTCAATGAGAGATTCATTCATAAGATAACCTCACCCTTCCCCAGGAGATCCTCACTTGCTTCCTTTTTCCTCTCTCCAGCTATGCGACAGAAAACAGTAAATACACTTTATCAGCAGTTAGTTCCCTGTGAGAGATTGAATTGCTCCTGTGTAACAATGTGTAATGCTAGGTACACACCATACAATTTTCTGGCAGATTTACCTGCCAGATCGATTATTTCCAATATGTCCGATCTGAATTTCGATCGATTTTGATTTTCCAATCGTTTTTTTATTCGTTTTTTTCATTCAGTACTATGAAAATTGATCAAAAATAGACCAAAAAGTGATTAAAAATTCAGATCGGACATGTTGGAAATGATCGATCTGGCAGGTAAATCTGCCAGAAAACTGTATGGTGCGTGTACGTAGCATTATGTCCAGGAATGGGAAGGAAAAAGAATCAATGACGACACAGCAATAAAGAAATGTATTATCCCATTGACTGCACAAGAGAACCTAGTTTGGCAGCCTTCTGTGAAAATTCTATTTACTCCCCTGGCGAGATCATCCTTATAAAGCTGGGGGGGGGGGCAATTTCTTTCTTCTTTCTTTTGTATTCTTTGTGGTAAGTTGAGGTGGGAGAGTGATCAGAGAAAGTGGCGTCTGGGCTCCTTGTTGGTCACTAGGCCCCAGGAAGTTGCCTAGGTTGCCTTGTGGATAATCCTGCTCTGGGACTCCTCTTCCAAGGGGGAAGAGAGGTCACCATAGGCTCTGGGTGGGGGGGTTGCTTCAGGTGGTCCCATGATTGTTGTGTTTGCTGGAGGGCCCAGAGGGGTATTAAGACTGCAGGCAGAACACAACAGCCAGTGCAGTATCGGTCAAATGTCAGTTATTAACAAAAAAGGAACATTTCTTGGATACTGACCTGACCCATTATCTCTTAATTAGAAATGGACAAAACATTATACTCTAGATATTCCTAAAGCAAAAAAAAAGGCCTATCAGGTTTGAAATCCATTTATTGATTGCCTGACAGCTGATTAATCAGTCAAGCTGGACGATATCAATTAATAATAGGTGGTTATTAATGTGATGCAAAGTTCCTGTTCAGGGTTGTTGACAGTCGTAGAGCAGCAGAAGCTGCTTTATTGAATTTTCACGTCACATGACTACAGTACTCTTGATGTCAGTCCAGGAGTTTCAGCCCCAGCAAACACCATATGTTTGGGGTATTAGTGCCACTGATGTTTGATTGCTGCAGAGGGCACATGTAATATTTTGTTCTTTTTTATGTAATTTGCAAATGGAAAGTTTATATGGAGTCACGCATAAGCATTCTCTTACATTCAGTGTTTTACTTAATACATATTTGTATTCTTCTAGTGAATTCTTCATGCCTGGAATGGTGGATACCCATATCCATGCACCCCAGTACTCCTTTATAGGAACAGGTATGGAAAGACCTCTTTTGGAGTGGCTGCAGTACACCACGTTCCCAACAGAAAATATATACTCCGATGTGGAGGTTGCTAAAACACTGTACAATTCTGTTGTGGTAAGGTTTCATCATTTTTAGTACTTAAATACAGAATTAAACTGTTATTTTGAGTGGTCACTAGTAATGGTGGTGTATTGCATAGGACTTTCACCATGCAATGCTAGAGTCCCTGCTTCAAATCAGAGCCAGGAGTTTGTAGGTTCCCCTCATGTTTACATGAATTTCCTAAAGGTATTCCAGTTTCCTCCTACATCCCAAAACATACAGATAAGTTTACTAAATCCCCCTAAAAGTAACATTTGTCCAGTGGCATAACTACAATTTATGGGGCCCCCCAGCAAAATTTTGATTGGGTCCACCAAGGGCTCATTCACACTACAAGAGCTTTTCTGAGCGCTTGTGATTTTAAAAGCTCTTACTAATATTATTCAATCACAGAAAAAAGGCATTTTTGTATGTTAGTATTATTATTTATTTATATAATGCCAACATCTTCCATAGCACCAGTGGTGTAGCTGTGGGCCCCAATGCAAGTTTTACAATGGGGCCCCCCAAGCACTCTATACATAACAATTGATACCGCGCACCAAAACCTGCCAATGGCAACTACAGTGTCAGAGGTGCAAGAAGGGGATGGGGAGCAGTTTGTTCATGTATTATTACACTATTCAAAGTATCTATAGAAGTGATTATTATGAGCACAGGACCAATAGAGAGCTAATACTGTAGTTGAAGAAGGGCCCTTCGGTGCCCCTCTGGTCCAAGGGCCCTGATGCGGTCGCAACATCTGCAACCCCTATTGCTACGTCCCTGCATAGCACTGTAACTCAAACCCTAAAGTCACTAGACATGTACATGTTTATTAGGTGGATTAGCTCAAGGAGATGGGCGTGGGATGTGAGCAGTGAGGATAATTGGTAAATCAGTAGGTACTCACAGAGGCAAGGCCCCTGTGATAAGGTCCATACAGACACTATACTTGGCGCAGGCAGCAGGTCATGGTCCTCTCTTCTGAGAATCTGCTGTGTGTACCGCTGCCCAGATTCATCACCAAAAGATCAGTCTTGGCTGATTTACATTGTTCTCTTCCTTACCCCACCGCCAAAAGCCACTCCGTTGTGTACCCTGTCATTGTCTTTCCTATCCCCTCCATAGCAATAAAACGCAAAGCTAGATTTCTAGCGACTAGTGACGCATCTGTACAGGATTCAGCCACAAACTGTTTCCCAATGGACTGACTCCTCATCTCTGTTATTGCATATGTCTACCCACCTGAAGACATAGCAGCTGACCCCTTCCTTCCATATCTACAAGCTATATGTATGAAAAATGACTATATGTCACCACTCACCAGGTCCACAAGTGTCCATTCAGTAAAATAGGAAAGATGGGTCATTCAAGTTTGTCTTTGAAAATACTGTAGATCTGTATAAGGATGAAAATTTTGCTATAGGGCCACGATGATCTGTAGATAAGGTACATGTGGCTGATTCACAAAGCTTTTCTGTTGAATTATCTCACCTTACTCATTAACACTTAACTGACTTAACTCATGATTTATCTCTCCTTATCTAACTTAACTCAGGATTTATCTCTCCTTATCTAACTTAACTCATGATTTATCTCTCCTTATCTAACTTAACTCATGATTTATCTCTCCTTATCTAACTTAACTCATGATTTATCTCTCCTTGGCCAATATGCAATTCAGATATGAGTGGCTGAATTTTCTCCTAAGTTAAATGTTCATGACTTGTCAATAAAATGCCCTTCAAACCACAAGCAAACAAAAGAGTACTTGATAGTACTGTACTTTTTGTCAACTTGTTGTTACTTTCCCATTTGCATAGTACTGAAAAGTTATTTTAAAGAGAAGCTGAAAATGTATCTCCTTGGAGAAAACTCGGGAGAAAGTTAATTGCATATGGGTCCTTCCTTATTGTCTCATGAATTATTTCTCCTTATTTGTTTATCTCATGAATGAGGTCTTCTTAAAGGGAAGGTCCAAGCAAAAAAAAAAATGAGCTTCACTTACCTGGGGCTTCTACCAGCCCCATGAAGCCATCCTGTGCCCTCATAGTCACTCACTGCTGCTCCAGTCCCCCGCTGGCAGCTTTCTGACCTCAGAGGTCAGGGCCGAATTGCGTACATTTTTACACATTCCCACTAGTGCAGGAACATTAATGCATACATTTTTACGCGCTAGTGGTGCAACACGTACATTTTTGTTCCTGCACTAGCTGGAATGCGTAAAAATCTATGCAATGTGGCCCTGACCTCCGAGGTCAGCAAGCTGCCAGCGGGGGACTGGAGCAGCAGTGAGTGACTACGAGGGCACAGGATGGCTACATGGGGCTGGTAGAAGCCCCAGGTAAGTAAAACTCATTTTTTTTTTTTTTGCTTGGACCTTCCCTTTAAAGTTAAGCTGAAAACAAGTAAGCTTTGTGAATCCACCTCCTGGTCACACAAGCTATTCCCCAATCACTAGCTTATTTGCTACTGATATTTAGTTACTAGTAAAGTAGCAGTACATTGCTCTGTAGTTTCAAAGCAGGAATAACAAATCAAGTGTAACCCTGTGATTCCTAAGTGCCAGTCCTGTCACTGAATGGGGAATGACCTGTGTGACAAAAGCCTAAGTTTAATTTGGCTAAACAGAACATCACATGAGTGAATGAGTTACATGACAGAAATTGTGACAGAAATGTGTCATCCCCTCTTGTGAAGTTCTGTCACCACTCTGTTATTGAGCAATATGCATGTTGGCTTTATTGTGCTTTCACTAAAATAGATCTATATTTAGCACAATGCACTTTAAATAACTGAACGCTGTTTTTGTATATTGCATTGATTGCATGTTGTTTGTTTTGTTTATCTTTCAGAGAAGAACACTTAAAAATGGCACAACAACAGCATGCTACTTTGGGACAATTCATACTGATGCCTCTATTGTATTAGCCGATATTGCCAGTAAGAACAATACAAAGCTCTAAAGGGTAGTACACACGCCTGACTTAAGTCAGCAGAGGCAGCTGATAGCAATGGCCTCAGCTGATAATAAGGCATGTGTACAGTGCCCACCAACCCTCAAGTGATCTCCCCCGCCCACAGTGTGCATGCACTCCGTTGTCCCTCTGCCAGCCCCCCCCCCCCCCCCCCCGCATAACAACACAGTGTGTCGTCAGCTAGTAGTCAGCTGACACCCGGCTGTGCAGCCCAGCAATGTCGCCCAAGGGGATCGGATTTGGGTCCACACCTTTAAGCACTTGTACTTTAAACAACACTCAAAAACCTGACTGGTCCTGCACTGCCCCCATACCACCTACTGCCCACCACAACTATTTTCCATAGGCAGGCAATGGTATCCATAGCCTTCTCCCCTTCAGGTGGCAGGTTAAGTTAATCTTGTCAAGAGAAATATCCTAGCAGTAATGTTGATTCTCTGGAACAGAAAGTCACTCAGCCAATGTAAGTATCCTAGTCGCCCAGCTGGAACAAGTATGCAGATCATGGATTACTTTTCTGGTCTGCAAATTTGTTCCAGATAGCATGAAAGTATCGTAGCCAGAGATTCAGAATGAAAACCAAGACAGTAATAATTTCAGAAGGTTTTCAAATAGTTTTATTACTGCTGTTGTGACAAAGTCACAGCACACAGCATTATCATCCCCCCCCCCCCCACCAATGCCCCCTGTGGCCCTGCTTGGCAACAATTATGAGCGGGGAGGAAGTGACTGTTCTTCCTCTAGAACTCCACCCCCTCAATTTGTTTGTATGGCCGGTACCAGTGGCTCACATTGATGACAGGGTCAGGAGCCAATGAAATCGGCTCCTGACCAGCTAACGGAGCTCTGCTGTCATACCGACAGCAGGGCAAGTGAGCTGCGGAGTGAAGAGAGTGACGTGATCGGCAGCAGCGGCAAGAACGTGCGGTGGTGGTGAGTGAAATCTACGCCCTGGCAGGAATAATAGCCTCCAAACAGGGCGTAGATTTCAGTCACTGCCGTCCGAAAGCGGTTAAAGTGAACCTCCAGACTAAAAATCTACTCGGCAGCATTGAAAATGCTTGGTGTTTCTTTAACAGTTTCACAGCATCAGAACTTTGTTTTTCTTACGTAAGCCTTATTTTTAGCTGCACAGAAGCTAAACTTCACCCATCAAAGAAAACTGCCAGGGCATTTTTCCCCTGATACTGTGCAAAGCATGATGGGATTTCTTATGTTGTTGTTCTCGTTGCCTAGCAACTGGGAGGGGTGATCAGGACACAGTACAGTTGGAGCTGTGTCTCATGCTCCCTGTCACCTCCTTTCAACCAAAAAGATGGCTGCCCCCATGAAATCACAAACATTTGCCTGTTCTTTTAAAACAGGGTGGGTAAGAGCTTATATTACCCATCTATGTTAATTAACATAACTAATGTAACTTAATGACAGTATGTTTGTTTAGCCTGAAGTTCCTCTTTAAGGTGGAATTCCTGTAAAATATAGTTATTCTAAATTACAGTACCTGCTCACTACTTTCTGATGAGTGCTGGATTGCCAGGCAAGATAATGAAGCTTGAAAGCCTAATGCATGCTCCGCCTGGCTATGTCTTGCCGCGGGAGTGGGCGCATACCCCAGGGACTTACTGAGCATGCGCCGACCCCACCAACCAGGGCTTTACAATGGGGCCATTTACAGATTATCAGGCCATGGAAGGTGCAGTAAGTCTTTGTGCACCTCCCCACACAAACACAGAGTGTCCATTTCTGATTACATTTAGGACTAAGGTATATTTTCAGGCCTGAGCCCACTAACGCAGTTGTATCCACTTTTGTCCACTTTTCAGCATCTCTAACATTGGTGTGTAACTGAAAAGCGGACACAACCGCGTCAGTGGACTCAGGCCCTGAAGGATTCATTATTTGGATTTTCTTGCAGTCCAAGGAATTCTCAAAAGTCTTCTCCAGCACCATAATTCGAAGGCATTGATTCTTCGGCACTTAGCCGTCCAACTCTCACAACCATACATTTCTACTGGAAAATCCATGGCTTTGACTAAACAAACCTCTGTTGGCAAGGGGACGTGTCAGCTTTTTATTACATTGTCTAAGTGTGTCATGGGCTCATGGCTTTGCTTCCAAGGAGTAAATATCTTTTAATTTCATAGCTGCACTCTCCACCTGCAGTCTATTAGTGGCACTATTAGTGTTGTGCTTTTATTGGGCCGAGTACAGCAACCTGGGGGAGGGAGGGGGGAGGAAAGGGTGTTGCTTCCAAAACACATATACATGATAACATTTGAATATAATTATGGTTTGCGTTTTTTTTGTACTGAAAGGTGCTATTTGTATTTTCTTTCAAATGTTGTTGCCGTGGTCTGTCTACTCTAAGCAGTCTTAGATTCATGGCATTTATATATTTGTTTTATAGGCCAATATGGTCAGAGAGCGTTTATTGGGAAGGTTTGCATGGATACCAATGACGTATATCCAAAGTATGTTGAAAGCACTGAAGAGTCTATAAAGGAAACAACAAGGTAGTAAATATGTTTTGCTTACTTCAATTTAACTATTCTAGGCATCTTTATTTTATAAAACTAGTCACTCATCATCTTAAAGGTGCCCATTAATGGTAGAATTCTTCACTAAATGCGATCTTTCAATGCGATTTGAATGATCGTAACCAATCGGAAGGCTCACATTGTTCACATTTACTGAACCATTCTTTCTTCAAATGCGATCATAAAATCCAATTTTAGGATTGCTTTTACCCTATTTAGCAATCGACCAAAGAATCATTACTTATCGATTCCTCATCAATTGCCTTCACAAATGTCAAATTTTCTATACAATTCAATCGTAAAAATTGCACCGAAAGATCGCATTTGGTGAGAAAATTGTACCATTATTGGGAACCTTTACCCAGATGAAGGGGTACTGAAGATAAACATATTTATCTACACACAAAACACTGATAAACAGTACTTGCATAAACTGCTATGATACAGGCATATACCTATGTATATGGTTATTTCTAAGATTCAGGCATTTGCTGGTACCAGTTTTTATGATATCAGCATCTTCCTATTCAACAACAGTGATAGAGGCCCGTGGCAGGCAAGGCAAGACCATTGAGCAAGTTGTGATAGAGGCCTGTGGCAGGCAAGGCAAGACCATTTAGCAAGTTGTGGTAGAGGCCCATGGCAGGCAAGGCAAGACCATTGAGCAAGTTGTGGTAGAAGCCCGTGGCAGGCAAGGCAAGACGATTGAGCAAATTGTGGTAGAGGCCCTTGGCAGGCAAGGCAAGATTATTGAACAAGCTGTGGTAGAGGTGTGGAGCTATTGGCTCCTGCTACCTACAGGATGAGGACTTAAACAGCCTCACAGACCCTTCAGAGCGGCCTGGTACATTGTGTGTAGTTTTAATGATTGAGGATTGAATAGGAACATTTGTAATTCACACATTTTTAAGTATTTATTTTTCTCCTTCAAAAGTTTCCAGATGCAAAGAAGTTAAACTCTCTTTCAAGACTGGTGATCGACTTACCTGCAAGAATGAGTCTAGCAATAATAGGATTAGCAGATTATTTGAGTTACACCTGCATGTACAAAAGGGTTAGCATGAAACACAAAACCTGAGAAACTGCTTATTAGTGTTAGCCCAATGTGAGGAACAAAGGCCTTATATTTTACCCAGGGATTACACAGTGTTTCCAACAGCGCAAATGTTGTTTCCAGCAATATTTTAAAGCATCTTACCAGCAATGGAAAACAGTGTTCAAAGATTAATTGCAACAGTTGATAAAACTAGGAGGGTACTTTTTATTTAGCATATCCTGGAGCTTTAAGAACAATATTGGATTCCATACTCTCATTAATTCCCCACATTCAGTTGCTACCTACTTTCTGTCATTATCAAACTATATCCCTCAGTCTTCACTTTCTCACCAATGGCAACTCAAAAATGCTACTACATGCCCTTATTATATCCCACCGTGGGTATTGTAACACCTATGAGCTATCAAATTACAGACTACTATCTCTCCAATTCATACTGATCTCTGCTACTCAACTCTACCTTTCTTTCTGCTCCTCAGCTGATGTTCCCTTTTTTGTCCATTATTTCTAATATGCTAGTTCAAACCAGAACCAGGCCATCCACAAGAAAAACTAGGCACATGCTTAAAGAGGAACTTAATTTAAACCCATGATTGAACGTCATCCCAATCAGTAGCTGATAACCCCTTTCCCATGTGAAATTGTTACCTTTTCCCGAAAAGACCATTATGGGGTTCTGTGTGGCTGATATTGTGGTGAAATTCCTCCCACAGTGTGATGTCATGACCTAGGTCCTGACAATTTTCTGTCCTTGAACGTCATTGCATTGTGGGAAATAACAGCTTTTTTCCAACTGCCAAGCAAGCTCTATCTCCCTCTTTGCATAGAACTCTCAGTAAACGAACATTCCGCACAGATCATCTGGCAGAACTAAAGGTGTCACCACCTGTGATAAATGTCAGAATGTAAATCAATGTAAGGAAAGATTTTATGGATACACACTGACTAAATAATCTATAAACGAATACTGTAAAAAAGAAGCAATTGTATTCATTATGTTACTTTCACTACAGCTCCTCTTCAAGGTCTGGTTGAAGTTCAGGTGCCTGGTTTGCCATCTCATCTCAGCCTCTGCCTTCACCTTACAATAAGGCCATATTGCGTACAGGTGGGGTCAAGGTTACCACCTTGCCTTGGGGTCCATTAGACTTCTTAAGGTGCCCATCCCCGATACATTCTTACCACATTTATGTAACATGAGAATGACCTAAAGCAGTGCTTCTCAACATTTTGTTTGTATGTACTCCTTTTAAAACCCTGTACTCATCAAGTACCCCCATAGCATAGTAAACATTGTCACAAGTACCCCTTGACGAATATATATTTAATCATGATAGTACATGATAATTGGCTCTAAACAATTTCCAAGCATTTACTATTAATTAGCTAAAACACTAATTTGGTGTTGTTTATATAGGATTTATCATTTTTTAAAACTCTAAATTTGATATTCTTGGTTAAGTATATTAAGCCCCAGTACCCCACTGGAACCATCAGAAGTACCCTCTGGGGTATGCGTACCACACGTTGAGAACCTAGGAACTAAAGTATCCTTTCAAAGAGTATTCAATCAGTTTGCCCTATTACTCCATAGAAATTTGTACAACCAAGAATGCTTCATTAATCGGCACCAGATTTTCTAAAAAGCTTTCCTGTCCCCTACATACAGCTCCAGTCCCTACTGATTTCTAGCCACGGCCTCCATTTCTACAGCTGCACAAAGGAGAGCAGTTTGAATAACTGTACAATAGCTGCACTAAGCCGGTAAAGAAGCCTTGCAGCCGGTTGTAATTTTTACTTACCATAACTAACAAAATGTTATACTTCATAAATTACAAACTGGAACTCCTGCACACTCAGCTTAAAGGGAACCTTAACTGTGGGCCCCCAAAAAAATTCACTTGCCTGGGGCTTTCCCAAGCCTCCTGCAGCTGTCCTGTGCCTGCGCCGGTCCTTCGGTGCCCTCCGGTCTCCCTCCGCAGCTAAATTTCGTTTTCGGCCGACTGCCAGTCGTCCTCCGGCAAAGCGTCCTCTTATTCCGCATTCCCCGTGGTAAAAAGCCGTAAAGCGCATCCGCGTGACGCAAGTCGCGTCATGCGGGACGCGCTTTACGGCTCTTTACGGCGGGGAATGCGAAAGAAGAGGACGCTTTGCTGGAGGACGACTGGCAGTCGGCCGTTGTCTCCTGGCAGCCCATTTCTACATTCTGGAGAAGGATCGCTATAATCATTTGCTAGTTGTTATACCTCATAAGTTAGGTATAAGATTAGAAGAAGTCAACAGTACCAGTGATTTACTGATCTAGTAAAGTACATGTAAGGGTTAACATGAGAGTGAGTTATGTATTCTTTTATTTTTTATAGATTTATTGAAGCCCTAAAAAAGAAAAAAGTAAGTATACAACTTTAACGTTAGTGCTATAGTACAGAAAGTATTATTTGTTATGCATTTTATAATATAGTGGATTTATTGTTGCCATGTTTGTGCTTTGTGTTAATAGATTTTTTTCATCTTTTGGTTTCTTTTTAATTAAGAATTAACATACTGCATTAAGACACAAGCACAGATATTAATATTAAAGTGACACTGAAGCGAAAAAAAATCATGATATAATGAATTGTATGTGTAGTATGGATAATTAGTAGAACATTAGTAGCAAAGAAAATAGTGTCATATTTTTATTTTCAGGTATATAGCCTTTTTTTTATAACATTGCCTCAATCTCTAATAATAGCAGTTTCCACAATACACTCAGCATTTTAAATTATTTTACAGAGCAGGCTACTGACCTTTATAACTTTTCTCTGCAGAAAAACTAGAAACAAAGAAGAAACAATGAGAGACAGTTGAGATAAGTGCTTCAAACGACAGTGCTGTCCATGACTTTATAAAGTCGCAGAGCTCAGAGAAGCTCTTTTGCATAGAAAACAACTGAAGTTTCTTAGCTTTTCCTGTACTGGAAACAATATGAGATTCATATCTGTGGTAATAATGTTTTATGTCTTAGCTGAGCTGTACTACACATACAAATCATTATATTATAAGTTTATTTTCACTTCAGATTCCCTTTAAGAGTGGTACAAAAAATCTGTACAGATCATTTCGTGTAGCAGTGTTTGAGTGATCGCTGTAAAGAAACTCTGTTTGAGTCCTAGCTGAGCAGTTTGTTTTGCTCCTTTGAAGTTCCTGCACATGAAAAGAGGTATTGAGCAAGGTGAACAGTTCTGGCAGATGGTGAAAAAGGAGCCCAGCGACATCAGTGGAAACCTGTATACACTTTGGATTTCCAGCTGAAATTATCAGGAAGAACAATAATATTGGCAAAGCTTAATAATCACACGTGCAAAGTGCAATCTGGCTGATATATTTTTATTTGGCCACCATCTTTGTACAGATACACACACGACATACACGTGAATCAGCTAAAGGGGGTCATACACAGCTGAATGTTTTCAGCAGATTCGATCAATTATCAATTCTGACAGTGATGAACTGACAAGTATAACCAATTGATAAACTTATGAACTATTACAGATAGCTTGTCAACTGAAAGCCTGTCAAAGCAGTGTGGTAAGTGTAAATACATAGACAAGTGGACATGGGAGTAACATGGGAAATCAGTGGGCTTGGTACTACACTGAGTGGTACAATCCAGTGGAGTCAGTACTTAGATTTTCAATCAGATTTCTGCTAAAATCATATTGGGATTGAGTGGTGTAAGCTGCTACATTGATCATTACTCGAGGAGTAATTAGACACTTGGTAGTGGTCACTGCTTAAAGAGTAAGTGTCGGGCATAAAATCAAAAATCAATTCTTTATTTTTATCTGGTAAACAAGGATGCTTATGCTAATCAGGCAATCCAAAAGTTAAAATCACTATTACTTTTCTTGTTGATAAATTATTACTCCCCAGCTTACCTGACTCTTATTTGGTACACAGAAAATGTGATACACGAAAGAGAAGTTGCAGGGCATGCTGGGTTGTCTTTTTTGCTTCTCTACTTCCCCTCAGACTTAACTAATGCAGCCTGATTGGCTGAAGCCTCTTTCCCTCCTGTTTTCCCCTCCCACACCTCTGTTCCTCTCTGATTTACCAACATTTCTCAGGCTGAAACAATGCACTTTCTATAGTGAATGGCGGGCAAATCAGGCAGAGGAGACTAAGGGCGGATATTACATCACGACTGGCTTCAAAATAGCCACAGTAAATATGGAAACTGTCTAGAATAGGATTCTCTACTTTTCCTTTATAAAATTCACAGGAATCATAACATGGACAGGGCAATACATATGTTATGTAAGTAGAGCAAGTATTTATCTACTTTGCATATTTGTTTTTTTTTTCTGAGATAGTATGGCTGACAGCCAGAGGCAGGACAAGGTCCTCCAGCACCCAAGGCTGAGACACCAAAGTGCGCCCCTCCATCCCTGCCACCCCAGCCATCACACACTGATTGCTATTAAAAGAGACCCCACAGGGCCCACAACCTCCCCAACACCTTAATATCTAGTTATCTGGCTTGCAGTCACTGCTATGTATCCTTTTTTGTTTTTTCTTTCTGCTTCAAACACAATTAGGAATGACAGCTGAATGAATTCTGCGCCCCCTCCTACACTGCGCCCTGAGGCTGGAGCCTCTCCAGCCTATGCCTCGGCCCTGCCCTGCTGACAGCTCATCTTTAAGCATAGATTTCTTATAGATAAATGAGCAGTGTAAATGCAGTAGCAGCTGGCTGAAAAAAAATATAAGAAAAACTGAAACTCTTTCCTATTTTGAACACAAAAAAAGCCTCTTGGATGAGTTGTGAGTAGTTATCCATACATTTGGTTTCATGTGGGCCCCCTTTTTGGGTCCTCCGGCAGCCAAATATTTTTGGCCTAGATACCATTTTATTGCTCCACTTACTATTTTGGTTTCTACCAATAAATCCATGCACTCCAAAGAGCAGCAGATACGTCCAGCCAAAAGAGGCTACCCTGATCACCTCTGCCAGTGACTTGTCAATCTTTACCTGTGATACATAAGCTAATACCAACAGTTCTGGGTGTCCAGGAAGGTCAAGAAAGGTTAAAGGTTGAGGAAGGAAATACTGTAAAGGTGAAGCATTCAGGTGATGTTAGTGTTGTTATGCTTTTTTAACTTGGGGTTGAAGGTCTGACTTTGAGAGTTTAGGTTTAGCCATAGTTTAGAGTTCAAGTAGAATTTGCAAAAAGACTTTGATACACAAGCATAGATGCTTTAAACTGCATTTGTTGCTTGGCGACTCTGTCATACCGCAACGTCATAAAGTGTGCCTGCTCAATGTGTGCATCTTGTCATCTGAGGAATTTTCTATTACCAACTAACTAATGTAATATTTATGGCTTTCACAGTATGACAGAGTAAAACCCATCGTAACTCCCCGGTTTGCCGTATCCTGTAGTGAAAAGCTGCTGAGTGATCTTGGCCAATTAGCTGAGGAAAATCAGCTACACATACAGGTATGTTTTAAACTAAGTTCTTTGTGTTTTTTTAATGGATTGCAATAAATTCCAAATTTAATTAAGACATGAATTAGACATATGGGACCATGTGGAATTTGAGGTGATAATAAGCTCAAAACGTGCAAACTTCTTAACACCTTACATTGCTCTTAATTTACCAGCAAATCCAATTGCCGGTTTCACCTGAGCGATGTCCGAGCAAAAAGAGCATAACTCAGACGAGTACTAACTATTCGCCTGAGGGATGCCGCTGTGTCCTCTATAATGCCAAGCGATAGGGAGCAAGGTATTTGTGCCATGGAGCTGTCCTTCAGGGAGATGCGCAGACCCAATGTCCACCACTAGAGCCACCAAGCACTTATCCGCCGCTCCCCGCAGGATGCTAGGCTCTGCTGGCATCGTCACTCTCCATCACCTTCCATAGCTCCACTGAACCTGCTGTGACCGACGATGCTTGTCGCCGTTTCTCCATCTTCACTGGAGTCCAAGCAAAAGCATCTTTGAAGCTACTACTTGGGCTCTCCATTTGTTCACTAGGTGGACAAATGAGAATCATCCTGATTCTCATTTGAGACTCATTGGGGTGTTATTTTCATGTGCATAGAGGGAAAAAACTCACTTGGCGGTCATTTTGCCCAAGCAAATTCTTTACTTTAATTCTTACTTAAATGTTTACTTTACTTTAATCCTTTAATTCTTTTTCTTTTTTCTTTATCGCTGGTGCGTTTGTGAATTGCATAGGGCCCATGGTCTTACAGCTACTCTTTAATCAAACTGTAATTTGATTAAAGAGTGAGAGTGGGCATGAATGAGAGTGGGCATGAATCACTCCACTCTTTATTACCAGGTTTTGTCTGACATTCAGGGTCAGTAAACAAATGTTTTACTTTGTGACCATCTCCCCTAGTCATGCTCATGGTGTTAATCGGCAGGGGCGCCGCGAGGCATAAAGCGAACCAAGCGGTCGCTTGGGGCCTCAAGATCTTAGGGGCCTTGGCGGCTCCGTGACGTCGGCGTGACGTCACTTTTTCCCCGCAGCCCCGCGGGGCTGGCACTGGCAGAGCAGAGCAGGGCTACGGGAAGATGGCCGCCGCCAAAGCCCTGCTCTGGAGACTATGTCTCCAGTACAGGGCTTCGGGTGGCCATCTTCCCGTAGCCCTGCATGAATCAGCGCGGGAGATTGGAGGAGGGAGCCAGGGAGGGAGCTCCGTGGGAACTGCGCGCCTGAGGAGCCGGTGTTCCAACATTTTAGCATACCCGACAGAATAGCATACAAATGCTACTGAGCATGTGCAAAGTCATGCAGGGCATACATTAACCCCATAATACCCATCAGCAGCATTAACCATTTCAACCCCAGTTAGCTGCCTGTGTGCTGATGTGCAATCTCCACTATCCAAGTGGACATAGAGTTAGAATAAAAAGTTGTCCGAGCGAAGCGAGGACCGAGCCCACAGCCCAGCGAGCGAAGCGAGCGGGCAAGGGGACACTGATTCTACTAACAAGGGGTATATCACTTTAAATGTATGCTATTCTGTCAATGTATGCTAGTTAGTTGGAACACCGGCCGGGAGAGGAGACGGGGAGAGAAGACTTCTGCCAGTGCCAGCCTGCCAGGTGAGTAAATTCTTTTCTTTTTGCAGCCCTAATTGCGATTGATTTCTGCTGAACTGAGCCCTAATTGCGTTTGATATCTGCTGAAAATGTGGCCCTAATTGCGATTGATTTTTGCTGAACTGTGCCCTAATTGCGTTTGATATCTGCTGAAAATGTGGCCCTAATTGCGATTGATTTCTGCTGAACTAACTGTGCCCTAATTGCGTTTGATATCTGCTGAAAATGTGGCCCTAATTGCGATTGATTTCTGCTGAACTGTGTCCTAATTGCGTTTGATATCTGCTGAAAATGTGGCCCTAATTGCGATTGATTTCTGCTGAACTGTGCCCTAATTGCGTTTGATATCTGCTGAAAATGTGACCCTAATTGCGATTGATTTCTGCTGAACTGTGACCTAATTGCGTTTGATATCTGCTGAAAATGTGGCCCTAATTGCGATTGATTTCTGCTGAACTGTGACCTAATTGCGTTTGATATCTGCTGAAAATGTGGCCCTAATTGCGATTGATTTCTGCTGAACTGTGCCCTAATTGCGTTTGATATCTGCTGAAAATGTGGCCCTAATTGCGTTTGATTTCTGCTGAACTGTGCCCTAATTGCGATTGATTTCTGCTGAACTGTGCCCTAATTGCGTTTGATATCTGCTGAAAATGTGGCCCTAATTGCGTTTGATTTCTGCTGAACTGTGCCCTAATTGCGTTTGATTTCTGCTGAACTGTGCCCTAATTGCGTTTGATATCTGCTGAAAATGTGGCCCTAATTGCGTTTGATTTCTGCTGAACTGTGCCCTAATTACGTTTGATTTCTGCTGAAAATGTGGCCCTAATTGCGTTTGATTTCTGCTGAACTGTGCCCTAATTACGTTTGATTTCTGCTGAAAATGTGCCCTAATTGCGTTTGATTTCGGCTGAAAATGTGCCCTAATTGCGTTTGATTTCGGCTGAAAATGTGTCCTAATTGCGTTTGATGTCTGCTGAAAATGTGCCCTAATTGCGTTTGATTTCTGCTGAAATGTGGCACAAATTGCGTTTTTATTTTCTGGTGTCTGGGGTAACTGTTGCTGCATTTATTATTTAATGGTCATAGTTGGCTATATTTGCTGTGCTACGGTTAAGCTTCGCCCATACAATGTCATGGCCACGCCCATCTTTCGGCGCGCTACGCGCGCCTCAATCACCCCCACATCAATTTTTCCCCGCAAACAGCCCGCCCCAATCCGCCCTCCTGCTCCACCCACATGTCATGGCCACGCCCACTTATGCGGGATAACCACACCCATTTTTCGCCGCGGCGCAGGATAGGGCCTCTTGCTACAGTCCGCTTGGGGCCACAAAAACCTTAGCCGCACCCCTGTTAATCGGCTTTAAATTTAAGTTAGTTTACAAGATTTATTTTAGTATTTGATGAATGTCAGAAGAAGCTGCTGTTGATTAGATCTGTTTACTCTAACCAGTATCAGTGTTAGATCAGATCTAGCTATTCCATTGGAAAAAGGATCACAGTACTATATACACTAATGCTAGGTACACATGATACAATTTTCTGGCAGATTTACCAATTTTTTCCAACATGTCCGATCTGAATTTCGATCGATTTTCCGATCGATTTTTGTTCCTTTTATGGAAATTGATCGGAAAATCAATCGAAATTCAGATCAGACATGTTGGAAAAAATCGATCTGGCAGGTAAATCTGCCAGAAAATTATATTGTGTGTACATAGCAAAACAGCATGTGCAAAGGGGACTAATTATACTCCTAACTTAAAGGACAACTTAAGTAAGAAGTATATGGACGATGCCATATTTATTTCCTTTTAAGCAATACCAGTTGCATGGCAGCCATTGTGTTCAATTTGGCTGCAGTAGTGTCTGAATTACACAAGAAACAAGCATGAAGTTGGGGTAATATGCAGAGCGCTCAACAATATCTGATATCTACTGAGCCCCTGATGAGTCATTGGACGAAACTAGTAGGGCGGTGCCAGGCAGAGTGAGGAGACGCCAGGATGAACTCAGTAGGATTTTATATGCGCATGAGAAGTTTTTAAATTTAAGTGCGCTACTTTTAACAGTTTTGAATAACAATGGATTTACACTATGTCAAGCCTGTTTTGAGTCATAGGCAAAGTGTGATATGGAGCAAGTGAATGCCATACTCACCAAAAAGCGCTGTTTGCTGACCTGCTTCTGGTTAGCAAGACAATCTGGTGAGAGGCTTGATTTATTATAAGGTGGTGGCACACTGGGTGCTTTGCTGTGTTACCGGGGAGCACTTAAGCTAGTGATCATACCCTGCTATAGCAGTATCACACTATTGCCATTCCATTTCCTTTACATGTGGGGAGTGATAAACCTAGAATATCTGGATTGTGGAAACCGGAATCTACTGGCTGGGCCAGAAGCGTTTTCTGCTGATTTTCATTTGATCAGCCATCTTATCTGGTGAGCGTAATCTAATACTATTAAAGGAATACTATCGATACCCAAGTGTTCTAAAATGACAGTGTGAAAATAATGTAAACATTTTCCTACTTTTCATGTTAAATATCAGAGGTAAAAACTGTAATTTATTGAGGGTAGGATTTAGCTATATTGGGACAAATCAATTGCAGAAGGGGTGTCTGCTTCAATGCACAGCCAGAGTTGCATATCAAACTACAGAAAGAAAATATCAAACATATCAAACTCTGAAAGCAAAAACAGAATTCGTTACATTTCCTCTGCTCTCTTCAGACACTTCAGTCAGAACACAGGACACAGGAGCTGCAGCTCTTCTCTGTCACACACAGAGCTACACATAGAGTTAACTGATCAAGTGTGAGGGGAATTTCCCCTCTCCTCATGGCTCAGTCAGCCGTCAGTTTTGGCGTCAGTAAACTTTGAATGTATTTTGCTAACAGTAAACAAAGAAGTTGCTACTAAAATGTATACACCAGTACTTAGCAGCACTTCCCAAACAATTCCTGTGTTAATTGAAAAAAATATGTGAATCGATAGTATTCCCTTAAGCTGGATGATGCCCGTGGAAAACTGAACATAGTGTCAAGAAGTCTGAAGGACTTTGTTCAGGGACTTTTTTTTTTTTTTTTTTTGTTCTTTTATACTTCATCTGTTTTGGCTTTTATTGTTTTCTTTATATTGATCCTATGAGGACATTCTAGGGATTGCATGCATATATGTAAACTGAGTTCAAAGTAGATATCAGATATTGTTGAGCGCTCGCTCTGCATATTACCCCAACTTCATTGATTATTCAAAGTGATACACACACTTTTTATGCAGGAGTGATCCAATAGAGCTAAACTAAAGTGTAGTAAAGTGATTAGTAATTTGATATTAGAACGAGGAGAGCATTTGTGGGCAACCTTTTCATTTAAAAGAAACAAGCATACAGCTAATCTTGTCAGATTTTACAAAAATGGCAGAAACACCTGATCTACTGCATGCTTGTTCAGGGGCTATGGTTAAATGTATTGAGGCAGAGGATCAACAGGACAGCCCAGCAACTGATATTGCTTAAAAGGAAATAAATATGGCAGTCTCCATATACCTCTCACTTCAATTGTCCTTAGGTACACAAATCTCTATCTGACCAACAGGGATGCAACCTCCATTGCCACATACCAGTATCCCATGCACTAGTTCAACATTTCTGCATTTCCTATGGATAGTCTGCTTTCCTCCTATATCCCAAAAACATTCTGATTATATTGTTGTCAACCTCCCCCCCCCTCTCCTCCAAAATCCGTTGAGGGACAATTGGTGACATACCTACCTACTCTGTAAAAGTGCTGGGGAAAATGCCAGTGCTATATAGATCAATAATAATAATAAATGGAGTAGGATCACCACTGAAAACCTTCCAAATTATAACATAAATATTACTTACTAGTAGACCCAAGCCCATTTAAAAACGGGCTCTAGGTCTTTTTCTGGCCGCCACCAGTGCGCGCCCTCCGTGCGCACCTCGCACGCAACTGCCAAGCGCTGCGCGCGCGCCCGCCAAGCACGCCCGCACCCACCCACCTCGCTTACCCGCCCGCAACCCGCCCACCTCGCTCCCTGGTCCCGTCCAGCTGTCCGTTACTGCGCACATGCGCAGTAACGAAGAACCTGGGACACAGGGACAGCTGCTGGACGCAGCGACAGTTAGGGTTTTATTATAGAGGATAGTTTTGTCATTTGTCAGTTGAATGTGCTTTTTGATCATTTCTTTTTTGTTATGAAAAGTTATTTCAGCTCCATAATATTTCACTCTTCTTTATTCCCTTTCAGAGCCACATTAGTGAGTCTCTCGCAGAGATTGATGAGGTGTTAAGATTATTTCCTGACTATAAAAATTACACTGAGGTGTATGGAAGAAATAAGCTTCTGACACATAAAGTGAGTTTTTAAAAATGTAGAAGAAAGTACAGAGTACATTTCCCCAGCAATGCTGCAGCAGATTGTCAGAGAGTACAGAGTACATTTTCCCAGCAATGCTGCAGCAGATTGTCAGAGAGTACAGAGTACATTTTCCCAGCAATGCTGCAGCAGATTGTCAGAGAGTACAGAGTACATTTTCCCAGCAATGCTGCAGCAGATTGTCAGAGAGTACAGAGTACATTTTCCCAGCTATGCTGCAGCAGATTGTCAGAGAGTACAGAGTACATTTTCCCAGCAATGCTGCAGCAGATTGTCAGAGAGTACAGAGTACATTTTCCCAGCAATGCTGCAGCAGATTGTCAGAGAGTACAGAGTACATTTTCCCAGCTATGCTGCAGCAGCTTGTCAGAGAGTACAGAGTACATTTTCCCAGCAATGCTGCAGCAGATTGTCAGAGAGTACAGTGTACATTTTCCCAGCAATGCTGCAGCAGCTTGTCAGAGAGTACAGAGTACATTTTCCCAGCAATGCTGCAGCAGCTTGTTAGAGAGTACAGAGTAAATTTTCCCAGCAATGCTGCAGCAGATTGTCAGAGAGTACAGAGTACATTTTCCCAGCAATGCTGCAGCAGATTGTCAGAGAGTACAGAGTACATTTTCCCAGCAATGCTGCAGCAGATTGTCAGAGAGTACAGAGTACATTTTCCCAGCAATGCTGCAGCAGATTGTCAGAGAGTACAGAGTACATTTTCCCAGCTATGCTGCAGCAGATTGTCAGAGAGTACAGAGTACATTTTCCCAGCAATGCTGCAGCAGATTGTCAGAGAGTACAGAGTACATTTTCCCAGCAATGCTGCAGCAGATTGTCAGAGAGTACAGTGTACATTTCCCCAGCAATTCTGCAGCAGATTGTCAGAGAGTACAGAGTACATTTTCCCAGCAATGCTGCAGCAGATTGTCAGAGAGTACAGAGTACATTTTCCCAGCAATGCTGCAGCAGCTTGTCAGAGAGTACAGAGTACATTTTCCCAGCAATGCTGCAGCAGATTGTCAGAGAGTACAGAGTACATTTTCCCAGCAATGCTGCAGCAGCTTGTCAGAGAGTACAGAGTACATTTTCCCAGCAATGCTGCAGCAGCTTGTCAGAGAGTACAGAGTAAATTTTCCCAGCAATGCTGCAGCAGATTGTCAGAGAGTACAGAGTACATTTTACCAGCAATGCTGCAGCAGATTGTCAGAGAGTACAGAGTACATTTTCCCAGCAATGCTGCAGCAGATTGTCAGAGAGTACAGAGTATATTTTCCCTGCAATGCTGCAGCAGATTGTCAAAACTACCTTATGTGAATTAAGCGATACTTGAACTTTACGAATAAAAATTTGGATAGAAAGCTTTAGCACATTAATTATAGTAAAAGTGTACAAAATTGGGCTTGTAATTTTATAGGCAGTAGATTTGTTCCAGATCAACCATTTAGATTTTTGAAGTGCCATAACTATGTTGGATAGTATTTTATTATATAGCATTTTAGCATATTTTCTTTGGCCATTGCCACCTAGTGGTTGATGGACTAAATGGTCTCGGAGCCCTTATTTCCATGAGGCTGCATGCTGTTTCATTCAATGATTACTAATTGTGGAATTACCTGTCCATTCATAAATGTTCCTTTTTCCAAAATTGACTTTCAATTTGCAACCTTTACAAATTTCATTAGGAGAATTTATTCCCCTGGTCTTACATTCAGTTGCTCTTGAGGAAGAGAACACTATTTATTGAAACACATAGAGCTGAATACTGTCTACATTGTATATCATACTTTCTCCATCCTTGGTTGTCCATGTCGCAGACCTCTTTAATGTTTTATACAGAACAATACTTATATATAGGAGGCGTGTTCTGAATAGGGGTGCATTGGTTGTCCTGGTGGTCTTTTTAAAGAGAGTCTGAAGCGAGAATAAATCTCGCTTCAAACCTCATAGATAGCAGGGGCATGTGTGCCCCTGCTAAAACGCAGCTATCCCGTGGCTTAACGGGGGTCCCTTCACCCCCAAATCCCCTCCGTGCAGCTGGGGAGCGCTTCCGCATTGGGGCAGGGCTAACCGCCGCAGCCCTGCCTCATGCGCGTCTATCAGACGCGTACCTCCGCCTCTCCCCCGCCCCTCTCAGTCTTCCTTCACTGAGAGGGGTGGGGCAGAGGCGGCGATGCGCGTCTGATAGACGCGACTAGAGGCAGGGCTGCAGCCATTAGCCCTGCCTCCAGGAAGGAGATTTCACGACCAACTTTGCGACCAAGTCTTGCGGGGGTGGGTTTGGGGGTGAAGGGACCCCCGTTTAGCCGCGGGATAGCGGCGTTTTAGCAGGGGCACACATGCCCCTGCTAACTATGAGCTCTGAAGCGAGATTTATTCTCGCTTCAGAGTCTCTTTAAATATGTATAAAGTTTTAACATATTTGTCAGAGCTAGTAATCACTCTATCCCCACTGTAGTCTTGTTTAGGCCTCTATTCAATAATGTAATACTGATTTATCCAATTAGTTCTGTCTATAAGGTACCCCATTCGGCCATTCTTGTCTTAGCAAGTGATGGACTAGATGGTTGGTTCCTCAAGTGGGTGGGCCTTTTTTCCATGACAGGGCTGGGCAAGCTCAATATTTATGTGTGTTTATATCCTTCCATCCTAGACAGTAATGGCACATGGCTGCTATCTCTCTAATGAAGAGCTACTTGTTTTTAAAGAAAAAGGAGCTGCATTATCACATTGTCCAAATTCAAATATTTCGTAAGTTTAAGTCAAAATATATTTCAGAAGTACACTAACAAAATTGAATAAAATATAAACCGCTTATTTTTCTCACAGTAATCCGTGTGCCTCATACCGCATCAATCTCCTGCCATTGCTTACTGCTCAGATTTAAACTAAGCTTATTCTGCAATAATTGGAGTATGCTCGTATTTATGTCTTTTGCCAGGTCGCTTTGCATTTACAATCACATTTTTGCCGGTATTCAATAGAATTGTGCACATGTATTTTTATGAAAGCATGCATAAGTGCTGTGGAAGTGCAAAGACAAATGCATGCACCAGATGAGAGCTGCACATAGTGTGAGAAAGCACAAGAAAAATATACAAAATTATTCCAGAAAGGCTTGACTATTAATAATGCAATAATCATCACTAGTTTTGCCCACAGAAAGGGCTGTCATAGAGATCCGAGAAGCCACTGATTTTTTTCTTGATTACTCGTTCTTTTCTTTTAACAGCAGTCTATACACAGGCATCAACACAGCTGATCTGACAGTTTTCCAATGCATCTCCCTGCTCCCATCATAGCCTCCTCTTCTGCCACTCAGGCTCAGCTCACTCTAGGTCTGGTGTCCAGCATTTTGATGGAACGGGCAGTGGACTCCAAAGGGATGGAATAAGCCTGTCCATCTGTTTCTATGGGCTGCTTTACACCAAGTGACGTAGCTAAAGAGCTTTGAGCCCCAGTGTAAATTTTACATTGGGGCCCCTAATCGATCTGTACATAACAATTCATATGGCATAACAAAACCTGCCAAGGACATCCACATTATGAAAGGTATAAGCAAAGGGGAATGGTTTGTTAAAGAGAATCTGTATTGTTAAAATCGCACAAAAGTAAACATACCAGTGCGTTAGGGGACATCTCCTATTACCCTCTGTCACAATTTCGCCGCTCCCCGCCGCATTAAAAGTAGTCAAAAACAGTTTTAAAAGTTTGTTTATAAACAAACAAAATGGCCACCAAAACAGGAAGTAGGTTGATGTACAGTATGTCCACACATAGAAAATACAGCCATACACAAGCAGCTTTCCTTTTGAATCTCAAAAGATCATTTGTGTGTTTACCTTCTGTCCCCTGCAGCTCTCATGCACTGAACATTACAGGCTTCCTGCAGACAGCTCTGCCTGTGCCTGTGTTTGTAATTCCTCAGTATGTGTCAGCCAGCTCCTTTCACAGCCTAACAGAGGAGGATTTTTATCCAGCTCTCTTTCACTGATAAGCAGAGACGCTGCTGGCTTATGTAAATAACACACACACTGGAGTGTGCATAGAGGGGCCTGGAGGGGGACATACATAGCAGATCAGCACGGAAGAGTTGGCCGCCCTCCAGATACAGGACGACAAGTCCGACAGGGGAAAGATACATTGATTTATTACAGAGAGGGTGATAGTAGAAAGTGCTGCAGTAAGCCAGAGCACATTAGAATATGTTTAGGAACTTATAGGATGGTAGAACAAAGCATGACATTTTTGATACAGAGTCTCTTTAATGATTACCACTATGCAAAGCATATATTGAAGTGATAATTACCAGCACAGTACCATTGAAGAGCTAATGCTGTGGTTGAGGGCTGGCCCCTGGTGGGCCTCTCTGGTCCAAGGGCCCCGGTGCGGTCGCACCCTCTGCCTCCCCTATTACTACACCACTGTTCACACCTATCTGTTTGTATTGAGTTTGTTTCTGACAAAACCTGACCTGTATGATTTTTTCAAACAGTGGACAGTGTTAATTAATCCAATTACTGGTATGAATCTGCACCAGAGTGACAGTGGACCTGTGCCAATACAGCAAATCCATACAGTACAGATATGATTCTGTTCTGGCTGGGTCTATTATAGTGCAAACTAAACATCACGGTGTATCACACCAAAACTCAGATGTCTCTCAGATGATTTGGCTGCACAGCAAATTAATTTGCCCGTTTGAATACTGCTAACAAAGTTAGTGCTACAACTGAGGACTTTAGCATGAACTGTAAGCATTGTAACTGTAATTTGAAACTCCTATGAAACAATTCATTTGTCAAATTAAGTTGGTGAGATCTATTCACATTTATGACTTATTGCGTTTAGATTGTGTAGCGGTCATCTTGATGTGAGAAATGTACTAAAGCACAAGGTTAAACTGGGTCTCGGAACAGGTAAGCTAAATGCATTTCATGATTTTGATTTCACTACTGCTCTTTAGGCCTCATTCAGATAAACACAAATGACAGGTGTCCACATTGGCAACCACCACTAACCATGGTAGTACATTGCTACAACCACACCCACTATAGCTCAGCTCTCACAGGGCATTTATACTGAAATCATTAAAATAGACAACTGACAAACACTGTGCTTGTGGTGTTTTGTTTTTTTTTACTATGTGGCTAACACAATGCTAAACAATTTTACTTCTAAACACCTAAGTGAACTGTCAGGTCCCATTGAGCGATATGCTGCTTGCTTTACCAGCGGACAAAGCAGTGGTTTCTTTATTGGTATTGAAGGAACACATTCCAAACGATCTAATGCTACATGTCCTTTTAGCTACCCTTTCGTGGCACTTTTGTGGAAAGAGTGTTATTTACAGTATGTCACCAAATAGTAAGGACTCCTTCTCATGATATCTACACCACATAGAAACTGATAACTAATAACTGTTCCCCCCTTCCAGCTGTAGCTGAACTGTGCTGGATGACAAGCTTCCTTCATCTCTGGATATGAGCACATCTATAGATACTGATATTGGTTAAATAAGCTTAGGAATAAGTCTATGTTCCCATGCTTGTCCATTACCATAGGCACTCGGCAACTAGATAAGTGGAGCCTGTTATCCCTCTAACCAAGCCTGGCTAATTGTCAGGGAAATCCACTGAGTCACTCTATCTAGACTCTACACAATCATAATAATAATTCCAATACTTTATTAGCACTTTTCTCCTACCAGACTCAAAGCGCTTACGAGGCAGCCACTAGAGCACACTCAGTAGGCAGTCTTGCCCAAACATGAGGGGACCGTGAGAGGAACCCGAAGGCTCTATATAGGACCCAGAGCCTTCCCTCTCCAATCTTTCAGTTGACATTCACTTTAAAATTCTTGTATACAAAAGAGTAGCTGTGAGTAGATGGGAGATAATTTCAGTAGTAGGTTAGAGTTGCATTTGGGATGCTATCTTAAAATGAATTAAACTACAGTAGGTATGGAGACTGGTGAGACCTTAATGGTAAGCTTGAATTGTATCCAATGTGTGATAGGTAACCAGTGGAGCGATTGACTAAAGGGGCCCATACACTCAGTCGATTAGCGGACGATCGATCTAAATCGATCGATCCATCGATCACAAATCGATTGCCTGATCAATCAATTTGTGGCCGATTTCGATCGATTTCATTCGATCTGACATGCTGGAAAATCTAGGTCGATCTGATGAGATTGATTATCAATTTGCATTGGACCTAATGGAAATCTGATGGCAAAAAAATGCCATCAGATCGATTTTCCTACTGAAATCTATTGGAAATCTGTTCGTAGTAAAAAATGTTCCTAAACACATCAGATAGATCAGAAAATGTATCTGATGATCTATCTGCTGCTAATCTAACACGTGTATGGCCACCTTAAAGGAGTTATCAGGCAAATCGTGTAAAATTAGCTTTACTCACCTGGGGCTTTCTCCAGCCCCTTGCTGCTGACTGTCCCACTGCTGTCAATCATGGCCACGTGGGCCGCGGGGAACTGCGCAGTTCGCTGCGGCCCACGTGGCCATGATTGACAGTGGCGCTAGGCGCAGCCGCAGTAAGGCCGGCCCCGCGGTCGGCCTGAATACCGACCACGGAGACCAGGGTAGCGGCGGGGAGCAGAGTGGTCGGCGTGGGACAGTCGGCAGCAAGGGGCTGGAAAAAGCCCCAGGTGAGTAAAGCTAATAAGAAATGTAATTCTGGATGCATTGGAGTAGAGAGGAGATATACAAATTACACATATGGAATATGAGGAGGCCATGCACTATTTTGTTTGCTTTTATTCTTGGATCATTTGCATTTTCTGTAAATGTTAGATCACAGCACATCAAATTCAGGTACCTGGATTTATCAGTTTTCTGGAGTGGATTTTTTTTTAATTTAGGTTTGTTGGCTTATCTAACTGTATGCTACTGTGACCTAACAGATATCGCTGGAGGATACTCCATATCCCTCCTGGACTCAATCCGTAAGGCAATTGAAACGTCAAAGATTATTTTTATGGAGAAACAAAAGAAACAGGTGGAGGGCAATGAAATAGACACATTCCAGAAGATGAAAATAGAAACAAATGCAATAAACTCAAATGCTAAAAATGAAATAGTAGAGAAGGAAGCAAGCTATAAGGTTTTAAGTATTAATGAGGCTTTCTGGCTTGCAACTCTTGGAGGAAGTGAAGGTCAGTATTAACTAAAAACAAACCCTTGCCTTATGGATGCTGTGAAAAATGATATTGCATATACAACATCATATCAAAAATGATATACTCAAAGAAGTTAATAAATGTTAGTTCCCAAAAGCAAAATCTCAATAGGTGCCCATAGTTTATGACAGGGGCCCTCCAACAGTTTAGATAAGGGTTTGATTCGCAATCTTTGAAACTTTTGGGGGCCAGGCTTTGTGGAAAGAGAGAAATCGCCCCAAAAATTATAATTTCTGCACCTAGGTCATGTAGGTCCTGTATGTTGTAACTACTGCGCCTAGTTCATGCACGCCAAACTCTGGACAGCAGGCTAAATCTGGCCGCAGAGTTAACAAATATGGCCTGCAAGTGGTTTCCCAAATTTGTATTATGTTTGGCCCACTTTGGACAACTAGGGAAGCTATTGAAGGTGAAGCCAGGGAAGTCGTATGAGGGAGGGAGGAGGAGCACTAGACACCAGGGAACTGTGTAGCAGAGGGAGACAGGGTCACTAGACTGAGTCAGGCAAAAACAGTGCTGGAAATATGGGTGCCGCGATAGGCAGTAATGTGAATTGTGGCTATAGCTGATTATGCCTAGAGAGGTGCTCAGTCAGTAATAATGATTAAAACAGTGTAATTCGGCTGCCTGCAAAAGATAGAAACTGAATTACATCTTTACCCAGTGTCAATGGGAGCCTGGAGGGGGAGTAGTAATTAACGTCGCAGGGACTTTTGCAGGAGTCGGGTGAGACATTTTTCAGCTTTACCCTGCTCCCAAATTTCCCGGCAACTTAATAACTTGTGTGCCACTAGACACCATGGAAACTGTATAGGGGAGGGGGGTAACTAGACACTAGGGAACTGTATAGCGGAGGGAGGAGGGACCACTAAACACCAGGGAATTGTATTGGGGTTGGAGGATCACTAGACACCAAGGAACTGTATAGAGGAGGGAGGTGGCATTAGACACCAGGGAACTGTATAGAGGAGAAAGGAGGGTACTAGACACCAGGGAACTGTATAGGGGAGGGAGGGGCAGCCGATAAATATCAGAGAACTTTATAAGGGAGGGAGGTGGCCACTAGACATTGAGATTGGTCAGCAACTTGGTCCCAGTGTTCAATTTTGTCCCACTTTGTATTTAAATTTGACACCCCTGACTTAGGTATGCTATAATTGTTCTGTTGAATCAACTAAAATGTGTCCTCCGTTAATTCCAGTCACTATGTCCCCTACATTAAGGCAGAGAGCACCCATAAAATCGTGCATGTTTTGATGCACATGTCAAAACATTCACTTCTGCACTGGCCATTGTAGTTGAAGGCCCGCTCAGGAATTGCATGTCGCTTGCTTTCGATCACTTTTTGCATTCACTTTTTTACTGTGATGTTAAATTGCACAGCAGTTTGCTTCTTCCCACAGGGCATACAAGTTTCTGAATTAAATATACTGCGTCATAAAATATGAAAACATTGTGCATTGCAACGCAATCTGAAAAAATTGTGAATGATCACGGAAAATCGTGGGCCGAAAAAACATGTTTGCAAATACAGAATGAATGCAGAGCACCATAAACCCCCGCAAACACCCACAAAATTGCTAATGCAAGTGTGCTTCCAAACTAATACAGATATCATATCCATCATATTGTTAATGTTTTGCACCATGCCAAAAGTTATAAAGGAAATGTATGTGTGTGTCTATATTAGTACACACACATATACATGCGCAATATTTCATGCTTTCCTCCTCAGAATGGAGTTTAAGACTTTGTAACATCTTGAAAAGTGTACTACAGAGGTTTATACTTTGTATTGTGATAGTACTGCTTTTATTATGGGATGAGAATACTAATAATTTTTTATTGCATACAAATTTAAAGCAAACTAATATGCAGCTTGGTATTGGGCCAGCCTAAATTGTCAGAGAGTACATTTAGCCCATTAAATTTGCATGCAAGCTGGAAATATTAGCATCTCGTTGAACAACACTTGTACTGGTCAGTGTTACTATTGCTAACACACACACACATTTATAAAAGTGTACCCATGCTTACATTCAGGGCCAGACAGAGGCTTGGGAGGCAATAGCCTCTGGCTGCACAGCCCTGAGGATGCCTGTGTCCACTGAGTGCCCTTCCTTGCCAGAGTATGTGGAGTGAGCTGGAACAGTTAACTGTCTTGACGCTACTGGAATCCTTCTTAACCCTTTTACTAGGTCACATTTACATCTGACCTGTAGATGGAACTCTGCTACTTGCATTTCTAATAAGATGATCTGTACTGCTGTGGGTTGTTGGTTCCTGTCTAGGCATGCTGGAAACAGCAGTACACTGTTTGGTGAGCAGCACACCCCAAACTCCTTTTCACTCACTTTAGGGTACATACACACAGCATACAAATGTCTTTAGCTGCGAGGCAGGAACTAAAGACAGATGATTGCAAGGTGCGGTTTTAAATGACAATTTGCACCAGCAACAATTGTACACATGCGACAACATACTGAGTGATGTCACAACGGAAGCAGTCTGCCACGGACTTGTAAAGTGATCAACGTCGTCTGCTTCCAAGCTATCCACAAGACGAACTCTAAATTGCGCGATGGTTTGCACTACAAAAGTTGTGCGTGATCAGACGGCTTGATCTCTTGTGCTAGGGCTTGTCGGCAGACAGTCTTTGTCACGCGCTGCCAATTCATGAAGTATTTGTTGCACACAACCTCCTCCGTTGCCTGTTTTGAGAGACATTTGTATGGGCCTTTAAGCAGACACACCCAACTCAGCTACATCTGAAGAGTATTGTTTATACTTTAACCTAACGTTAAAGAGAATCTGTATTGTTAAAATCGCACAAAAGTAAACATACCAGTGCGTTAGGGGACATCTCCCATTACCCTCTGTCACAATTTCGCCGCTCCCCGCCGCATTAAAAGTAGTCAAAAACTGTTTTAAAAAGTTTGTTTATAAACAAACAAAATGGCCACCAAAACAGGAAGTAGGTTGATGTACAGTATGTCCACACATAGAAAATACATCCATACACAAGCAGGCTGTATACAGCCTTACTTCTGAATCTCAAGAGATCACTTGTGTGTGTTTACCTTCTGTCCCCAGCTTCTCTCATGCACTGAACATTACAGGCTTCCTGCAGACAGCTCTGCCTATGTCGGTTAATTCCTCAGTATGTGACAGACCAGCTCCTTTCACAGCCTCCAGAGGAGGATTTTTATCCAGCTCTCTTCTATCACTGATAAGATAGCAGAGAAGCTGCTGGCTTATGTAAATAAAACACACACTGGAGTGTGCATAGAGGAACAGTTCAACACTGAAGAACTTGGCAGCCTTCCAGACACAGGCCGACAAGTCTGACAGGGGAAAGATACATTGATTTATTACAGAGATGGTTATAGTAGAAAGAGCTGCAGGAAGCCAGAACACATTAGAATAGGTTTAGGAACTTGTAGGAAGGTAGAAAAAACGTTGTAATTTTTGTTACAGAGTCACTTTAAATGTCATTAGACATTTATATTACATATATGTGTGTTTTGAAAATATTAACAGAAATCATTTTCTTGATTTTATTCATAGCTCTGAGTATTGATCACATAGTTGGAAATTTTCAAGTTAACAAGGAATTTGATGCATTGCGAATCAACCTTGAAGCCCTCAACAGCCCCTTTGAAGTGTTTTCTGATATCTCAAAAGAGGTACCATTAACAATTAAGATTACATTTGGCTAAAACTGGTCTTGTGTAGATAAAAATAAAGACACCACCATCACCATCACCAAAATGTTACAGCTTCTTCTTCTTCAAAAAAAATCCCCACCAAATGTAATAGCTTCATACTGGTAATTGTGATATACATTCCCTATTTATACCTTCAAACATCAAAGAATATCGTCTTCTCAAAATGCCTTTCATCCATGGTGCAGCTTCAGGCATTGAAATCTGACTAATTCTGGGAACACACCATGCAACTTCCATCTTCCAGTCCGAATGACGGGAATTGGACGATTATTTCCGACCTGTCCGATCTGTTTCTGTTTCTGATGTTATAATCGGAAAATTGATCCTTTTTCGATTGGGAACAGTTTGGACATGTACACATGATACAACTTCCAATCATATTACCTGGCGATCGGACAGGAAATTATATTGTGTGTTCCCATCATTAAAGAGACACTGAATCGAAAAAAAAAAATATGATATAATGATTTGTATGTGTAGTACCAAACACACAGGAGAAACTCACTTCCCAAACAGTTCTCTGCTGCTTATATAGAGCCTGCAGGCTGCTTGTAAGCCAATCAAGAAGTGCACATACACATGACACCTAGTCTGCAGTGATTGATTCAAACAGAAGCTGAGCTACTCAGCTAGTCATAGGAGAGGGTTTCAGTTCCATATAGACAATGGCTATATGGCCAGCAGGGGGCACCAGCGTGCAGGATATACCCTCTCATCTGCCCCCCTCCTAACTAAACTGCATGGGAATCTATATTAAAATTTAAAAACAATAATGGTGCACAAGCCAGCCTGGGGCCCCAGGAACTCTCACTGCCCGGGGCCCCAGAACCAGCATGCAACACCATATGTGAGCGCAGCCAAGCCCTGGATCTGCCACACCCAGGAGCTTGTCCCCAACTGCTCTGAAACTTACCAAACACACAGGAGAAACTCACTTCCCAAACAGTTCTCTGCTGCTTATATAGAGCCTGCAGGCTGCTTGTAAGCCAATCAAGAAGTGCACATACACATGACACCTATCTCTGCAGACTAGGTGTCATGTGTATGTGCACTTCTTGATTGGCTTACAAGCAGCCTGCAGGCTCTATATAAGCAGCAGAGAACTGTTTGGGAAGTGAGTTTCTCCTGTGTGTTTGGTAAGTTTCAGAGCAGTTGGGGACAAGCTCCTGGGTGTGGCAGATCCAGGGCTTGGCTGCGCTCACATATGGTGTTGCATGCTGGTTCTGGGGCCCCGGGCAGTGAGAGTTCCTGGGGCCCCAGGCTGGCTTGTGCACCATTATTGTTTTTAAATTTTAATATAGATTCCCATGCAGTTTAGTTAGGAGGGGGGCAGATGAGAGGGTATATCCTGCACGCTGGTGCCCCCTGCTGGCCATATAGCCATTGTCTATATGCAACTGAAACCCTCTCCTATGACTAGCTGAGTAGCTCAGCTTCTGTTTGAATCAATCACTGCAGACTAGGTGTCATGTGTATGTGCACTTCTTGATTGGCTTACAAGCAGCCTGCAGGCTCTATATAAGCAGCAGAGAACTGTTTGGGAAGTGAGTTTCTCCTGTGTGTTTGGTAAGTTTCAGAGCAGTTGGGGACAAGCTCCTGGGTGTGGCAGATCCAGGGCTTGGCTGCGCTCACATATGGTGTTGCATGCTGGTTCTGGGGCCCCGGGCAGTGAGAGTTCCTGGGGCCCCAGGCTGGCTTGTGCACCATTATTGTTTTTAAATTTTAATATAGATTCCCATGCAGTTTAGTTAGGAGGGGGGCAGATGAGAGGGTATATCCTGCACGCTGGTGCCCCCTGCTGGCCATATAGCCATTGTCTATATGCAACTGAAACCCTCTCCTATGACTAGCTGAGTAGCTCAGCTTCTGTTTGAATCAATCACTGCAGACTAGGTGTCATGTGTATGTGCACTTCTTGATTGGCTTACAAGCAGCCTGCAGGCTCTATATAAGCAGCAGAGAACTGTTTGGGAAGTGAGTTTCTCCTGTGTGTTTGGTAAGTTTCAGAGCAGTTGGGGACAAGCTCCTGGGTGTGGCAGATCCAGGGCTTGGCTGCGCTCACATATGGTGTTGCATGCTGGTTCTGGGGCCCCGGGCAGTGAGAGTTCCTGGGGCCCCAGGCTGGCTTGTGCACCATTATTGTTTTTAAATTGTATGTGTAGTACAGCTAAGAAATAAAACATTAGCAGCAGAGACACAAGTCTAATATTGTTTCCAGTACAGGAAGAGTGAAGAAACTCCAGTTGTTATCTATGCAGAAGAGCCATTGAGCTGCACGGCTTTCAAAGTCGCAGAGAGCTCTGTCTTCTGAAGCTTGTTATCTCAACTGTCAGTCATTGTATTCTCTTTTTCTCTCCAGAGGACAGTTCAAAAGTCACTGGCCTGCTCTGTAAAATCATTTATAATGCTGAGTAGTGTGTAAACTGCAAATATTAGAGAATGATGCAATGTTATAAAAAACACTAGCTGAAAATAAAAATATGAGAATATTTTCTTTGCTACTAATGTTCTAGTAATTATCTACACAACCAATTCATTATATCATCTTTTTTTTTTTTTTTTTTGCTTCAGTGTCTCTTTAAGGCTACTGAATTATTTCAAGGTTACACTAATGCTTACAAAGAAGATATAAACAGATTGAGGCTTTAGATATAGAAATTTAGCATCTTCCTTTAGAAGTTTCAGCTCCTGCTCAACTCAATCTCATTTTAAATTATGTTTTGTATACTAGACAAAAACCATCTGTAACATCTGAATGTGAATTAATTGTGTCTCCAGTTCTTATGTCAAATCACAATACAGGTATTCCCCCAGCTGCCTATACACCACGGGCCGATTCCCAATCGACTCAGCATGAAATCTTTCAGGAATTAGACTCATGATGCCGCCTCACTGTCCCCCGTCTGCGTTCCCCCCAAATGTTTTATGTCCCCCCCCCCCCCCCTCCTGGTGCCCATGTGTAAAGATTCGTTATTCATCTGCCATACTTTCGCATTGGCGATCCAGGTGGCTGCCGGCATTATGGGACACGTGTAACATCACACACGTGCCCTGCATGCTATATGCAGGTTGTCACGTGGGACCTAAATGCAGAAGTACGGCAGATAAGGACACCGGAAGGGGGGGGGGGGGGAAGCGAAGCATAACCAGGGATCTTGTCAGTCCAGGTTTTCTTCAGCAGAGACTAACTACCTAGGTGTCAGATGGAACTTAGGAGCCTGGACTATGTCTTCATAGCTCCCTCCAAATTAGACCTAATTGCTGCATTGTAGTCATATAAAAACACAAGACATTAGCAAAGTATTGATCTTATAACAACGATTAATAAGAAATGTGATAAGCTAAAATTGAATTTCTTTGCAAGAACAAAGCTATGTGTAAAAGTTTAGCTATTTAGCAACAACATATTGCGAATACTACCGGTATATGCAATGTTCTACTTTGTTCTTTGTTTGTAGTATATATTTTTCACTGAATGTTCGATTCAAAGACAATTCTATCGGTACAATATAACGCTTATGCTGTAACTGTCTTCTAGCAAGTACCAATACAAATTTGAAATTGTAAAACACAAGATACAAATAGAAAAATGTCTTCACATGACTAAATTACTTTTATCTATTTTTTTTAAGGAAATGGTCCAGAGATTCCTCTTTCTTGGTATGTAATATAGTATGTGTAAAAAAAAGAAAAAAGAAAAAAAAAAGATTTTGCTGTTATGTTTTTTGTTGTTGTTGTTGTTACTCTTAACACCAGTGTGTGTTTTCAGGTGATGACAGGAACATCACGGCTGTTTATGTGGCTGGAAGACGTGTGATGCCTTTACCCAGCAATGCATAGTGGGGTTTAACTTGGGGACCATTAGGGACTATCTGGAAATACTGTGCCTCTATTTTCTTAACATTGCTGTTATTCTTGTATTAAAACCTTCAAAATCACTTTCAGTTACTTCCAGACTATCAGATTTTCTCCTCTTTCCTGGGTTTGGCAAGCTCCTGTTAAGTTAAAATGTACTTTATTTCTTAAAGTGGACCTGAACTCAGAACTTCCTTTCTGCTCTAAAAGATAAGCAACGGCATAATCTTTGAGGGCTCGTTCCCACTATCGCGAATCTGCATGCGTCCAACGCATGCAGATCCGCACATGTAATGCAAGTGGATGGGCCTGTTTCCACTGTAGCGTTGTTGAGGTGCGTTTTTTTCAGCGGTAAAAAAAACGCACAAAAGAGCCAACGATTTCGCCTGCGTCGGGAATCCGTGCGAATCGCCGCTAATGTATTTAATAGTAAAAACGCATGCGTTTGTTACATGCGTTTTTACCCGCGATTTCGCGTGCGATTTCGCACCTTTTTCAATTTTATTTAGCCCTGGCAGTGTCATGGTTAATTTCGCATGGCACCCTGCCATGCGAAATCGCATGCGAAATCGCGGGTAAAAACGCATGCGGAAACGCATCCGCATGCGTTTTTACAAGCGTCGGAATGCGGCCGAAATCGCGTCGCAACAGTGGGAACGAGCCCTGAAGAAAAACATTTATTTGCTACAGCTGATACAAATCCTGCAATAAATCTGCAGTGTGTCCACTTCCTGCTTTCATGGAAGCAGGGTTAACATCATGTGTTTACACATTAGCTGCTCTGCCAAGGCTGCTGGTATCCCTGTGCTGACACAGCTGATAGATCAAATTACAGTTGTGATTAGTCACAGATGAGGGAAATTAGACAGGCTAAACTCTTTAAATACATACAGGATGCATTTTCCTTTTGTTTTCTTTTTGTCCTGTGCAAGAGTTCAGGTCCATTTTAACCTTGCTGTAGCTGTTGAGTTTCATTTAAAATGTACCTTGCACTGTAGTGGGAAATATGCCTCACTACAGAAATATGCAATACAAGTGTAAACCTGCACACAAACAATGATTTGCACAATGCATACATCAAGGAAAAATGCTGTTACAATATTTTGTCTGTTTCAAGCTTATTAAATTAAATTACTATTTCCGCAGAACAAAGTTGCCAAACCATTTTTGTCTAATGACCGTTACTCTTCAACTTTCATAAGTGATTTTGCATTACTTGGTTTTACTTTAAAGAGTAACTGTTAGCCCAAAAAATCAAATTTAAATCTCTATTGCAATGTGTTAAATAGTTTGTAAGGGAGCCAAAAAGGCAATGCTGAAGTTAAAAAGCAATCTAATTTTTTTACTGTGTGGCTATCATTCAGCCTTTTCTCCAAGCTCCTAAGGAGGACGCAAAGCCGCATAACAGATACTGCAGAGCATGCAGAGCATGCCCATGTCTGCCCGACCCCCCTCTCCCCCCCAGGACCAGGTGCCGATGTCTGCCCGACCCCCTCTCCCCCCCCAGGACCAGGTGCCGATGTCTGTCCGCTCCACCCCCAACCCGCCCCCCCCCCAAGAGCCGATGTCTGTCCGACCCCCCAGGACCAGGTGCCGATATCTTCTCACCCCAAACAGCTGACACGGAGAGAGAGCGGGAGCGGAGTACATCTACACACTTCCAGCGCCGCCACCGTGCATCTCTCTCCTGCTCGTGATTCTCTCACATGTGACTCGGCGGCGGCTGCTCTGCGGTGGCGGCGCTGGAAGTGTGTAGATGTACTCCGCTCCCGCTCTCTCTCCGTGTCAGCTGTTTGGGGTGAGAAGATATCGGCACCTGGTCCTGGGGGGTCGGACAGACATCGGCTCTTGGGGGGGAGCGGACAGACATCGGCACCTGGTCCTGGGGGGGGAGAGGGGGTCGGGCAGACATCGGCACCTGGTCCTGGGGGGGAGAGGGGGGTCGGGCAGACATCTGCAGTATCTGTTATCCGGCTTTGCGTCCTCCTTAGGAGCTTGGAGAAAAGGCTGAATGATAGCCACACAGTAAAAAAATTAGATTGCTTTTTAACTTCAGCATTGCCTTGTTGGCTCCCTTACAAACTATTTAACACATTGCAATAGAGATTTAAATTTGATTTTTTTGGGCTAACAGTTACTCTTTAAGGCATTATTTAAACTGGGCAATATGCCTCACTGCAGAAATATACAATACAAGTATACTGTATAACTACACAGAGATAGTCACACAGAATGGTATGCACAACGCATAAATAAAGAAAAAAATGATGGAACAATATTTTCTCTGTTTCAATCTTATTAAATCAAATTATTATCTCCGCAGAACAAAGTTGCCAGATAGTTTTTTTTGTTTAAAGAGACACTGAAGCGAAAAAAATATATGATATAATGATTTGTATATGTAGTACAGCTAAGAAATAAAACATTTGGAGCAGAGGCATAAGGCTAATATTGTTTCCAGTACAGGAAGAGTTGAGAAACTCCAGTTGCAAAAAAAGCCATTGAGCTCCACGAATTTCAAAGTCGCAGAGAGCTCTGTCTTCTGAAGCTTGTTATCTCAAGTGTCTGGCATTGTATTTTTTTTTTTCCTGCAGAGAACAGTTCAAAAGTTCACTAGCCTCCTCTGTAACATCATTTAGAATGCTGAGTAGTGTGTAAACTGCAAATATTAGAGAATTATGCTATGTTATAAAAAAAACAATATAACTGAAAATAAATATATGAGAAAATTTTTTTGCTACTAATGTTCTAGTAAATATCTGTACTACGCAACCAATTCATTATACCATAATTTTCTTTTCACTTCAGTGTCTCTTTAATGACCCTTATTTTTCCAGTTTCAGAAATGATCTTGTATTACTTACTTTTACTTGAATGTACAAGTTAAAGGACAACTTTAGTGAGCAGAAAATGGAGGCTGCCATATTTATTTCCTTTCAACCCAGCGGCAGCTTCTAATGAGATGCCTCGTTTGAAGCTGCTTTTGCAGTGGCAGTCTCTGTCAGGACAACTTGTTTGGCTGCCTAGTGCAGCCAAACTAGTGTGTGGGAGTAAGAAGCTATATTTACCTGCGCTGGGTCGGCTTCTTTTGCTCCACCGGCGGCTCTGAACTCTCGGTAGGTCCCAGTCACTTTTGATCACATGACATTAGATGTGATCAGGATCCAGGAGACCTTGTCAGCAGTGCAGCCCCACCCGGTGGAGGAAGAGGGGAGATTGAAGAGACTCTTCCATTACCCCTCTTCCACCACTGTGTGGCGCTGTAACACTGACACGGTCTCCTGAATCCCAATCACGTCATATCATGTGATCGGAACTGAGGAGACCTGCCGGGATTGCATTTCCACTGCGGTGGAGGAAGAAGAAGATGATACAGCCTTCCAGAGAGGTACAGTATGTATCCGCTCTCCCTGTCGCCACCGCTATCCTGCAGAGCCTGCCAGGCTGGGGAAGGCACACTTCCCCAGTGGCAGGAAAATTTGGGCCCTGGCTGCAGCCAAATCAAGTTTTACTTCATTTGGCTGCTTAATAGTGAAAAACAATACCAGTTGTGTGGCAGTCCTGTTGATTTACTTGGCTGCAGTATGTCTGAATCACTCCAGAAACAAGCATGCAGCTAATCTTTTCAGATCTGTCAGTAATGCTAAATGCAATGGCTAAAAGTATTAGAGGCAGATGATCAGCAGGATAGCCATGCAACTAGTACAGTATTGCTTAAAGGGAAATAAATATGGCAGCCTCCATATCCCTCTCATTACATTTTTCCTTTAAGCAAGATTTATGGATTGTTTCCCAGTGCCTATAGACACAGATGTTCTGGCACCCTGAAATTCCCCCTCCACGACCCCACAAACCCCTGCTAAACCGCACTGCAAGTATGCTGGCTGGCCCAGCTGTCACCTCTCCCCTACTCTCCCTGCCCAGTTCAGGTAGTCACAGGTGTCCCTTGGTGTTTGGTAGCAAGAGGTATCCTCAGTATTAAGTAGCTAGACGTTCCCCAGCTGGAGGGAGATCTTGTTAGTGGAATGCTGAGAGCCAGGGGGGACTCTGCATAGGGAAAGAGGGAGGAACACTCAGGAAGGAGAGTGAGCTGCCTTTTCATCAACAGCCACCTATAGGCATGAGCTTACAGTGCCTTATGGAAAATCCAGCCCTGACTAAGGTTGGATTTTCATCATAAGAGCCTATAGGCACGAACCTAATCCAGCTCCTTAAAGTAAACCTCCAGACTAAAAATCTACTCAGCAGCACTGAAAAGGCTTGGTGTTTCTTTAACAGTTTCACAGCATCAGAACTTTGTTTTTCTTACATAAGTCTTATTTTTAGCTGCACAGAAGCTAAACTCCGCCCATCAAAGAAAACTACCCGGGCATTATTCCCCTGATGCTGTGCAAAGCATGATGGGATTTCCTATGTTGTTGTTCACGTTGCCTAGTAAACTGGAAGGGGTGATCAGGACACAGGACAGTTGGAACTGTGTCTCTTGCTCCCTGTCACCTCCTTTCAACCAAAAAGATGGCTGCCCTCATGAAATCAAACATTTGCCTGTTCTTTTAAAACGGTGGGTAAGAGATTATATTACCTATCTATTTCAATTAACATAACTAATGTAACTTAATGACAGTATGTTTGTTTAGACTGAAGTTTCTCTTTAAACTCTAAGCACACTGTGCCACAAGCCCCACCCATTACACCGCTAGCAAACTGGCCACACTTGTCCATATTAGTGCTATTATACTGTATTAAAATACATGCTTTATCTGCACAATCAATCATATTAAGTTTTTACTCCAGCAGGCACCCCTCCAATTAGTAGTGCCTCAATGTTACATGCCTATTATGCCTAATGGGAAAAACATTTTTTTCCTTGCTGCCAGTTGTTGCCATATTGTTTGTCATGTCAGTACTGTATGCACATCAGCTTTGTAAATCATGTGTAACCTGTTTGACAAATGAAGCTTTTTTTATCAGTTTATAGTTCATAGAAAGATGATAAAGGTCAGTCCTAGAAATTATTTATTTCTGCACACAGGTCTAAGCAATGCTCACCTGGATAAATGTGTATATTTATTTATTTATTTATTTTTTTAAGTTTTGTTCGAAACAGAGGCTTTTTTTAAAGGCATGGAAGCTAGTGATCAATTTTATAAATATAATGTTGTTTGTTTTTCAAGACACAGTCGTTTTATGCTTCTCACACACATGCAAACAGTCTGTTCTGGAGAGAGGCAGAACGATTAGCAGCAAACAAGTGAGCACCAACCCACAGAAGGTATTTAAAAATATTCAGCTTCATATTAGCAATAATGCACTCCCATAATGCTTCACTTCAGCTCACCATCTTGCTCATGTGAAGGTTATAAATTTGAAAATACTTTCTCTGCTTGAAGCTTAAAGCAAACCTGAACTGAAAATTCAAAGTTAGAATAAACATACATACGGCATACTTACCTCCCGCATAGTCTACTTCCCACTCTCTTTCTCCTCTCCTGCGTCCTGTTTGTCCACTGTGATCAATGGAATTCTCCATTTTCCATTTTGAAAATGGCCATTTGACCATAACAGCTTCCAGGTTAGTACATTGTTAAACTGTAATATCGTCCACATGAGCCATCGGGAAACATGGCCATTACTTTGCACATCAGTTGTCCTTTCAGTTATAACTGACAGCAACTGATATGTTTCTGTTCTGTCAAAGAACTGGAAGACATCATTGTTAGAAGAAAATGGTGAGCTGATAGGAACTGATGGTTAGGTAAGTATGTAATATTCATTTGCAGGTGCATCATGTGTTTATTTTTAATTATTTTACTTGGTTCAGGTTTACTTTAATATTTCATGTTAAGACGGATAGCCTTTATGGCATATTGTTTCTTTAAGCTCTCTACAAAATCTCAGCAATTCCAGTTGGACATGATGTTACTCCCCCATGTTACTCTGTAACATGACTTTCATTACACAATACAAATGTTTGTTTAGCTGAGGTTTGCTTTAATGAAATCTTCTTCTATCACTGCAGTGTTATTTACAGGTTACACTGAGCAAAATACTTTTTAAAGTAAACCCTCATATAACCTCTGTCCTAAACGCATAGAATAGACAGGTCATTGCCACCAACGTATGCAGAAAGGTAAACTTCAAAAGGTCAGGTCATTGGAGAGTGCATTAAAGAGGTGTTGACAATGGGAACAAAAAAATATTATTCCTTTCTCAGCCATGAGCAATGACGCAATTTAGGGATTCTACAGCACTTGCCCACCCTGTTAAAGGGGCACTGAAGTGATACACAGTAGAAGGTAGTTAATTATTCAGCATACCCACTTTTACATTAATTATCCTGATTTCAGCATCAGAAACACTTCTTGTATCTATTTATAAACGGAATTTATGATCTTCCCACCTCGGTCATCCCTGACCCTACCAGATGTGCATGTCACTGTTACCCACACTACCATTCGCTCTACCTCTCAAGCCCGCTGTCTGGGTGTCACCCTGGACTCCACACTTTCCTTCACTCCCACATCTAAAACCTCACAAAGTCCTGCAACTTCCACCTCCGTAATATCTGCAAGATCTCCCCTTTCCTGACCTCTGCCACCATCAAACTCCTCATCCATGCCCTCATAATTTCCTGTCTTGACTACTGCAATGCCCTTCTGTCTGGTCTTCCTATGACCCGAATTGCCCCACTGCAGTCCGTCATGAATGTGGCAGCAAGAATTATCCACTCCTCCCATCGCTCCACCATGGTGGCCCCTCTCTGTAAATCCCTTGACTGGCATCCTATCCAGTTCAATCAGAATCAAGAAACTGTGTCTGGCCTACAAATCTGTCCACAAAACCTGCCCAACCTACATTTCCGATCTTACTCTTAGGTACACACCTAGCCGCTTACTCCATTCCTCCAATAAACTTTGCCTGACTGCCTCCCGCATCACCCAGTCACATGCACGCCTCAAGGACTTCTCAAGAGCTCCAACACTATGGAACTCCTTGCCTCCCCCCATTAGGGCTGCGTGCTCCTTCAACATCTTCAAGAAGGCCCTCAAAACTCACCTTTTCACTCTGGCCTACCACCCCTCACTGGTGCTCTAAATCTGCATCTGAACTCTGGTCCCCTACCTTTTTGTGTCCCTGTCCCTACCTCTCCCTCTGGATTGTAAGCCTTCAGCAGGGTCCTCCTCCTTATGTCTCCTACCTGTTCATGCACCTTCATTACCGTACACCTAGCCTATGGCTCTGAGCGAACTCTACTTGCCTAATCTCCATGCTCTCATCAAGTGACTGACTGAGCATTACCTTGTACTCATACTGTGCTGCGTGACCTGGTTTGCATGTATTCCTGTATTGTCTTATTGCTGTATGTCATGACCAAATATTGTCTGTAACCTTAACTAATGTCCAGTGCTGCGTAATAGTAATATCTTGGCGCTTTATAAATACAAACAATAAATACATAATCTATATATTGCTGTATATTGGTATATAGCCCTGCCTACTCAGTGATGTCACAGCCTAGGCTGTTTAGCTATGTTCAATTGTCTTCCAAGAGCATTCTGGGAGACCAGGTATTATTTCTAATGGCTTCTGAACACAAAGTAAACAAACATTATTTTATTAGTAAACAAACAAACATATTTGGGATAATTTTCAGAGGGTGAGGAAAGATTTTGCCCATTTCCAAGCTGCATATATGGGCATAATCCAGAATTCTTGTTATCTCATTGACCATCCCACTGCTGATCTAAAACTGTCTGGATTTCAGCTGTCAGACAGTGGAGCAGATTTACCAAAACCAGTGCAAGGAAAGTTAGAACAATACTGGTGCAAAAGTGGAACAGATGCTCAGTGTCCTTTTACAGAATTTATTTGCATGACTTCGTTTAACAGCGCATGAGGTGAGGATTTGGGGCTTACTTTTATTTACATTACATAACTGGATTTTCATCTTGACTAGATTATTACAAATCTGAGGCCCCATTCACACTAGAGCGTTTTGTCGCGATTTCGGCAAAACGCTCAAACGCTAGTGCTTTTTAAAAGCTCTAGCGTAATGAAACCCTCTGGGCCCGTTCTTACTTGGGCGATTTGCGCTAATCGCCGCAAATCGCCCAAAAATGGGCAAAAAGCCAAACGCAAATGCGTAGCCTGCACCATTTTCAGGCGATTTTCAGGCAATCACGTTTCAGTGCTATAAAAGCGCAAGCGCGGAAAAATCACTCCTGCAAAACGCTGGCAAAAATTGCCTGCGTTTTGAAAACGCAGGTGTGAATAGAGCCTAAATCATATTGGGACTGATTCATGAAGCTGCGCTGTTATAGCAGTGCAAACTACTTGACCCCAGTGCGAGCTAAATACAGGGCTGCACGGTCGTGCTGCATAGCATGCCTTCCTTAGTTAGGCGCCCTGTTTACATAATAAAGCCCGCTCCCGGGTGTTAATTAACATAGTAGTGGCCGTGCTAGTGAAGTATTGTGGTCTCGATACTTAATAGCACCCAGGAGCAGGTGTTACTATGTAAACAGGGCACCTGACTAAGGAAGGCATGCTACACAGCACGACCGCATGTAGCATGCATCCTTGTATTTAGCTCCTGCTGTAGTCATGTAGCTCATGAATTAGCCCTTATTGCCTTTAGTGTAAACTGCATGTCAAGATGATCAGTAGATTCCGAGAGACAGGCGCATATTTAATAAAACCAGGCCATGGAAACAAGACAAAAAAATCAATGGTGCACCTGCCCAGAGTAACCAACGTGGAGCATGGAGCAACTGCTCCACTTTTACACCAGCATAAGGCCTGGGAATCACAATTTGTGTTTTGTAACAAAAATACCTTGCAATTTTTAAAGGAATTTGAAGGAATGCAAATTGCCTTTCTCCAATGCAGTCGCTATGAAAATGCTACATGCATCGCTTTTGCGATCTCATAGAAAGGGCAATGCTGTAATCAGCCTCATAGGGCTCCACTGTCACAGCGTGACATTACAAGTGGCCCCAAGCAAAGGGCCCACTTAATGCATTGGTATGCATTAGTACACGTTGGTACGTTTTTTTTCCATAGCAGTGCATTGTGAAAAAGCTTTCAGTTAAATTGCATACAGTGTGAACTGTGCCATAGGAAAACATGGACATTACTTTGAAAATCAGTTTTCTTTCAGTTATAACTGAGAGCAACTGATTAAGTGTAAAAGGGGCATTACTGTCCTTTCCTTGCCCTGCTAAAATCACTAAAACTAACTAAATAAAAACTGCAAATTGTTTGCATAATTGATTATCTTTTGTGCATTAAGTGCTTTGTAAATGATTTCAAATCCATATTGCTCCATTTTGCCAAGTTTAAATCCCAATGCGTTCAATATATCTATGGCCAAAATTTCCAATACAAGGATCGCACACACGTCGGTAGGTAGGCTGGTGCTGGACCCCCAGGCAATGTGCAAGTAATTTTCATGAAGGAGTCCGCACACAAACCGTAGAAGCAATAAACGTGAAGTGAGGTGTATGTCTTATCTGCTATCTGTTTTGACAAAGGGGACCCTGCGTGGCCCCGAAACGTGCGTCGACCTGCACGATTGTGCATATTGGGGTCACTGAACGTGTTTTTTGTTCAAATCTGCTCACATTACGTGTATTTTCTTGAGAAAACCTGCACAATTACCGGTATGTGAATTGTCTGGGGAAAGGGTCACCAAAACTTGGGCCCTCTGTCTTTGCGTTGCACTTTTAAAGGGAACCCGAGGTGAGAATAATATTGAGGCTGCCATATTTATCTCCTTTTAAGTAATACCAGCTGCCTGGCTGCCGTGTTGGTCCTCTGCCTCTAATTCTTTCAACCATAGACCCTGAACAAGCATGCAGCAGGTCAGGGGTTTCTGACAATATTGTCAGAACTGACAAGATTAGCTGCATGCTTGTTTCTGGTGTAATTCAGTTCACTACTGCAGCCAATAGATCAGCAGGGCTGCCAGGCAACTAGAATTGTTTAACCACTTGAGGACCGCCCCCAGCCGATGGGCGGCGGCAAAGTCCGGGCCCAAACGACCGCAATACGCCCATCGGCGGGGGCGGCTGCGGGATTCGCCCCTTGATCGCCCACAGCACCCCTCAGACCCCCCCCTGCCCACCCCCCAGACCACTGTTTGCACTCAGTCACCCCCCTAATCACCCATCAATCACTCCCTGTCACTATCTGTCAACGCTATTTTTTTTTTAGTCCCTAATCTGCCCCCTACTCCCTCCTGATCACCCCCCCACCCCTCAGATTCTCCCCAGACCCCCCCCCAGACCCCCCCCCCCGTGTACTGTATGCATCTATCCCCCCTGATCACCTGTCAATCACCTGTCAATAACCCGTCAATAACCCGTCAATCACCCCCTGTCACTGCTACCCATCAATCAGCCCCTAACCTGCCCCTTGCGGGCAATCTGATCACCCACCCACACCAATAGATCGCCTGCAGATCCGACATCAGATCACCTCCCAAGTGCAGTGTTTACATCTCTTCTCTCCTCTAAACACCCACTAATTACCCATCAATCACCCCCTACCACCACCTGTCACTGTTACCCATCAGATTAGACCCTAATCTGCCCCTTGCGGGCACCCAATCACCCGCCCACACGCTCAGATTGCCCTCAGACCCCCCCTTATCAATTCGCCAGTGCAATATTTACATCTGTTATTCCCTGTAATAACCCACTGATCACCTGTCAATCACCTATCAATCACCCATCAATCACCCCCTGTCACTGCCACCCATCAATCACCCCCTGTCACTGCCACCCATCAATCAGCCCCTAACCTGCCCCTTGCGGGCAATCTGATCACCCACCCACACCAATAGATCGCCCGCAGATCCGACATCAGATCACCTCCCAAGTGCAGTGTTTACATCTCTTCTCTCCTCTAAACACCCACTAATTACCCATCAATCACCCCCTATCACCACCTGTCACTGTTACCCATCAGATTAGACCCTAATCTGCCCCTTGCGGGCACCCAATCACCCGCCCACACGCTCAGATTGCCCTCAGACCCCCCCTTATCAATTCGCCAGTGCAATATTTACATCTGTTATTCCCTGTAATAACCCACTGATCACCTGTCAATCACCTATCAATCACCCCCTGTCACTGCCACCCATCAATCACCCCCTGTCACTGCCACCCATCAATCAGCCCCTAACCTGCCCCTTGCGGGCAATCTGATCACCCACCCACACCAATAGATCGCCCGCAGATCCGACATCCGATCACCTCCCAAGTGCAGTGTTTACATCTCTTCTCTCCTCTAAACACCCACTAATTACCCATCAATCACCCCCTATCACCACCTGTCACTGTTACCCATCAGATTAGACCCTAATCTGCCCCTTGCGGGCACCCAATCACCCGCCCACACCTCAGAACGCCCTCAGACCCCAGCCCTGATCACCTCGCTAGTGCATTGCTTGCATCTATTTCCCCCCTCTAATCACACCTTGAGACACCCATCAATCACCTCCTGTCACCCCCTAGCACACCTACCCATCAGATCAGGCCCTAATTTGCCCCGTGTGGGCTCCTGATCACTCGGCCAAACCCTCAGATCCCCCTCAGACCCCCTTCCGATCACCTCCCCAGTGCATTGATTGCATCTATTTTCCCCTCTAACCGCCCCCTGAGACACCCATCAATCACCTCCTGTCACCCCCCCTAGCACTCCTATCCATCAGATCAGGCCCAAAACATCCTGTCATCTAAGAGGCCACCCTGCTTATGACCGGTTCCACAAAATTTGCCCCCTCATAGACCACCTGTCATCAAAATTTGCAGATGCTTATACCCCTGAACAGTCATTTTGAGAAATTTGGTTTCCAGACTACTCACAGTTTTGGGCCCGTAAAATGCCAGGGCAGTATAGGAACCCCACAAGTGACCCCATTTTAGAAAGAAGGTATTCTGTTAGGTGTATGATGAGTTCATAGAAGATTTTATTTTTTGTCAAAAGTTAGCGGAAATTGGATTTTTATTGTTTTTTTCACAAAGTGTCATTTTCCGCTAACTTGTGACAAAAAAAAAATCTTCTATGAACTCACCATACTCCTAACAGAATACCTTGGGGTGTCTTCTTTCTAAAATGGAGTCACTTGTGGGGTTCCTATACTGCCCTGGCATTTTAGGGGCCCTAAACCGTGAGGAGTAGTCTAGAAAACAAATGCCTCAAAATGACCTGTGAATAGGACGTTGGGCCCCTTAGCGCACCTAGGTTGCAAAAAATTGTCACACATGTGGTATCGCCGTACTCAGAAGAAGTAGTATATTGTGTTTTGGGGTGTATTTTTACACATACCCATGCTGGGTGGGAGAAATCTCTCTGTAAATGGACAATTGTGTGTAAAAAAAATCAAAAATGTGTCATTTACAGAGATATTTCTCCCACCCAGCATGGTTATATGTAAAAATACACCACAAAACACATTATACTACTTCTTCTGAGTACGGCGATACCACATGTGTGACACTTTTTTGCAGCCTAACTGTGCTAAGGGGCCCAAAGTCCAATGAGTACCTTTAGGATTTCACAGGTCATTTTGAGACATTTGGGTTCAAGACTACTCCTCACGGTTTAGGGCCCCTAAAATGCCAGGGCAGTATAGGTACCCCACAAGTGACCCCATTTTAGAAAGAAGACACCCCAAGGTATTCTGTTAGGTGTATGATGAGTTCATAGAAGATTTTATTTTTTGTCACAAGTTAGCGGAAATTGATATGTATTGTTTTTTTTTCACAAAGTGTCATTTTCCGCTAACTTGTGTCAAAAAAAAAATCTTCTATGAACTCACCATACTCCTAACAGAATACCTTGGGGTGTCTTCTTGCTAAAATGGGGTCACTTGTGGGGTTCCTATACTGCCCTGGCATTTTAGGGGCCCTAAACCGTGAGCAGTAGTCTAGAATCCAAATGCCTCAAAATGACCTGTGAATAGGACGTTAGGCCCCTTAGCGCACCTAGGTTGCAAAAAAGTGTCACACATGTGGTATCGCCGTACTCAGAAGAAGTAGTATATTGTGTTTTGGGGTGTATTTTTACACATACCCATGCTGGGTGGGAGAAATCTCTCTGTAAATAGACAATTGTGTGTAAAAAAAATCAAACAATTGCCATTTACAGAGATATTTCTCCCACCCAGCATGGGTATGTGTAAAAATACACCCCAAAACACATTATACTACTTCTCCTGAGTACGGCGGTACCACATGTGTGGCACTTTTTTGCACCCTAAGTGCGCTAAGGGGCCCAAAATCCAATGAGTACCTTTAAGATTTCACAGGTCATTTTGCGACATTTGGTTTCAAGACTACTCCTCACGGTTTAGGGCCCCTAAAATGCTAGGGCAGTATAGGAACCCCACAAATGACCCCATTTTAGAAAGAAGACACCCCAAGGTATTCCGTTAGGAGTATGGTGAGTTCATAGAAGATTTTATTTTTTGTCACAAGTTAGCGGAAAATGACACTTTGTGAAAAAAACAATTAAAATCAATTTCCGCTAACTTGTGACAAAAAAAAAAAAAAATCTTCTATGAACTCACCATCCTCCTAACGGAATACCTTGGGGTGTCTTCTTTCTAAAATGGGGTAATTTGTGGGGTTTCTATACTGTCCTGGCATTTTAGGGGCCCTAAACCGTGAGGAGTAGTCTTGAAACGAAATTTCTCAAAATGACCTGTGAAATCCTAAGGCTAATTTCACACCAGGACGTTGCGTTAGAGGGGGCGTTAAGGTCGCATAACGTCCCCCTAACGGAACGCCTGGTGGTGCTAGATCTGGACGTCAGAGTGAGCCGCGTTGTGCAGCTCACTCTGGCGTCAGTGATGCCGTGATGCGCACTCTTGTGCGCATGCGGCATCACGTGGTCCCGCCGGCCAATCGCCGCACAGAGCGGCTGCTCCAGGAAGTAAACACCGCACGTCATAACGTGCAGTGCATATTAATTAGCCATGTGCCTGGCCGCTCTCCGCTCCTCCCCAACATTACTGAGCATGTGCAAGCAGTCTAACGCGGCTCAGCCGCGTCCAAAGTACTGCATGCAGTACGTTGTCTTGTGACGCAGCGTTACAATGTAACGCAATGTCCGCACTGTGAACAACCCCATTGATTTTTCATTACTGTGCGGTGGGCTGCGTTACAGGCTGCTCTAACGTGCGCCTGTAACGTCCCACTGTGAAACCAGCCTAAAGGTACTCATTGAACTTTGGGCCCCTTAGCGCAGTTAGGGTGCAAAAAAGTGCCACACATGTGGTATCGCCGTACTCAGGAGAAGTAGTATAATGTGTTTTGGGGTGTATTTTTCCACATACCCATGCTGAGTGGGAGAAATATCTCTATAAATAGACAATTGTGTGTAAAAAAATAAAACAATTGTCATTTACGGAGATATTTCTCCCACCCAGCATGGGTATGTGTAAAAATACACCCCAAAACACATTATACTACTTCTCCTGAGTACGGCTATACCACATGTGTGGCACTTTTTTGCAGCCTAACTGCGCTAAGGGGCCCAAAGTCCAATGAGCATCTTTAGGCTTTACAGGGGTGCTTACAATTAGGCACCCCCCAAAATGCCAGGACAGTGAACACACCCCACAAATGACCCCATTTTGGAAAGTAGACACTTTAAGGTATTCAGAGAGGAGCATAGTGAGTCCGTGGCAGATTTAATTTTTTTTTGTCGCAAGTTAGAAGAAATGGAAACTTTTTTTTTTTTTTTTCGTCACAAAGTGTCATTTTCCGCTAACTTGTGACAAAAAATAAAATCTTCTATGAACTCACCATGCCTCTCACTGAATACTTTGGGATGTCTTCTTTCCAAAATGGGGTCATTTGGGGGGTATTTGTACTATCCTGGAATTTTAGCCCCTCATGAAACCTGACAGGTGCACAGAAAAGTCAGAGATGCTTGAAAATGGGAAAATTAACTTTTGGCACCATAGTTTGTAAACGCTATAACTTTTACCCAATCCAATAAATATACACTGAGGCCTAGTGCACACCAGAGCGTTTCCGCTGCGGTTTGCGATCCTCCTGCGGGTGCGGATCCGCTAGGGTAATGTATTTCAATGGGCTGGTGCACACCAGAGCGGGAGGCGTTTTGCAGAAACGCATACTCCCGGGCTGCAGCAGATTTTGGATTGCGGATGCGTTTCTGCCTCAATGTTAAGTATAGGAAAAACGCAAACCGCTCTGAAAAACGGCACTTCAGAGCGGTTTGCCAGGCGTTTTTTGTTACAGTAGCTGTTCAGTAACAGCTTTACTGTAACAATACAGGAAATCTACTACACCAAAACCGCTACACAAAACCGCAAAACGCTAGCTGAAACGCTACAGAAAAAGAAGAAAAAGCGTTTCAAAATCTGCTAGCATTTTGCGGATCTGCTAGCGGTTTTTGGTGTGCACCAGGCCTGATTGTTTTTTTTTTTTTATCAAAGACATGTAGCAGAATAACTTTCGCGCTCAAATGTATAGGAAATTTTACTTTATTTGAAAAATGTCAGCACAGCAAGTTAAAAAAGTCATTTTTTTGCCAAAATTCATGTCTTTTTTGATGAATATAATAAAAACTAAAACTCGCAGCAGCAATCAAATAGCAGCAAAAGAAAGCTGTATTAGTGACAAGAAAAGGAGGTAAAATTCCTTTAGGTGGTAGGTTGTATGACCGAGCAATAAACCGTGAAAGCTGCAGTGGTCTGAATGGAGAAAAAGGCTCTGGTCCTTAAGGGGCGAAAAGACTGTGGTCCTTAAGTGGTTAAAAGGAAATAAATATGGCAGCCACCATATCACTCTCACCCTGGGTTCACTTTAAGTTACAGTTAGCCCCGCCCTAATCCGGTCATGGCCACGCCCATTTTTTCGCCGCGGCACGCTTCACGTGCCGCAGGTCATAGTCACACCCATTTTTTGCCGCAGCACACGAAGCAGGTCGTCAGCTCCCCCAGAAATTGGTCCAGCACCTGCATAACACCCCCTAAAAAAAATTCCTGGAGCCGCCACTGTCTGTGAAATTTAGTTTACTTTATACACATAAGTGGTTTGATATTATTCTGTACTGTCGGCATAATAGCACCCCATTTTCTAAAATCATGTCATGTTTGATTTCCAAAATGGGAAGCCATAATTTACAAAATGTCAGTCACGGTTTTCCTTCTTCCTTTTCATCTGGATAGTAAAAACATTTTATGTGTACATAAAATGAAACAACTGACCAGGGTCGGTCCTCTCATGAAGCAAGGTGAAACATTTGCATCAGGCGGCAGAGATTACAGGGGCATCATTTTTGTACTGTGTTTACACTAACAGCATGTAGTCAGAGTAGGAAGAGAACAAGACTCACAGCCAGCCAGTGTGCTATTGTGTTGAGCTGCAGCATGTCATGTGAGAACATTAATTGAGGCAGAGTCAATTGTCGGGTGCTGTGTGATCATTCTAAATCGGGTGGGCGTGGGGGGTGCATCCTCACAAGTTTGCCTCAGGCTGCAAAAAGTCTAAAACTGGCCATGCAACTGACTTGCAGGCGTAGAATCAGGGTGATGATCCATATAATGTGTGCATTTAAAAAGAGCACCTGGTAAAGTGAGATCTTCCTGACTGGTAATTTTACAAAGATTCTACTACCCCCCTCTGACACTTAAACCTCACATTAACCTCCCCCCCCCCCCCCCCACCTATGCCTAATGCTAACCTCCCAACTACCTACACCCTTAACCACTTGAGGACCTAGGGCTTTCTACCCCTTAAGGACCGGCCACTTTTTTTTCCATTCAGACCACTGCAGCTTTCACGGTTTATTGCTCGCTCATACAACCTACCACCTAAATGAATTTTGGCTCCTTTTCTTGTCACTAATAAAGCTTTCTTTTGGTGCTATTTGATTGCTCCTGCGATTTTTACTTTTTATTATATTCATCAAAAAAGACATGAATTTTGGCAAAAAAAATGATTTTTTTAACTTTCTGTGCTGACATTTTTCAAATAAAGTAAAATTTCTGTATACATGCAGCGCGAAAAATGTGGACAAACATGTTTTTGATTAAAAAAACACCCATTCAGTGTATATTTATTGGTTTGGGTAAAAGTTATAGCGTTTACAAACTATGGTGCAAAAAGTGAATTTTCCCATTTTCAAGCATCTCTGACTTTTCTGACCCCCTGTCATGTTTCATGAGGGACTAGAATTCCAGGATAGTATAAATACCCCCCAAATGACCCCATTTTGGAAAGAAGACATCCCAAAGTATTCACTGAGAGGAGTAGTCTTGAAAGCAAATGTCGCAAAATGACCTGTGAAATCCTAAAGGTACTCATTGGACGTTGGGCCCCTTAGCGCACTTAGGGTGTAAAAAAGTGCCACACATGTGGTACCGCCGTACTCAGGAGAAGTAGTATAATGTGTTTTGGGGTGTATTTTTACACATACCCATGCTGGGTGGAAGAAATATCTCTGTAAATGACAATCTTTTGATTTTTTTTACACACAATTGTCCATTTACAGAGAGATTTCTCCCACCCAGCATGGATATGTGTAAAAATACACCCCAAAACACATTATACTACTTCTCCTGAGTACGGCGATACCACATGTGTGACACTTTTTTGCAGCCTAGGTGCGCTAAGGGGCCCAATGTCCTATTCACATGTCATTTTGAGGCATTTGTTTTCTAGACTACTCCTCGCGGTTTAGGGCCCCTAAAATGCCAGGGCAGTATAGGAACCCCACAAGTGACCCCATTTTAGAAAGAAGACACCCCAAGGTATTCTGTTAGGTGTATGACGAGTTCATAGAAGATTTTATTTTTTGTCAAAAGTTAGCGGAAAGTGACACTTTGTGGAAAAAAACCAATAAAAATCAATTTCCGCTAACTTTTGACAAAAAATAAAATCTTCTATGAACTCGTCATACACCTAACAGAATACCTTGGGGTGTCTTTTTTTCTAAAATGGGGACACTTGTGGGGTTCCTATACCGCCCTGGCATTTTACGGGCCCAAAACCGTGAGTAGTCTGGAAACCAAATGTCTCAAAATGACTGTTCAGGGGTATAAGCATCTGCAAATTTTGATGACAGGTGGTCTATGAGGGGGCGAATTTTGTGGAACCGGTCATAAGCAGGGTGGCCTTTTAGATGACAGGTTGTATTGGGCCTGATCTGATGGATAGGAGTGCTAGGGGGGTGACAGGAGGTGATTGATGGGTGTCTCAGGGGGTGGTTAGAGGGGAAAATAGATGCAATCAATGCACTGGGGAGGTGATCGGAAGGGGGTCTGAGGGGGATCTGAGGGTTTGGCCGAGTGATCAGGAGCCCACACGGGGCAAATTAGGGCCTGATCTGATGGGTAGGTGTGCTAGGTGGTGACAGGAGGTGATTGATGGGTGTCTCAAGGTGTGATTAGAGGGGAGAATAGATGCAAGCAATGCACTGGCGAGGTGATCAGGGCTGGGGTCTGAGGGCATTCTGAGGGTGTGGGCGGGTGATTGAGTGCCCTAGGGGCAGATAGGGGTCTAATCTGATAGGTAGCAGTGACAGGGGGTGATTGATGGGTAATTAGTGGGTGTTTAGGGTAGAGAACAGATGTAAACACTGCACTTGGGAGGTGATCGGACGTCGGATCTGCGGGCGATCTATTGGTGTGGGTGGGTGATCAGATTGCCCGCAAGGGGCAGGTTAGGGGCTGATTGATGGGTGGCAGTGACAGCGGGTGATTGATGGGTGGCAGTGACAGGGGGTGATTGATGGGTGGCAGTGACGGGGGTGATTGATGGGTGATTGATAGGTGATTGACAGGTGATTGACAGGTAATCAGTGGGTTATTACAGGGGAGAACAGATGTAAATATTGCACTGGCGAATTGATAAGGGGGGGTCTGAGGGCAATCTGAGCGTGTAGGCGGGTGATTGGGTGCCCGCAAGGGGCAGATTAGGGTCTGATCTGATGGGTAACAGTGACAGGTGGTGATAGGGGGTGATTGATGGGTGATTGATGGGTAATTAGTGGGTGTTTAGAGGAGAGAATAGATGTAAACGCTGCGCTTGGGTGGTGATCTGATGTCGGATCTGCGGGCGATCTATTGGTGTGGGTGGGTAATCAGATTGCCCGCAAGGGGCAGGTTAGGGGCTGATTGTTGGGTGGCAGTGACAGGGGGTGATTGATGGGTGATAGGTGATTGGCAGGTGATTGACAGGTGATCAGTGGGTTATTACAGGGAAGGATAGATGTAAATAATGCCCTGGCGAATTGATAAGGGGGGGTCTGAGGGTAATCTGAGCGTGTAGGCGGGTGATTGGGTGCCCGCAAGGGGCAGATTAGGGTCTGATCTGATAGGTAACAGTGATAGGGGGTGATAGGGGGTGATTGATGGGTGATTGATGGGTAATTAGTGGGTGTTTAGAGAAGATAACAGATGTAAACAATACATTTGGGAGGTAATCTGACGGCGGGTTTGCGGGTGATCTAATGGTGTGGGTGGGTGATCAGATTGCCCGCAAGGGGCAGGTTAGGGGCTGATTGATGGGTGGCAGTGACAGGGGGTGACAGGGGGTGATTGATGGGTGATAGGTGATTGGCAGGTGATTGACAGGTGATCAGTGGGTTATTACAGGGAAGAACAGATGTAATGAATGCACTGGTGAATTGATAAGGGGGGGTCTGAGGGCAATCTGAGCGTGTGGGCGGGTGATTGGGTGCCCGCAAGGGGCAGATTAGGGTCTGATCTGATAGGTAAAAGTGACAGGTGGTGATAGGGGGTGATTGATGGGTGATTGATGGGTAATTAGTGGGTGTTTAGAGGAGAGAATAGATGTAAACAATGGATTTGGGAGGTGATCTGATGTCGGATCTGCGGGCGATCTATTGGTGTGGGGGGGTGATCAGATTGCCCGCAAGGGGCAGGTTAGGGGCTGATTGATGGGTGGCAGTGACAGGGGGTGATTGATGGGTGATTGACAGGTGATTGACAGGTGATTGACAGGTGATTGACAGGTGATCAGGGGGGATAGATGCATACAGTACATGGGGGGGGGGGGGGGTGATCAGGAGGGAGCAGGGGGCAGGGGGGGGGGGGTATAAAAAAAAAATAGCGTTGACAGATAGTGACAGGGAGTGATTGATGGGTGATTAGGGGGGTGATTGGGTGCAAACAGGGGTCTGGGGGGTGGGCAGGGGGGGGTCTGATGGGTGCTGTGGGCGATCTGGGGCGGGGGGGGGGGGAGAAAATCAGTGTGCTTGGTGCAGACTAGGGTGGCTGCAGCCTGCCCTGGTGGTCCCTCGGACACTGGGACCACCAGGGCAGGAGGCAGCCTGTATAATACACTTTGTAAACATTACAAAGTGTATTATACACTTTGTATGCGGCGATCGTCGGGTTAACATCCCGCCGGCGCTTCCGTATGGCCGGCGGGATGTTGCGGCGAGTGAGCGGCGACAGGCGGAGGCGGAGGATCGCGTCACGGATGACGCGATCGCTCCGCCCATGCCCAAACAAGGACCGCCGCATTTTGTCAATACGGCGGTCCTTGCGGCCTCTACTTCCCGGCCGCCATTTGTCTATACGGCGGTCGGGAAGTAGTTAAAGGGACCCTAAACTGAAAAAGATGTGGATTTTTCCTTTTAAAATAATACCAGTTGCCTGACTCTCCTGCTGATCCTGTGTCTCTAATACTTTTAGCCACAGCCCCTCAACAAGCATGCAGATCAGGTGCTCTGACTGAAGTCAGACTGTATTAGCTGCATGCTTGTTTCAGGTGTGTGATTCAGCCATTAATGCAGCTAAAGAGATCAGCAGACTGCCAGGCAACTGGTATTGTTTGAAAGGAAACATCCATATCCCTCTCAGTTAAGGTCCCCTTTAAATGCCTAAAGGCTGGGATTTGGAAAAACCGAGGAAATCCACCTGCTGGCCAAGTAGCAGAAACCCTGTGTTATCACTCTCAATCAGTGGCGGCTCCAGCTTCAGATTTTTGGGGGGGCTCAAAGGGGGCACGAGGGCTGGCAGCCTGGGCTTGGGGGGGGGGGGGAAAGATTTGGGCGTGGTCATGATGTCATGTGGGCGGGGCAAACTGTAATGTAGTTGTACCAGCTAACGTAGTTACATGAAAAAAAAATGAAGTAAACGCACATAATGACAGGTAGCCTTTCACCAGTAAATGCACATAAGAATCAGCTTTTCAGCAGTTAATGCACGTAATGACAGACAGCGTTTCCTCATTAAATGCACATAAGAGACAGCTTTTCACCAGTTAATGCACATAATGACAGACTGCGTTTCTGCAGTAAATGCACATAAAGGGACAGCTTTTCACCAGTTAATGCACGTAATGACAGACTGCGTTTCCGCAGTAAATGCAAATAAGAGCCTGCTTTTCACCAGTTAATGCACGTAATGACAGACAGTTTCCCCATTAAATGCACATAAGAGCCTGCTTTTCACCAGTTAATGCATGTAATGACAGACAGTTTCCCCATTAAATGCACATAAGAGCCTGCTTTTCACCAGTTAATGCATGTAATGACAGACAGTTTCCCCATTAAATGCACATAAGAGACAGCTTTTCACCAGTTAATGCATGTAATGACAGACAGTTTCCCCATTAAATGCACATAAGAGACAGCTTTTCACCAGTTAATTCACATAATGACGGACTGCGTTTCCGCAGTAAATGCACATAAGGGACAGCTTTTCACCAGTTAATGCACATAATGACAGACTGCGTTTCCGCAGTAAATGCACATAAGGGACAACTTTTCACCAGTTCATGCACATAATGACAGACAGCATTTCCCCAGTAAATGCACATAAGAGACAGCTTTTCACCAGTTAATTCACATAATGACAGACTGCGTTTCCGCAGTAAATGCACATAAGGGACAGCTTTTCACCAGTTAATGCACATAATGACAGACTGCGTTTCCGCAGTAAATGCACATAAGGGACAACTTTTCACCAGTTAATGCACATAATGACAGACAGCATTTCCCCAGTAAATGCACATAAGAGACAACTTTTCACCAGTAAATGCACATAATGACAGACAGACAGTGTCCCCAGCATAGGTAGCCAGGTGTATAGATGTCCCCAGTATATGTAGCCAGGCGTATAGCTGTCCCCAGTATATGTAGTCAGGCTGGTGGTGGTGGTGGGCTGGGGGCCCCAGGGCACCTCAAGCCTGACTGGTGGTGGGCTGGAGGCCTCATGCCTGCGTGGCTGGTGGGCTTTGGTCCCAGGGAAGCTCAGGCCTGGCTAGTGGTGGTGGGCTGGGGGCCCCAGGGCAGCTCAGGCCTGGCTGGTGGTGGTGGGGGGCCCCAGGGCAGCTCAGGCCTGGCTGGTGGTCGGATGGGGGGGGGCCCAAGGCAGCTCAGGCCTGGCTGGTGGTGGTCGGATGGGGGGCCCCAGGGAGGGCAGCTCAGGCCTGGTGGGAAGGCCTCAGGCCTGGCTGGTGGTGGTGGGATGGGGGGCCTAGGGCACCTCAGGCCTGGCTGGTGGTGGTGGGATGGGGGGCCCCAGGGAGGGCAGCTCAGGCCTGGTGGGAAGGCCTCAGGCCTGGCTGGTGGTGGTGGGATGGGGGGCCTAGGGCACCTCAGGCCTGGCTGGTGGTGGGATGGGGGGCCCCAGGGAGGGCAGCTCAGGCCTGGTGGGAAGGCCTCAGGCCTGGCTGGTGGGATGGGGGCCCAGGGCACCTCAGGCCTGGCTGGTGGTGGTGGGATGGGGGGCCCCAGGTAGGGCAGCTCAGGCCTGGTGGGAAGGCCTCAGGCCTGGCTGGTGGTGGTGGGATGGGGGGCCTAGGGCACCTCAGGCCTGGCTGGTGGTGGGATGGGGGGCCCCAGGGAGGGCAGCTCAGGCCTGGTGGGAAGGCCTCAGGCCTGGCTGGTGGTGGTGGGATGGGGGGCCCAGGGCACCTCAGGCCTGGCTGCCTGGTGGTGGTGGGATGGGGGGCCCCAGGGAGGGCAGCTCAGGCCTGGTGGGAAGGCCTCAGGCCTGGCTGGTGGTGGTGGGATGTGGGGCCCAGGGCACCTCAGGCCTGGCTGGTGGTGGTGGGATGGGGGGCCCCAGGGAGGGCAGCTCAGGCCTGGTGGGAAGGCCTCAGGCCTGGCTGGTGGTGGTGGGATGGGGGGCCTAGGGCACCTCAGGCCTGGCTGGTGGTGGGATGGGGGGCCCCAGGGAGGGCAGCTCAGGCCTGGTGGGAAGGCCTCAGGCCTGGCTGGTGGTGGTGGGATGGGGGGCCCAGGGCACCTCAGGCCTGGCTGCCTGGTGGTGGTGGGATGGGGGGCCCCAGGGAGGGCAGCTCAGGCCTGGTGGGAAGGCCTCAGGCCTGGCTGGTGGTGGTGGGATGTGGGGCCCAGGGCACCTCAGGCCTGGCTGGTGGTGGGATGGGGGGCCCCAGCCCAGGGAGGGCAGATCAGGCCTGGTGGGGAAGGCCTCAGGCCTGGCTGGTGGTGGTGGGATGGGGGGACCCCAGGGCAGCTGGGGCAGAAAAACAATTTGGAATTGGCAGTTGACGACTGGCTGGCTGGAGAGGACAGCCACCGCCCACCGCACCCACCTTGTCGGAGTTCCGACGGCGACTTCCAAGTCCTGCTGCTGTCCTGTCAGCTCCAGCCTCCTTCAGAGTCCAGCCTGAGCCTCCAGTCCACTCCCGGGCCGTGCCGTGCGCAGCGCTGTCTGACAGTGACACACTGTCCGTCCGACCGTCCATGTGGGTCGGTGCCTGGCCTGGCCTGGGTGGGGGTGTGTGTGTCACACTGGCTGACTGCGTGACTGGCCTGGCTGGCGTCCGTGGCGTGCCGCAGAGAGAGTGACGCACGCAGACACTCTCTCTCACTCAGATGTTGGAGTCGGCGGCAACTGGCTGCGCGGCGGGCGGCGGCAAATGTCACGTGACGCCGGACGCGTCACATTTTATAACGCCGCTGAGTCACCACCACCGTACGTGGTGTACCTCCCCCTGGGGCGGGCCTGAGGCTGAGCAGGGTAGGTGGGTGGGAGTCCGTGTGGTGGGACTGGGACTGCCCGGACTGATGATTCGCTGGGGTGGGTGGTGCCACACAGCCCAAGCCCTCGCCCTCCAGTCCTCCCACCCAGGCAGCCAGGCTCGGCGGCTCCACTGCACTGCATTGCAGACGAGCCGAGGTCGGGTCGGAGCGGACACTTGCGGCGGCGGGGGGGGGGGGGGGCTTTGAGGGGGGCTAATGAGTTGCCAGCTGGGGCTTAAGCCTGGGTAAGCCCCAGCGTGGCGCCGCCACTGCTCTCAATAGAAACCTGCAGTAAGTCTTCGCTGTGAGCATCAACACCTGACTACTGCTGCTTGGCCAGCAAGTGGTTTTCCTCAGCTTTACCACCTCCCAGTCCGACACTGCCTAAAGGGCTTAATTTCTTGGGGGCCTGATTCTTGGTAGAGTGTAACTAGGGGAGAGCAGCACCCGTGAGATGCCCCAACTACTAACCTTCCCCTCCTCCGATACAGGGGACAGAGGAGAAGATTTATCAACGCATTACCGACAGTTTTTTCTTTTTAATCTGTTCTAACCAGCAAGGAGAACAGTTCTGCATGATAAGAACGTTCTTCAATCCTAGGTAATAGTGGCAGTTTAGTATGAATTTCTAGAGCTGCACTACAGTTAAGAAAAGTGCAAATCTATCCCTAAACTGGCGCAGATTAAGAAGTGCTTGATAGCTGTTCTACAGAACATATAGTGCAGAAGTGAAGGCTAGGCATGATTTGTGAGGTGCTCTCCCCCCCCCCCCCTGCTAATTCCTCCTCAGAGCCTGCTGCTATCAATACAGCAGATGTACAGCGCCACGGAATATGTTGGCGCTTTATAAATCAATAATAATAATGTATCGGTTACCTCGGCAACAGCAATTCCCCTCACACACTGCACTGTCTGAGAAACCTTCCTAGCTCCTCCTATTATACAACAGTTTTAGAAGGAATCTGCACTATCTAATGATTTCTTAAGATGCCTGAGACAGTTCTGCACTGATTTCTAAAAACCTACCAATATTTTGTCTCTTGATAAATGTCCCCCTATACTTCAGATCAGGTGTTTGTGTGGCTACATTTGTTATGGTTGTAAAGATCATGATAGCCACACTTGTTTTATGACCTTTGTAATATGGGCCCCAGTCTTTGAGGGTCACCAAGGGAAGGAGTGCGAACATTGGTGGGTGGGCATCAAAGTTTCACTGGGGGGCCCCATGCAGGGCCGGGCCGAGGCATAGGCTGGAGAGGCTCCAGCCTCAGGGTGCAGTGTAGTAGGGGGCGCAGAATTCATTCAGCTGTCATTCCTAATTGTGTTTGAAGCAGAAAGAAATAAAAAAAGGGGATACATAGCAGTGACTGCAAGCCAGATAACTAGATATTAAGGTGTTGGGGAGGTTGTGGGCCCTGTGGCCCTCTTAGTCTAATAGCAATCAGTGTATGACAGTTGAGGGGGGGAGGGATGGAGGGGCGCACTTTGGTGTCTCAGCCTTGGGTGCTGGAGGACCTTGTCCCTGCTCTGGCCCCATGAACTGTAGTTACACCATTGCGTCTGTTTAAGAAGGGGAATTTCTGTTTTGCTTGGTGTCTGGAGTCATTTACAGCCACAGACGAAGGAGGCCTGTGCATGAAGTACCATCAGAATTGAAAAGTGTGCTCCTCCACCATAGAGTTTTTGCTTTAAGTGGTGTGAGACTGAAATTGGTTAGGAGTGTGGAGTGACGCCTACAGTGAAGCATAAAGTACACCAAAAATATATTTTACTGCCACTGTAAATGTGGAAGCTGCCACCTCACCAGTGGCGTAGCTAAAGAGCTGTGGGCCCCAATGCAAGTTTTACATTGGGGCCACCCAAGCACTCTATAAATAACAATTGATACGGCGCAGCAAAACCTGCCAATGGCAACCACAGTGTCAGAGATGAAAGAAGGGGATGGGGAACAGTTTGTTAATGATTACCACTATTCAAAGTATCTACAGAAGTGATTATTATGAGCACAGGACCAATAGAGAGCTTATACTGTGTTTGAGGGGTGGGCCCCCCGGGGCCCCTCTGGCCCAAGGGCCCTGATGCGGTCGCAACCTCTGCACCCCCTATTGCTACGCCCCTGCACCTCACCTTATATTTCATCAGGTGCAGGTGTACTCCTTAATCACGTGCAATATTTCATCAGGTAAGCTGACACTCACTCACTGTGAGGCAGCCAGGCAAGTCTCTTGTAATGGCATGGTTGCTGTGGTGTCTTGCTGTGCCTTCTCCCCATCAGCCCCAGTAGCACGGATTGTGTAGTGTGGTGACGTGTGAGGGTAGAGTTTCTCTGTTATACAAAGAGCCAGCCAAGGTAGAGATGGAGACATCAGGGAAGCAGGGGCAGAGGAGGACAGAGCCCAGCGCAGCAGCTCAATGAGAGAGGCTTGCAGGACAGGCATTCATTTCATTCCCGAGTCACAACTCCTGATAGCAGCTCTCCCCTCAGGCTTGCACACAACTGAACCTAGCACAACGGCAGCAAGGATGCCAGCTGTGGCCTGTGTGTGCCACTGCCACTATTTGGGCAACAGACTCACCTCAGGCCGCATACAACTGTCCTTGTGATGACCTGAAGGCAGCCCTGTTCCCACTATGTGTGTTGCACATCACCCATGCTACACTCGTAGCGTAAAAAGCACACTTTTCCGTAGCATGGCCAATGGATATGGAATACACACATTTTTGCATGTTATTCAGAAATGCACTGTAGACAGAGTATTAGGATAACTTACAACATACACACGCAGGTGCATAACTACAGGGGAGCAGCCCAGAGCTGTAAAGGGGCCCCAAGTACTACTTCACTCCCTCTAATAAAGGGCTCCATGCTAAAAATCAGGTGTTTTTGTGGCTACACTTGTTATGGGTGTGCTTGCAAGAGGGACTTTCAGGCTGTGAGGGTCACCAGGGGTGGGAAAGGGTGAGCAATGAAGGCCCCATTAAAGGGTTTGTTTTTTTTGAGGGGGAAGGGCATGATTTGTAGTTACACCACTGTATGCCCATACAATTATATGTGCAGTGTGTTGCTGTGCGTCTATGCAAATGCAGCACAACACAACGCATAGTGTGACCTCATCCAAAGGAAAGATTTGTTTTTTCAGGTAGCATTGAAAAATAAAGACATAAAAATAGCAAATGATCATGACAAATATGTCAGAAATTAATAAATGACATTGAGAATCATAATTAAATATAAAATAACCAACAATAAATACAAAATAAACAACTAAACTAAGTTAGCTATCAATAGGTAAAAAAAATAGTTTGGATAATTTTTTTTATCATGTCACTGCACACTTTGCAGCAGGCTCCCATTCGGCTGGTAAAGCACTTTGAATACCTGGGAGAAAAGCGCAATATACTGTACTGTAAATGTTCTGTCTTGTCTTGTCTAACTATAGTTTGGTCTTCTGTGCCATCTTGTGGCAATTTTGGGTAACTACAACATTTAAATACTGAATTGTATGCTTCAAAAGACATTTTCAGTTAATGCAGCCACTCTCAACCAGTAGGGGCGTAGCAATAGGGGTTGCAGAGGTTTCGACTGCATCGGGGCCCTTGGGCCTGAGGGGCCCTCCATCAACTACAGTATTAGCTCTCTATTGGTCCTGTGCTCATAATAATCACTTCTATAGCTACTTTGAACAGTGGTAATTATTAACAAACTACTCCCCATTCCCTTCAAGTACCTCTGACACTGTAGTTGCCATTGGCAGGTTTTGGTGTGCCGTATCAATTGTTATGTATAGAGTGTTTGGGGGGCCCCAATGTAAAACTTGCATCGGGGCCCACAGCTCCTTAACTACGCCACTGTCAACCGGGGTGGTCTGTGAGACCCCTTCAGGAGTTCCACTGCATTTTTGCCACTTCTGCGGGACAAAATAGACCCGCTTCCCCATTTTCTTAGGACAAAATAGTCCCACTGCTCCACTGAGCACAGGGGCAGTTTATTTCTTTGTGGGGATGTGCAGTGCTTTACTACACTAAGAGTTTTTTATTTTGTGGGACTATTGATCCCTGTCTGCTTGTGGTTGAGTCAGGGAAGGGCTGCAGGGTTCTGGGCACTTTTACACCACTCTGTGGCACTGCTTTTTAGCACACTGGCTGAATCAACAAGCAGATGAAACAGTGATAGTATGCCCCGAGGATTAGCAGTCAGGGACAGCGAATTAGCAATAAGGTACTGAGAACTAGCAGCCAGGGACAGAGGACTAATTAACAGTCAGGCACTGAGGACTACCATTCAGGCACACAGACACAGACACAGAAAACTAGCAATCAGGCACAGAAAGCTAGCAGTCAGGCACAGAAGACTAGCAGAGCTGAGAGCTGTGTAGCCTAGAAACTGCCCTGCTGCCTGGATTACTGGAAATATTTATTGGGCCTCCAGAAAAAAGTCCTGTTGCCTTTTTATTTGATGCAGAATGGCGCAGCTAGGGTCCTAGCAAATCCTCACCACCACTGCTCACATTTCTCCACAGTTCTGAAAACATTCCACTGTAACCTTTGTTACACTTAGTTAACAGTTTAACATGTCTGCAGGATTTCAGATTCCTGAAAAGTACTGGAACTGTAGACAAGACAATATTTATATAGCACTTTTCTCCTGGCAGACTGAAAGTGCTTGAGCTGCAGCCACTAGGGTGTGCTTAGTTGGTAGTAACAGTATTAGGGAGTCTTGCCCAAGGACTCCTCACTGAAAAGGTGCTGGCTTACTGAACAAGAAGACCAGAGATTCAAACCCAGGTTTCCTGTGTCGGAGGCAGAGCCCTTAACTTTCTGCACATACATCCTCCGCTCTGCAACCAAATCTAACTTAAAGATTCCCAGGATCTGCATGAAAATATATATTACATAGGCCTTTTTACATGCAGAACCAAACCTATGAAAAGCAACAGGACAAAGTACCTGGCACTCAGGGATTTAGTGGCAGAAAAAATTGGCAGGACATCTATTTCCAAAGCATCTACATATCAAGATGCAACATTGGGATGGACCCAACTTGACCCACTCTGGTTGCAGTCTAGGTCAGATTTCATCATTAAAAAGGCTGATAAGGGCGGGAATGTGGTCATAATGCATGTTGACTACGACCGTCAAGAGGCGTATAGACAAAGGATGAGCATTTCTATATCAGACTGAGGGCCAATCTGACCAGATCGTACCAGGACAGCTTGAGATCCCTTCTCAGACTTAGGGTCAAGGGGAGAGTCTTCTCCAAGAGTGAGGGTGAGGGACTTTTCCCTTTATTTCTGAGGTACCCGCTCTGGAATTCCCTAAAGTTTATAAATCCCTGGTGGAGCCACTGGGAAGAGCCATCGTCTCCGGATGAGGCTTGGTTACAGAGCAGTTATCCCGCTACCTGGACCACCTACTTAGACTCCTTCTATCGGATATACCTGCGCAACGAGGATGTGTTGGAGAGGCTTGAATTGTGGCCACATAATGGTGAGTGGTTTCTCTCCACAACTGATGTGGTCAGCCTCTACAGCAAGATCCCACTAAGGGGGTGCAGGTTTTTCGATCAGCACTGTTGAGGTTGTATGAGGCTTATTAAACGGATTTTGTCTGTAAGTGCCTGGACTTCATGTTATACCACAATGCATTTAAATTTAAGGGCAATTGGTATAGCCAGATATCCAGGATGGCTATGAGGACATGTATGGCCCCTACGTTCACAAATATCTATTTGTCTGAATGGGAGAAGTCTTGTGTTCTGGCAGATATAAATCCATATGGGAAACATATAAGGGGGTGGTCAAGGTACATTGACAATGTACTCTTGGTTTGGTTATCAACCAGGGAGTCATTTCTGCAGTATCTGCAGATTATTGACTTTAATATGTCCTTTACAGGTGACTGGGGCGGCAAGGAGGTACCATTGCTGGACCTGATGGTGGTTAATGGCTCTAAGGGCTACAGTACACGTGGCTACAGGAAAACTACATCCACCAATAGCCTATTACACTGGAAAAGTTATAATCTCTTACGTGCTAAGAAATCAGTTCCATATAGTCAGTTTGTGGACTGAGGAGGAACAACCAAAGCGAAGAGGATTTCTTGAATCAGTCTATGGACTTGGAGAATTGTTTCCTACAGCATGGATATCCACAAACTCTAGTTAAGGAATGTTTGTTATGTTAGGTTTCTTCTATTTGCAGACACGCATGGTAGATTATAACTGCAAGGCTTTAATCATGCTTATCACACCAGCCTGTGTCTTTTACACATACACAGGGAGGAACCAACAAGTTGTACAAAGCTGAATCCTTAATAACAGTAGTGAGACATCTAGTGGCTAAACTGCAATACTACATATTGCTACATCCTTTCTCTTTTAACTGAAAAAAGTAAACACAACACAGTATATGTATATGTAGAAAATTCAACCAAAACTCTAGCTATACTGATCTGTCTACAGAGTTTGTACATTAAACATAATCGTTCATATGAGCTGGTTTTCTAGTTGTTCTGCCTGCTCGTGTTACATAAGGTGCCAGTCCATGTTCTTGTGCTGATACAGGCAGACCAATGTCTACTGCAGTCTCTCTGCCAACTGCAGTCTCTCTCTGCTCTTCTCCTTGTGTTGCTCTTGTTGCTTCTATATCTGCAGATGTAGATGGATAAGTGTAATTGTCCCAATCTGGCTCACTTGGCCTCATCCTGAATCTTTCCTCAGTCTTTCTTAAATGCCTCCGATTTCTTCTCAGTTTTCTTCCTTCATCTGTTATCACTTCATAGGACCGAGATCCTAATTTCCGCACAACTTTTGCCTTATGCCACTGTTTTTGATACTTGTTCATTGGCTGAACGCGTACTGTATCATTTCTCTGGAGCTCAGGTAGATCTTTGGCTGACTTATCATAGTACAATGCCTGTCGACTTTGATTGCTCTGCAGTTTTTCTTTACAGTTCTCCACAAGTTTTGGTCTCAACAGACGACTCATGGTTGGTAATAGAGTCCTAGTGCGCCTGCTCATAAGTCTCTGTGTTGGACTAGTCTCCAGGCCTTGACTGGGTGTATTTCTATAATCCAGCAAACTCAAATAAACATCTGTACCAGCCTGTTCTGCTTTCTGCATCAGTCTTTTGGCTGTCTTTACTGCTGACTCTGGTTTGCCATTGCTTTGAGGATATCCAGGTGATGAAGTTTGGTGATGAAAATCCCATACCCTGCTGAATTGTTTAAAGTCATCCGAGGTAAATTGAGGCCCATTATCAGAGAATACAATCTCCGGAATGCCATACCTTGCAAAATGCGCTTTCAGTTTCTTTATCATAGTCTTTGCCCTTGTGTCTTGTAAGTAGTCCACTTCCCAGAAGTTGGAGAAATAGTCCACAGTTACCAAGTACTCTTTGTTATTCCAGCTAAACAAATCTAAGCCTACTTTGGACCATGGCCTATCTGGAATTGTATGTGGTTGCAAAGTTTCTTTTTGCTGCTTGTCAGACCATGATGCACATATGTCACATTTTGCAACCCATTGTTTTATTTGATCATTCATTCCTGGCCAGTAAACACATTCCCGTGCTCTGCGTAGACATCCTTCTACACCCGTGTGAGTGGAGTGCAATCTCTCTAGTATGCTCCTTCTCATTGATTCTGGTATAACTGCTCTTTCACCTTTAAATATGACACCATCCTGCACTGACAGTTCATCTCTTACATGGAAAAAAGGCAATACTTCAACTGGTGCATGTTGTTTATATTTAGGCCAGCCTTCTAATATGACATTTTTCAAAATGTGCAGTTTCTTGTCTTTTTCTGTATTGCTCTGTATTTCTTCTAACCGGTCTTTTGATACAGCTAAGTACTCACACATGTTAATATTCTCAATGTCTTTTCCACCTTCTGCTCCAGTGGGTAAGTAGGCTCTACTCAGCGTATCTGCAATAAGTAAATCTTTTCCTGGGCAGTAGCTGATGTCAAAATCATATTTCTGTAGTTGAAGAAGCATGCGCTGCAGTCGTTTTGGTGCATTTAATAGAGGCTTCTTTGTAATACTCTCCAGAGGCTTATGATCTGAATGCACTTGTACCTGTCGTCCATAGGTATATTGGTGAAATCTTTCCATCCCAAATAGCACTGCCAGTAGTTCTTTCTCAATCTGTGCATAAGCCTGTTCTGTAGGTGTGAGAGCTCTGCTTGCAAAAGCAATAGGCTGTTTTCTCTGCATTAATGTGGCTCCAAGGCCTGTTTCTGAAGCATCACATTGCAATACCACGGCTTCCTCTGGGTTAAAGTATTTAAGGGTGGCTGTGTCTGCAATCGCTTTTTTCACCTCTTGGAATGCAGTCTCCTGTATGTCTGTCCATTCCCAGAGTACATCTTTATGGGTTAACTGTCTCAACGGCTCACACATGTCTGAGAGATGCTTACAGAATTTAGAAAGGTAATTGACCATACCCAGGAAACGCAGTACTCCTCGTACATCTGTAGGTGTAGGCATTTCTTGTACAGCCTTCACTTTTTCAGGATCTACTTTCAAACCATTTGAGGTTAGCAGATGTCCAATGTATGGAACTTCAGTCATTTTCATTCTGAATTTTTCCAAATTTAGTTTTATTTGCTTCTCTCTACACCTGTTCAAGAATTGTATCATCTTCTGATCATGATCTTTCATTGCTGATTCCTTGTCATCGCCTTCCCCAACTATCAGTATATCATCTGCTATTGTTTTTATTCCTGGGAGTCCTTCTAAGGCTTGATTTAACTTTTGTTGAAAGACTTCTGGAGCCGGACTGGCTCCCATGGGCAATCTCAGCCACCGATAACGCCCAAACGGAGTAGAAAATGTTGTCAAGTAACTTGATTGCTCATCTAATTTCACATGCCAGAATCCATTTTTAACATCACAAACTGAAAAAATCCTAGCTTTTGACAAATCAGGCAAAATGTCTTCTATTATAGGCATGGGGTAATGGTTTCTCTTCAGTGCTCTATTCAGAGGTTTAGGGTCTATGCATATTCTTAGTTTGCCTGAGGGTTTTTTCACAATCACTAAACTGCTTATCCAGTCTGTACTTTCATGTACTGGTGCGATTATATGTCTGGACTGTAGATCTTTTAGCTCATCCTTTAGTGGCTGCATTAAAGATACAGGTACTTTTCTGGTTGGTAATCTAGAGGGCTGTATTGACAAGTCTATTTCAAACTTGTATGTGCCTTCCAGGCAACCATCACCCTCAAAGAGATCTGCATAATGTGTCCGTACAAACTGTAAATCCAGATTACCACTTGTCTTTTGCTCCAACATGCTGGTTTGCTGGGAGACATCCAGAGACATAATGTTGTGAGACTGTACTTTTATCAAGTCCATAGCCTGAACTGCTTTTACTCCCAACAGGGGACTGTGATCGCCATTGTTTACCACAATAAATTCAAGCCTATAACTTTTCCTATTACACGGGTTTCTTATTTTCAGTCTGCATGTGCCCATGGGTTTCAGGGTGGTTTTATTATACATCATCAATACTTGATCTGTAGGCTGAATTGTTACTTGTGTGTTAATTAGAGTATAAGGAATAACATTGCAGCTTGCTCCACAGTCCAGCTGAAATCTGACAGGTCTCTCATCCAGCAAGAAAGTTGCAAAAAGTTGTTTTGCATCCTTATATTCCTGTTGCTTTACCATATTAACACTCTCTGCTGCTGGCTGTAGTTGTATCCACCACAAGTCTTCAGCACTGTCAGAGTCTGTGTTCTGTGTCACTGTGTTTACCGGTCTCTGGTTTAGTCTTCTCTGTCTGCACTGAGTGGCAAAATGATTCTTTTTCCCACAGGATTTGCACAACTGTCCATATGCTGGGCACTTCTCCTTATCTCTCTCATGTCTTCTTCCACAATATTTACACTGTATGGTGCTTTCTGGAAACTTCTGCCTCCTGTGTGTGACTGATACAGCATGCACACCAACATCAGCTGAACTTTCAATCATCTTTAGGCTGTCTTTTGTGAGCTGAGAGGCTCTGCATATCTGAGTACATTTCTCTAGGTCTAGGTTTTCCTCTCTCAGTAATCTCTCTCTCAGGTGAGAGTCCTGGATTCCACATACTATCCTGTCTCTGATTAGAGAGTCTTTGAGATCACCGAACTCACAGCTTGCTGCTAGTATTTTCAGTTCTGTAACATAGCTGTCTATGGATTTTACCAGTCTCCTGATTTCTTGAAAAAAATTTAAATCTTTCCACAGTTTCATTCTTCTTAGGGTCACATTGTTTATCAAACATCTGAATAATGTCTTTCACAGTCATATCCTCTATGTCATTTTCTCTGACTAAAGTCTGTGATATTTCTCTGCCCTTCTCTCCTATTAAGTAGTGGAATAGTTTTATTTTGCGCTTTTCATCACTGGCTGCAACTGTGAGATCCACATACAATGTGAACTCTTCTTTCCATTGCTTCCATGCTTGGGCCAGATTAGATGAACTCACATCTAGTTTCCCAGGGGGTTTCAATCCACTCTCCATGCTGTCTTTAACTGTACAGTGATACTTTACTCACTGTTGCTGTGGCTGACTCTTCCTTGCTGGCTTGCTGCCTCTTCTTGTGAGTTCAGTTTGGTGCTCTGTTACTCTGAAGTCCTGTACACCGCTGCCACCATGTTTGTTATGTTAGGTTTCTTCTATTTGCAGACACGCATGGTAGATTATAACTGCAAGGCTTTAATCATGCTTATCACACCAGCCTGTGTCTTTTACACATACACAGGGAGGAACCAACAAGTTGTACAAAGCTGAATCCTTAATAACAGTAGTGAGACATCTAGTGGCTAAACTGCAATACTACATATTGCTACAAGGAAGCCTTTCTTTGTGCATGTATAAAAAGAGGAGAAGAGGAAAAGGAGCTCTGAGGATAGAGCAATTTTCTCTTTTGATTTCTCCCCAATGTCATACACAATACGTAGTACCATTTCCAGGTATTGGAAGGTGGTACTTGAAGACCCTCTATTGTCTAAATGGGTGGAACAACCATCCCTCATCTCATTCTGAAGATGCCCCACAACAGGTGATGAGATCACCAAAAGGCGTTTGACAATTTGAGGAGTTGATTACAAGAGCCACGAATTTATCACTTCTTACACCAAGTACACTGTGTATGTCATCTTTTGCACTTGCAATCCAGTTTTATATTAGGAAGACGGAATGGGAGGCTCACAATGGGGACTCTAGAGCACTCAGGTTTATGGGGCTACTGGCAGTCCCACCAACTCCTTGTGGTGAAGATAGAAAGAATATATTCCTTAGGAGGGACGCTGAAATCATATCCCAGACAGGGGCTTTAGGTAATTTAGGTCTCAGTGACTGTAATGACCTGTTGTGCTTCCTTGATCCTTATTGATTACTCTCATTCCAATTGTGTAGGATGTGATTTGTCTACAGTGATCATGAATAGTTGTGCATTTACAGATATATGTATGTAACCTGCTTTATAGCCCCTCCCTGTCTGCCAATCCTACCTTTATTTATGTACACAGGTTTTCATCTGCCTATACTCTTGCTTTCTTTGTTTGGCTCTGCTCCTGCCACCTCTGCATTTACTTTGCAGTCCAGTCAAGATAGAACTGGTGCATCTAGATTAGCGATAGTTTTCCCTTCAGTCTAGGGTGCCCCTTCATACCATCTGCACCTTGCGCTATTTGTCCCCTTCCCCGAGCATAATTAGCCACAAGGGTTCTGCTCTGAATGAGTGATGTGCTGTGCCCCACTCCTGTGGGCAAGGCTGCTGCAGCTGTAGTGTAGGGGGGATTGTCCCCTTGGATGGATCACTGATGTCTGCTATTAAAGGCTGGTCATTCTTACACCCTGTACCCAGTCTGCTTTCTTTGCTGCTGCCAGAAGCAAACCTATGGTAGTCACTCCAACAGTCACTTCAAGAGGCTCCATCTTTTGATAGCTTTAAAAAATGTCTAAAAACCCATTTACTTCCTGAGCCTATGTGATTATGTAATTTTTACACTCAGCCCTATAAAATATTGTTGTTATTATTATTAATGCTGCAAACTGTTCTATGATGTAAGTAAAGGGACTACTTTTGTGGATGATCTGAAATTTAAAATTTTTCTTTCAGTGATAGAAATGGCTCCATTTTGTATCCAAGGAGATATGTTAGTCCCTCCTAAGGAACTGCAATATTTGAGCTATGATGCTGAACAAAGGCCATAGACCAGCCCACTGGACTATTTTTTTCCCCAAGCAATTTTCCTGCTATCGTATTTTTGGAAATATAAGACAGTTTTTCTCCACCAAAAAGGGGGGAAATAGTCCCTGTGTCTTATATTCCAAAGACAGAGAGTCTCTGACTTACGATCGCCCGCCGTTACGAACCGCCGACCTGCCGCAATGTTGGGGACTCCCTGCAGTGTCCCCTTGTTTCCCCCTTCCTTGCCTAAATTACTATTTTTGAATATGACTTCTTTCATGATAGGAAGCATTACCTCTCAATATTACATCATGACTGGGTGGTCCTAATAACCGCATCTCTCTGGACAATTGTAAAGGAAACGTGCTGGCTGCAAGTGGTACCCCATTACAGCTTACACACGATGCACTGAGCCAGCTATAAAAATAATTTTTTTTAGATATTAAAAACACTAAGTTAACGCACTCTCTTCCTTTATCACAAAGATCCACTTCCGTGCAATAAGTTAGTAAATGTAGTAAATTAGGTCCACTGCATCTAAACAGGTTTCTATACATTACGTAACACACACTGGCGCCCCCAAGGCTGTGTACTGTCCCCGATCCTTTTTTCCCTGTATACGAACAGATGTACCTCAACTGCCGACTGTGTTAAGGTCATTAAATTTGCAGATGAGACCACCATACTTGGCCTCATCAGTGGAGAGGATGAGCGCTCCTACCAGAGTGAGTTCGAGCGTATCTGCAGTTGGTGTAAGGATAACATGCTCGTCCTAAACGCTGCAAAGACTGTCGAGCTGGTTGTGGACTTCAGGAAGCGCCCTCCCCCACTTAACCCGGTCTTCATCGAAGGCACAGAGGTCACCAGAGTATCAAGTGTTCGGTTCTTGGGCACTACCATCACCAAAGACTTGAGATGGAGGGAAAACACCACTACAGCAACGGCTGTTCTTCCTAAGACAACTAAGGAAGTTTGGCATGCCACAGGAGCTGATGTCAAGCTTCTACACTGCCACCATCGAGTCAATCCTGTGCTCCTCCATCATCGTCTGGCATGGCGGCGCCACCACAAGCGACAAGTACAGACTACAAAGAGTAATAAATGCTGCAGAAAGAATAATCGGTACACCCCTGCCACCACTGGACCACCTCCATGCATCCAGGCTGAGGACAAGGGCAAATAGGATCACGCAAGATCCCCTCCACCCAGGCGTTAGCTTCTTCAACCGCATGCGCTCTAACCACCGTTACAGAGCTATTTCCACCAAGACCTCCAAGCAGTACGCCTTCTGAACTCGAGCCCTGCACACAGCAAAGCTAAATAGCAGGACTGTCACCCAGGCCTGGTGCGGTTCTTCATTCCATGTGTTTTTGCACCTAGGCCTTGCTAACTTTAAAATACATATGTATAAATGTACATTTCTCCAAAAGTAAAATGCTTTATAGATTACTTTTTCCTATGTCGCAGTCACTTACACTTGGTAGTAAATCTGACAGGTTTCTGACAAGTTAATTTCCTCATGGGGGAATCCAAATTATATTGTTATCTACAAAAGCACTTACTGAACTTCAGTTGCTCAATCCAACTGCCAAAATAGTGTGCAAACAAGTAGGAAGGCTGTCTGGCATCTTTGTCTATATCCTTTCCAGGGAGTCAGATCTGTCCACTTTTTATTTCTGTAGAAGAGACAAGAGCGCTCCTTTGGTGTAATACTTTCTTTACTTTAAAAATTCACGCATAAAATTGCAATTACAATGTGATAAAATCAATAGCGCTTCTCAGGCCTGCCAGCCGCCAGTCAAGACCTGACGAAGGCGTGGTTAGCGCCGAAACGCGTCATGACGTCAGACGGCTCCAGTGTGACCAAGCCCCGCCCACCGCAACCTGCTCCATGTCGGGAAACACCGCACCTGTCGCTCTGGCCAAGCACAGGGTTGGAGAGGAAGGCTGGCAGGCCTGAGAAGCGCTATTGATTTTATCACATTGTAAGTGCAATTTTATGCGTGAATTTTTAAAGTAAAGAAAGTATTACACCAAAGGAGCGCTCTTGTCTCTTCTACTGTTCTACCTAGGTCACTGGCACCACCCAGCAACCAGGAGCAGCACCTTAGAAATATTGAAGTCTATCCTAAGTGAGAGGGCAGCGCAGGAAAATTTCTTTTTTGCACTTTTCATTTCTTACTGTGACAGCAACATAGGAAAATGGTATTTTATACTGTATCTTCCTCTGGGGGAAATGTACATTTTAGATGTATATATTTTAGATTTAGAAAATGTTAATGGTAGTGGTCCTTTAACCTCTTGAGGACCATAGTGTTAAACCCCCTAGTGACCAAGCTATTTCCTGCTTAATTGGCCACTGCAGCTTTAAGGCCAAGCTGCAGGGCCGTACAACTCTGCACACAAGTGATTCTCCTCCCCCCCCCCCCCCCCCATTTTCTCCCCACCAACAGAGCTCTCTGTTGGTGAGGTCTGTTCACCCCCCCTGTTTATTTATTTTTTTAAATAAATATTTATCTGTTTTTTTTTTTTTTTTATATTTCTTGCTATTATTTTTTTCCCCCTCAAATCCCCTCCCTCCCCCCATCCAGCCAATCACGGCGATCGGCTGTCATAGGCTTCTGCCTATGAGACCCGATCGTTCTCTTGTCCCTCAGGAGGACAGCCGTGTCACACGGCTGTCCCCAGTACAGCGCTGCTGCAGATCGCAACGCTGTACATGTAAATAGATGGCGATTTCGCTGTGTAACAGTCTTCCGAGCGGCAATCGCCGCTTGGAGACTGAAGGCGGAGCTCCGCTCCACCCACCAGGCAGGAGATGCGCGCGCAGCCTGCGCGCGATCTCCTGCAAACTGCTCCCTCAGGACTTTACGCCAATCGGCGTTAGCTGGTCCTGGGGCTGCTGCCGCGGCCACGCCCACTGGCGTGACACGGTCGGCAAGCAGTTAAAGTAAACCTGAAGCGGAAATAAACTATAGAGATAATTAATTGTATGTGTAGTATCCAACCTAATAATAGGCAAGTGTCCCTGCGTCTGTCCGTGTGTCAGTGCTTTTTAGCACTGCGCATGTGCAGGGACAAGACGCAGAGAAACTGCCGAGAGCCGGAGGAGGACGGGGCCAGAAGAGGCGGTCATGTGTGAGCGCGCGAGGCGCGTGGCGGTAGTGCGTGCACTGCGGATTGCTGACAGACCTAGCCCGTTTTTAAACGGGCTAATGTCACTAGTAGATAATAAATAGCACATTAGTAGCAAAGAGAAAAGTCTCATATTGCTTTCCAGTATAGGAAGAGTTAAAAAAAACAAAACCTTCAGTTATCTATGCAAAAGAGCTTCTCTGAGTTATTCGACCCAACATGGGTGTCCTGTTCTCTAAAGCACTTAATGAGCCATGAAACAGTGAGAGATGGCTTGAGATAAGGTTTTACTGCAGGAAAGTTCAAAGGGAGCTCTGCTCTGGTTTTTAGTAGTGATGGGCGAACAGTGTTCGCCACTGTTCGGGTTCGCCCGGATTTTGGGCTGTTCAAGTACGGTTCAGGCTCCGCCGGACACCTTGTGGTGTTCGGGATGGTGCTCGGGCACGCTGCCCGAACCCGATCAGGCCTTCTGTGTTCGGCCGAACACAGCCGTGTCCGGCCGAACAAAGCCCCCTATAGAGTCCCAGCATAAAGGGAGAGCATGCCCCGAGCGCGGGGGGGGGGGTCGGAAATGCCCCCCACCCCTCCCCGCTAAGCTCTCCCGTCTGCTGGACCCTATAAAATTAAATAGAAGTCCCCCAAAGTACCTGTAGCAGGCTGGCAGGAAGAGGACAGGAAGCGGGCAGCCGGCGATCACAGGCGCTAGTACCATCTGGTACTTCCGCCCTCTCTCTGACGCATTTCCTGTTTACATATGTAAGTCTCGTCAAGAGAGAACAGAAGTACCGCGATGACGCGTACGAGGGTACGTGTCATCATGTAGATGACGCGTACCCTCGTACACGTCACCGCGGTACTTCTGCTCTCTCTTGACGCGACTTACAAATGTAAACAGGAAGTGCATCAGAGAGAGGGCGGAAGTACCAGATGGTACTAGCGCCTATGCTCTCCGGCTGCCCGCTTGCTGTCCTCTTCCTGCCAGCCTGCTACAGGTACTTTGGGGGACTTCTATTTAATTTTATAGGGTCCAGCAGAAGGGAGAGCTTAGCGGGGAGGGGTGGGGGGCATTTCCGCCCCCCCCCCCCCCCCGCGCTCGGGGCATGCTCTCCCTTTATGCTGGGACCCTATAGGGGCCCCAAAGGGACATGTTCGGGTTGGGTTCGGGGTTCGGCCCGAACATGCCGAATATCGGGGGCATGTTCGGCCGAACCCCCCCGAACCCGAACATCTGGATGTTCGCCCATCACTAGTTTTTAGCTTGAGATACAAAGTGTGATTTTTAAACCACAAATATGACAGAATGATGCAGTGTTATAAAAAAAGCTTTATTGCTAAAAATAAAAATATGAGACTCTTTTCTTTGCTACTAATGCTCTATTAATTATCTGTACTACACATACAATTCATTATATCATACAGGAGTTTTTTTTCGCCTCAGGTTTGCTTTTAGTAATAAAGCAGGGGTTAAAAGTGGTAAAGTATACTGACTTGATTTAATCAGTTGATAAAATTGTTAGTCTTGTTCTCTATTTTTCAAAATTAATTTTATTACGTCTATTATCATAATGACACCAGATCAAACATTTGTTCTTATGCTATGCTATCTGAAAACATGCTGGGTCGCAGTTGCTTTAAAGGAACACTATCAACCCAAGTGTTCTAAAATTACAATGTACAAATAATGTCTAAGTAGCATTTTCCTACTTTTCATGTTAAATATCAGAGGCAAAAGCTTTAATTCACTTTGTGTAGGAGTTAGCTCTATTGGAACAGATCATTCAAAAAAAGGGGTGTCTGCTTCAATGCACAGCCAGTGTTGTTGTTTTTTTCATATCAGACTACAGAGTTTTTTTCTTTAAAAGCAAAAAAAAAAAAAGTATGAAAAGCTTTGGTGTCACAAACAATTACAAATGTTTATGACAAGTTACATTTCCTCTGCTCTCTGCAGACACTTCAGTCAGAGACACAGGACACAGGCCGCTGTAGCTGCTAAGAGATATCTCACACACAGGGTTAACAGATGTAGTGTGAGGGATTCCCCTGCCCTCATGGTTCACTGGGCCGTCAGATTTTAGAAGACTTGCCGTCAGTTAAGAGTGAAAGGAATTTGATACAGTAAACAAGAGATAAGCAAGTCAAATGTATACATACATTATTATTTACCAGCACTTCAGGAATTCTCTCAATCCCAGATTAAAAAAAAATATGTTAATCGATAGTGTTCCTTTAAATAGCTTCTGCTGGAAGATAATGTACACAAAAGTGACCTTCATCACTGACGTAGCAGATTTCAGATAGAGATTTCAGATAGAGGAAATAGTAAGTCAAATATAGCAATACCAGAATTAACTGCAAACCATATCAGCACAGATGTCACTCGTAGTAACTGTAAACAGTGGTCATCAGGAATACTGGAATCAGGTCACGTATGATCAGAGGCCATGAGTATGAGACTGAAGAAGGGACTGGCAGTGGGAATAGAAGCCAGAAGCTTTACCAAGATTAGTAAAATAAGCCTGTATGTGGCTACCTTGTGATGCAAAGCCCTTATTACATAAGGATCCATGGCTTTTATCTGATGTATGTGATACCAGTGGTTTCATGATGATGTGATAAGGCAGTCTACAGCACTATACATTAAAATGGATTTTGCAAATAGTATTTCCAATGTGTTACCTTGGTTTTATCTACAAAAACAGGCACATGCATAGATCAGTATTTCTGCCAGCAAAATGAGTATTGGGTACGTCAGTTTTCTCATTAGTCCAGGTGATATATCTCCAGAGTTGTAATGCTTCCTACTTTGTGCAGATAATTACTCCTCCAGAGAAGAGGGTCGCAATTCCCGCGAATGGGACCACTCCAATAGGGATCCACTGGTATAGCGCTTTGCAGATTAATGAGCACTGCAGATCGGTGGCTCGCGGGCCTAAGCAAGTTCAAATCCAAAAAAACCATTTCGTACTTTTCCTGAAATTACTTTGCAGATCTTTTGGAGAGGGCAGTGGCACAATGGAGGGGACCGAGGGTGGAAGAACCATTTTTGACCACTTCCGGTGTGTTTAGAGCAAAAATTTATTTCAGTTTTCTAAACTCTAAGCTTTATCTTAACAAGAATTCTGACTTTTCACATGATTGCTAACAGCACAATATCAACTTGGTGAGTCAGTTTAGTGATTGCTGCTGTTGATTATTCGAGAGTTACAATTTTTGCTTACTCAAAAGGAATTTGGAAGTTGCTTAGGCTTTATTTGGCAGTAGAAATGAAAAATAAGATGTAAGTAATTTTTAGTTGATGCAGGATTAAACAAATTTTGTATGAAAATGTATGCATTTTAAAAACAGACTAGTCGAATTCCACATGAGCAGGATTCAATTGGTCGATTTTCAAGAAAACTTTTACTTTAAATTTATGCTTAAAGTGGACACAAATTAAAAATACAAGATGTCAGAAATACAATCTATTTTCTAAATCATAATAATAAATAGCAGCCTTTTTTCAGCTGCATGATGACAAATATAAAATATTTTACATTCCTCCCTTCCTTTCATATTGCCGGGACAGAATCCGGTAAACTGGTGGAGTAGGTGGTGTCTGGCAAAGGAGGAATTGCTAATGGCTGCCACCTGTATAACCCTAGTTATGAAAAGAGAAGGGTGAAAAGCATGCACTGAAATGCTAATAGGCTTGAAGGAGTGTTTATTTATCTTTGTATGTGTCAGAGTGGTGCAACTAAATATTTTGAATTAAAAAAATGTTTTGGTTTGGGTCCGCTTTAAATTGGGATTATACACCTAAAACTTTAATTTCAGTAACTATTCTAAGTTTTATAAGAGAACATTTGAAAGCATTCCCACACATTCCCTGGCCCATATGCAATGAACAATTTCTCCTGAGTTTTCTACCAAGTGATATCTTCATAGAATTCTTTGATTTCAAAATTTGCATCTAATATATCCATTATACAGAATATGCAATAAAATTATTGCGGACAGCAAACCTCTGTCAAAGTCATCACAGAGTCAGATACAGTTTAGTAAACGGGTCTTAGTTCAAATTCCAAGTTACCCTGCAGTGGATTACTTTTCTGTCAGTAAAGCTGCAGTTTAACTACCTCAGCAGTGCTTGCTCCTGACTCTGTAATTATGGTACTCAGATTAATGTGAACTCGACTACTAAGGCTTCCCCCTTCACCTTGCATTGGTGCAGATGCTAAAGGATTGCATCACAAGAGGGTCAGGAGGTCTCAGCTTTGGAACCGACGCTCCAGTCATACATTGGAACTCAGAGTCTGGTTGGTAGGCTGCACCACTGAGGTGGCAAGGCAGTGTAGTATGGAGCTTTGCAGCTACAGTACTTTCTTGTTATGTAATGCTCTACAATATTTAAAAAAATAGCCTTAACTGAGTGGAATACAGAGCTATCCATGTTTATTTTTATTTACAAAATGGTCAATTACCTGGCTTTTATAATGTTCTTTTTATTTAGTAGTGTATGGATCAGGGCTGCTTGTATACAGGAGCCTAGCAAGACAGAAGAGGGAACAGACAGCAGAGTCTGCGCTCTGCATATAATTAGACCCGGCAGGAGTAACTGGGCAGCAGAGGGCACCCTTCTCCTCTCACTGTTGGAGACATGGCTACTTGTGAGCCTGTGAGGGCTAGAGATTTGGGGGTCTACTTAAGAAACCAGACTTTCGGGTCTAAAGGCCCACTACGCAAGTTTACCAACGACTGGCGATTTTTGGAGTGATGATCGATTGTCTTCACGATCTCGCGACATAAGTACAGTCGCGCGATTACGACTCCTGAGCAAAGTATGTATGTTCTCCCTATGAATTTCGGAGTTTTAATCATCCATCTCCCCTCTCCCAAAAAAAAAATAAAGATAAGATTAATTGGATCTCTCAAAATTAGCCTATGATTATGATGGTCATAGGACTATTGTACGGATTATATTGTTCACCCCCTCTGAGGACAGTTAGTGAGAAGACTATATACTCTGTACAGCGCTGCGGAAGTTGTCAGCACTATGTAAATACAAAATAAATACATTTACTGATTTCTAAACATGTACACTTCTCTCTGTGTATGGTGCCATGGTAAAGCAGCTGACGGAATAGATTACTCTCTGAACCGCACCCAGAAAGAGTAGGAAGATCTTCTGGCAGCAAGCCAAGCGCCCACGGGTACTGGTCATCTCTGCAGTGCACAGGCACAAAGGCATGTAGTCATCACCCTGATGATGAATCGGCACACAATGTAATGTTGCTTTCAGCTGTCACACTGTACTTACTAATTCTATAAAGCACTGTTTAAATCTGAAAGGAAATTAGACAGGCTGTTTTTATAACGAACATTAACACTGGCTATTTGTATCACAATTGAACTTAAAGGACAACTGAAGAGAGAAGTACTGTATATGAAGGCTGCCATATTTATTTCCTTTTAAACAATACCAGTTGCCTGGCTGTCCTGCTGATTCTCTGCCTCTAATACTGTTAGCCATAGACTCTGAGCAAGCATGCAGCAGATCAGGTGTTTCTGACATTATTGTCAGCTCTAAGAAGATTAGCCACATGCTTGTTACTGGCATTATTCAGACACTACAGTGGCCAAATAGACCAGCAGAAAGTAAGGCAACTGGTATTGTTTAACAGGAAATACATATGGCAGCCTCCATATCCCTCTCGCTTCAGTTGTCCTTTGTAGTCATTGGGAATCATGCTTTAAAAAACAAAAACAGATACTTACGTAAGGAGAGGGAAGGCTCTGGGTCCTAATGAGCATTCCCTCTCCTCTCCCGATGCCCGTTCCAGCACAGGATTCCCCAGTAGCAGTATTTGACCAATTTGGCCAAATGCTGCTGTCTCCGCCGCCAAAAGAAGGTTTCGGGAGCCCGAGTGCGTCATACTGCGCACCCGTGAGCACCTTCTCTTGTGCACTCAAATTGGAGCCGCCTGTCTTTGGGAGGACTCGGCTCCCGAAGTCCCCCGTGGTGGGGGGTTTCAAATGGGGGAGCCAGCGCAGCACCGAGGGCACCGGGAGAGGAGAGGGAAGGTGCTATAGGACCCAGAGCCTTCCATCTCCTTAGGTTTCGTTTTTTATAGTATATTATATATATTATATATTTAGAAATGATTTAGCCAGTGTTTGCCTAATGTAAAATCTTTAGTCCTGTCTGGTGATCTCTGCGGAATGTTTTGTCATTTAGAGTTCTGAAGCCAGTACAAAATATGCCTGGTCTCCCAGAATGCTTGAGGAGGCGGGTCCTATTACACAAACTCCTAGCCTAAAATTTCTTCTAACATGAACAGTATTGGTATGTCCAGAAAAAGGGAAAAAAACTGTCCAAAGGGCCTTATGTTAACTTATTCAGTGGATATGATGTGTAAACCTTGCTTTCAAAAGTATTGCTACAATAGTGTGAGAGTTAGGGTTGCTATAGCAATTCTCCTCTTCGCTCCCTTCTCTAGAGTGTGTGTGTGAGAACGGAGGAAAGGGGTCATGCCAGGAGCCCTAAACAGGTCACAAGTGGCCCAAAGCATGGTTCAGGGGTTAGGCAAAGGGGACTGTTTTGTGTAGTGCGAAGAGGCAATATAGCAAAAACCAATGGACTGCAAGTGGCAACATTTGACATTGCATTTACTTAGCCATCTTATGTTTCAAATTGTGCCTGGATTTTGGTTGCAAGGGCTCATCCTAAATGAAAAAAATGCAAATAAATAGTATTTCTAACATATACATTTTTATTTTAAAGAGGTAGAAGAGCAAAAGAGCTAAAATATGATGTGATAATAACAGACTTGTCCGTTATTCTTGGTGTTACAACCATCAAAACATGGTGTAATATTGGTGTATTTGTCTATTACAGTGCGTTGCCTCCCAGAGAAACACCATCACACCACTATCATATATATCAGATGACGTTGCTTATCGGAATGCAAGCAGCCCCGGGCACAGGGAAGCTCTGGCCGATTCAGCAGTCCAGAGCAGAAGAGTCATATTCTGACCTGTGCATTCAGACTACAGGATCCTGGCCTCTTTCTGTGCAAGCTGTAGTGTCTGCCTTCAGATAAACCATACAAGCTGACTGCCAACTTAACAATTCACTAAGTCAGCATCCTAGCCTTGTAACAGTTTCTGTGAATAGAGATGGCCCGAACCTCCGATTTTAGGTTCGCAAACCTCCGCAAACGTTTGCGAACTTGCGAACTTTCGCGAACCGCAATAGATTTAAACGGGGAGGCGAACTTTGAAAACTAGAAACATTTATGCTGGCCACAAAAGTGATAGAAAAGATGTTTCAAGGAGTCTAATGCTGGATACACACGGTGTGTTTCAGCACTCGATGCGCCCGTCGATTCGATTATTTCCGACATGTCTGATTCTCGTTTCGATGGATCGTTAGGTCGATTTGGCATACTTTACATGTAAATCGACCTAACAATCATCGAAATGCGCTCAGAAATGCTTGGAAATAATCGAGTGGACGTGAATCAACGGGCGCATCGAGTGTGGAAACGCACCGTGTGTATCCAGCATAACATCTGAGTTTTTGCATGGATGAGTGGGATAGACGGCAAAAGTCCCGGGGAAAAATCTGGATTTGACGCAAAGCAGCGTTTTAAGGGCAGAAATCACATTGGCCTCGATTCACAAAGCGGTGATAACCCAGTTATCACGCCTAAAAGACTTTAGGCGTGATGACCTTTTCACCACTGAGTTATCACCGATTTTTCCTGCTCTTCGCGCGAAGTTACCGCGCGTAAGCGCGTTCGCGCGTAAGAGCGCGCGCAAAGTCCCATAGGGCTTAATGGGAGCTTCGCGCGAAGCGCGAGTTTCTTCTTATCACGCCTAAAGTGAGTTTAGGCGTGATAAGGGGCTTTTCACTGGCGTGCAAACACTTTGCACCGCTTTGTGAATCGAGCCCATTGAATGCTAAATTGCAGGTCTAAAGTGCTTTAAAACTTCTTGCATGTGTATACATCAATCAGGGAGTGTAATTAGTGTACTGCTTCACACTGACAGACCAAACTCACTGTGTAACGTACCGCAAACAGCTGCTTGTGTAGTGACGGCCGTGCTGGACTGGTACGCACTATGGCGAGAGTGCAGGCGATAGCGGTTTTCAAGCCCATATTGTGGCCGGGCTGAGGTAGCTCAATGACAGAACAACAGTGATTGTCCAGCTGATCGCATTTGGTCTGTCCACAATGAAGCAAAAACCTTATTATCTTGGGTCAGGTGTGCCCCCCAACACACTCATACAGCCGTCGGTCATTGCTTTATTGTGATACGCAAGCCCCTTCACCGCTGCAAGGTAATGATCACGAAGCGAAATTGACACATGTACATGCCTTTTGTTTTGTTGTTGCAGCAGCAGTGCAGCCAGAAAAATTAGGCAGGCATGTACATGCAACAGAAAAATCATTATAGCGGCCGCTGCTAGCAGCAGCCTTAATAAATCAGGAATCCGCCTGGAGTCCTGGTGGACCCTGTTGGTGGTGGCGGAGAAGGCAGTCAAGCGGCCTGCGGGCAGAGATGCTATGTGGGGACCGACTTAGTCTTGGGGCAGGCAGTCACACGGCGTGCAGGCAGAGATGCAGGCAGGGCTGAGCGTGCTTTGCAGACAAGGCTTCCGTGGTCAGTTGGACCCTTGACCCAACGCTGTGTGCCAGAGATGTCACCACTTGCCTTTCAACATCATGGTACAGTTTAGGTATCGCCTTTTTCGAGGAAAAATTGCGGCCTGGTATCTTCCACTGCGGTGTGTGGCTTTGCTTTTGTGTGCTGCTTTTCCTCAGGTGGTCATCCCATTGCAGTTTGTGCTTTGTAATCATGTGCCTTCGTAAAGTAGTTATCCCTACGCGGGTCTTGGTGTTTCCACGGCTCAATTTTCGGTGGCAGAGAGTACAGATGGCATTGCTCTCATCTGAGGCAGACACAAAAAAATGTCCACACCACTGAGCCCTGGGGTGATGGCACTTTGGTGGTGGTGGCCGACTGAGTGTTAAGTGGGGTGCCAAAATCAGAGCAGGAGGAAGATATGTCACGCTTCCGTGCGGAAGCTGAGAAAGACGAGGTGTTCTGTGTTAGTCAACTACGTCCTGACAATATTGGGGGTTGATGGCATGTGCCTTCTTCTGAACACTGTACTTTGGTCGAGGGTCACACAAAATCACGACAGCGCGACTTCGAACAGACTTGCCAGGTGGCCTGCCTCTGGCTCTGCCTTTTGTTTTGTCTATATTGGGGGTGGGATGAAGTGATAGGTATGCACTGACTTGACTAATACAATGTACGGTTACACAGGTGCAGTGAACAGGTATGCAGTGACTGCTGGTACAACGATGTGCGGTTACACAGGTGCAGTGAACATGTATGCAGTGACTGCTGGTACAACAATGTGCGGTTACACAGGTGCAGTGAACAGGTTGCAGTGACTGGTATTACAAATGTGCAGCTGCCTGTCACACACACACACACACACGTACCCTGAACAGGTGCAATGACTGGTGGTATTAACAATGCGTGCGCTCTTGTAGGTATAGGTAGGCAGGTGCACTAAACAGTGAACAGGTGCAGTGATTGGGATTACAAATGTGCAGCTGCCTGACACACACACACACACACACACACACACACACACACACACACACACTGCAATAACAGGTGCAATGACTGGTGGTATTAACAAAGCGTGCGCTCACGTAGGTATAGGTAGGTAGGTAGGTAGGTGCACTTAACAGTGAACAGGTGCAGTGATTGGGATTACAAATGTGCAGCTGCCTGTCACACACACAGGTAGTCACTGAATGTGCTGGGCCTGGCAGTGGCACAGTAGGAATTAAGGTGCCAAAGGCCAGCTGAGACTGACAGGGCTGTATATAATGCAAGTGGGCCACACAAAAAAAAAAAATAGATCACAAGAACAACATTAGCTCTCAAAAGAGCTGTTGAGGGTTGCTTTTTTACCAATAAGAATCAGCAAGGAGCAAGCTAACAAGCCTACAAGAGCCTAACTAAGCTTTCCCTATGTGAGTCTGCAGCAGCTCTCCCTTCTCTAATTACTGCAGGCAGATGAGTGAGTCTAATGCCTGACGCTGCCTGCCTTTTATAAGGGGGGGGGGCTCCAGAAGGGAGTGTAGCCTGATTGGCTACAATGTGCCTGCTGACTGTGATGTAGAGAGTCAACGTTGACCCTAATGATGCACTATGGGGGCGAACCGAACTTCCGCAAAAGTTCGCAGTTCTCCGCGGTCGCGAACCACGGAGACAGTTCGGGCCATCTCTATCTGTGAACTGGACAATCTTTAGCTGCTGAAGTCATAGGAATGGGACAGACATATTTCTGGATGGGTTGTGAACACACAGTTGTTCCAGTTAAATCCTCCCATTGAAATAAAGGTAAACAAAAAATAAAAAATACTGGCTTATTTCACATGCACATTCCTAAATATACAGAAATGACATGTAAACCTGTGAACACATTACCAATTAAAACTTGCCATTTGATTTATTCATTTTTCGCTGTAAGGGCTAATGATCTAATGGTATAAATCTCAGGTGACATAGGATTGCAGCTGCAATTCTGTCAGTTAAAATCAGAAGAGTGGTTCTGCCTCTGACAGAGGAAACCCAAGTACAAATTTCAGCTCTCCATGTTTAGTAAGCCAGCACCTATTCAGTAAGGAGTCTTATGATATAAAGAATTGTATCTGTAGTACAGATAATTACTAGAACATTAGCAGCAAAAAAAATGTATCATATTTTTATTTCCAGTTATATCGGGTTTTTTTTTATAACATTGCATCATTCTCTAATATTTGCAGTTTACACACTACATAGCATTCTAAATTATTTTACAGAGCAGGCCAGTGAACTATTGGCCTGTCCTCTGGAGAGAAAAAGAAGATACAGTGACTGATAGTTGAGATAACTGATAGCTTCAGAAGACAGAGCTCTCTGCAACTTTAAGGGCTGGTGCACACCAGAGCGGTTCGTGAGCATTTTTAAAAACGCTAGCGGTTTGAAAACTGCTTGGGTAATGTATTTCAATGGGCTGGTGCACACCAGAGCGGTTTGTTTCTTCCACAAACGCAAACTCGGGGGCTGCAGCATTTTTTAGATTTCTGAGGCATTTCTGCCTCAATGTTAAAGTATAGGGAAGTGGAAAACCGCTCTTAAAAACGCTAGATCAGAGCGGTTTTCCAATCGTTTTTGTTACAGAAGATGTTCAGTAACAGCTTTACTGTAACAATATATGAAATCTGCTACACAAAAACGCTTCAAAAACGCTAGGCATGTTTAGAAAATCTCTCTAAACAATCGCTCTGAAAATCTGCTTCAAAAACCTCTAGCGTTTTTCAGATCTGCTAGAGGTTTTTGATGTGCACTGGCCGAGGCCTCTTTTCCACGGACTGTTGATAGGCAGTGAAATGCCTCTCAAACTCTCACAACTGCTCCTGCTGCCTAACAACTGCTTGCTGAGCACACAGTTAAACTGTTCTTGGAAAAAGGCCTGAAAGACGTGGAGCTCAATGGCTCTTTTGCATAGATAACAACTGGAGTTTCTTAACTCTTCCTGTACTGGAAACAATATTATACTTATGTCTCTGCTAATGTTTTATTTCTTAGCTGTACTACACATACAAATCATTATATCATATTTTTTTTTCGCTTCAGTGTCTCTTTAAAGGATACCTTAGGTCTCATAAATTTTCAAAACAGGGTTTAAAATTCCCTAACTACCTAGTGAGTGTGCCCTAGTGGCTGCAGCTCAAGCACTTTGAGTCCCCCAGGAGTAAAGTACAATATAAATGTTATTTGTCCTGTCTTATCTAAGGGACCGTTCTCACTAAGGCGAATAGTGGGTGATTCCCGATTATCCTCAAAGCGCTAACGCAATGTTAACCTATGGCATTGATCTCACTGCCGCGATTGCCGTCGATCATTGGCGTTTCGCTATTAACAGCAATCGCAATACGTGTTACCTGCAGCATTTTCTAACGACTCTTTCGCAATCGCGATACAGGGTGCATCGTGATTTTACTGTGCTAATCACAGTAAAATCACCTGCGCAAAACGGTTCTGCTACTTTTAAGTGTGAATGGGCCCTCAGAGGTAAAAAAAACAAAACAACAACAACAACATTGCTGAACATGCCTGATAGCAGGGAACACATAAAGACGCTTCAAAGCTCCTAATTACTTTGTATGGGAGCTGACTAAACACAAGCAGCAGGAGTGGATGCTAGTTAACCACTTGCCGACCGCACGCTTATACCGTGCGTCGGCAAAGTGGCAGCTGCAGGACCAGCGACGCAGTATTGCGTCGCCAGCTGCAGGCTGATTAATCAGGAAGCAGCCGCTCGTGCGAGCGGCTGCCTCCTGTCAATTCACGGCGGGGGGCTCCGTGAATAGCCTGCGGGCCGCCGATGGCGGCTCGCAGGCTAAATGTAAACACAAGCGGAAATAATCCGCTCTGTTTACATTGTACGGCGCTGCTGCGCAGCAGCGCCGTAAGGCAGATCGGCGATCCCCGGCCAATCAGCGGCCGGGGATCGCCGCCATGTGACAGAAGACAGCCTGTCACTGGCTGCACAGGACGGATAGCGTCCTGTGCAGCCCGGATCTCCAGGGGGGGCCAGGTAGGAGAGGGAGGGGGAGGATTTCGCCGCGGAGGGGGGCTTTGAGGTGCCCCCCCCCGCAACACCCGGCAGGCAGGAGCGATCAGACCCCCCCCAGCACATCATCCCCCTAGTGGGGAAAAAAGGGGGGCGATCTGGTCGCTCTGCCTGCACGCTGATCTGTGCTGGGGGCTGCAGAGCCCACCCAGCACAGATCAGCTGAAACAGCGCTGGTCCTTAAGGGGGGGTAAAGGGTGGGTCCTCAAGTGGTTAAAGGACACCTAAAGTGAGAGGGATATGGAGTCTGCCATAATACTTCCTTCTTAACAATAGCAGTTGCCTGGCGTCCTTGCTTATCTTTCTAGCATCAGTAGTGTCTGAATCACGCACTTGTGACAAGCATGCAGCTAATCCTGTCAGACTTTAGTCTGACACACCTGATCTGCATGCTTGTTCAGGGTCTACGGCTAAGGCCTCTTTCACAGTGGGACGTTGCGTTTGCTGCGACGTTAAGGTCGCATAACGTGTCCCTAATACAACGCATTGAAAAACTATAACTTGGACGTTATAGTACATTCTTTAGCCCTGCGTTTGGTGCGCCGTTTTCATCGCACAGTGATGGAACAAAAACGGCGCATGCGTTACATTTAAAAAAAAAACCTTAGTGAGCATGTGCAACTCACAACACAGCAAACTTATTGCTAAACGCACAGCATGCAGCACTTTCTAAATATTGCTACACGTTACACACAACGCAACGTGTGCACTGTGAATGTCACACAGACCTTGTATTGCTGTGCGTTAGTCTGTGTTATAAAATTTTCTAACGTGCAACTTTAACCTTTAGTCGCACTGTGAAAGAGGCCTAAAAGTATTAGAGGCAAAAGGATCAGAAGAACAGCCAAAAAATTTGCATTGGTTAAATTTTTAGAAAAATCACTCCAGGTGTCCTTTACGCAGTTAAATATTCATACCTAGATGTTTAATCTGCAGTAAGAATATATGATTCCAGTAAAGTGCTAATTAGGATCAGTACTATAAATAGAATTGTTTATCTTATCAGTTTTTTTTCACTGAAGGCTCACTGTAAAGTAGTTTGAATTGAACACCTTTTAATGTTCTGGAAGGCATTTCCTCACTCCAGCACAGAAACGTCTTCCTCAGCATTTTATAAGTGCAGGTGATGCAGCCAAAGATCATCAGGATAACTGGGCAACTGGCAAGTCTTAAAAGGAAATACCAATGGCAGGTTTCATGTTCCTCTCGCTTGAGGTTTTGTTTAAGCATGTCAGCAGCACACTTAAAACATTTATCAAAAATAATCTCCTTCCAAGTCTCCAGTAACAATGCAGACTTGTTTTCACACACAGCATTTGCTATGCTGCTGTAATCTAGAATGACCTAGCGAAACAATACAGTCGTTTACTGAACAGATGCTTACGGCCAAGCTCTGCACAATAATCGGTCCTCCTCCTCACCAGCTTCAGATGGATGGCAGCCAGTTCTCACATTGCCAAGGCCATTTGTGGCAGCTGCTTTTCTCAAGGCCTTTCATTTAACAGATGACATCCGAAAGGTCCATTTCCCCCCCCCCCCCCTCCCCCCCCTGAAAAAGCATAGTTTCTACAGCAGGAGTCAGATACAAAAAGTCGTCATTTCTGTGTTCTTTGCATGACACCTGCAGACCTGAATTAAGAATTTTGCCTTGGCAAATAAAGACGTTTCCACAGCTTACAAACTGCCCCTAATAAATTGCCAGCTGCAAGCTGTGTTTAAAGCGAACGTGAACTTTTTGCATTCAATGTGTTACCTTGCTGTGCTCCACTGTTATGCAGTGCACCTGCCGCACTGAGAACACTGCATAGATGGTGCATTGCAGTGTGGAAAGCAGTTGGCCAATAGTTTTGCTGCAATGCACCTGTGAAAGTGGTGTTAAACATGTTTTATGTTCAGAAGATAAACAGTGTACCTCCAAGATGGGTTCATATCTTACAATTATGACTGGTTGACTATGTAATACATACAAAAGTGTGTATTTTACACTTGCCGAGTAACATTACCCTTTTCTACCGCTGCTCGTCACAATGGCCATACTAGTCAATAGAACATGACACACTGCTTGCTGTGTGACTGAAGTGGTTCAGGTACTGCAGATGCTGCAGTGTATTACAGCTTGACTTCTGCGGTAATCCTGGAAATGCCGTGTTATATAACTTTTTGGCTCCAGTGTGGTTGTTACAAATCACACTGCACCAAGTGTACAAGGAACCTAAAGCAAGAGGTACAGTGGGTTGCAAAAGTATTCGGCCCCCATGAAGTTTTCCACATTTTGTCACATTACTGCCACAAACATGAATCAATTTTATTGGAATTCCACTTGAAAGACCAGGGTGTGCGTAATTATTCATCCCCCCCCCCCGAGTCAATACTTTGTAGAACCACCTTTTGCTGCAATTACAGCTGCCAGTCTTTTAGGGTGTGTCTCTACCAGCTTTGCACATCTAGAGACTGAAATCCTTGCCCACTCTTCTTTGCAAAACAGCTCCAGCTCTGTCAGATTAGATGGGCAGCGTTTGTGAACAGCAGTTTTCAGATCTTGCAACAGATTCTCGATTACATTTAGATCTGGACTTTGACTAGGCCATTCTAACACATCCGTATGTTTTGTTGTAAACCATTCCATTGTTGCCCTGGCTTTATTTTTAGGCTTGTTGTCCTGCTGGAAGGTGAACCTCCACCCGAGTCTCAAGTCTTTTGCAGGCTCCAAGAGGTTTTCTTCCAAGATTGCCCTGTATTTGGCTCCATCCATCTTCCCATCAACTCTGACCAGCTTCCCTGTCCGTGCTGAAGAGAAGCAACCCCAGAGCATGATGCTGCCACCACCATATTTGACAGTGGGGATGGTGTGTTCAGAGTGATGTGCAGTGTTAGTTTTCCGCCACAAATGGAGTTTTGCATTTTGGCCAAAAAAGTTCCATTTTGGTCTCATCTGACCAGAGCACCTTCTTCCACATGTTTACTGTGTCCCCCACATGGCTTGTGGCAAACTGCAAATGGGACTTCTTATGCTTTTCTGTTAAAAATGGACTTTCTTCTTGCCACTCTTCCATAAAGGCCAACTTTGTACAGTGCATGACTAATAGTTGTCCTAAGGACAGAGTCTCCCACCTGAGCAGTAGATCTCTGCAGCTCGTCCAGAGTCACCATGGGCCTCTTGACTGCATTTCTGATCAGTGCTCTCCTTGTTCGGCCTGTGAGTTTAGGTGGATGGCCTTGTCTTGGTAGGTTTACAGTTGTGCCATACTCCTTCCATTTCTGAATGATCGCTTAAGCAGTGCTCCTTGGGATGTTCAAGGCTTTGGAAATCTTTTTGTAGCATAAGCCTGCTTTAAATTTCTCAATAACTTTATCCCTGACCTGTCTGGTGTCTTCTTTGGACTTCATGGTGTTGTTGCTCCCAATATTCTCTTGGACAACCTCTGAGGCCATCACAGAGCAGCTGTATTTGTACCGACATTAGATTACACACAGGTGCATTCTATTTAGTCATTAGCACTCATCAGGCAATGTCTATGGACAACTGACTGTACTCAGACCAAAGGGGGCTGAATAATTATGCACACCCCACTGTGCAGTTATTTATTTGTAAAAAAAAATGTTTGGAATCATGTATGATTTTCGTTCATCTGATTTGCATCTGAATTGAATGCGAAGTGTGCAGAAAATCTATTTAGGTGCTACACACTGAGCTGGTGGTCATTTCAGATGCAGCCTTAGTGGTATGCGCTGTCGTTCTCCTCGCTGTTCAACCAAATGTAAATTACACATTTTTTTTTGCTTAGCTGCTCCCAAGGTTTTAAATTTAGGTTAGGTCACTTGCCCGGAGGTCTGCCTCACCGTGGCGCAAGTGTCTAGTATAATATACTTTGCATGCAAACCATATTAGCAGCTAAAGTTCCTCCTAGTTTAATAAATGTTAGCACTTGTCTTGGATGCAGGGCATGCATTTTTCAGTCTGGCAGAGGCGGTGTATGCCTGTGCGATTAACCATTCAATAGCAGCATGTGTTTAGGGTTGCGCAGACTTTCCCCCCACCTTTCCTTAGCTACATGTGTCCCCTGATTGCCCCGGTGCTGTGTCCCGCCCCCGATCGCAGCCGGCTATATTTACCGCTCTGGGATCCCACGAGAGACGTAACGTCTTCATTCAGCTTCGGTCGTCGCAATGGCAACAATCGGACATGACGTCTGACGTCATGCGCAGTCCCGATCCTCGCTATAGCAAGCCTGGTGGTAATGGTAGAGGCTGTGCCAGCACGGGCTCTGGCGGGGGGTATGTATGGTAATCGGACAACACATGTAGCTAGCCAACTGCTAGCTACATGATGTTCAAAAAGTAAAAGGAAAAAAAAAATCTCCCTGGGCCATGCAATCCCTTTCGGCGGTAATGGACGAGCTGAGCTCGTCCATACCGCTCAGGAGGTTAAAGGACACCTGAAGTGAGAAGAATATGGAGGTTCCAATATTTATTGCCTTTTAAACAATATCAGTTGCCTAGCAGCAGTGGTGTCTGAATCAGGCCCAGTGCACACCAAAAACCTCTAGCAGATCTGAAAAACGCTAGAGGTTTTTGAAGCTGATTTTCAGAGCGATTCCAGGCATATTTAGAGAGATTTTCTAAACATGCCCAGCGGTTTTTGGAGCGTTTTTGTGTACCAGATTTCATATATTGTTACAATAAAGCTGTTACTGAACAGCTTCTGTAACAAAAACACCTGGAAAACCGCTCTGATCTAGCGTTTTTCAGAGTGGCTTGAGCTTTTCCTATACTTTACATTGAGGCAGAAACGCATCTGCAAATCACAAAAGTGCAGCAGGAGGCACGTTTGCGGTTTGCTAAAAACCTCAAACCTCTGGTGTGCACAATACCATTGAGATACATCAGCCAAGCGTTTTCACAGGCGGAAGCGGTTTTGAAAACGTTTCCAAAAACACATGGTGTGCACCAGCCCTCACGCCAGAAACAAGCATGCAGCTAATCTTGTCAGATCTGACAAAAATGTCAGAGACATCTGATATGCTGCATGCTTGTTCAGGGTCTGTGGCTAAAATTATAAAGCACAATCTACCGATACGATTCTTTATACGATTCTATTTACAATCTGATTAAATCAGACATGTCCGATCAGGATTCGATTCAATTCGACTTGCCATTGTTTTGCAATCGAATTGAATCGAATCCTGATCAGACATGTCGGATTTAATCGGATCGTAAATAGAATCGTATCGTGTAGATTGGGCTTTAGGGGCAGAGGATCAGCAGGTCTGGTATTCGCTACCTTCAGTGAAAGCAGCTCTCAGTGACGGAGCATTTTTTTGCCTTTGGGAATGTTACATTTCCACAGTTTATAATTCTTCTGTACTTTTTTTTTTTTTAACAAAATAGACAATCTTGGTATTGTTTTTTTCAGAACGGATAGGGCTTAATTCTAATGTTAACCTATTGGGGACTGCCGCAGGTTGAATCAACGTCCGGCAGGGGGTGGTACAGTTCAGACCGGACGTTGATTCCACGTCCGCGCTAAAGAACCACTCCCGACACAATCGTGCGCACCTGGAGGTGGAGATTAAGCTGTCATATGACAGCTGGCATCTCCCCTCAGTGATCAGCAGCCATCGCGTATGGCTGCTGATTACGTGATCACTACGATCGCCATCGGATCGTAGTGATCACTACTTTGACAGCAGCGGCGGCAGGGGGGAAAAGAAGAGGATCCACTCACCTCCCTGCCGTTCCAGCGACGATCGGCGCCCCCCTCTGCTCTGGCCGGCATCTCTGCTCCGTCTGACGTCAGGGCCGGGTCCCGGCTTGATGACGTCATCAAGCCGCGACCCGACCTGAGCGTCATTTGGAGCGGAGATGCCGGCCGGAGAAGAAGGGGGCTACTGAGGCTCATCGCTGGAGCCTGGAAGGTAAGTGATGGCTGCTGCGCTCAGGGGGGGACACTTGGCCACACAGGGGGGAGACAGCCCAGCCAGCCACCGACGGCATCCGGCCGCCCAACCCCCCCCAAACGCGCGAACCCCCCTCCACCGCAAAATGCCCTGGTCCCTAAGGGGGGGTTAGGCGGCCGGTCCCGAAGTGGTTAAACATTTAATCCCAGACATTACAAAAAAAAAAATAATTCCATAAAAACACACAATTTTGAAAAAAAAAAAACGTTTTTCACTTTGACGCTACAAAAATATTTTAAGAGGGGAGTTAGGCCTCATTCCCACTGCGTTCTGCTCAAGTGTCCATCTGCGTTTTTCCTCTCTTCTGGCGCTTGGGTGAGCGATGCGGTTTTGTTAAAAGTGCTTTTCTAAGTGCTTTTCCCCGAGCGTTTTTTTAATTCACTCCCTTAAGTCAGTCACGAAGTGAACTCTGTGATCCGGAAAATAATAAATATAATGTTAAGAAACAGTGGGGGAAAGGCTGCGCATCCTTAAAGGGGAACTGAAGAGAGAGGTATATGGAGGCTGTCATGTTTATTTCCTTTTAATCAATACCAGTTACCTGGCGGCCCTGCTGGTCTGTTTCTCTGCAGTAGTATCTGATTAAAACCAGAAACAAGCATGCAGCTAGTCTTGTCAGATCAGACTTAGGCCACATACACACATCAGACCATAGTCTTTTGAAAATGAAAGATCACAGACCAATCTTACCACCCTTCATGTAGTATGAGAGCCATACTCTACACCAGGGGTCTCAAACTCGCGGCCCGCGGGCCATTTGCGGCCCGCGATACAATATTTTGTGGCCCCAGGGCCCCAGAGCTTGTAGGGGCCCCCAGTGGCTACAAGAGGAAAAAAAAATTTTTCAAATCGGCCTTATAGTTTTTGAGAAAATCGATTTTAAAGTTGCAAAGGAAAAAAATACACATTTAAAAACCCGCCGACTTTAATGGTTAATAGCAAATCCACCTTAAATGCTAGAAACCCTAAATTTGCAGGATATGTTAAGGAGATCATTAGGAATAAGAAGAAAAAACAATTTTTCAAAAAGACCTTATAGTTCTTGAGAAAATCGATTTTAAAGTTTCGAAGGAAAATAGTATACTTTTAAATGCGGTAAATGTCACTTTTAGTAGCAAGCCTAACGGTAGTGTAATTTTACATGTATCAAAAGAAAGAGCAATACATTTCCTGACAGAGTTTCCAGGGGGTCCATACGCAGCCGCAGCGCTTTGGCCAGGGATCGCTATACAGCCGTAATATGGCTGTATGAAGATTCCGGGCATTTTTTCCTATTTTCCCAATTTTTTTTTTATGTTTAGAGTGGGCGGGCAGAGGCGGCGATCCTCCGCGATTGACGTCAGGAGGGGCAGAGCTGAAGCTGAAAGCTCTGCCCCTTCCAGGAAATGCCGGCGGATTGCCCCCGGGGCGATTTGGGGGCTCTGCAGCCCTCGTTTTGCGGCGGGGACACGTGAACTCCCTTATGCGGCCCAGCCTCATCCTGACTTTGCCTCCTGCGGCCCCCGGGTAAATTGAGTTTGAGACCCCTGCTCTACACAGTCTTTTCTATGGAGCTGAACTCCACATCAGAAAAAAATCTTTGCAAGATGCTGCACACACAGATGCTGTACAGACACAAAAGATCAGTATCTGCAAAAGATCTGTTCCTGCCAAAAATCCATTCCTGCAAATTGCAATGATAGTCTATGAGATCTGCAGATCATCATACACACATGATTTAACTGACATTCATCTGCAGATCAGATCCACCAGGATGGATTTTCAGATCTGCAGATCTGCAGATGAATGTCAGTTAAATCATGTGTGTATGATGATCTGCAGATCTCATAGACTATCATTGCAATTTGCAGGAATGGATTTTTGGCAGGAACAGATCTTTTGCAGATACTGATCTGTTGTGTCTGTACAGCATCTGTGTGTGCAGCATCTTGCAAAGATTTTTTTCTGATGTGGAGTTCAGCTCCATAGAAAAGACTGTGTAGAGTATGGCTCTCATACTACATGAAGGGTGGTAAGATTGGTCTGTGATCTTTCATTTTCAAAAGACTATGGTCTGATGTGTGTATGTGGCCTTATAAGTCTGAACCACTGAAACACCTGATCTGCTGCATGCTTGTTCAGGGGCTATGGCTAATAGTATTAGAGGCAGAGGATCAGCAGGGCTGTCAGGAAACTGGTATTGTCTAAAAGGAAATAAACATGACAGCCTCCATATACCTCTCTCTTCAGTTCCCCTTTAAACACATGCAGCAATTTAATGGTTAATCACACAGGCATACACCGCCTCTGCTGGACTGCAAAATGCATGCCCTGCATCCAAAACAATTTATTACGCTAGGAGGAACTTTAGCTTCCAATATGGTTTGCATGCAAAGTATAATGTACTAGACACTTGCGCCACGGTGAGGCAGACCTCCGGGCAATTGACCTAACCTAAATTTAAAACCTTGGGAGCAGCTAAGCAAAAAAATGTGTAATGTACATTTTGTTGAACAGCGAGGAGAACGCCAGCGCATACCACTGAGGCTGCATCTGGCGTTCTCGCTGTTCAACAAAATGTAGTTACCCTTTTTTTTGCTTAGCTGCTCCCAAGGTTTTAAATTAACCATTCAATTGCAGCATGTGTTTAGGGATGCACAGCCTTTCCCCCACTGTTTCTTAACTCTGTAAGGGCTGGTGCACACCGAGCGGCTTTTTCAGCGTTTCTGCAGCCGCTTGCGGCTGCGGATCCGCTTGGTCAATGTATCTCAATGGGGTGGTGCACACCAGAGCGGGAGGCGTTTTGCAGAAACGAAAAATGCCGGGGTGAGGCATTTTTTGGATTTCGGATGCGTTTCTGCCTCAATGTTAAGTATAGGAAAAACGCAAACCGTTCTGAAAAACGCCTGTTCAGAGCGGTTTTGCCGGCGTTTTTGTTACAGAAGCTGTTCAGTAACAGCTTTACTGTAACAATATATGAAATGTACTATACTGAAATCCGCTGCAGCAATCCGCAAAACGCCATAGAAAAATAAGAAAAAGCGTTTCAAAATCTGCTAGCATTTTGCGGATCTGCTAGCGGTTTTTGGTGTGCACCAGGCCTTAGTATGTAACTATCAGGTTAGCTGCTCCCAGCCCCTCCTCCTGAGTTTTCTGTTTGCATGATAAGTAGTAGCAGATTTGCATATGATTTCCATCTGAATTGAATGCAAAGTGTGCAGAAAGTCTATTTAGGTGCTGCACACATGAGCTGGTGGTCATTTCAGATGCAGCCTTAGTGGTATGCGCTGGAGTTCTCCTCGCTGTTCAATAAATATAATGTATTTATTCTTAGAAATGCGAACGCAATCGCTGCACAAAGCGATTTTGTGAGCATTTTGATTTTTTTTCCTATACCTTCCATTGAGGCAGAATTGTCTCAAAAATGGCCCATGCAACGCTTATTTGAGCGGATTGCAAACAAGCCGCACAGATGTGAACTTTGTCATAGACAATTATTGCACAAGCGCTTTCAAGACGATTTTGAAAATCACCAACGCTTAAACAAATCTCAAAAATGCCCCTAGTGTGAACAAGCCCTTAAAGAGGAGCTGTTAGGTATAAGGTCTCAGAGACAAAAAACACATATATCAGTAGCTAAATACTGGCTGTACTTACATTACATATGCATTTCACTGTCCATGTTTGGATTTCACAGAATTTTTATATAGTATATGCAGAGATTGATGCTCCTGACATTTCATGGCAGCTTCCATCTTTGACTGTCTTGTCTGAAGCCAATTGTGATGTCATGTCCTCCCTTACCCTGCTTCCTGATTAATTATTCATTAGCCCTCCCAAGTCCCAACCCTCAGACACTCCTACCAGTCTCTGGTCTTATGCTCAGTACACAAGATGCGTTTTCCCGCTCGATCCGCGGGTCGATCGGGATCGTTTCGATTATTTCCAGCATGCCCAATTTGGATTTCGATCGTTCCTGCCGTCGATTTGCATGTTAATTATGCCAAATCGACGGCAGGAACGATCGAAATCCGAATCGAGCATGTTGGAAATAATCTAATCGATCCCGATCGACCCGCGGATCGAGCGGGAAAACGCGTCGTGTGTGTTAGGCATAACGGGGGCATATTGTCTGTCACTCAGCGGGGAGCGACCATGTCGGGGGGGGGGGGGGGGGGTTAATTGCGCGCGATCTCGCTGTCAGTTGGGGTGGGGGGAGCCGTGCGAGCGATTGCGTTGTCAGTCGCGGGGGGTCATTCAATTTGCGGGCGGTTGCGATGTCGGTCGTTTTGCGATGATTGCAAAGTCAGTCGCTTTGCGGCCGAGATTGCAAAGTCAGTCTTTTTGCTTGCGATTGTGATGTCGGTTGTTTTCCGGCCGATTGCGATGTCGGTCGTTTTGCTTGTGATTGTGATGTCAGTCGTTTTGCTTGCGATTCCGGTCGTTTTGCGGGCGATTGCGAAGTCAGTCGTTTTGCTTGCGATTGCGAGGTCGGTCGTTTTGCGGGCGATTGCGATGTTGGTCGTTTTGCATGTGATTGCGATGTCGGTCGTTTTGCTTGCGATTGCAAAGTCAGTCGTTTTGCGGCCGATTGCGAAGTCAGTCGTTTTGCTTGCGATTGCGATGTCGGTCGTTTTGAAGTGATTGCGATGTTGGTCGTTTTGCTTGCGATTGCAGTCAGTCGTTTTGCGGCCGATTGCGAAGTCAGTCGTTTTGCTTGCGATTGCGATGTCGGTCGTTTTGAAGTGATTGCGATGTTGGTCGTTTTGCTTGCAATTGCAAAGTCAGTTGTTTTGCGGCCGATTGCGAAATCAGTCGTTTTGCGGGCGATTGCGATGTCGGTCGTTTTGCTTGCGATGTCAGTCGTTTTGTGGGCGATTGCGATGTCGGTCGTTTTGCTTGCGATTGCGATGTTGGTCATTTTGTTTGCAATTGCAAAGTCAGTCGTTTTGCTTGTGATTGCGAAGTCAGTCGTTTTGCTTGCGATTGCGTTGTCGGTCGTTTTGCGGGCAATTGCAATGTTGGTCGTTTTGCTTGCGATTGCAAAGTCAGTCGTTTTGCATGCAATTGCGAAGTCAGTCGTTTTGCATGCAATTGCGAAGTCAGTCGTTTTGCTTGCGATTGCGATGTCGGTGGTTTTGTGGGCAATTACGATGTCAGTCGTTTTGCTTGCGATTGCGATGTCAGTCGTTTCGTGGGCGATTGCGGTGCCGGTTGTTTTGCTTGCAATTGCAAAGTCAGTCGTTTTGCGGGCGATTGCGATGTCGGTCATTTTGCTTGCGATGTCGGTCGTTTTGTGGGCGATTGCGATGTCGGTCGTTTTACTTGCGATTGCGATGTCTGTCCTTTTGCTTGCGATTGCGATGTCAGTCGTTTTGCTTGCGATGCCGGTCGTTTTGCGGGCGATTGCGATGTCAGTTGTTTTGCTTGCGATGCCGGTCGTTTTGCTTGCGATTGCGATGTTGGTCATTTTGCATGTGATTGCGATGTCGGTCGTTTTGCTTGCGATTGCAAAGTCAGTCGTTTTGCTTGCGATTGCGGCGTCGGTCGTTTTGCGGGCGATTGCGATGTTGGTCGTTTTGTATGCAATTGCGATGTCGGTCGTTTTGCTTGCGATTGCAAAGTCAGTCATTTTGCGGCTGATTGCAAAGTCAGTCGTTTTGCGGACGATTGCGAAGTCAGTTGTTTTGCATGCGATACCGGTCGTTTTGCGGGCGATTGCGTAGTCAGTCGTTTTGCTTGCGATTGCAATGTCTGTCGTTTTGCGGGCGATTGCGATGTTGGTCGTTTTGCTTGCGATTGCAAAGTCAGTCTTTTGCGGCCGATTGCGAAGTCAGTCGTTTTGCGCGCGATTGCGATGTCGGTCGTTTTGCTTGTGATGTCGGTTGTTTTGCGGGCGATTGAGATGTCGGTCTTTTGCTTGCGATGTCGGTCGTTTTGCATGCGATGCCGGTCGTTTTGCGGGCGATTGCGTAGTCAGTCATTTTGCTTGCGATTGCGATGTCTGTCGTTTTGCGGGCGATTGCGATGTTGGTCGTTTTGCTTGCGATTGCAAAGTCAGTCTTTTGTGGGCGATTGCGTAGTCAGTCGTTTTGCTTGCGATGTCTGTCGTTTTGCGGGCGATTGCGATGTTAATCGTTTTGCATGCGATTGCAATGTCGGTCGTTTTGCTTGCGATTGCAAAGTCAGTCGTTTTGCTTGCGATTGCAAAGTCAGTCGTTTTGCGGGCGATTGCGATGTCGGTCGTTTTGCATGCGATTGCGATGTCGGTCGTTTTGCTTGCGATTGCAAAGTCAGTCGTTTTGCTTGCGATTGCGATGTTGGTCGTTTTGTGGGCAATTGCGATGTCGGTCGTTTTGTGGGCAATTGCGATGTCGGTCGTTTTGCTTGCGATGTCAGTTGTTTGGTGGGCGATTGCGATGTCGGTCATTTTGCGGGCGATTGCAATGTCAGTCGTTTTGTTTGAGATTGCAAAGTCAGTCGTTTTGCGGCCAATTGCGAAGTCAGTCGTTTTGCTTGCAATTTCGGTCGTTTTGTGGGCGATTGCGATGTCGGTCGTTTTACTTGCGATTGCAAAGTCAGTCGTTTTGCAGCCGATTGCGATGTCCGTTGATTTGCGGCCGATTGCGATGCCGGTCGTTTTGCGGGCGATTACGATGTCGGTCGTTTTGCGGGGGGGGGGGGGGGGGGCAGCGATTGCGGCTGTCACTCGCGGGGGGTGGGTTCCGCCGATCGCGGCTGTCAAATACGGGGGGGTTGTGGTGCCGCCGATTGCGGCTGTCACTCGTGGGGGGGTGGGGGGGTTGTTCTGGTGTGCCGCCGATTGCGGCTGTCACTCGCGGGGGGGGGGGGGGGTGTTGTGGGTGCCGCCGATCGCGGCTGTCACTTGCGGTGACATATGTCTGAGTTAGGTGGCGATAGTATGGACGTAACGTGTGTGGATGGGAATGATGGTGGACCACCTGAAGTTGGTGCACTTGAGGAGGTGTCTGAGGAAAGCGCAGCTGGCCAGGAGGATTATGATGACGATTATACGTATACCACATATGTTCCCAGTAGAGGAGATGACCAGGTGGACAGTTCAGAGGAGGAGCCAGAGAGGAGTAGGAGGAGACGACTCCATGATAGAAGCAGAGGGAGCTCGTCCTCAGAAACAGCTGGGGGCAGTGTCCGGCGCCATGTACCACCAGCTATGGCCAGCCAGCCAACATGCCCTTCAACGTCAGCTGCTGATGCCACCCTAGCGCCATCACCCCAGGGGGGTTCAGCGGTTTGGACATTTTTTCACGTGTGTGTCTCAGATCGGAGCAAAGCCATCTGTTGTCTCTGCCAGCAAAAATTGAGCCGTGGAAAGGCCAACTCTCACGTAGGGACAAGTGCCTTACGAAGGCACCAGGAGAGAAGGCACAAACAGCTATGGCAAGAACACCTGAGGAAAAGCAGCACCCCTCAAAAGACAAGCCACCCTCCTTCTCCTCTTCCTCCTTCAGGTGCATCGTCTTCATCCACTTTCTCCCTTGCACCTTCACAGCCACCCTCCTCCACACCGCCTCTTCCCTTGAGCGGTTCCTTCTACTCTGCCCACAACAGTACCAAGCTGTCCGTGAAGGAAGTATTTGAGCGGAAGAAGCAAATGTCTGCCAGTCACCCTCTTGCGCGGCGTCTGACAGCTGGCGTGGCGGAACTATTAGCTCGCCAGCTATTACCATACAAGCTGGTGGAGTCGGAGGCTTTCCGTAAGTTTGTGGCCATTGGTACACCGCAGTGGACGATACCAGGCCGCAATTATTTTTCACAAAAGGCCATACCCAAACTGTACCGTGCAGTTGAGAGGCAAGTGGTGTCATCCCTGGCACACAGCGTTGGGTCAAGGGTCCACCTGACCACGGATGCCTGGTCTGCCAAGCACGGGCAGGGCCACTACATTACATACACAGCCCATTGGGTCAACCTGGTGACCGATGGCAGCAAGTAGGGAGTAGGGCTGAGCTCTCGGATTCCGAATTTCGAGTTTGCCATCGGAATTTGGCAGTTCCGAGTAAGCACTCGAAACTCGAAAATTCTGCAATTCCGAGTACCGAATTCGTGTTTACATTGAAGTCAATTGTGCTAAATTCTGTGGTGAATTGTGAAGCCCCCTTACATGCTATCATCACCAAATTTGGCATGTATATTAAGCAGATGAGTAGGAACATGGTAAAAAAAAAATTTTGTGAAAAGACCTTACAGTTTTTGAAATAAACGATTTTAAAGTTTCATAGGAAAAATTATTTTATAACTGTGTAAAATGACACTGCTGCAGTACAGGTTACTGCATTCCGAGTTCTGTATACATATTGTATACATTTCATGAAAACAGACAGCGTGGGGTCCCCCCTCCCAAGCCTCCTTAACCCCTTGTCCCCCATGCAAGCTGGGATAGCCAGAATGCGGAGTCCCGGCCACGTGGGGCTTCGCACCCTGAGCTATACCAGCCCGCATGGTCCATGGTATGGGGGGGCTCTGGAGGAGAGGGGCGGCAAACCCCCCCCTCTCCCCCAGAGCCCTTGTCCAATCCATGGACAAGGGGCTCTTCCCCACTTCCGGTGCCCCAGGAGGAGGTGGGGGCCGCCAACGTCCTGGGGGGTTCATGGTGCCATCCGGGGTTCCCCTTTAACAAGCGGACCCCGGAAGCCGCCCCCTCCCCAGGAGAAATGAGTATAGGGGTACACGGTACCCCTTACCCATTTCAGCAGAGTTAAAAAAAGAAATAAAAACATGACAACGAAAAAAGTCATTTATTGTTCTAAATTAACCAGGGATACTTACCTTGGGATAATCTCACGCCAGTAACCTCAGGAGTGGTCCCACGCCAGTATCCTCTTAGGACATCTCACCTCCCTCCCACACTGACGAACTCCCACCACTGAATGGTCACAGTCAGCCTCTGCATCTGTATAGCAGAGGCTGAGAACACGAAAATTTTGTCTTTAAAACAAGAAATTTCGGCAAACAGTGATGCAATCAAAATGGCCACTGGGAAATCCCCGATCGCTGGAGGCCACACTAGAGTGGCGAAACCAGTGATTTTTCACATAGATGGTGGGTCCAGGTGACCAGAGCAGGAGGTGCCCTAATCCCCTGGACCCACCCATTCATGTGAAATAACGCGTATTCTGACACTCTGAGGTGGCCTCCGGGGAACGGGGATTCCCCAGCAGCCATTTTCTTTATGACACTGTTTGCCGAAAATTCTTGTTTTAGCAAACAATTTTCGTGTTTCTAGTTTATGCAATACAGATTGCAGAGGCTGTCTACAGCCATTCATCCCCAGGAGTTCTGCAGGATTGGCAGGTGCGCGGGACCTCCTAAGAGCATAGAGGGGGGCACAGCGCAGGAAGGTGGGAAAGTGGGCACAGAGCGGCGGGGAGGGGGGGAAGCCTCCCCTCCCTCACCTAGGGCCTCCCCTTGCGCACTCCCCCCACCTCCAGAATTCCAGCCAGCCAGCGGAACGGCTTACCGAGAGCGAGCTCTGTGTGCCACTGGTCTGGTATTCTGCACTGACACTGTCCAATCAAGCTTGCGCAGTACTTCCTGTGAGAGCATAATTGGACAATGCAATGCAGGAGACCAGACCAGCAGCGGCACACAGAGCTCTTCTCTCGGTAAGTGATTACCGCTCGCTGCCGCTGCTGGCTGCAATTTTGGAGGGGGAGCACGGAAGGGGGACCCTAGGTGAGGGAGGGGAGGCTTCCCCCCCTCCCCACCACTCTGTGCCCACTTTCCCACCTTCCTGCGCTGTGCGGTGCACCCCTCTATCCTCTTAGGAGATCCCGCGCACCTGCCGATCCTGCAGAACTCCTGGGGATGAATGGCTTTAGACAGCCTCTGCAATCTGTATTGCATAAGCTAGAAACATGAAAATTGTTTGCTAAAACAAGAATTTTCGGCAAACAGTGTCATAAACAAAATGGCTGCTGGGGAATCCCCGTTCCCCGGAGGCCACCTCAGAGTGTCAGAATACGCGTTATTTCACATGAATGGGTGGGTCCAGGGGATTAGGGCACCTCCTGCTCTGGTCACCTGGACCCACCATCTATGTGAAAAATCACTGGTTTCGCCACTCTAGTGTGGCCTCCAGCGATCGGGGATTTCCCAGTGGCCATTTTGATTGCATCACTGTTTGCCGAAATTTCTTGTTTTAAAGACAAAATTTTCGTGTTCTCAGCCTCTGCTATACAGATGCAGAGGCTGACTGTGACCATTCAGTGGTGGGAGTTCGTCAGTGTGGGAGGGAGGTGGGATATCATAAGAGGATACTGGCGTGGGACCACTCCTGAGGTTACTGGCGTGAGATTATTGCAAGGTAAGTATCCCTGGTTAATTTAGAACAATAAAGGACTTTTTTCGTTGTCGTGTTTTTATTTCTTTTTTTAACTTTGCTGAAATGGGTAAGGGGTACCGTGTACCCCTATACTCATTTCTCCTGGGGAGGGGGCGGCTTCCGGGGTCCGCTTGTTAAAGGGGAACCCCGGATGGCACCATGAACCCCCCCCAGGACGTCGGCGGCCCCCACCTCCTCCTGGGGCACCGGAGGTGGGGAAGAGCCCCTTGTCCATGGATTGGACAAGGGCTCTGGGGGAGAGGGGGAGGTTTGCCGCCCCTCTCCTCCCGAGTCCCCCCATACCATGGACCATGCGGGCTGGTATAGCTCAGGGTGCGAAGCCCGACGTGGCTGGGACTCTGCATTCTGGCTATCCCAGCCTGCATGGGGGACAAGGGGTTAAGGAGGCTTGGGAGGGGGGACCCCACGCTGTCTGTTTTCATGAAATGTATACAATATGTATACAGAACTCGGAATGCAGTAACCTGTTCTGCAGCAGTGTCATTTTACACAGTTTAAAAAACATTTTTCTTATGAAACTTTGAAATCGATTTGCTCAAAAACTATAAGCTCTTTTCACAATTTTTTTTTTTTTACCATGTTTCCACTCATCTGCTTAACATACATGCCAAATTTGGTGATGATAGCATGTAAGGGGGCTTTACAATTAACCGCAGAAGTTAACACTATTTAATTCAATAGAAATGCACTCGGAACACGAAAATTCGGAACACGAAACTCGGTTTTCGCATGCGGTACACGAAATTTCGACGAAATCGGAATTCAGCTGTTCCGATCAGCCCTAGTAGGGAGTACGTGGCTGCGCAGAGGACTGACTTGTCACACCACCACGGCTTGCAGGCAGGCCTCCAGCAACCTCCTCTGCACCTGCTATCACCGCTTCGCTGTCGTCATCCTCCTCCTCGTCCTCCTTGGCTGGTGCTGCCATCTCCTCTCCAGCTACACAGCCCCAGCACCCCAGGGCCTATGCTGCATGCCAGGTGCGACGGTGTCATGCAGTGTTAGACATGTCTTGCCTGAAAGTGGAGAGTCACACTGGAGCAGCTCTCCTGGCTGCTCTTAACAAACAGGTGGAGCAATGGCTGACCCCGCACAAGCTTGAGATCGGCAACGTGGTGTGTGACAACGGCAGCAATCTCATTGCTGCGTTGAATTTGGGAAAGCTGACACACATACCCTGCATGGCACATGTGCTTAATCTGGTCGTGCAAAGATTTGTGTCCAAGTACCCAGGCTTAGAGGACGTCCTGAAGCAGGCCAAGAAGTTGTGTGGGCATTTCAGGCGCTCTTACAAGGCCATGGCACGTTTTGCGGACATTCAGCGTAGAAACAACTTGCCGGTGAGACGCCTGATTTGCGATAGCCCGACTCGTTGGAATTCCACCCTGCTGATGTTCTCTCGCCTGATAGACCAGGAGAAAGCCGTCAACCAGTACCTGTATCATTACAGTACAAGGACACAATCTGGGAGGATGGAGATGTTGTGGCCCAACAACTGGACACTGATGCGAAATGCATGCAGGGTCATGGAGCCATTTGATGAGGTGACCAAACTGGTGAGTCGCGATGAGGGCACCCTCAGCGACTTGATCCCCTACGCCTACTTCTTGGAGCGTGCCGTGCGTAGAGTGGTGGATACAGCTGTGGAGGAGCGTGAACAAGAAGAGTTAGGGCAGCAGGAGTCGTGGGAGCCATTTACACACGAACCCGATGTTTCCACAACACCGGCGGCAGCACAGAGGGGGGAGGAAGAGGAAGAAGAGGAGTCGTGTGGGGAAGGAGAGGAGTCAGACTCTGATGATGGTGATGATGAGGAAGGTGTTTCTGTGGAGGAGGAAAAGGCGGCGGAAGGAGAACAACCGCGGCAGCCATCACAGGGGGCTTCTGCTGCTCCACGTTCCCGTGGTATTGTTCGTGGCTGGGGGGAGGAAGAGGAGTTGCGTCTCGTTACTGAGGAAGAGCAAGAGGAGATGGAGAGTACCTCTGCATCCAGCTTTGTGCAGATGTCCTCTTTCATGTTGTCCAGCCTGTTGAGGGATCCCCGTATCAAAAAACTCAAGGCGAATGACCTGTACTGGGTGGCCACGCTACTAGACCCTCGGTACAGGCACAAAGTGGCCGACCTGTTACCAACTCAACAAAAGGCGGAAAGGATGCAGCACTTTCAGAACAAGCTGTCGATGATGCTTTACAATTCATTTAAGGGTGATGTGGCTGCACAACGCAATCAAGGTACCACTGGCAGTAACCCTCCTCCTCCCAAGTCCACGCAGGCAAGAACAGGACGCTCCAGCAATCTCAGGGTGATGTCGGACATGCGGACGTTCTTTAGTCCAACTTCTCGCCATAGTCCTTCCGGATCCACCCTCCACCAACGCCTGGACCGGCAGGTAGCCGACTACCTGGCCTTGAGTGTGGATGTAGACTCTGCGAAAAGCGACGATGAACCCTTGGACTACTGGTTGTGCAGGCTTGACCTGTGGCCAGAGCTGTCCCAATTTGCCATACAACTTCTCTCTTGCCCTGCCGCAAGCGTCCTGTCAGAAAGGACCTTTAGTGCAGCTGGAGGCATAGTTACTGAGAAGAGAAGTCGCCTAAGTCACGACAGTGTTCAGTACCTGACCTTTATCAAAATGAATGTGGAATGGATCACGGAGGGCTAGTGCACGACCGAAGACTAAGTCAGTCCCCACACACAGCATCTCTGCCTGCAGGCCGCTTGACTGCCTTCTCCGCCACTACCAACAGGGTCCTGGACTCTAGGCGGATTCCTGAATTTTTAAGGCCGCTGCTAGCAGCGGCCGCTCCACTAATTTTTCTGGTGCGTGTACATGTGCCCATCCCCCTTCGTGATCATTACCTTGCTGCGGTGAAGGGGCTTGCGCATCACAATGAAGCAATGACCGCCGGCTATGAGTGTCTCGGGTGGGGGTGGCACACAAAAGATAATAAGGTCGTTGCTTCATTGTGGTCAGACCAAATTTGATCAGCTGGACAGTCACTGTTCTGTCATTCAGCTACATCAGCCGGGCAAGCATATGGGCTGAAAAGCCACCATCACCTGCACTCTCGTCATGGTGTGCACCAGTCCAGCACGGCCGTCACTACACAAACGGCTGTTTGCAGTCACTGCATACCTTTCACTGCATCTGTGACTGCACATTATACCTGGCAGTCAGTGCATAACTTGCACTTGAATAGATACACTTTTAAACAATTTAAAAATACAACCATCTAAACTTTCAAACAATTTAAAAATACAACCATCTATCATTTTCAAAAAATTAAAAAAAAAGGGCAAAAAAACTTGCCCTCCGTAAAACATTCTTGGCAAATGCTTTCGACTTGGTTTGTCTTCCGCTGGCTCAAGGGTCCATCTGACCACAGATGCCTGGTCTGCAAAGCCCGGTCAGGGCAGCTACAGCATGGGTCTCAGCAGGCTCCCACTTCGGGCCGGAATCCAACCTTCATTCCCCGCGGTGACAATGGCAGACTTGCCCTCCATAACGGATTCCCGTTAAAGGATTTAAAGTTAATTCATTTCAAATACACAGCAGGGCCTCGAAAGTCCGCCTCCTGTATTGTTATTTTTGGTCACTACCTCGGGGCGGGCGTGCATGCCTGCCTGCCTGCTGCCCTCCTTGGATGTGTAGTGGTAGCCGTTTCTCAGGCTCCACACCTGATTCCATACCTCATTCCCCGGCCATTACCCGGGGTCACAAATGGCAGACTTGCCCACCTCCATATGATTCTCGTGAAAGGAATGTGGTGTCATCTTTGCCCGCCATAACTGGTTCTCGTTAAAGGATTTAAAGTACATTAATTTCAAATACACAGCAGGGCCTCGAAAGTCCTCCTCCTGTATTGTTATTTTTGGTCACTACCTCGGGGTGGGCGGGCGTGCATGCCTGCCCGCTGCCCTCCTTGGATGTGTAGTGGTAGCTGTTGCTCAAGCTCCACACCGGATTCTCATTGTAGCGGTACTGAACAAGTACACAGCAAGTAGAAAATGTAATTTAAAAACAAAACGTAAGCTTTTTAACAATGCCATGGAAATTTGAGAAGGAAGTCACACATTACCTGACATCACTGAGTGAGGAAGAGCAATCTCGCTATGTTGCGCAGTAGTCCAGCATGGCCTTCACTACACAAACAGCTGTTTGCCGTGCGTTACACAGTGAGTTTGGTGTGTCAGTGTGAAGCAGTACTCTAATTACACTCCCTGATTGATGTATGCAAGACACATGCAAGATGTTTGAAAGCACGTTAGGCCTGCAATTTAGCATTCAATGTTATTTCTGCCCTTAAAACGCTGCTTTGCATCACATCCAGATTTTTCCCCGGGACTTTTGGCATGTATCCCACTCCGCCATGCCCCCTCCAGGTGTTAGACCCCTTGAAACATCTTTTCCATCACTTTTGTGGCCAGCATAATTTTTTCTATTTTTCAAAGTTCGCCTCCCCATTGAAGTCTATTGCGGTTCGCGAACTTTTCCGCGAACCGAACCTTCCGCGGAAGTTCGCGAACCCGGTTTGCGAACCGAAAATTTTATTTTTTGTCACAAGTTAGCAGAAATTGATTTTTATTGGTTTTTTTTCACAAACCTGTGACAAAAATAAAATCTATGAACTCACCATACTCCTAACTGAATACCTTGAGGTGTCTTTTTTCTATAATGGGGTCATTTGTGGGGTTTCTATACTGTCCTGGCATTTTAGGGGCCCTAAACCGTGAGGAGTAGTCTTGAAACCAAATGTCTCAAAATGACCTGTGAAATCCTAAAGGTACTCATTGGACTTTGGGCCCCTTAGCGCAGTTAGGGTGCAAAAACGTGCCACGCATGTGGTACCGCCGTACTTAGGAGTAGTAGCATAATGTTTTGGGGTGTATTTTTACACATACCCATGCTGGGTGGGATTAATATCTCTGTAAGTGGACAATTGTGTGTGTAAAAAAAAAAAAAATTATAATCAAAAAAAATCTCATTTACAGAGATATTTCTCCCACCCAGCATGGGTATGTGTAAAATTACACCCCAAAACACATTATACTACTTCTCCTGAGTACGGCAATACCACGTGTGAAATTTTTTTTTTTTGCAGCCTTGGTGCGCTAAGGGGCCCAAAGTCCTATGAGCACCTTTAGGCTTTACAGGAGTGCTTACAATTTAGCACCCCCCAAAATGCCAGGACAGTAAACACACCCCACAAATGACCCCATTTTGGAAAGTAGACATCCCAAAGTATTCAGAGAGGGGCATGGTGAGTCTGTGGCAGATTTCATTTTATTTGTCACAAGTTAGCAGGAATGGAAACTTTTTTTTTTGTCACAAAGTGTCATTTTCCGCTAACTTGTGACAAAAAAATTCTATGAACTCACCATGCCTCTAAGTGAATACTTTGGGATGTCTTCTTTACAATATGGGGTCATTTGGGGGGTATTTATACTATCCTGGAATTCTAGCACCTCATAAAACCTGACAGGTGGTCAGAAAAGTCAGAGATGCTTCAAAATGGGAAAATTCACTTTTTGCACCATAGTTTGTAAGCGCTATAACTTTTACCCAAACCAAAAAATATACACTGAATGGGATTTTTTATTATCAAAGACATGTAGCACAATAAATTTGGACAAAAATGTATACAGAAATTTTACGTTGACAAATTTTATCACAGAAAGTTAAAAAAAAAGACAAAATTCATGTCTTTTTTGACGGATATAATAAAAACTAAGAATCGCAGCAGCAATCAAATAGCACCAAAAGAAAGCTGTATTAGGGACAAGAAAAGAAGGTAAAATTCATTAGGTGGTAGGTAGTATGACCGAGCAATAAACCGTTAAAGCTGCAGTGGTCTGAATGGAAAAAAAGTGTCTGGTCCTTAACCACCTGAGCGGTCTGGACGAGCTCAGCTCGTCCAACACCGCCGGAGGCTGCCGCTCAGGCCCTGCTGGGCGGATTTACATCAAATAAAAAGCAGCACACGCAGCCGACACTTTGCCAGCCGCGTGTGCTGCCTGATCGCCGCCGCTCTGCGGCGATCCGCCGCGAGCAGCGGCGAAAGAGGGTCCCCCCAGCCGCCCGAGCCCTGCGCAGCCGGAACAAAAAGTTCCGGCCAGCGCTAAGGGCTGGATCGGAGGCGGCTGACGTCAGGACGTCGGCTGACGTCGATGACGTCACTCCGCTCGTCGCTATGGCGACGATATAAGCAAAACAAGGAAGGCCGCTCATTGCGGCCTTCCTTGTTTATTCTGGGCGCCGGAGGCGATCGGAAGATCGCCTCCGGGGCGCCCTCTAGTGGGCTTTCATGCAGCCAACTTTCAGTTGGCTGCATGAAATAGTTTTTTTTTTTATTTAAAAAAAAACCCTCCCGCAGCCACCCTGGCGATTTAATCAGAACGCCAGGGTGGTTAACCTCCTTAGCGGTAACCCAGTGTGTGACACGGGGTAAGCCGCCGGAGGGTGCCGCTCAGGCCCTGCTGGGCCGATTTACATAATTTTTTTTCCAACCACGCAGCTAGCACTTTGCTAGCTGCGTGTTTGGTCTGATCGCCGCCGCCGATGCGCCGCTACCCGAGCGGATACAGGGCCCCCCCCCCCCCCGCATACCCCTTGCGCAGCCTGGTCAATCGCCGCTAGGCTGCGCTATGGGGTGGATCGGGACTCCCTGTGACGTCACAACGTCCATGACGTCACTCCGTTCGTCGCCATGGCGACGGTGGAAGCCCTCAAGGAAATCCCGTTCAGAACGGGATTTCCTTATGGGCAAGTGGCGCCGGCGGCGATCAGAGCATACGGGGGGATGCCGCAGGGAGGGGGGGGGGGGGGGGAAGCATGTAGCTAGCGCTAGGCTAGCTACATGCTAAAAAAAAAAAAAAAAAAAAAAGTGGAAAAAAAAACCTCCCACGGCCGCAGGAATTAAACCGCCAGGGGGGTTAAGGGGTTTTATGACTGCAGTCCTTAAGTGGTTAAAGTGGACCTAAACTCAGAACTTCCTCTTGCCTCTAAAAAATAAGCAACAGCATAACCTTTTGAAGAAAAACATTGTCACAGCTGCTACAAATTCTGCATTAAACCTGCACTGTTTCTACTTCCTGCTTTCATGGAAGCAGCCATATTAACCGCCTGTGCTTTCAAATGAGCTAATCTGCCATCTCTGGCAGTCAGGTGACGGGGGAGATCAAATTACAACTTGTGATTAGACACAAATGAGGGGGGAATTAAACAGGCTAAACTCAATACATACAGGGTGCATTTCTCGGTTTTCCTTCTGCCCTGTGCAAGAGTTCAGGTCCACTTTAATTTTTTTTTTTTTTACTAACTGGAAACGATCTGTTCTCTCTATACAGAACATATGGTTTCCAGCCTGCAGCTCAACTATGATCACTGATACGCTCGGGCTAGCCGCACGGAGCTCTATGCAGAGTATAGCTTGCAGTGGGCGTTTTTACTCACCTCCCAGGGGATCCAGATGTCGGTAGCCATTCTCCTCCCTCTCGCCAGAGACTATGAATCACTCTTGTGAGATCGCAGTCAGTGATCTCACTACAGTTACAGCACCACCTGGAGGACGGAGGGAAAATTGCAGTGCTGAAGCCCAGGGAGGCGACTCAGTGCTGGGGCTACGGTAGGCATTCTGGCATCATGATTTTTTCCTAATTTTAGGGTCTGAAATGTGCTGACAAGACCCTAAAATCCAGAAATAATCATACCACCAGGGATGTTAAAAGCAGAAACGCAATGGATGGGTAAAGTCGCATCGCATGTACAGTATACTTCACTGGCACGTAACGGGCATGTAATGCAGTAATGCACTGCATGCTCCCTGTTGGGGTACCAGAGTCCGTGTGGTACCTCCCACCGATAGGGATGATCAATGGTATGCAAATACTTCTGAGTTCATGCAAATTTATGCCAATTTTTATGTAAATATGCAGCTTGAAAATTGACCAATCAAGTCACACAAGTTTAAATTGGTCCATTTTCAAGCTGCTTATATTTGCATAAAAATGTACACATATCTGTATAAACTAGTAAGTATACTTGCATATCATTTATCATCCCTACCCAATCTGAGCATCGCAGAGACTTTCAATGGCAGTGCATTAACCGCCTCTATTCCATCGCGACCCTCCTCCCCCCCCCCCCCGTGTCCTGTGCCCACGCAGCCAGTCACCAATTCTCCGGTCCTCGCCTCTGGGTCACTTCCCGAATTTGCGACTTTAAAGTCGAAAAACCAGTGCAGACAGTACTGCGCAGTACACTCCAGGTGATGTCAGCGGGAGAGAGAACGCGGCTGCACAGGCGCAGTCGTTTTCAGACTTTTAAGTTGCAAATTCCAGAAGTGAACCGGAGGCGGGGACTGGAGCATTGGTGACTGGCAGCGCGGGGACAGGACATCTGTGGTGACTGGGGAACCATTAGAAGCCCCAGGTAAGTTCAACTTTTTTTTTTTTTCCCCTACAGTACTCCTTTAATCACAGCATGACAGAAACTTACAAATAGAGAGTACAGTACAAAAAAAAAAAAGTAATATATGTAGACAACATCTATTTAACTGTGTTTGCTGTGCCTACATGCTCTACAGGTTGTCTAGTTCTATTTACGTGTGGCATGAAGCCAGCTGCATTGCTATATATAGCAGGTGCCAACTATTCACAAGTGGATCAAAAACAAAGTGAAGGGCATACTGCCTGACGTCTGTAGTAGAAGGCACGGCAACAGCAGAAAACAGGCTCCAGCTTCTGCAGGTAATGGAAATGAAGGCACAGGTCAATACCGAGCCATCACGCATAACTGCATCATACGGAATGGCAGGAAACATGAAACCTACCATATAAACGGAAGCTAAAATAACCTGCTTAGTGATCATGCTGGCAAATCCAGTAAAGTGTACTGTAAAACCAATACAGGCTGCCATCTTTTGAATGCTCCGACTTCAATTTGTCTTTGCTCTGAAACGATGCCTTTTTATGTCTGCCCTATGAATCTGCCCTCGGTTGAAAAAAAAAAAAAAAATCTAGACCACAAACCAGAAAACAGGCCAAGTCCTTATCACTCATTTCATATCTACATGCATTCAGATTATTAAAATCCCTATCTGTATAAATGTACCAGCCTGTGTTACAGCAGGTACCCCCTTTCAATAAGCTGTACTACATAGAGTCGTTTTCCATAGTGATTCAAGAGGAAACACTTCCCATTGTTTATGGTAGGGGAATGGGGGCAGCTGTGTTGACTAGTCTAAACAGTTTATAGGGACCTTTGGTGCGTTTTAATTCCACCTACATGCCTGTAATGTGATAACAGGAAAGTCTGACGTAAAATGAGCACATTCTTAAAAGAGAAATAGGACTTAAGATGGCCATACACTTGTCCATTTTTTACTTCAATCAATAATTGTAACCGATAAATTAATCAAATGGATCAAAAATAAAGTTGTCATTTTGATGTAGAATAGATATTGATCAAATTCTTAAAGTTGTGACTAGTGACTAATCAGCCAAACAGGATGTCCATGCTTGTTCAGAGTCTTTGGCTAAAAGTATGGTAGTCTATCAGCAGGACAGCCATGTACTCTGCACCGCTCATGGATATCAGATACGTTTAACAAAAAAATATTTTGCTTAACTAAAGGATACCAGTGTGCCCAAACATAGATGAGAAACCAGGGGGGGGGGGGGGGGGGGGGGGTGCAGGCATGTATGGTGAGCTGTCCTGATGCTCACCCCTCCCCCCGCTCTTATTGCCACCTCCTGTAGCTGCAATTGCCCTGTCTTCTGGACGGCCGGGAGCATTGCGGCTTTCTAGCCGGGCTGTACGCGTGCTATAGCACGCAACCTCTGCTGGCACGCATACATCAGTATGGGAGCCCCCGGCCAGCTACAGGAGGCGACAGAAAGGAGAACAGGGGCATCAGGACAGCTCACCATACATGCCTGCTTCTCTCCACCCCCCCCCCCCCCCCATTTCTAATCTGTTTGGGCTCTGGTATCCTTTAACAAATAAGCTCACATTAGGTTAGTAAAATTTAGCTCGATCTATGCAGCCTTACCATTCCTCCATGATGTACTTTTTGTCTATGCAACAACCAGGCCTTTCCACCCAACTAAGGCCTGGTGCACACCAGAGGAGTTTTTCTGGGCGTTTTGAGTTTTTAAATCTGCTGCTAATGTTATCCTATGTGTCTGTGCACACTGGAGCAATGAGGTTTTGTAAAAAAAAAAAAAAAAAATCATAGCATTACATTGGGAAGAGCTTTTGAAACCTCTAAAAGCTCTTCCCAATGTAATGCTATGTTTTTTTTTTACAAAACCTCATTGCTCCAGTGTGCACAGACACATAGGATAACATTAGCAGCAGATTTCGCTCAGAAAAACTCCTCTGGTGTGCATCAGGCCTGAGTTAAGAAAAGTTGGCATGCAAACTGTATAAAGCTTGGAATGCAGCCAAGAAATGGATTAAATCAGCTGCAACCAAACGGCATGCAATTTTCAGATCATTTAGGATATCTATACCTGACAATACTTCAGTTTTTACATTAGTGCAGGCTTAGCGTTATGTAGATGGGTATGGGATATAACGCACATGTCAAAATGTACCCCTGTCAGTTATACAGGTAGTTGATTTATGAGTGGATAGAGCATGAAATAAACCAGTCTCTACCCAATGCTTACTCTGGAATATGGACAGGCGGAGATTCGCAGATCACACTCCCGTTTCCAAAAGTACACTTTCACAACGACCTGCAACAGCTTTCTACAAACAAAGTAGACCTACGGTTTAAAAATAAATCCAACACAAAACTTAGAGTAGCAGAAAATAAAAATTCAAAAAACGTATGCCCTAAAATCCAGTTTTGTTGGTTAGCCAGCCTTTCTAAAAAACTGCCATGGCCTTTGCAAAGTTTGCCAACAGGCTCATCTGTGGGAGGGAGGTGCCTAATATTGTGGCCTTAGAGGTACCCTTCTTCATTTGCCATAAGCCAGCCTATCACAGAAAGGAGATGTGTAGAGAGGAAGTGCAGTGCCAGTCACAGCATGTTGCATTCCAGAGCTGCCACAATGCTTCCCTGCTGCTTAGTACAGAAATGGTGTTGGGGGATACATTCATAGTATATTGGAATTAAATCTCATATGGCATCAGCGAGTCAAATAGCTTCTGCATAAACCTAAAGCTCTGCCACTGTGTGCCTACAGAAATGTAGACCACCACAAGTGCCTGAACAGAGTCCGAGTCTGTCTTGTGACAGCACTCATTTTTTCATAGAGCTGAAAAGCATTTAAAGATTTAATGACGCTCCTAAGGGGTTGATTCATCAAGAGTAACACGCAGCAACACGAGTTAAAATGGCCTTATACGCGCTAATTATAGTATCAAGACTTAAATCTCCCACGGCGCGCTACTGCCAGCGTACCGTGTGTTCCTTAGCAACACCCTATACTGTAAAAAAAACTGTGCGATAGGGCACCAGCGTGGCCATGCTACTACGCTCATTTACGTAGTAGCGGCAGCACTAGTGAAGTCACTATCATGTGACCTTTCAAAGTACCGGGCGTTGCTAAGGAACGCATGCTACGCTGCAAGTAGCGTGCCCGCGGGAGATTCAAGTTGCGCCATTATAATTAGCGTGTGTAAGGCCATTTAACTCGCGCTGCTGCAGCGCTTTACTGTTGCTGAATCGACCCCTAAGTCTCTCTCTTGCAATTTTTAGAAACATTGAGGGTGCATTTCACACTGCATCAGTTACATTGCAAAATAATTCTGTGTGTGAACTCCTCACCCATACAATTCAATGGGGCTGTTCACATCTCAGAATAACACCATCTGTTACAATGCAAACTCGCTGCATGCAGGCTTTGAATAATTACGTATGGTATAATGCACTTGCAGTTCACACATTTTAATGTGTGCATTATGCGCATTGCAAAATGTGAATCCAGCAAAGCTTGAAAACAAAAATAAAACAAATTCAGTAGAGTGTTGGTTGTTCATTTCCAGAAAATCCAGCAGATCGGGAATGCAGCTCAGCAGTCAATCCACAAGTACCATGTAGCTGCACATCTACCGTAGATCCTCGGCTAGAAGTTGGAAAATTTAGGTCTAATTCGCTAAAGTATAGGGGTCGCCTTAGGCCTCTTTCACATCAATTTGGAAGCGGGAACAGCAGCAGGGCATAGACAGCCCTTCTACCGTTCACATCTACTGCGCTGCACAGCAGTACGATGAAGAGCTTGCGTACTGCTGCCTGCATTTCGCCAGCAAGTGCAGAGCTGATCCCATCACTGTCATGGATGGGATCAGCAGCGCAGATAGCGTTCGGATCGCACGGCCATCTGCGCTAACCAGATGTGAACGAGGCCTTATACATGAGTCAGATGTTAAAATTCTGACTCATAGCTGGGTAACCGCTCTCTTGCTAGGTTACTGTAGAGTGAGCCATAGCAGAAGCCTTTCAGCACCGGGTGGAAGCCACATATCTGCCAGTGTGAGGCTCCCCATCCCGTGATTTCCTCTTGCATCCTCTGCGCTCGCAATAGTTAACATGATCAGAGTCCCTCCGCCTGACATCAGCATCTAAGGAGCGATGCGGATCACACCAGCATGAGCGGAGATCACACAGGACAGAACCAAGCACTGGGAGATATGTGGCTTCCACTGCAGCTCACAACATGGGGGGAGCAAAACCATGAAACAATAAGCATGGTGAAGACCGAGGACATGGCACCGGGTGCTGAAAACTGCCATTTTGCTGTGTATTACACAGAAGACCCCTTTTACCCTCATCTTGGCACACATCACATAAAAGATGCCAGGGGAAGGGGTGATTCAGGAGGGCAGATACTGCCCACACAGATTACTTAGGGAGGGGAACAACGACACATATAGGCTGCTTGTTAATTTTCCTAGGTAGACTTCTACTGGAGGCATTAAAAATTTCCAGCTTATGAGGGTCAGATATTGGGGTCGACTTAGTCAATCTGGCATCCTGGTTCAGAGGAGCACATAAATAGATCTTAAGCATTGAAGTGCGTAATGGTCAGCGACATTTACTTCAGAATGGCTTAGCAGCTCTAATGGGGTAATCTGCCTGGAAAATCTGGATACAAGTTTGTATTAATATACTCAATGGAACAACTGCAAGCTCCAGGAACTGTCAGAGCTCTAAAGAAATCATGAGATTTGGTGGCTCAAATCCTTCCTTCCATAGACATTTTCAGTTATGGCACGACTTATGGCGGCACTTTCCAAACATGCAGATAAAATAATCGTCAGTTCATTTCTCTCCTGCAGCATGGCCCAAGTAATGCAATTTATATGCAACCCTATATGAGAATATGGAAAGGCTCTGCCTCAGGTGACTATGGACCAGGAGAAGATCATTGCAGCCCACAAGCTGTTCACGCTGTGTTAGGGGAGGTTGACTCAAAATATACAGCTTCCAAATGCCTCACCAAGTCCTCTAGAGCAGTGTTTCCCAACCCTGTCCTCAAGGGCCACCAACAGTGCAGGTTTTTGTGGAAATCCACAGAGGTAGTTAGTCAGCTCTGCTGAGACACCAATTACCTCACCTGTGCACGTTTGTGGTTTTCTGCAAAACATGTACTGTTGGTGGGCCTTGAGGATTGGGGTGGTGGAGCTCTGCTCTAGAGGCAGTATTGTTACTTGTCCAAGTTCCATGCTGGTATCAGCAATGAATTTGGGTGCCCCACCACCCTAAAGTTAATCATGATAGAACTGGCAACTTATCCAATTGGAGTGCCCAGGGAGAGACAGAGCTGCTCAATGGCAGCTGGGGAAGGCCTGCAGTGGACGTTTAAGCAGGCAATACCTATACTCCCTTTCCCTTGAGACTGGTGACAAATCGCATGTCACCAATGTTGGGGGTGTGGGAGGCACAGAGGCATGTCCTGCAGCAGGGAACATGTCCGTGTGTCCCATCGGCGTATATACTATCACCCCCCCCCCCCCCCCCCGCATACATTTTATCACATTGGGATGCTGCTGTCATATCTCCTTGAGATGTATATCAGTCCGGCATCATATACATTGTCAGTAACTACTTTTATAGGAGGAGTATTTTTTTTTTATAACATTTTAAAAGCTAACCTCCCCATAAGGGCGGTTCATAATGTGTGCTGCTGGGTGTGAAGGGGCAGCCCTATTTACTTTTGGGGGGCTGATCCTCTGGCCCTCAGCCTGGTATCCACCATCTTCATTTCCCAAACATGGTTTGCATTTGTAATTCTTGTCAAGGGTCGCCGCGATGCACCTGCACATTATCAGACTATATCTCCCAGCATGCATTGCGGCGCACGTGACCTCCACTAGGAATTACAGGTGAGAGCAGAAGACTGAGGATCCCCAAAGGGCCCGGAGGCTAAAGAATCAGCTCCCTATAAGGTTACATGCACTCCCCCCGACCCCCACATCACTACTGGCCCACAACATTATGAACCTCCTTTATGGGAGGATTAGTTTTTTTAAAGTAAAAAAACAAAAACAAATGGTGCTCAGAGCATTTTTAATTACGGTAGTTATTTTGCTCCCAGAAACAAAAATACCATCAAACAATAGCATGTTCTAGAGTCTAGACATTTACAGGCAACACCAGGCTGGTGGTTTAACCAAAAGGAAAAGAGCAACAAATGCAGCAAAGTATTCATGCAAACCTTCACTTAATTGTGATAATCAGTAAAGTTTTCGTGCCTTTTTCCTCTAGTAAATCACGGTCTACATAAACACCCACAAAAACAAACACACACACCCTTCCATCTGAACTGAATACCACAGTACAATTTCCATCTGTACATATTCCTTTTATTATTTACATAATACAATATAGCATAAATGCTGAATAGCATGATTATGTGCAATACATAAATATGAACTATCTGTACACATTTGCATATCTAGTAACTCAGAAGTACGAGGTTTAAAGCAAAACAAAACAAAAAAAAAGATGCTCAGGGGAGGGAGAAAAAAAAAAATTGTAAACCAAGGGACAGAACACACAAAAGTAAAATCTTAAAGTGAGGCTGAGTGAACGTACATAACTATTTACAGATGAGACCAAGCAATACCACAACACTATTCTAAAAACTGCTCTTTCATCTAAAGAAAAGAAAAATGGAGAAAAACAAAATAAAAACACAAGTTCCATACACACCTTCCATTATAACACAGAAGTGATATTACCAGACAAGCATCAGTGAAAGTTTCTGCCTTTTCTAGAGATTTTATTTTTGTAAAAAAGCTGTAGATAATGCAGCCCATGCAATAAAACCGAGAAAATTACAGTCCTACACCCAGGTACAACTGAATTCTAGGAGGTAAGCAGCCCCCATTGTGGTTCCTGGTAGCAATCATGAAAGAAAGGAATAAAGGCATAAAAAAACAAAAAAAAAAAACAAACAAGCCCACACACAACCTTACCAACAAAGAAAGGATCTACAGCAGCCAAGTAAGGTATGGTTTCCATGCAAATCTGTGCAGCTGAATCACATAGTAAAACCTCCATTAATGGACGAAAAGCCATCATATAGATTAACCTTACTAAATAAAAGGAAAAAAATACATGTGTGTGCTGAAAGCACTGGAGACGAAGCCCTTGTCCCTCCATGGATTACAGCTTTGGTTCCATCTAGGGTAGCATTATTGTATTTGCTGCTAAGCAAACAAGTAAGCCGCTATCAGTTTGATGGCCTCTGTTAACCATAATCAAAAGTAAATGCAAGCACAAAAAGGCACAGTTGGGCTTACAAAAAGTTAACACAAGAGATTTAATCCATTGTATTCATGTGATATATGGGAGAGGGGGGAGGAAGGACATGGTGAAAAATTAAGCTGAAAAACGCAAATCAATCATTAGCAAGTGTCAATGGGACTTCTCTGGTTCAGTGTATTCTGAGGGGTGATATATTTCAATTAATCATCATTCTGAACTCTCAAAAGGGGTGATCACAGAAGAGAGCTAGCAGCGGATCTAATAAAATACACTTTCACAGAAATAATAAGCTGGATCACTGCTGCGTGTTGAAACCACTGAAACATAAGTCATCAGAATACATGTAAGCTGCAACATTGGAAAGCATTGTAAGACTGGCACCAGAGATGTGCTCACATTCGTTAGGTGTGGAGAAAAAGAACCCAGGTAACAAAAAACTTTAAGCAATAAAGCAAACCTGGAAAGGTTTCACAGTTAGCCGGCTTACATGTTCAGCATGTAGACAGGTTTTTTTTTTTTTTTTTTTTTCCACCATGCGCATAACCATGGTAAAGAATACCTTAGGAAATGCAGTACATAAAAATGCTGCCATACAGGACAAGAACAGTGGCACATTCTGGCACAGACATTTCAGAGCTCTGAACGGAGAAAGAAAAACACGCTAGAACACAAAGTTGCATGGTGTCGCACACACTGTAAAAACAAAAATCTTTCAGCCATGTCACTAGTCACATGTTGCAATGTTTTGACTACAAGCATAGTAATGGTTGCAGGCATGCTGATTCTGAAGCCTAGATTTTGGCACATTCCTTCGTTAACTTCCCCCAATCAGATAAGCATTCAGTGAATAAGGTGTAGGCCAATGCTGATTAGTCCATGTTCGCCAGCTCAGGAACACAAAATGGGAATAGGGCTGTATCATCTATTCATTCAATTTTGCCTGTAACACACACTCAAACATTCTAAAAATCAAGAGGGGAAAAAAAATCTGTATAACATCAGAAAGAAATGAACATGCATCTGCTCCATAATGTCTCCCTAGGATATTAAAATCAGAACCAAAAATAAAAAAAAATAAAATTGTCAGTCTTCAGATTGTATGGCGTTTATATTCTCTGAATTTTTTCTGCCACAACAACAGGGTTCTCTTTTCTTATTTTTGCTGCAGCTTCCGCTTTGTAATCATAAGGGCAATTGTGCTTGTCAGAGTAACGATGGAGTCCACAAAACAGATTCCCACATCGGCAATCAAAACCTGTAAAATAGTAAAAACAAAAACATTACAAACACTGACAATAGCAAAATAAGGGGTTTTGATACAAATAACTGTCACCACAAATACAAAAAAGAGCAGCTCTCAATGGCTATAGCAAAGTAGTGACAAGTTTTCATTAGAGTAGACTCAGTAGAGGAACCACATTTCAACCCCAAAGACGACAGATCTGTCCCAAATGCTGGACATTGCCAGAAAATATACTTACCTAAGGAAAGGGAAGGCCCCGAGTCCTAATGATCCTTCTCGTACCTCTCAGTCCCCGCATTTTAACCTTGGATCCCCAGTTCAAATCTCCTGCTGTGGGAGGCTTCGGAATTCTTTGAGAGCCTGAGTGCTCCCGAAGACAGGCAGCTGCTAGATGACCCGGAAATCCCTCCGTAAAGTACTCGACCAGCTTGGTCATATTGCTCTGCTTGCCGGAAGGAGCAAAGCAGATTTCACAGGCTCTGCCTCACTTATGCCCTTCTCTGCCCTCTCATATGCCTCTCAGCCTCTGAGCCACACTTTTGATGTTGTAACTACTACACTACAGCTGGTAGTGACAAGTACATGTCAGGTTGAGAACAAAAGAGTATGTGTACATGCATACCCAGACTGGCCTAGCTCTGTTCGCAGTTGTTATGAAGCAGAGTGGCACACTCAGGAGTGAGGCAAGCACGGAATGAGGGGAAAGCCATGAATGAGATCTCCAAAGGTCATGGCCATCTTAAAGATCGATCTTTTCAGAGGAAATAAACCAGGAAGTAGTGGTGGTGGAGCAGAGAAAATGCAACAGATTACTTTTTTTCCACTTCATTTTAGCTTCATATTTGCTTTAGAACTAGGATTTGTTACAAAATTGATGTTTATTATACCAAGTGCTCCAAACTGGGTCCTCAGAAGTCCCGTACCAAAATATGACTTACTCGTAACAAGCACTTAAAAAAAAAAAAAAATTCATGCCAATGTAAAAAAAGATTTAAAAAATAAAACCCAGTTACCTGTGAGTCCAATCTTCTTCCTACACATGAAACATCTGTTTTTCTTTGGTTTTGGGAGCTCTGGCGCTTTTTCATCATTTTGAGATGTGCTGGGCTGAGATACTGATGGACTTGGCTGAGTCACAACTAAAAATGGAAAAACTACAGGTTAAATGCCATTTAGTACTTAATAAAATACTATACTAAACACAAATGGGTCTATATTTTCCCAACAATGTAAACGACTGACAGAAGTATTAGACGTGGTTTAATTCAGATTCATTATTAGGTTTTGGGTACAGCTGTGGCGCCTATAATTCCTTGTTGCCAGCAGAGTCATTTCCCCAACATGGAGCACATTATGTCATCTCACCTACTTCCTCCTCTCTGAGACTAGCACTGAAGCTACAGTACGTAAAAAAGCAGGTTACCCTTCCCACACACTGTCCCTAGTGAGCTTGTAAAAGACATGCATACCCCTCACCACTCTTTCCTGCTCATTTTTCACAGCTTTAAAATTTAACCCTTTATAAAGAAACTGGGGAGTATGGCACCAGCCAGTTTAATCCTGTGAACACAGAGCTATCCCTCCCCAAACTCCTCCTTGTGCTCTACAGGAAGAAGCAGAGGGAGCAGGTGTAGGTCATCATATGACTGATGTTTCACTAGAGAAATTCTCAAAACAGCTGCAACCAATCTAAAATTGTGGACTAAAAATCTACTCAGAACTGAAAAGGCTTGGTGTTTCCTCAAGTTTCACAGCATCAGAACTCATTTTTAGCTGCATTTGTAGCTAAGCTCCACCCATCAAATAAAACTGCCCAGGCTTTTTTCCCCTAATGCTGTGCAAAGCATGATGGGATTTCCTATGTTATTCACATTGCCTAGCAACTGGGAAGGGTGATCAGCACACAGGACAGTTGGAACTGTGTCTCATGCTCCCGGTCACCTCCTTTCAACAAAAAAAAAAAAAAGATGGCTGCCCTCATGAAATCAAACGTTTGCCTGTTCTTTTAAAACAGGGTGGGTAAGAGATTATATTACCTATCTATTTAAATTAACATAACTAATGTAACTTAATGACAATATGTTTGTTTAGACTGAAGTTTCTCTTTAAACTCTAAGCACACTGTGCCACAAGCCCCACCCATTACACAGTTAGCAAACTGGCCACACTTGTCCATATTAGTGCTATTATACTGTATTAAATACATGCTTTATCTGCACAATCATATTAAGTTTTTACTCCAGCAGGCACCTCTCCAATTAGTAGTGCCTCAATGTTACTTGCCTATTATGCCTAATGGGAAAAACATTTTTTTCCTTGCTGCCAGTTGTTGCCATATTGTTTCTCATGTCAGTACTGTAGTAGTAGTTGTTTAGGCTGAAGTTCCTCTTTAAAGCGGATCCGAGATGAAAAACTAAATATAACAAGTGACTTGTCTATATATCTTATCTAAAGTTTAGATAGTTTACACAGCAAATCTATCTTCAAACAGCTTCAACAGTATATTAATATTTTTTCCTGTGATACAATGGGAGCAGACATGTTTTCTGCTTGTCACTATTACACAATTACACACACAGGCAAGCTTATCTGTATCTAGGCATGCTAATCTGCATATTCTGTGAAAACTCCACTCTTATCTTCTCCATTACACAGGCAACTGATCTGTATCTGCGCTGCAGCTCTCAGATTGTGAAAACTCTGCCTCTGAAATCTATAGCTAGTAACACCTTTTTCACCTGCCCAGACTGAAATCCCACAATCCCTTGCAAGCGCCAAGGCACTCTGGAGAAGCAGTGGGTGTGGCTTGTTTAGTTTATAGGAAATTAGGGTATTAAAACAAAAGAAAACAAGTATTTGGCTTGAGGAATGCCCTATAAACTATATGTAAGGAACACAATTATGCAAGGAGTAAAAGTTCATCTCGGATCCACTTTAAGTAGCCCCCTGTTCATTTTTAGAAATAATGAAAAATTTGAGCCGGATGAGCTAGGGCTTTAAAAATGCCTTTTGTCTGGCTTTTGCAAGAAGCATTTGGCTAGTCAGAATCAGAATATATTATCTGAATACTTGCTCTGCATCAGCTAATGTGAAATATGTCCAAAACCCAGCCAAGCAATTTTTCAGAAAAACAACATGTTGGAAATAATCAGACAGTAAATCTGTCAGGAAATTGCATTGTGTGTACCTAGCATTAGGTTCAAACCAATGCATGTCTGCACTGTCATTTGAGAAAATTCAGTTGATTGTTAGGTTTTATTATATGCAATTCAACTGTACTGTAATTTCTGAAGATGTAAAGTCCTGTTTTCTGTTGCTCACAAAACTCAAACAAATTGTAGGTATAGTACCACTTTAAAATAACCCTGAACAGAAGAAAAAAAATGGAATCTGGACTTACCTGGGGCTTCCTCCAGTCCCCCGCAGCCCGCAAGATCCCTCAGCATCCTCTGGGTCCCCTCAGTGGTCCCGCTGGTGGCTCTGTTAACTCGGCAATGTCGGCTGAAGTCGTGCATGCAGGGCATGTCACCTCGCCAGTCATAAGGGCCCTGTGCGGTTCTTGAAAGACTGACTCGTGCATGCAAAGGACGGTTATGGCAACGGGTGCGCGGATGGGCCGAGGTTAATGAAGCCACTAGCGGGACCATGGAAGGAACCCAGGGGACATTGTGGGACCTCGTGGGCTACAGGGGGTTGGAGGAAGCCCCAGGCAAGTCCAGATTCCACTCTTCTGTTAAGGGTCCCTTTAAGTCAATATACTGATTAGAAAAATCCAAAACTAGAATGATATTGCTCCACAGTCATCTATGTAAACTGGCTTTTCATCACAGTCTTGCTGTGTACCAAACTAAGCTTCAAATGAAATGCATAACTGGACATCTTGTTTTAGAGCTTTGATCCCTGATCCAGGTCAGGACTTGTGATTCCCAGTAATGTTTCCAGGTTTTGAGGATGCAATGTATTCTAACATCACCTCAGTGACACCACCAGATCTGGTTTCTGATGTGGTTTTCTCAGTGTATTGCCAGACTTCTCAGGACCAGTGCGTTTCAAAGAGTAACACTTGGCTGTATTACAAAGAACACACAAAGAACATCAACCAAAACACTTTGTTAAGGTGGTTCTTGGAAACGAGATATGAACATACAGACATGGATTGCAGTATGGTGTTTAAATGTCCATTTTTCTGGGTGCTCTGCATAATTTTTCTGGCAGCACCTCAGCATTCACAGGCAGTCCTAGTTTCAGTCAGTTTCTGCAAATACTACATTGGTTGATGCTAGGATGTACTTCAGAGAAATCAAAGCTCTTAAACCTCTGGCAATGCCAAATGCGTGCAATGAAATAAGACTAGTCTCCTTCCAAACTGTAGATCACATTTACGAGTCACTAGCACAGCATTACTACTCAGGGATTCACAAAGTAGCAATAGAAGGTACAGACCAAATAATCCTATTTTATACCACTGCACAATCACTTATCCCATGCACCTTGTTCCATTCTTCACCACCATTATTGTTCCTGTTGCTTTATGTCCCATACTATTTTACCATCACTGATCCCTGCTTAATTATTGATACAATACTGATTAATCTACATCCTATGCCAAGGGTGATACATCAAAAGGGATGGAAGGTCTCAGTTACCAAGATTAATAAAACTGGGCTTATTTATCTTGGAAAGAGTTGACTTAGAGATGACCTGATTAAAGCGGTATTGTCACCATAAAAATAAAATTTCAACAGCGACTAGTCTGAGTGTATTAAGTGATAAAGATGCTAATCCCGCATTCAAAACCTTTTCTGCTTTTATGGTTTGGACTAATCACATACTTTAGGAGCACTGGCCCTAGTCCCAAACAGTGCCAAAAAGTTGAATGCTGGGAGTTCTTTTTATCTATAATATATTCCTCCTCTTCAATTTATTTCCCTACCTAGCTGATCACTTGTGTATACAAACAAGGCTGAGGTGACTCAGTGATTGGATATAGAGATATATATATATACACTCTGGGAGGAGGGCAGCTAATGAATACACAATGAGCAAGAGAAGGGAGGGGGGAAAACAAGAGTCAGGGAGGATAGGAGGTCAGCATTAGCTTGACAAAATGGCCACTGCCTGCAATAGGATTTTCTGCTTTTCCTTTATAAAATTCACAGTAATCATTTTGTGGATAGCACAATACATCTGTTATGTAAGTAGAAGTAGTATTTATCTACTTATATATCTTTTTTTATTACTAGGTTAGCATGGGTGTCGCTTGTTCTTTAACAAGCATACATCCAAGGGCTACATATAAAAGTTTGGCAAATTATTTTATCCATAGGTCTGTGCGAAGGACTAGTGGACATGACAGGAAGGAGATTTTACCATCTTTTTAGAAGAAGGTTCTTCACAGTAAGGGTGGTTAAGTTGTGGAATATCTTACCACAGGAAGTAGTTATGGCAAATTCCACGCTTGCATTTAAAAAGGGACTCGAATACTTTCCTTGCCTTAGGGGGCATCCATAGCTACGATTGTTAAAATATGAAATGGTGGTACCTTGATCCAGCCAGAATTTCTGCCCTTGTGGCCCACTGGTTTGAGGTGTAGTGAGGCACAAAAGGATGAACTTGATGGGCACGTCTTTTTTCAACCTCAATAACTATCCAACATTGTAACTTGAATAAATCTTGGTCCAATATTTACACTATGGAGGAGGGAGGGTAGTTTTGATCAACTTTTGCAGAAGGCCTTTCACATTTACACTTTAAACCTTGTTAACAATGTTTACTTCTGCTTTAAACAAATTCCTAACAGCCAGCTAACCGAGGATAAGATTGTTGCTTAGGTTTTATTGCCATTTGATTTCCTGCTTTGGCAATAAATTCTGCAAAAATCGGCCCTCATTCACTATCAATATTTTACCCCCCCCCCCCTATAGTGTAGTCAGTGCAGACTCGTTTTAGCTGAAACAAGAGATTGAATGTTACTGTGTCCTACAATACTGGTTTTAGTTTAGCTTGTAAAGCATACCAAAAGTTTTAACCCTTCAAACTGGTCTCTCACCTCCCCTCAGTTATCTTTGGTATTGAGCCAGCACAAACAAAAAAAAAAAAAAGTTCACTGGTAGTTTTACTAGAAAATAGCCTTATGTAACAGCACCAGATTACATGTACCATGCATTTAGAGACTAAAGGTGTGTACACACGCCGGACTGGAGGCAACGACGGGTCCGTCGTTAACTCCCGCTGGGTGGGCGTGCCAACGACAGTGCGTACACACGCCGGACTGTCGTTGGCACGCCCACCCAGCAGGAGGTAACGACGGACCCGTCGTTGCCTCCAGTCCGGCGTGTGTACGCACCTTAAGCTTGATAACTAATTAGAGTGAATGTTTGCCAAAGATTTACCACTTCTACCGCTCTTCTCCGCATAAAGTAAGTAGAGCGTAGAAACAAAAGATTAGTCGAAGGCATTCCAGCCCAACTGATAACCTTTATTTCTGATCGGGATTCAGTGGAGCAAAGTGGTACATCAATTTTAAAGCGAATCTTACTTAATCGGAGTGAGCCGTTCTTGATCTATGGACGATGTTCCTGGTAAGCACCAAGCAATTTCCCCATCAAAATCGACAGGCAATGTTCTGCCATTCAACTGTATCCAACATGTCCGATCTGCTTCTGATCAAGAAAGGGATTGAGATTTTAAGATCAGTACTGCAAACTTTTTCTCAATCGGAAGCAGATTGGACACAGTGAAAAAAAAATTAGACGAGAAATTTCCAGTTGATTTAACAGTAAAATTGCATGGTGTGTACCAGGCCTTACAGATTACTCCATAAATCACTTGGTAAATGCCGACAACATTCTACATTCCTACACTACAAAAATAGAAAATAAAAAAACCCAAGTGTATTGCTTTACGACATTAAAAGCTTTTGCCAAAACTTTACATAAAACATACCTGGTTCTGTGGATTCTGATTTTGGAGATGTCACATTGTCTTCTCTTGATATGCTCATTTCTGTCATTTGTTGAGTTACCGGCAAGGCAGCCACATTTCTATAAAACAAAGAAGACAAGGGTCACCCTACAAAGCACTTATTTGTATAGCACTTTTCTCCTGTTGGACTCAAAGCGCTCAAGAGACCACCCTGCAGTGTGAGGGCTGGTGCACACCAGAGAAGTTCTGGAGCGTTTTTTAAAAAACTCTAGCTGTTTGAAAAGAGCTTGGATAATGTATTTCAATGGGCTGGTGCACACCAGAGCAGTTCGTTTTTTCCACAAGAAAACTCGTGGGCTGCAGCATTTTTTTTAGATTTCTGAGGCGTTTCTGCCTCAATGTTAAAGTATAGGAAAGTGGAAAACCGCTCTGAAAAACGCTAGATCAGAGCGGTTTTCCAAGCGTTTTTGTTACAGAAGCTGTTCAGTTACAGCTTTACTGTAATATATGAAATCTGCTAAACAAAACTGCTCCTAAAATGCTAGGCATGCGTAGAAAACTTCTCTAAACATGCCTTTAGGGAGTCTTGCCTTGAACGCCTTACTGGATACTGACTCTAGCCAGGATTCGAACACTGGTCTTCCATGTCAAAGGCGGTTCCCCTTAACCGGTACACCATCAGTATAACGGAGCATATGCATCTCAACATCCCGGAGCAAATAAATCCCAAAAGCATGCAGATGGGTTAATTGCCTTCCCCCTTTAAAAAAAAAAAATGGCCCTAGACTACGATATACTACACGATACATACATAGACATGACTATGGTAAGGATTATGTTGTGAGCCCCTTTGAGGGACAGATCGTGACAAGACAATATACTCTGTACAGTGCTGCGGAAGAGGTCTATGCTATAGAAATACTAAATCATAATAATACTACATTTTCAGTATGTGAAGAACTTGGCGTGGTCCACATTTGAACTGTTCCTTCACTTTTGACTTGAACGTGAGATCTAATAGACGCCAATTCCTACTGGCAGCTATTATTCTTTTACAGACAAATGCGGTAGTTTATTAAAACTAAATTATAACTATACAGTAAGGAGACAATGGGGACAATTCATAAAGCATTACCGCATTCGGTAATGCAGATAACAGCTGACTTTACCGGGCACTAAGGAAAATGTCCATTCATAAACCCTTTTTCCTCATGAAAAGCTAAAATTACTGAGTAGTGCGGTAAATTATCGACTTGTGCGGTAATTACCTCAACATGTCAGTAAGTGTCAATTCATAAAGCAGACAACAAGCGGTAATGGCACAAAGCATTACCGCTTGCTTTGAAGTGGCAAAAAAAAAAAAAAAAAAAGTAAAAAAAAAAAAAAAAAAAAAATGCGGAGAGTAGACTCTGGGAACGTGACTCACAGGCAGAAGCGGCTGTGACTGACAGGAGCAGGGAGCCAATAGAAACAGCCCCTTGTTCTCCTGCAAGTCTGAATGAGGGATTCTGATCTGACCCGCAGCCTTCGCTGGCGGGATAAGCTTTTAAACCCCCTAGGCATCCCCTGAATCCCTAAGGCTGTGTGTCTGGTTTAACTTCTTGGGTTCTTGGGTTTCTTTGGAAGTTAATCTAAGCTGTGGCAATTAAATAAGATTTTAAAGAGACTAACAATTTTCAGCCTTATTTCTTCTATCCTATAAGTTCATATACCCGTTCTAATGTGGTCTGTCTTACTGCAGCCTTTCCTAGTTGCACAGTGGCTGTATTATCTCTGTTATATAATCTGACCTTTCCTCTGAAGGCTTTGTCAGGCTCAGGCAGGAATGTGCTGCTCTGCTTGTGATAGGTAGAAGCTATATACACCCTCTCCACGCCCCCTGCAGGCTCTGTACGAGTCATAGACTGAGCTCCTCTCAGCCTATCACATGCTGGTTAGCAGCCATGTCTTGTTTTTAAACACTGCCTAAAACTGGTAATTACAAGCCAGGATTGCAGCAGGGAGTGGCAGAAAATGCACAGAGGGGCCCAGGAAAACATAATGACTAGAATGGTATGCTTTTTATAATAAGAATTTTAGAGTACAGATTCTCTTTAAGAAACACTAATAGACCGATTCAGAGCAAGCGTAGGCAGTATTACAAAAGCCTGTACATCTAAAGGGATGTTGGAATGCCTCGCAATGCCCTCACTGTGTTACCGCAAAGGTTTTTGTCAAAGTGCTTCGGTAATTTACCGCACTTCTATTGCACCTGTGAAAGTGTGTATGAATTACAACACAAGTCTAAAATACCGAGTGCGGTATTTTACCAACAAGATTTTTCTGTCGCACAGCCTTTTATGAATTGACCCCTTTGTGAGAAGAAAACCATAGATTTATCTTAAAATGACTAAGTGCAGAAATTTACAGTGAAATGTTTAGACATACTTTAGGGCACAGCATTAGAAAGTGTTTAAAGATTACCTGAAGTGAAAAAAGTGCCTCCTAGGGAGTACTTACCTTAGGAGGGGGAAGCCTCTGGATCTTAATGAGGCTTCCCTAGTCATCCTCTGCATCCCCATTCCAGAGGTGGAACCCCAAAAGCCTGCCAACAAGGGCTTGTTGGCATCTCGTGCATCCCACAGTAATCGTCAGGCTCCAGAAAAAAAACTAATCAAGTGGCTCATGCAGGCACACTAGCGGCTTTCTGATGGGCTCTGCTGAAAATAGGTGAGCCCGATTCAGGCTTCTGCGCAGGCACGAGCCGTCTGCACAGAAGAGCAGAACAGACCGGGCTTGGTCATTTCTGCTGGAGCTCAAATTTTATTTTATTTTTTTGCTGCAAGGGACGCGGGTTCAGCCTCTTCCGGATCCAGAGGCCTCCCCCTCAGGTTTACTTTAAAGGATATGCGAGGCGAGCAAATCTTTTTACTTACCTGGGGCTTAGTCCCGCCCCTGGAAGTCATGTGCGTCCCTCACCGCAGCTACAGTCAAGGGTCCTGCTGGCAGCCTCTAAGGATTGGTGACCCACCCGAAGTCAGCGCCTTCTGCACATGTGCGGGCATGCGCCAATATCATCAGGAGCACACTGCATAGGCACAGTACGCTCCCGATATTGTGGGCATGCACAGAAGAGTCTGCCAGCAGTACTCCGGAGAAGACCGGAGCTGCGGCGATGGACACAAATTACTTCTCGGGGCTGGAAGAAGCTCCAGGTAAGTAAAGATAGATTTATCTACTCGCCTCGGATATCCCTTAACCTCCCTGACGGCATTGATGTGTATGCACGTCAATACTCATCTGTACTGTATAATAGACCCTTGATTGTCCGATTTTGGCAAGTTATAGGAAAAAAAAAAAATATAAAAAAAAATATTAACGATCACTTTTTGCACAGAAATCCTGGATAAATTGAATGCCAGGGAGGTTAAGTGTTCTTACAGTTGACAGAAACATGACAAGACAGATATGGAAGCCTTTAAAAAAGTGCAACATTCTTTAACATAAACCTGAACTTTTTAAAATCTTTCCATTACTGGAACTCATTTCTGCCATGTTCTACAGACCTAAACACCTTTATACTTTATGTAGGGCCATCTCACCTGTATGATACAATGTAGTATGCGGACTGACATTCTCTCCATCTGATACTAGTTTCCTGATTCTTAACAGTTAATATCAGCAAGATAACTTTACATCAGAGGGATGGGTGCAGGGAGCTCCAAAATTAAGCAGAGGATACAGGAACTAAGGATCTCTCAAAACTGACACATAGTAAGATTTTTTTTTTCAGCTACCGTATATTCCGTTTACCTTGATTTGTCAGTCTGGCTGCTAACATCACTTTCACAGTTGCTTAAAGCAGATTCTACTCGTTGTATAGTTGCTGATTCTGAAGTTGGAGTTGTTGAACCTCCGGCTGCTCCTAGACAGAACAGAAAACAAAAAGGTCACATCAAACCTTGTAGAGCCCACTTACAGCTAAAAGAAGCTGTAGTCACAATCCATGACCATGATCACACCAATGTAACAAGTGCAGAGTATTTGTCATGCTCTATTCTATGCATTACTATGCATGATTTTTGCTTTAATGTCTGTTCAGTATTCAACAATCCAGAACACTAGTCCCATTTACAGTAAACACAAAAGGGTGTCTTTCTACAAACAAAAGACAATGTCATTAGCTTATGCATGCACAATCATTAACCTCTATATTCAAACAATAGTGTCAATCTGGTGACATCATTGACAATTTAGGCCAGAGAAGCTTAGGACTGAAATTCAACAAAATCTCTAAATGACAAGTTACTACATAGGAGAAAGAGGGCTTAAAAAAATGTAGGTTAGCTTTAGCTTTCTAAAGCCCCATCTACACGATACGATTCTTTGTACGATTTGATTACGATCCGATTAAATCCGACATGTCCAATCAGGATTCGATTCAATTTGCTATTGCAAAACAATGGCATGTCAGATTTATTCGGATCGCAAATAGAATCGTAATCGAATGGTACAAAGAATCGTATTGTGTAGATGGGGCTTAAGGCTACCAGAAAAAAAAATATATATATTTAAAGGGAGGGGGGGGGGGGGGAACAAAAACAAACAAAAAAACAATCATCCTCTTCCTCATTCTAATGGAGTCCTGTCCTGTAGTCATGTGATAATGGTGACCAATGATCGCCTACTTAATTGGCTGATGGCAAATTGTAGCTTAGCTTTCTTTGCTCATTGAAGCCTGATGTTGCTCATACTTATCCTCTATTTTTTTGTATTTATAAAGCGCCAACATATTACGCAGCGCTGGACATTAACCACTTCACCAATGAGGGGGTTTACCCCGACCACCAGAGCAATTTTCACCTTTCAGCGCTCCTTCCATTCATTCGTCTATAACTTTATCATTACTTATCACAATTAAACGATCTATATCTTGTTTTCCACCACCAATTAGGCTTTCTTTAGGTGGGACATTATGCCAAGAATTATTTTATTCTAAATGTGTTTTAATGGGAAAATAGGAAAAATGTGGGAAAAAAATTAATTTTTCAGTTTTCAGCCATTATAGTTTTTAAATAATGCATGCTACTGTAATTAAAACCCAAGAAATATATTTGCCCTTTTGTCCCGGGTATAAAACCATTTAAATTATGTCCCTATCACAATGTTTGGCGCCAATATTTTATTTGGAAATAAAGGTGCATTTTTTTCAGTTTTGCGTCCATCCCTAATTACAAGCCCATAGTTTATAAAGTAACAGTGTTGTACCCTCCTGACATAAATATTTAAAAAGTTCAGTCCCTAAGGTAACTATTTATGTATTTTTTTATTGTACATTTTTTATTTTTTTCATTACAAAAAAAATAATTTGGGAGCGTGGGAGGTAATTAGTTAATTTTTTGTGTAAAAGTAATTTATTTGTATGTGAAAAATGTGTAGGGTGTAGTTTTACTATTTGGCCACAAGATGGCCACAGTAACTTTTTGCTTTAATGCGACCTCCAAGCGTCCTTCCGGAAGCTTGGAGGAAGTACTTGGAGGTAGTGATGGGCGAACAGTGTTCGCCACTGTTCGGGTTCTGCAGAACATCACCCTGTTCGGGTGATGTTTGAGTTCGGCCGAACACCTAATGGTGTTCGGCCAAACTGTTCGGGTTCGCCCGTACTGCTCAATGGCCGGCCGAACAGGGCCCTGTTTGGCCGAATACGGCCCCCCTATGGGGGTCGCAGGCATAAGGGGGGAGCATGCCCCGATCGCGGGGTGGGGGGGGGTGTCGGAAATTCCCCCCACTCCCTCCGCTAGCGCTCCCCCCTCTGCCCGCTTCCCCATAAAAAAAGTTTAATGCAAGTTAAATAGTACCAGTGGCTGGCAGTGGAGTGAGGAGGAGGAGTCCGAGTAGGCGAGTGACGCGTTGAGGCCAGGCAGCGGGCGGTTCAGCGGTAGTACCCTTGTGGTACTTCCGCCCTTTCTCTGACCTCACGTCCTCTACGTGATGACGCATACGAGGATACGCGTGACGTGTACCCTCGTATGCAGAGGACGTGAGGTCAGAGAAAGAACGGAAGTACCACAAGGGTACTACCGCTGAACCGCCCGCTGCCCGGCCTCAACGCGTCACTCGCCTACTCGGACTCCTCCTCCTCACTCCACTGCCAGCCACTGGTACTATTTAACTTGCATTAAACTTTTTTTATGGGGAAGCGGGCAGAGGGGGGAGCGCTAGCGGAGGGGGTGGGGGGAATTTCCGACACCCCTCCCCCGCGTTCGGGGCATGCTCCCCCCTTATGCCTGCAACCCCATAGGGCCCCCAAAATGGGCATGTTCGGGGGTCCAATAGACTTCCATTGAGTTCGGGCCGAACATCTGGCCCATGTTCGGCCTGAACCCGAACATCCAGGTGTTCGCCCAACACTACTTAGAGGCTGGGTAAGTTTGTATCGTTTCACAATGATCGCGCTGCCCATCGGAGAGCAGCGGATCATTGCGGGGCTAAGATCAACGAACGGGAATGGATTTTCCCGTTCATTGATCTCCGGGCGAGCGGGCAGCGACGTGTTTACTAGCGGCGGGCGGCGCGTTTACGAGCGGGAGCGCGGGCAGCAGCGGGAGTGCGCAAAGTATGGATTTCTCCGTCCCTGGGGGTTAAAGGATGGAAAAAGGGACGGAGAAATCCATACGGGTGGGGGTAAAGTGGTTAAGGTTACAGACAATATTTAGGGGTTACATACAGCAATACAAAAAAAAACCCAGATCAGACAGCACAGTATGTGTACAAGTTAATGCTTAGTCACTGGATGGGAGCATGGAGATTAGGCAAATTGAGTTCACTCAAATGCATAGCATAGTTGCAAAGTAATGGAGGTGCATGTACAGGTAGGTGTAAAAAAAAAAAAAAAAAAAAAAAAAAAAAAAAAAAAAAAAAAAAGAGGGCCACCCTGTCCAAAGGCTTACTCTTCCCTAAATGCATTGAGCTGTGAGAATATGCACTGTAGCTTGAACTAGATATATACACAAGATTACAGCCATCTGCAGGCATCAGGATTAGATTCCGCATGCAACGAGTGCTGTACAGAAACATCACTAGCATATAAACTAGCAATGTTCCTGAATTTATTGAAAAGGGGGGGGGGGGGGGGGGGCGCAGACCAATAAAATTTACTTCCTGGCTACTTTGATCGGCCCGTTTTCACAATCTATAACATTTGCATGAAAGTCAGAATAATTTGCATCTTATTGACCCTCTGTGCTGACCACCCGCCACGGCCATTAGTATCCCAGCACACTCATACCTACACAGCATGCAAGGAGTAAACCGTGGGATAGAGATCTCATTCTGAGAAATAGAATGATTCGATTGGTAGTGTGGTCGATTTTGCATAGTTAATGCAAAAATCGACAAACACTACCAATCGCATCCCGATCGGATAGGTCTGATTTAATTGATCCAATCGAATTTGATCGAACGTGGAATTGTATGGTGTAGAGTGGGCTTTAAAATAGAACCAAATTGGGCAAAATATTACAAGAAAGCCAACAAACCTGACACGTGGCTTGCCCGGAGGCTGAGAGCTAAAGAAAAATCCAACTCAGCATTTGGAATACGCCTGGCCTCCGGGGATGTCACTAGCCACCCAGACAAAGTACACCAAGCATTCTATGACTATTACTCTGAGCTATATAAGGCTGCCAAAGGCTCATCAACTTCCACTTTTAACAAATTCCTGAGTCCCCTTAAGCTCCCCAAACTCAACGCAGACTCCATTAAAAACACTAAACTCAATTATAACTGATGAAGAAGTCTCCAACTGCATAAAAAAAACCCCCAAAAAAACTGAAGATAGGTAAGGCACCAGGATCAGACGGGGTTTACAACGCTCTACTATAAGAAATTCCATCATACCCTTGCATCACATATAACAAAATGTTTCAATCATATTCTTAAAAATCACTGCCCCCCTCCACCCCCCTCCAGAGTTTATGGAATCCCATATTACACTCATACCTAAACCTGCTAGGGATCATATCAATGTTAAGAATTTCTGCCCCATTTCTCTATTAAACTTTGATTACAAACTCCTTACAGCTATTTTGGTAGCTAGCCTCAACAAATTCTTGCCCCAATTTCAAATGATCAAGTTGGTTTCATTCCCCATCGGCAAGCCTCCGATAATAGACGAAATTTGCTACTGATTAACTATGCAAATATCACCAAAACCCCATTAACTATTCTCACTATTGATATAAAGAAAGCATTTGATACACTCGAATGGCCCTATATGTTTAAAATCATTGAAAATGCGGGCATCACAGGTCCCTTTCTCAACCTCATTAAAAATCTTTACTCCCACCCTGCAGCCTCCCTTAAAATTCCGGGAGCTATCCCTGCTTCCTTTCCTATCCTACGAGGGACCCGTCAAGGATGTCCCTCATCTCCCGCCCTATTTGCACTCTCCATAGAACCCCTTGCAGAACACATCCGACACCACCCCAACATTCATGGTTTTCATTTAGGGAAGACTGAACCTAAATTGACACTCTTTGCAGAGGATGATGATGATCTTTTATGCTATCAAGAAATAATAGCACGGACAAAAAAAAAAAAAAAAAAAAAAAAGATGATGCATGAAATAATTAAAGGGAACCAGAGAGGAATGGGTTAAAATAGAAAAAGCTTTTATACATACCTGGGGCTTCTTCCAGCCCCATAAGCCTGGATCACTCCCACGTCGCCATCCTCCGATTCCTGGAACCGCCGGTGCAGGGCCCATCACTTCCGGCGGACGAGGGCAATTGTCCGCATCACAGGGGCTCCTGCCATACCCGTACGCATGCGGCTGTGCAGTATGCAGCCTCATGCGTACTTCTATAGAGGGAGCTCCGTGTGATGCGGAGAATCGGCCGCACTGGCGGCAATGACGGGACCCGGTACCGGCGGATCCAGGCAGCAGAGGACGGCTCATATGAAAACATCTTTTTTTCTTTAAAAAGAAGTCAACAAGTCAGCTGTAAAACGCTTTGAAACTGCTGTAAAAAGCTGTAGTTGGCCTTTTCCATTGACTATCATTGAAACGCAAAAAGCCGACTTCGGCTGTAAACAGCTTTGAAAAAGCTCCGGGAAGCTTCAAAACGCAACGCCCCAAAAAAGCTGTTTTAGGTGTGAAAGGTTTCATTTTACCTTAGAAAACGCAAACTATGGTCTTGACTGTAAAACGCCGAAATTAGCCTCTAGTGTGAAAGAGCCCTAGAGCCAGTTTCCCGCGTTTTGACACAAAGTCAAAACTTTGTGTTAGAAAGGTAAAATGAAAGTCTAGGGACTTTCATTTAACCTTTTACACCAAACGCTGCGTTTCGGTACGTTGCTGTTCAACGCACCCGGGAGCTTTTGATCGTCAGGGAGCCGCCATTTTCCCATCTGGTGAATAGCTACCGCTGCTTATTGCGTCGCACCGCTGCATCCCGACGACACACCACAGGCTATTCAACGCATGCAGGAGAACGGCTCCTGCACGCTCTCACATCTAACAACGCATGCAGGAGCCATTCTCTTGCACGAACTGAATAGCCTGCGGCGTGTCGTTGGGATGCCGCGGTGCGACGCAATAACTGGCAGTAGCTATTCACCTGACGGGAAACCGCCGGCTCCCAACGATTAAAAGCTCCCGGGTGCGTTGAACTGTAACAGAGCGTCGGGTGTGAAAGGTAAAATGAAAGTCTAATGGACTGTGGTTAACACAGTTTCAACTTTGCGTCAAAATGCAGGAAACGGGCTCTAGTGTGAAAAAGCCCTGAAGCCTCATCTACACAGTACAATTTTCTGTCAGATCGGATCTATTGATTTCCATCCGGTCCAATCTGATTGCATTAGATTTTGCAATAGATTTTGGGTGCTTAAAGCAAAATCTATCGCAAGATCTGAAACAATTTGGACTTCTACATAACGATGCAATTCCTTATTAGATCTATCTATCTAATAGATCCGTCTAGCTGATGGAAAATTGTACTGTGTAGCTGAGGCTCAGCCATAGACCCTGTACAAGCATGCAGATCAGGTGTGTGTTTAATGCCTAGTACACACCATACAATTTTCTGTAAGATTTTTCTGTTATGCTGGGCATAGACTTCATTTCTGCGGCTCGATTAGCCGCCGCATCGACTCCCGCCACGCCCCCCAGGATCGATTCCCGCTCGTCCCCGTGGGCGCCTCCTTATCTTCCGCTCAATTTCCGCTATTGTCCGCCCGCGGGTATCGAGCGGGGAATCGATCCACGCGGTGAACGGACATGTCTGACATTATCAATCAAGCCATCAGCGGCTCGATTGATAAACTATCTACCCGTGTATGCCCAGCATTATGCTGGGCATACACGGTGAGATAATGCGGCGGCACAGAGCCAGCGGCTCGATGCCGGCGCATCACCGCTCATCCGCATCGATCCCCCCTGGCCCCCGCGGGCGCTTCATTATCTGCATTGTCTGCCCGCGGGGATCGAGCGCGGTATCCATCCGCCGCAGTGATCGGACACGTCGGATATTATCAATCGATCTATCAGCGGCTCAATTGATAAGAACTATCGTGCCGTGTACGCCCAGCATTACATTTTCCGTTATGCTGGGGATACACGGTACGTTTCTGTACCGTGTATCGACCAGCTGATCCGGCCAGCTGATAATATTCAGCTAGCCCGATCAAGCCGCTCGACCGTCGCCCGCTCGATTCCCGCCTCTGGACAATGGCATTACTGTGAACCCATGCTATGCATCTGAGTAAACCTAACTTGCCTAATCTCCATGCTCCATCCAGTGACTGACTAAGCATTACCTGGTACTCGCACTATGGTGTGTGATCTGGTTTTCTTGTATTCCTGTATTGTCATATTGATGTATGTCACCCCTAAATATTGTCTGTAACCTAAATTAATGTTCAGCGCTGCGTAATATGTTGGCGCTTTATAAATTCAATAAATAATAATAATAATAATAATAATGTCAGGGAATAGAGCGCGGCTAAGGAAGCGCCGGCGAGCGGTAATCGATCCGCGCGCACGCAGGTAAATCTTACAGAAAATTGTATGGTGTGTACTAGGCATTAGACCCCAATAAAGCCTAATGCTGGGTACACACGGTACATTTTTTCGTGCGATAGATGGATCAAATAGATAAAATCCGTCATGTCTGATATTGCTCCCGATCGTTTCCGCACTCGATTTCTCATAGCGGCGAATGGAAAAAGATAAGAAAAACGAAAGATGAGAACAGAGCGCAAAATAAAGTGTGAAATTGTGCCGAAAAAAAAAACCGATCCGGTGGCTAAACTGCACAAAAAAAAACGTAACATGTGTACTCAGCATAAGAGATCAGCAGGGCTACCAGGCAACTGGTATGGTTTGAACTAGAGTTGAACTCTTGCACAGGACAGAAGTAAGGCATAAAAATATGCACATTGTATGTATTTAAAGAGAGTCTGAAGCGAGAATAGATCTCGCTTCAGACCTCATAGCTAGCAGGGGCATGTGTGCCCCTGCTAAAACGCCGCTATCCCGTGGCTTAACGGGGGTCCCTGTCCCCCCAAATCCCCTCCGTAATGCCGGGGAGCGCTTCCGCATTGGGGCAAAGCTAACCGCCGCAGCCCTGCCCCACGCGCGTCTGTCAGCACGTATCTCCGCCTCTCCCCCGCCCCTCTCAGTCTTCCTTCACTGAGAGGGGCGGGGGAGAGGCAGCGATGCGCGGCTGATAGACGCGCTGTGAGGCAGGGCTGCAGCAGTTAGCCCTGCCTCTAGGAAGGGCTAATCTGCGACCAAGAAGACAACCAAGGTTTGCGGGGGGTGGGTTGGGGGGGTCAGGGACCCTCGTTCAGCCGCGGGATAGCGGCGTTTTAGCAGGGGCACACATGCCCCTGCTATATATGAGAGCTGAAGCGAGATTTAGTCTCGCTTCAGTGTCTCTTTAAAGAGTTGCTTTATGTTCCCTTTAGGTTCCTTGTACACTTGGTGCAGTGTGATTTGTAACAATCACACTGGAGCCGAAAAGTTATATTACACGGCATTTCCAGGATTACCGCAGAAGTCAAGCTGTAATACACTGCAGCATCTGCAGTACCTGAACCACTTCAGTCACACAGCAAGCAGTGTGTCATGTTCCATTGACTGTAATGGCCATTGTGAGGAGCAGAAGTAGAAAAGGGTAATGTGACTCGGTAGGTTAAAATGGCCCTTCTCGTACCTGTTCTCCTGTCCGAATTTCTTCATAGTGGGCATGTGCTACTATGGCCTGAGCACACCCAATAGAATGAAGCTGCTCATGCATGACCACTTTGTTCTACTGGCCATGCACAGAGCTTACTCATGCATGCCCCATATGGAGAAGCTCATACTTGGATAGGAGTGTAATCAAAAGAGGAAGAGGGTCCTGGTCTTATAAGTTTGCTTTAACCAGTTCAGGACCTTAGGCTTACACCCCCATGCTATTTTTTTTTTTTTTTTTTTTTTTTTACAAATTAGGCCACTGCAGCTTGAAGGACTTGCTGCAGGGCCATACAACTCAAGTGATCTCTTTCGCCGCCCCCCCCCCCCCCCCCTTTCTGCCCACCCTCAGAGCTCTCTGTCGGTGGGCTGTGATCGGTGCCGCTTTTATTTAAAAAAATAAATAAAAAAAAATTCCCCCTGACCTTCCTCCCTTTCCCCGCCAGCCAATGACAGCGATCGGCTGTCATAGGCAGCAGCCTATAGGAGCCGATTGCTCTTGTGCCTCCCCAGGGGACAGCAAAGTGACACGCCTGTCCCCAGTACATCGCTGCCGTAGATTGCAGCGCAGTACAATGTAAATAGATGGCAGTTTTGCCATCTAACAGCCTTCTAGCAGCGATCTCCACGATAATGCAGTGGAGCTCCATCGTTCAAGCCGGGATGCGTGCGCGATCCCCAGCAAAACATGCCCCCAGGACGCCAATCAGCGTGATGCAGTTGTAAAGCAGTTAAAGTTACTACAGGATAGAAATGCACACTTTTGTATCATATTACATAGTCAACCAGTCATAATTGTGAGATATAAACCCATCTTGGAGGTACACAGTATGTCTTCTGAACATAGAACACTTGCGTTCACAGGTGCATTGCAGCAAAACGGCCACTTTAACGTGGCTCACCACACTGCAATGTACCATCTATGCGACGTTCTCAGTGCGGCAGGTGCACTGCATTACAGTGGAGCAAGGCAACATATTGCATGCAGTGTGTTACTGCAAACCGCATGTGTTAACTGTATCAGTGAAGCATACTTTTCATCGATTGAGATGCCACTCCTGACCCATTGCATTGCGTTCTTGCCACAAGGAACGCAATGGCCACTGTGAATGTAGCTTTCAATCTTTCGTACTGCATAAAACTACAAGTTAAAGTGGAACTTAAGACTGTTATTTTTCAATAAAGTGCTTATGTACAGGATCTTCTCAAAAATAAATGCATATTGTGATAAAGTTCATTATTTTCTGTAATGTACTGATAAACATTAGAGACTTTCATATATTTTAGATTCAAATACACACAACTAAAGTAGTTCAAGCATTTTATTGTTTTAATACTGATTTTTGCATACATCTCAAAAAATTAGCATATTTCATCCGACCAATAAAAAAAAAAATTTTAAAACAAAAAGTCAACCTTCACATAATTCTGTTCATTTATGCCTCAATACTTGGTCGGGAATCCTTTTGCAGAAATGACTACTTCAATGCGGTGTGGCATGGAGGTAATCAGCCTGTGGCACTGCTCAGGTATTATGGAGGCACAGGATGCTTCGATAGCAGCCTTAAGCTCATCCAGAGTGTTGGGTCTTGCATCTCTCAACTTTCTCTTCACAATATCCCACAGATTCTCTATGGGGTTCAGGTCAGGAGAGTTGGCAGGCCAATTGAGCACAGTAATACGATGGTCAGTAAACCATTTACCAGTGGTTTTGGCACTGAGCAGGTGCCACATCGTGCTGAAAAATGAAATCTTCATCTCCATAAAGCTTTTCAGCAGATGGAAGCATGAAGTGCTCCAAAATCTGATAGCCAGCTGCATTGACCCTGCCCTTGATAAAACACAGTGGACCAACACCAGCAGCTGACATGGCACCCCAGACCATCACTGACTGTGGGTACTTGACAATGGACTTCAGGCATTTTGGCATTTCCCTCTCCCCAGTCTTCCTCCAGACTCTGGCACCTTGATTACCGAATGACATGTAACTTGGGACCACTGAGCAACAGTCCAGTGCTGCTTCTCTGTAGCCCAGGTCAGGCGCTTCTGCCGCTGTTTCTGGTTCAAAAGTGGGTTCATGTTCATGGGGGTGGGGGGGGCCGCGCGCCGCAATAGCGGCGATCGGGCGCGCAGCGGCAGCGATCGGGGTGCTAGCGCAGCTAGCAAAGTGCTAGCTGGGTCCAGCAAAAAAAAAATTTAAATCGGCCCAGCAGGGCCTGAGCGGCACCCTCCGCCGGCTTACCCAGTGTCACACACGGGGTTACCGCTAAGGAGGTTAAACAGTAGAGCGCCCTCTACTGTTTAAACTTCCTGCCGGGCTAGAAGAAGTGAGGCATGCCGGACCTGGAGACCAGAGTGCAGACAGAGCAGCGGTGACCGGGGGACTGGAGTCGCGCCGGCGGAGCAGGTAATGTATGCGGGCGGGGGCAGCAGCAGCAGCACCACCACCACCAGGCTGAAATCGGTTCACAATCTGTTTGCAGTAAAGGTAGCCATACGATCCCTCTCTGATCAGATTCGATCAGAGAGGGATCTATCTGTTGGTCGAATCTGATGGCAAATCGACCAGTGTATGGCCACCTTAATGTTTATCAGTACATTACAGAAAATGAACTGTATCACAATATGCTAATTTTTTTAGAAGATCCTGTAGGTATGTGCCTTTAAAGAGAATCTGTATTGTAAAAATCAAAAAAAAAAAAAATCGCACAAAAGTAAACATACCAGTGCGTTAGGGCAGTGTTTCTCAACATTTTATTGGTATGTACCCCTTTTAAAACCCTGTACTCACCAAGTACCCCCTAGCATAGTAAACATTATCAGAAGTACCCCCTGACAAATATATAGTTAATTGTAGTTTATGATAATTGGTTCTAAACAATTTCCAAGCATTTACTATTGGTTTTTAAATGTCTAAAACACTAATTTGATGTTGTTTAAATAAGTTATTTTCTAAAAACTCTAAATTTGTTATTTTTGGGTAAATATATCAAGCCCAAGTACCCCCTGGAACCATCAGAAGTACCCCCTGGGGTACGCGTACCACACGTTGAGAACCTAGGCGTTAGGGGACATCTATTCCCCTCTGTCACAATTTTGCCGCTCCCCGCTGCATTAAAAGTGGTCAAAAACAGTTTTAAAAAGTTTGTTTATAAACAAACAAAAATGGCCACCAAAACAGGAAGTAGGTTGTTGTACAGTATGTCCACACATAGAAAATACATCCATACACAAGCAGGCTGTATACAGCTTTCCTTTTGAATCTCAAGAGATCATTTGTGTGTTTCTTTCCCCCTGCAGCTCTCATCCACTGAAGAGTGACAGGCTGATTGTTTCTTCCTGCAGACAGCTCTGCCCGTGTCTGTAATTCCTCAGTATGTGAAAGTCCAGCCAGCTCAGAGGACGATTTATCCAGCTTGTAAAAGATGAGAGCAGAGAAGCTGCCACAATCTAAATAACACACACGGGAGTGTGCATAAGAGGGGGCCTGGTGGGGGGGGGGCGTGCATCACAGATCCACAATACTGAAGTTGGCAGCCTTCCAGACACAGGGCGACAAGTCCAACAGGGGAAAGATAAGCGGATTTATTACAGAGATGGTGATAGTAGAAAGTGCTGCAGTAAGCCAGAGCACATTAGAACAGGTTTAGGAACTTGTAGGATGGTAGAAAACAGGATGAAATTTGTTACAGAGTCTCTTTAAGTCTTAAATAACTCTGCGCTGAGTAGTTTCATTTATGCAGGCTCTCCCGGTCCTGAATTCTCCCCATTAAACGCTTCGACTTACAAGTCGATGACAAGCAGACAAGAAGAGCCTGTGCTCTTCTGTCTGTCTGACCTCTTTCCACAGCATCTGCCCCCTTTCTCCGCACCTCCAAGCTCCTTTTTGCCATTCATCCTGAACGCAGCTCTTGGTCAGCACAGCAAGCCTGGACAGTGGACACCAGCAGAAGCAGACTCTCTCATCCTGGATGCGCAGGAGTTGACAGCGTGAGCTGGGACACGCGCAGGGGAACACTGCATTCAAGACAGCGAGGCAGCTTTCTACTGCTGTCTGGCTACGCAGCAATGCCCCGGAAGTAGTTCTGGGCCGCTGCCATCTTACTGGTAGGGCGGAAGCACAGAAACAAAAAAAATAAAAAAAAAAAAAAAATCTGATCACGGTGGCGGGGTGCGATTAAAAAATACTATGAGCATTGTCAGGGAAAAAAAAAAAGCTGATGCCGGTAATATGTTTTTTTTTTTATTAGTTTCAGTTAAAGGGAACCAGAGATGAACGTTTCACACAAAATAAACATATCAGTTGACAGCTTGTAAAGAATAAATGCTCTACCTGATAATTTTGCCGCTCTGGTGTGCCTTTTTTAGTGTTTTTTATCCATTATTGCTCCAGGAAAAATCAAATATGGCCACCGGCTCATATCCCTTCTCCTTCCGGGTTATATGAGTTGTTCTGGATGTGCTGTCTAGGCTATATGAGACTAGGCTGCTATCTAGGCTATATGCAGCCTTTCATCTATGTGCTTTCATTTTGGTATGATCTGCCTGTAGGAAGTGTCACTGATAATAACTGCAGTTTCATTCCTATGAGAATCTAGTGCACACAGAGATCATATTACAGCCACAGAGCTTCTCTCTCAGCAGAGCAGCCCCTTCCAGTCATCACAGCTCTCAGTATGCAAAGCAGAAGATCTAAGCCAGGAGGGGGGAGGCTTGGGCTTGAAAGGACTCCACAGAAGAGTGACTCAGCTATAATGATTCCAGGTCAAACCTCGACTGAATAGTCGGTGGATTCTTATCACAGTTGCTAATAGACTAATTAAGCAGATAACAATGAAACTAAAAGCAGGGTAGGTGTTTACTGTCATGTTCCCACTGATAAACGTAATAAAATACATGAGGATGCTTCATCTCTGGTTCTCTTTAACATTTCAGTTCCGCGTAGGATTCCAGATTTATTAAAACTCAGATATTGTGTTGCAGAAGTCTAAGCCATGCCCACAATAAGAAATGTTGTAATAAAGGTTTTTCTGGATTTTTTTTTTAACACTACACATGTATCCCTTTTGGTGCTTGCACATGACAACTGCTATTTTACCAACCCTACAAAAGGGTTTGCTATGACTCAGACAAGAGCTGCAGAATTTTGCCACTAAGTAGACAATTTAATCAAACAGAAAAATTAATAATTTTTTTTTTTTTTAGAAAAACAGATCCGTGTCAAACGGATCCGGTCCTGAACAGACAAGTGTGGACCTAGCCTCCGCCAGTACCTATTCAGTAAGGAGCCCTTGGGCAGGTCCCCCTAAGACTGCAGGGTGGTTCACCGAGCGTGCCTTTAGTGGCTGCAAAAAAAAAAAAAAAGTAATGGCCCGTACTCACGGGCAGCAAATGTTGCCTGTCGCCAGCACACGTGAGCGTGTGGGCGACAGGCCGGCGACAGCTCCTCGCCAGGTCCCTCCGCGTACACACGCGGAAGAGGGACCAGCGGCGAGGCGGAAGCTGTCGCCGACGTTCCTCCTCCCTCCGCCAGAAGCTCCATATACTTTAATGGAGGTTGCTGTCGCTAGTCCGCGTACTCACGCGGACTAGCGACAGTTGCAGCGGAGGTGCGGCGGCGACTGTCTCCATGCGATTGAAACTTTCAATCGCATGGCGACATGAGCGACGGGCGACAGTTCGGGGTGCGCGCGCGTGCAACGGCCCATACTCACGGGCGACCTGTCGCCGCAACACGCGCGCGCCGCGTGTTGAGGCGACAAAAGTCTCTCGTGAGTATGGGCCATTATACAAATGTTGGAACTCTCTAGTCAAATAGAACACTGTTTTCCTTGTCAAGCTGAAACCCTGTAGCCTATTTTCTTCAATTATCTAGAAACTCATGCGCTCTTTGAAAACATGTCCTCTCCTTCAGCCTGGTTTTTGCATTGAATCATGGGTTATGCTCATCTAGACACTGCCTCACTGTGATCTCATCAAAACTATTCTCTTTACTCATCACCTGACGGACCCAATTATACCTGTACAGATACTGAAATATTTATAAAAGGAACTATTGCTGCGATGAACAGTAAACAATAAAAAAAGCAAGGAGAAATTATGAAGCTGAACTCGCACTCATTAGCTTAAAGAGTAACTGTCAGGCTGCAAAAGCTAATTTAAACCTCTATTCTCCTGTGTTAAACAGTATAGAAGGAAGCCAAAAAGGCAATACTGAAGTTAAAAATCTCTCTTACTATGTGTGCTGAACAGCAAGGCTGTTATTCCCAAGCTTGTAAGGAGGCCGGCAGGACGCATAACGGATACTGCAAAGCATTGTGGGGCTGCTTCTCCCCAGTGCACTACCTTGGGTCCTCCCCTTCATTTCCCTATCACGCCCTAAGGCCGCTTTCACAGTGAGAAGTTACAGGCTCATGTTGCAGCAGCCTAAACTCACAGCACTGGGGAGAAAAAAAAAAAAAAAAAAAAAAAAAAATCACACGCCACATGTTTCGTTAGAGTATACTCCATGAGTCCGCTATTGTTCCTAGCCGCATGGCTAATATTCACTGCACCAGTAGTGTTGTCCATTAGGATCTTTTTTGTGAGTGGAATCATCAGGAAGCAGGGAGGATATGACATCACAATTGGCTTCATAGGAGACAGACAAACATGGAACATGCCATGAGCTGTCAGGAGCATCATTCTCTGCAAATACTATATAAAAATTCTGTGAAATCCAAACGTGGACAGTGAAATGCATATGTAATGTAAGTACAGCCAATATTTAGCTACTGATATATGTGTTTTCTTTTTCTCTGAGACCCTATACCTAACCTCTTTAAAGCAGGGCTGTGGAGTCGGTCCAAAAATCCACCAACTCGACTCCTCAGTTAAGGATTCCACCGACTCCTCGACTCCGACTCCTCTAATTTGCATATTACAATTTTGTTGATTAAAAGTATGTAACATGAAATTCGTCTCTTAACTGCCAACGCTTAGGAATTTTACAAGACAACTGAAGTGAGAAGGATATGTAGACTACTATATTTATTCCCTGTAGACTAAAACTAGTCCTTGGTAAGAGTACTTGTAAAAAGGTACAAACCGGAACAAAGAACATCTATCAGGCCCTAGGCAATGTAAGTGTGGGTACATGTAAGAGTGATGTGCAGGTACTCTGCAGGGGAATGAGGAGATTGTAAACAGACAACACCTCTGTGTTCAATGTGCACAGCATTCTCAGTGGATTCCATGCAGCTCTGTGGGGAGTGCATATGTAGAGTATAGTACTACTGTGTAACAAAGTAAAACCTGAGACAGATGAAATTAAAGTTTTATACATACCTGGGGCTTCCTCCAGCCGTCTTCAGGATTATCAGTCCCTCGTTGTCCTCCTCCACCACCTGGATCTTCTGCTATGAGTCCAGGTACTTGAGCCAGTCGGGCGTAGTGTGCATGCACACACTCCGCCACCAGGAGCATACTACACCTGTGCAGCACTATTGCGCAGGTGCAGAATGTTCCTGGCTGTGGGAGCGGCATGCGGCCAGACATCGCTGACTGGCTGAATTACCAGGACTAATAGCAGAAGATCCGGGTGGTGGAGGACAGCGAGGGACTGATTAGCCTGAAGGGGGCTGGAGGAAGCCCCAGGTATGTATAAAACTTTACTTTTCATCCGTCTCAGTTACCCTTGAATTTGTAGTCACCAAACCAAATTTTAACACCATATCAAATTATTTGATTTCATCAGCAAAGGGAGTGCATACATTTGCATAAATCAGCATCAATGCAGAATTATTTCCATCTCGTTGACCATCTCTATTAGTGACACAGCTACACATCAGGCTTTATTCTTACAGCATAGGATGTTATTTAGTATATATAAAAGATTCCTGTGTACACATCATATATACAGTCACAATCAGATATGTATATCTGACCTTAAAAATACGGGGATTGCTTTATTGAAGCAGCACAAGTAACTAATTTTGATTGGTTTATTTCATTTTTGTGGACTAAGTACAGCTATTACTGTATATATACATTATTTTTAATGACTATTATCTGAGAAATAGAACATTTTATCATATTTTCTATTTTAATTAGTCACAAATTCATTAGGAGTTGGAGTCGGTGCATTTTTTCCCGACTCAACTCCAGGCACCCAAAATTGCCCGACTCCGACTCCACAGCCCTGCTTTAAAGGACTTACGAGCCCAAATTTAAAAAAAATAAAAAAAGTTCTGCACCTGTATGATTTTTGAAGGCACGGAGGACGCCTTCCACACCCTCCGTACAGTTCCGCCGGGTCCCTGCTGCTTAATCTCCCCCCGGCCGGATCGGGACCCCGCAGCCTAGGTCGGGCCCTCTTGCCCCCTCAAAAATGGCCGCCGGAGGCCGCGGCTGCGCAGTCCGCATAGACGTGAGTGCGGCTGCGCAGCTCTAGGGCCTCCCCCCGATCCACGCTACAGGAGACCTATAGCGTGGATCGGGGGGGGGGGGGGGGGAAGGCCCTAGAGCTGCGCAGCCGCACTCGAGTCTGTGCGGACTGCGCAGCCACAGCCTCCTCCGGCGACCATTTTTGAGGAGGCAAGAGAGCCCAACCCGGGCTGTGGGCTCAGAATCCGGTGGGGTCGGAATCCCGTGGGGGGGGGGGGGGGGGGGGGGAAGGAAGATTAGCCAGCGGGGACCCGGCGGAACTGCACAGAGGGCGCGGATGGCGTCCTCCGTGCCTTCAAAAATCATACAGGTGCAGAACTTTATTTTTTTTAAATTTGGGCTCGTAAGTCCTTTAAGCAGATTTGTGCACAATAATGTGCAGAAAAGACAGGGAGACGGTGGATACATTTTAAATGCAGAAATGGAAAATACCTACTACAGAACATTCAGTATCATGAAACAGGACGTCAGGTATTGCATTATCAAGTGTCCAGCTATTTAACGAAAATGCCACCAGCTGTGCACAAAGACTCATCTGTTAATATGTACTAAACTGCCTAGTTTACAGGTATTACTCCTAATCTTCAATTCAGACAGCTCAAAGCATATCAGCCATAAGGATGTGTTTAGCTGCCATTGTCACGCGCTGAATAAAAGCCCTTGAACCACAATACTTTCTAAATTATAGGTACCCACACTTTTTCAGCTTTCAAACTATTTTGAAAATGATCTACCATGTAGAATCTACCAACAGATGCAATCCACAACTGCAGCACATGCACAGCGGCAGTCCATCAGTAATTACCGCAAGCTGCCAGTCAATTAGATGAAAACCATAGAGTCCTCCGTCCGTAAGCCAAATAGCAAAGTGCTTGGCCAAACAGAATTACAATATCATGCTCAGTGTCCAGCAAATAGTTGTAGCACATAACGTTTCTAACTGTAGGCCTCCACACCTTGCAAGTTGCATCATACACTGCTGTGCAGAACTTCAAGACAGCACATCGCACTAACCTCATCCAAGTCAGAGAGAGTAATGCCCGATTCAGACCAGCGTTAAATGGTTAATTCGCGAATCGGAATGGATCCTAAAGGATGCAAATGGATCCAATGATAACCTATGGATCCATTCACATCTGTCCGAATGGATCCGTTCCGCATGAAATACTGAACGGACCGCAAGTTTCCCTCTACAACAAATTTTCCGGACCGCTGAGCCCAGCAGAACAGAAACAGATCCTGAAGCCCTGCATTGGGGGCAATGAGAAAACGGAACGTGAAGAAACTGACCATTCTAAACACAAAAATACACTTTAGGCATGGGGGGGTCTGGGGTGGGGAAATGGAACGGAAGCAGCTGAATGGAAATTGAGTTGCAATGGAGCAAAAACGGTTACGATCAACCGGATATGATCAGTCCCGTTTGCCACTTAATTGCAAGTGTGAACCGGGTCTTAGACATGTATGTCACTCAGGCAGGGTGTGGGATCTACCCAGAAGTCCTTTGAGATCTACCTAATGGGAACCCCTGTCCTAAATCATTCACATAAAACATAAGCAGTTCAGGTATTCTGAACTGCCTGATGCCATACGACTGTAGATTCTACCAAGAGGGTCCCACTCAGTAAAGACTTTCCTTTTCAGGTGCTCAGCAATGACTGCTTTCACTTTTCCCTTGCAAATTCACATTTCAACTCAAACTTTCAGTCTTACTAGGGTATTATAAAGATTTCTCTTATTTGGCATATGATCATACATGCTAAGTAACAGCTAGAACTAGTGAATTTTCCTAAACGTTTTCTTTTCTGTAAGCAGTTTAAAATGATGAGCAGACAGGTCCATTCAGAAATAGAAATCACAACATGGCTTACCCATTGGGCTGATTCTGCCACTGTTCTGCCTTTGAAGATGTTCTTTATAACACACTGAGCACATTCCATTTGTCCTAGGGTTTCCATAAAAGCCACATCCTGTGTTGCACAGCATAGGTCCTGGAGTCTGATTGGTCTCCTGAGCCATTTCCTATGCTGTAAATAGAAAAAAAATACTCAGCATTAGTAGATGGAATGTGCCCAAAAATCAAATTTCAGTCAGTAGGTTACTGTGGTTAGTTTCTCTCCTCTCACAGTTACACTAGTGTTTTCCCCAACACAAATGGAATACATTTTAAGAAAAGCAAACATGATACAACCACTAGTTCACCATTTTGCAATACAGGGCTCCTCCACATGAAAATCATCATCAACATTCCTCAATCAACTCTTATCAGATTGTATCTGCCACTCATGCTTGCTTCCTGCATTTGCTAGATGTTGAGCCCCATACACACGCTCAACAGCAGTCTTTTATGCAGCAAAATTATTAAACAACTTTTGTTGTGAAACAAGTTGAAACAACCAAAAGAAAAGAAAAAAAAAAAAAGTTGTTTGCTATTGTTCAAACAGCTGATAAGACTGATAAGACATCAACCCAACTGTTGGATTGTCTTATCAGTTTGAACAATAGAAAACAACTTTTTTGTGGGTTGTTTCAACTTGTTTAACAACAAAAGTTGTTTGGTAACTGTGCTGCATAAAAGACCGCTGTTGAGTGTATGGGGCTTTGGGAACCATCGTAGTAAACCGCTGCATGAAAATAGTCCAGACAAACACCATGTGCATTTAGGAGCCATTGCCTCCCCTCCATCTTGCCGCTGTTGTCCCCATTCCTAGCACCGACTGGGAGCAGACGAAGCCCAGCCCATGCACTACCCACTCTGCGCACCCTTGTGTAATGCTGGGCATACACAGTGCAATTCTGCGCCGGAATCAAGCCGCTGGCTCGATGCCGGCGCGTCCCCGCGTGGATAGATTCCCACGGGCAGTTCCTTATCGGCCGCTCGTCTCTTCCATTGTACGCCCGCGGGGATCGAGCGCGGAGTCGATCCACCACGGTGATTGGACAGGTTGATTATTATCAATCGAGCCACCAGCAGCTCAATTGATAACTATTGTGCCGTGTATGCCCAGCATAAGATACTCCTGCATGGCTCTGCACAGCAGCAGTGGCCGAGGGCATCCTGGGCATGCAGTTCTGGAGCAATGAGAACTGAGCATGTGCAGGAAGCTTCCAGCAACAGCTGGGAGCACATACAGGCAGGGTAAGCAGAGAAGACCACTAGAGTTATGAACCGTCCAAGACGGACAGTAAGCTGAATGCAATAAAGGATCAAGAGACCTACACTGATGTGAAAAACTATTTGCCCCCTTCCTGATTTCTTATTCCTTTGCATGTTTGTCACACTTAAATGTTTCTGCTCATTAAAAACTGTTAACCATTAGTCAAACATAACATATTTGAAACCAAAATGCAGTTTTAAATGATTGTTATTATTTCGTGAGGAAAAAAAAAAAAAAAAAAAAAAAAAAAAAAAAAAAAAAAACACACACTCAAAACCTACATGGCTGTGTGAAAAAAAAAATTGCACACTGAACCTAATAACTGGTTGGGCCACCCTTAGCAGCAATAACTGCAACGAGTCTTTTACAGCGCTCTGGAGGAATTTTGGCCCACTCATCTTCGCAGAATTGTTGTAATTCCGCTTTGAGGGTTATCTACCATGAACCGCCTTTTTACGGTCATGCCACAACATCTCAATAGGATTGAGGTCAGGACTTTGACTAGGCCACTCCAAAGTCTTTATTTTGTTTTCTTCAGCTATTCAGAGGTGGATTTGCTGGTGTGTTTTGGGTCATTGTCCTACTGCAGCACCCAAGATCGCTTCAGCTTGAGTTGACGAACAGATGGCAGGACATTCTCCTTCAGGATTTTTTGGTAGACAGTAGAATTCATGGTTCCATCTATCACAGCAAGCCTTCCAGGTCCTGAAACAGCAAAAACAACCCCAGACCACCACACTACCACCACCATATTTTACTGTTGGTATGATGTTCTTTTGCTGAAATGCTGTGTTACTTCTACACCAGATGTAACGGGACACGCACCTTCCAAAAAGTTCAACTTTTGTCTTGTTGGTCCACAAGGTATTTTCCCAAAAGTCTTGGCAATCAGAGATGTTTTTAGAAAAATTGAGACAAGCCTTAATGTTCTTTTTGCTTAAAAGTGGTTTGCGCCTTGGATATCTGCCATGCAGGCCGTTTTTGCCCAGTCTCTTTCTTATGGTGGAGTCGTGAACACTGACCTTAATTGAGGCAAGTGAGGCCTGCAGTTCTTTAGATGTTGTCCTGGGGTCTTTTGTGGCCTCTCGGATGAGTTTTCTCTGCGCTCTTGGGGTAATTTTGGTCGGCCGGCCACTCCTGGGAAGGTTCTTCACTGTTCCATGTTTTTGCCATTTGTGGATAATGGCTCTCACTGTGGTTCGCCGGAGTCCCAAAGCTTTAGGAGTGGCTTTATAACCTTTACCAGACTGATAGATCTCAATTACTTTTGTTCTCATTTGTTCCTGAATTTCTTTGGATCTTGGCATGATGTCTAGCTTTTGAGGTGCTTTTGGTCTACTTCTCTGTGTCAGATAGCTACTATGTAAGTGATTTCTTGATTGAAACAGGTGTGGCAGTAATCAGGCCTGGGGGTGACTACAGAAATTGAACTCAGGTGTGATAAACCACAGTTAAGTTATTTTTTAACAAGGGGGGCAATCACTTTTTCACACAGGGCCATGTAGATTGAGGTTTTTTTTCTCACTAAATAAAAACCATCAATTAAAACTGCATTTTGTGTTCAATTATGTTATCTTTGACTAATTGTTAACGGTTTTTGATGAGCAGAAACATTTAAGTGTGACAAACATGCAAAAGAGTAAGGCCACATACACATCAGACTATAGTCTTTTGAAAATGAAAGATCACAGACCAATTTTACCCCCCTCCATGTAGTATGAGAGCCATACCTACACAGTCTATTCTATGGAGCTGAACTCCCCATCAGATACAAATCTTTGCAAGATGCTGCACACACAGATGCTGTACAGACACAAAAGATCTGTTCCTGCAAATTTCATTCATAGTCTATGAGATCTGCAGATCATCATACACACCTTTTTTAACTGACATTCATCTGCAGATCAGACAATTATCTGCAGATCTGAAAATCCATCCTGGGGGATCTGATCTGCAGATGAATGTCTGTTAAGCCGCATCTACACGAGTAGATGCGGACGCGATGCTGCTTATCAATCGAGCCGCTGATGCGGCTCGATTGATAAGATCCGACAGGACGGATCTCCGTACCGCCGATTCCCTGCTCGATCCCCGCGAGGGGACAATGGCAGGGAATCGTGCGGGAGATAAGCGGCGCCGGCGGGGACGAGCGGGGAATCGAATGCGGCGCACGCGCGGCGAGCAGGGCACGCGGAAGAGGCGATCCGGCGGCTAATCGAGCCGCCGGATCGCTACAATGTCCCTCCGTGTAGATGGGGCTTTAAAGAGGAACTCCAGTGAAAATAATTTAATATAAAAAGTTGCTTAATTTTTACAATAATTATGTATACATGATTTAGTCAGAGTTTGCTCATTGTAAAATCTTTCCTCTCCTAGATTCACATTCTGACATGTATTACATGGTGACATTGTTACTGTGGGCAGATTATGTAGCTGTTCTGACTTTAACAGACAGCTATAAACAGCCATTTCCTGTGTGTGTCATTGTTACATTGTGGCAGTTTGCCCAGAGTACCGTACGGTACCAGAGCCTCTTGTGGGAGGGGTTTCAGCACAAAATCAGTCATACAGCGCCCCCTGATGGTCTGTTTGTGAAAATCATTATATTTTTCATGTAAAAGTGGGTATCAGCTACTGATTGGGATAAAGTTCAATTCTTGGTCGGAGTTTCTCTTTAAACAAGGTGTGTATGAGGATCTGCAGATACCACAGACTATGAATGCATTTTGTAGGAACGGATCTTTTGCAGGAACAGATCTTTGGCAGAAACAGATCTTTTGCCGATACTGATCTGTTGCAGGTGTACAGCATCTTTGTGTGCAGCATCTTGCAAAGATTTCTATCTGATGGGGAGTTCAGCTCCACAGAATAGACTGTGTAGGTATGGCTCTCATACTACATGGAAGGGGGTAAGATTGGTCTGTGATCTTTCATTTTCCAAAGACTATGGTCTGATGTGTGTATGTGGCCTTAGAAATCAGGAAGGGGGCAAATAGTTTTTCACCTCTCTATATTCCATTATATATAATAGAAGCTTCTGGATCCTCAGTGCCACCGTAGTCGTGCCGGGACCTCTTACCATCGCAGTAAGCCGGAGCATCCACATGGTAGCAGCATGGCCACGATTGTGCTCGAAGAGGACCACAGCCTTGGGGGTCATGGTAAGCCTCTGGAGGATCCAGAGGCTTCCCTTTTCATAGGTAAGAATATCTTTTTAGCACCCACCTCAGGTCATTTTTGAGTCACACAGCCACAACAAGCATACAGCAAGTGACGTTAGACCAGAGAGGGGTAGTCGGATGTGGGCAGCACTGCCACCGTGGGACGGAGGAGGATAAGGGAAACTTCGTTAGGATCCAGAGGCTTTCCCCTCCTGAAATACCCCTCAGGGGACGTTTTTAGGTTTACAGCATCTCTCTAAGCGCAAATTGGAATCACAATTACAGTATGAATTTGGGTTTAGTTTTATCTTCCATAAACATCATTAAGTGTCAGCATTTGGGTGCGCTGCTTAGTTTCAAAGCTTTTAAACAGGCGCACATTTATATGAGCACACCTGTAGCTTTACTAATATCTATGACTTCTGTAGTTGTATAATCATTGAAGAAAAACACCAGCTTCCACATTGCTGTGTACACACCTAGCAACTAGTGTAGACAACTGAAGCAACAAAAAATAAAGATAAGTAGCTGATAGGACTAGTTCTTTATAAATGTGTCCATAAATGTATCGATTTTCAATTCCTGGCATATTTAAGGTGGTCATACATCAGGCGACTTAGCGGCCGAATTGGATGAAAATCAGTGCCGCCGAGTGCATGCTCATCCGACAATGCAGTGAAAATTGGTCGCATTGTCTATCGCACAAGCTGCAAGATGTTGGGCCAACTTGCTCGCAGGAACTGCGTGCACATTCACAACGATCGGTGAGCGAGCGCGACAACTCTGGCGCTGCCCCCCCCCCCCCCCGTGTAAGGTATACATTACCAGTCCGTGGCCTTTGCTTGACCCCTGTTGGTTTTCTAGTATGTCTGACGTCACACGCGCACCATTACTAGAAAAAAAACACGTGGGGTGCACATTTATGCAGAGGAGGAATCACAGAAGCAAGTGGGGGACAAGCGGAGGTCGCAGACAGGTAATGTATACTTCACACTGGGCACAGAGGGGACATTTTTCATGAAGGGACAGCGCTGAGGTGGCACACAAGGCTGATTCTGGATCAACTGAAGAAACGCTACTTCAATTACTTTTTAGCAATTCCTCCTATAATGTGATGTGTTTCAGGTTTAAAGGGATACTGTAGGGTGGTCGGGGGAAAATGAGTTGAAGTTACCCGGGGCTTCTAATGGTCCCCCGCAGACATCCTGTGCCCGCGCAGCCGCTCCCCAATGCTCCGGCCCCGCCTCCGGTTCACTTCTGGAATTTCAGACTTTAAAGTCTGAAATCCACTGTGCCTGCGTTGCCGTGTCCTCACTCCCGCTGATGTCACCAGGAGTGTACTGCGCAGACCCAGTATGGTCTGTGCCTGTGCCGTACACTCCTGGTGACATCAGAGGAATCGAGGACACGGAAACGCATGTGCAGTGGTTTTCAGACTTTAAAGTCTGAAATTCAAGAAGTGAACTGGAGGCGGGGCCGGAGCATCGGTGAGTGGCTGCGCGGGCACAGGATGTCTGCGGGGGACCATTAGAAGCCCCGGGTAACTTCAACTCATTTTTCTCCTACCACCCTACAGTATCCCTTTAAGTTTTTAATAAAGTGTCCTGGTTTGTTGGCACAATCAATCTGCTAAGAGCATAGTGATAAGAAATTTACATTTCTGTGGGGAATACTACATCAATCGTTGTCTAGGTTTACTGAGCAGAGGATGTGGTGCACATTACTCTAGTATACCAAAGTGATGTGTACTGTGACTATGGGGAGGAGGACAACGACGTGACATATGATGAAACAGCTTCCGGGAGGAGGGGAAAAGGGGATAAATACATCAGTTCAGTGCTGTCTAAAGATCTGGCATGTTGGATGTTTACACAATTTATCACGGCAGAAGTAGACAAGACCGAAAATTAATATTGTGCTTTTCTCCTGGCAGACAAAAGCACCAGCCACTAGGACATGCTCTATAGGAAGTAGCAGTGATATGCTATGTGCACACCATACAATTTTCTGGCAGATTTACCTGCCAGATCGATTATTTCCAACATGTCCGATCTGAATATCAATTTTCCAATCGTGTTTTTAAAATCATTTCAGATGCTTTTTTCGATCGTTTTTTTTTATAGAACCGAATTAAAAAAAAAAAAAAAAAAAACCAATCGAAATTCAGACCAGACATGTTGGATATAATTGATCTGGCAGGTAAATCTGCCAGAAAATTGTATGGTTTTTACCTAGCATTAACTAACCAGCAAGCTCATGGTGACCCAGAACTCATTGGGGTGTGTAAGGGACTACAATGGTCCTAAAAGCCTAGCATTAGGGAGTCTTGCCAAAGGTCTCGTACTGAATAGGTGCTGGCTTATTGAGCAGGAAGAGCAGAGATTCAAAATTTAGGTCCATTGTGTCAGAGGCAGAGCCCTTAACCACCCTGGAGTTCTGATTAAATCGCCAGGGTGGCTGCGGGAGGGTTTTTTTTAAATAAAAAAAAAAACTATTTCATGCAGCCAACTGAAAGTTGGCTGCATGAAAGCCCACTAGAGGGCGCTCCGGAGGCGATCTTCTGATCGCCTCCGGCGGCAAGAAATAACACGGAAGGCCGCAATGAGCGGCCCTCCGTGTTTCGCTTCCCTCGTCGCCATGGCGACGAGCGGAGTGACGTCATGGACGTCAGCCGACGTCCTGACGTCAGCCGCCTCCGATCCAGCCCTTAGCGCTGGCCGGAACTGTTTGTTCCGGCTACGCTGGGCTCGGGCGGCTGGGGGGACCCTCTTTCGCCGCTGCACGCGGCGGATCGCCGCGCTGCAGCGGCGATCAGGCAGCACACGCGGCTGGCAAAGTGCCGGCTGCGTGTGCTGCACTTTATTTGGTGAAAATCGGCCCAGCAGGGCCTGAGCGGCAGCCTCTGGCGGTGTTGGACGAGCTGAGCTCGTCCAGACCGCTCAGCAGGTTAAAGAGAACCCGAGGTGGGTTTGAAGAATATTATCTGCATACAGAGGCTATATCTGCCTATACAGCCCAGCCTCTGTTGCTATCCCAAACTCCCCTAAGGTCCCCCTGCACTCTGCAATCTCTCATAAATCACAGCCACGCTGCTGACAAACAGCTTGTCAGAGCTGGCTGTGTTTATCTCTATAGTGTCAGTCTGCTGCTCTCCCCGCCTCCTGCAGAACTCCAGTCCCCGCCTGCATCCCTTCCCTCCCTGCTGATTGGAGGGAAGGGACGGGGGCAGGGACCTGAGCTATGCAGGAGGCGGGGGGGGGGGGGGGGGGGGAAGCAGCTGAGACTGGCACTACAGATGTAAACACAGCCTCCCAGCACGGCTGTGATTTATGAGGGATTGCAGAGTGCAGGGGGACCTTAGTGGGGTTTGGGATAGCAACAGAGGCTGGGCTGTATAGGCAGATCAAGCCTCTGTATGCAGATAACATTCTTTAAACACACCTCGGGTTCTCTTTAACCAATACACTATACGTGTTCTCCCCACAAATATTTTCCAGCCGGGTGGCATGAAAAAGTAGCCGGGTGCAGCGAGATGAGAGAATGCAGGGCCGGTGCTTCTCTGCACAACTCTGCTTACAGCGGAGGAGGTGAGCCAATGACAGCCGGGTGCTCACCAAAAGCACCTGTCTAAAAGAGTCTGGGGAGAACACTGACTATACAGCCACTTCACACACTAGATTCTCTGCCAAGATGACCCCAAGCAACTGCCTCTGCTGAGTTTACTCTAGCATGTGTGTAAAAGGCTTTAGTCTCCCAAACAACCCCTACTTTGACCACCGCAGAAGCACGCGTCTGGTGATCAGCAACTCCAGCACCTTAAAGGGAAGGTCCGAGGAGCATAAAAATAAAAATCTACTTATCTGGGGCTTCCTCCAGCCCCTGGCAGCCGTCCTGTGCCCTTGCCGCAGCTCCGGTGGCTCCCGGTCCCCGCTGGTGCAGCTGCCGATCTTGCCAGGTCGGCATTTACTTGCACTCCAGCGTACGGCTCACTGAGTCGCACTGACGTCATCCACACCGTACTGCGCAGTCCAGTCTGGATGATGTCGGCGCGACTACGTGAGCCACATGGAGCGCATGTAGGCCTCTTTTACCGGAGGGGACCCCAGGCCACCGGCGGGGAATAGAGCTGCGGCAAGGGCACAGAACGGCAGCAAGGGGCTGGAGGAAGCCCAGTTAAGTGGATTTTTGTTTTTATTGTTATGCTTCCTGAACGTGTCCTTTAATGTGCGTACACACCTTTGACGGATGTGACATGATCCCCTTAGCTGACATTGCTGGGCCTGGATGCGTGCGTACGTACACACACACACACACACACACACACACACACACGTCATCTGTAAAGATGACGATGCGCCATGTTGCTATGCAGGGGTGGGATGGGAGCAGACACCGAGCAGCACCTGCATACCATCATGCAGCGGACGGAGGAGCGGTGCAAACAATTGGGTTGGCATTGCTGGGGTGAGTAGATCTGCTGGGTGGATCGCAGCTGCAATACATAAGCCTGATTATCGGCTGAGGCCGTTGCAATTGGTCACCTCAGCCGACTTAAGTCAGGCGCGCGTATGGACCTTTAGAGGCAAAGCTATTGCTTGCTCTAGCGTTGCGCTATTGCTGAGTAGATGGCTTAACCTATGAAGAAGAGACCAGGGCCCACGCGATTAACTTTTTCTCCCTTTTCCTAGGTTTTATTTTCCCACGTGGACAATAGAATGCCTTTGAAACCACCAGCAAGTAAGAAAATGCTCAAAATATAATTTTAAGAGTATGTTTTCACTTTTTTTTTGTGCTGAAAAGTTATTTTAAAATACGAAAAATTATCCCCAAGGAGAAAACTTAGGAGAAAAAGTGAATTGCATATGGGCCCATGTTCTCTAGTTGACAGTAAACGGTACAGTCTGGACTGAGTAGGGGCAGGTACCGTATATAAGCACCTTTTTACCTTTAAAAAACGGGAAAAAAATTATTGACTCGTGTATAAGCCGGGGATAGGAGATGGAGCAGCTACTGTTGGCTCTGGGACACGGGGTAAAATGCAATTTTGCATTATTCTGACTGCACTCCACACTGCCCATTTACACATTAGTAGCAGCACACAGGCAAAGTACAGGGGATGACATGCAGGACACAGCTACAAAGCACTGGGGACACAGCTGACCGGTCTCCAGTCAGCACAGGCAATCAGTCTTCAGTCAAGTGCAATCCACAGTCTGCCCGAGGGAGAGTGCTTCAGAAGACTGGGGACATAGCTGCAGGGCAATGCACATATATGGTCACCAAACACATGGTTTTCAAGAGGCAGAAAGTTAGGACACATACACACATCAGACCATAGTCTTCGGAAAATGAAAGATCACAGACCAATCTTACCACCCTTCCTGTAGTATAAGAGCCATACTCTACACAGTCTTTTCTATGGAGCTGAACTCCACAGCAGGAAAAAATCTTGGCAAGATGCTGCACACACAGATGCTGTACAGACACAAAAGATCAGTATCTGCAAAAGATCTGTTCCTGCCAAAAATCCATTCCTGCAAATTGCAATGATAGTCTATGAGATCTGCAGATCATCATACACACGATTTAACTGACATTCATCTGCAGATCTGAAAATCCATCCTGGTGGATCTGATCTGCAGATGAATGTCAGTTAAATCGTGTGTATGATGATCTGCAGATCTCATAGACTATCATTGCAATTTGCAGGAATGGATTTTTGGCAGGAACAGATCTTTTGCAGATACTGATCTTTTGTGTCTGTACAGCATCTGTGTGTGCAGCATCTTGCCAAGATTTTTTCCTGCTGTGGAGTTCAGCTCCATAGAAAAGACTGTGTAGAGTATGGCTCTTATACTACAGGAAGGGTGGTAAGATTGGTCTGTGATCTTTCATTTTCCAAAGACTATGGTCTGATGTCTGTATGTGGCCTTAGGGATTACTCTTGCAATGAAAGCTTATTATGACTTTACACTGTCAGATTTAGCTACTGGTAGCGAAACATGATTAGGTAGCCTTTTCTGACATATATGCTGCCATCCTGTCCCCCCAAGCGGAGTGTTATAGTTAAATCATGCACACTGTGCAGGCTGAGAGCGGCCAACCCGCCCCCCGAGTGGAGCGGCATGTGTGTAAAGTTGTTACTGAACACTCCCGACAGCAATATGTACTCAGGTGAGGCATCGCTGCATTGCTCTCACCTGTTGGCTGCTGCACGGACTTCCCCTGTATAGACTGCTCCGGTGGTGTTTACCTTCCTCCACAGCCCCCTCGCGCCAATCTTCCCGCTGTCCATTACCGGGTCTCTGTAAACTGCATGGCTCCAGCATCCTCCTCTGTCTGTCGCAGTATAGTGACGCCACTAGAGGGCATCATAACTGCAACAGAGAGAAGAGGATGTTAGAGCCACGCAGTTTACAGAGACCCGGTAATGGACAGCGGGAAGATTGGCGCGAGGGGGCTGAGGAGGAAGTTAAATACCACCGGAGCAACCTATACAGGGGAAGTTCGTGTAGCAGCCAACAGGTGAGAGCAATGCAGCGATGCCTCACCTGAGTACATGTTGCTGTCAGGACAATCCGGGTGCGTTCAGTAACAACTTTACACACATGCCGCTCCACTCGGGGGCGGGATGGTCGCTCTCAGCCCGCACAGCATGCCAGTGACAGTGGTGGTGCACTAGGGGAGTGTTCCCTTTGGAGATGACCCATGTATAAGCCAAGACCCCCACTTTTGGGCCCAAAAACTCGGCTTATACACGAGTATATACAGTAAGTAAACAGCAGCTAATTTGCATAGGCTTAATCTAATAAACATTCAAAATATACAATCCTTTGATATACCTGGACTAAATACAGCACTTGATGACAGCTATAAATGATTTATCAGTGTTAAAGTGAACGTGAACTTGCACAGCACGCAATGAAAAGGCTTTGTTCAACATACAGTTGCTTAAAGCAGACCTGAACTCAGAATGTCCTCTCTGCTCTACAACATACACAAAAGCATAATAACCTTTAAAGGGAACCAGAGACGAAGAACAAAAATAGGAAAAGATTTCATACGTACCTGGGGCTTCCTCCCGCCCCATAAGCCTGGATCGCTCCCACGACACCATCCTCCGCTGCCTCCATCGCTGGTACCGGGTCTCGTCACTTCCACCGGACGCGACCAGTCTTCCGCATGCACAGGGGCTCCCTCCGGCTCTGTACGCATGCGCCTGCGCAGTACGGAGGGAGCACACTGCGCTTGCGTCGACTGGCTGAAAAGACGGGACCCGGTACCGGCAGACAGAGGCAGCGAAGGACGGCGGCGTGGGAGCGATCCTGGCTGATGGAGCTGGAGGAAGCCCCAGGTATGTATAAAACTGGTAGGTAGTTCATCTCTGGGTCTCTAATCAAAAAACATTTGTTACAGCCGATACAAATCCTAAGATAAATCTGCTCTGTTTCTACTTTCTGATTCATGGAAGCAGATATATTGTTAACCTCCTGTACTTTGAAATGGCCTCATCTACCATCCCTGCCATAGGCAGTCATACAATACAGGGGAGAGATCAGATTACAATTTGTGATTAGACACAAGTACGGGGAATTAAACAGGTTAAAAACTAAATCCATACAGGGTGCATTCTGAATGTATTTCTTCAGTCCTGCGCAAGAGTTCAGGTCCACTTTAAGAAATGAACTGGACTGTTCTCCATGTGCTTGTTTAGACATATCAAGGGGTCATGAGTTCTCACAGCAGCTGTGGCTAGATTGCAGGAGAGCTCTGCCTAGTCAGCTCTCCATATAGTAAACACTTAGGGCTCTTTCACACTTGAGCGGGAATCGCACGATTCCCGCTCAGCGCAAAACGCTGGCGGTTTTTAAAAACAGCTAGCCCATGTAAGCCTAGGGCAGTGTTCTCACTGCCGTGTTTGCAGTGAACGTTAAACGCAAACACGTAACATTCAGCGTTTTGCTGGCTATTCGCGATCGTGATTAGCATGCAGTGTTCTCCCCAGGCTCTTTTAGCCGGGTGCTCCACCCAGCTAGTTTTGGTGAGCACCCGGCTGTCATTGGCTCACCTTCTCCTATGCTGTAAGCAGAGTTGCTCAGAAAAGCGCCAGCCCTGCATTCTCTCATCTCCTCTCACCCGGCTACTATATCATGCCACTCCGCTGGAAAAGAATTCTGGGGAGATCACTGGCATGCATTGCACCGCTAATCGTGTCTGCTCCCAAAACGCAGTGTCCAGTGATTTTTCTGCGTTAATCGAAGAAAAAAAAATCACTCCTGCAAAACGCTAGCGGTGATCGCTGGCGTTTTGCGGTTTTAGGTTTTACTCTGAAAGGCTTAACTCTTTCAGAGTACCTTCTGAAAAAGTGAAACAAAGTAAAACTTCAGGTTTTTTTTTTTAGGATTTCCATAAAATTGTAATTAACTTTTTTTTTCTCCCATAAAAGGTGAAATATGCTGTGGCTAATCTTTTAGAGCAGATAGGAAATAACATTTCCACATAAATAAAATTAAGTTTCATTTTAACAATAACCTTTAAAAACACAACCAAATAGTGCCTATGCCTAGTACCATATTAGAAGCATTAAAGTGTTGTACCGTGTTAGCCATGAGTACAAGCAAGAAGTTTTGAATCAGGATGATACCATTTATTGGCTAATTAGAGATGGATAAACAGTGAGCTTTCGACTTATAAAAAGCCTTAGTCGGACTGGTTCCTGACAAAAACTGAAAAACACAGCTTATATACACTGACATACAGAGGAGAAACATTCTTTAGCAAACAAATGTAATTAGATGCCTTAACTGTTACTGAGGAGGCTTTCCCAGGCATCCTATCTAAATTGATAAGACCAATAGAATCCTCAACATGACATAGGCACAGTGCACACCGAGCGGTTTTTGGAGCGATCCGCCGGCCGCATCCGCCTGGAAAAACGCTTGGCTAATTTATTGCAATGGGATGGTGCACACCGGCGGTTTGAGGTTTTTGCCAAGCCGCAAACGCGCCTCCTGCTGCGCGTTTGCAGTTTTCGGAAGCGTTTCGTCCTCAAAGTATAGGAAAAACGCAAACCGCTCTGAAAAACGCTACTTCAGAGCGGTTTGCCAGGCATTTTTGTTACAGAAGCTGTTCAGTAACAGCTTTTACTGTAACAATATGTGTAATCTGCTACACAAAAACGCACCCAAAACCGCTAGGTATGTTTAGAAAACCTCTCTAAACATACCTAGAATCGCTCTGAAATCAGCTCCCAAAACCGCTAGCGTATTGCGGATCTGCTAGCGGTTTTGGTGTGCACTGGGCCATAAAGCAGACTCTGGTGATGGGGAGAAATCGTAAATTCCGAATTCAAATGGTAACTGGCCTGGTTACATGCACCATTAATTCTAAGCTTAAGAGAATTGTGGCATTTAAAGCCAGCACCTGAAAGCAAATAAAATGAATAGTGACAGTGAATTCCATCTTACACAGCATATGGCACAAAACTGAATGAAAAGATAGAAAAATTAAAATTAAAAGAATTGTGGCATTTAAAACCCATCGTACCAGCACAAGAAGTTAGGTACGATGGGTTTTAAATGCCACAATTCTTTTAATTTTTTCTATCTTTTCATTCATTTTTGTGCCATATGCTGTGTAAGATGGAATTCACTGTCACTATTCATTTTATTTGCTTTCAGGTGCTGGCTTTAAATGCCACAATTCTCTTATGGCCCATACTCACGGGCAGCAAAAGTGGCCTGTCGCCAGCACACGTGAGCGTTCCTCCTCCCCCCGCCGGAAGCTCCGCATACCTCAATGGAGGTTGCTGTCGCTAGTCCGCGGACTAGCGACAGTTGCAGTGGAGGTGCGGCGGCGACTGTCGCCAGGCGATTGAAACTTTCAATCGCCTGGCGACATCAGCGAGGCCGACAGTTCGGGGTGCGCGCCCGTGCGACGGCCCATACTCACGGGAGACCTGTCGCCGCGACATGCGCGCGCCGCATGTTGCGGCGACAATTGTAGCCCGTGAGTATGGGCCATTAAGCTTAGAATTAATGGTGCATGTAACCAGGCCAGTTACCATTTGAATTCGGAATTTACAATGTCTCCCCATCACCAGAGTCTGCTTTATGTCATGTTGAGGATTCTATTGATCTTATCAATTTAGATAGGATGCCTGGGAAAGCCTCCTCAGTAACAGTTAAGGCATCTAATTACATTTATGTTTGCTAAAGAAGGTTTCTCCTGTGTATGTCAGTGTATATAAGCTGTGTTTTTTCAGTTTTGGTCAGGAACCAGTCCGACGAAGGCTTTTTATAAGTCGAAAGCTCACTGTTTATCCATCTCTAAATTAGCCAATAAATGGTATCATCCTGATTCAAAACTTCCTAGTACCATATAAAACCCTGCTTTCACATTAACCTTCCAAAGCTATTGGGCCAACAGTGTCTGTACTAACACTTAACCAGCGAACATGAAGTAGAAAACTGCATCATGTTGACTGTAGCAAATTGACTGCCCCCATCTAGAACTGATATGGTTATGTATGGTTTCTTGTGATAGTCACGTAAAATTAAAAAAAATAAAAAAATTCAATTCTATAAAGTGCAAGTGCCACCACCACTGGGACACACAGCTAAATGAGTAGCACCAGTCAGGTGGGATACTGGGATAAATCTACATAAAGTAAATATGGATGATTACTGAAGGGTGCATTCTCCATAAGTTGCCGAGACAAACAACTTTTAGTTGTATTTTGTTGTGGTTAAAAGCATAAAGCAATGCTTGTTACCACATACACCATACATACATTAGAGCCAAAGAACTCCATGCTTGCAGTACAGAGGAAAAAAAAAAAAAAAAAAAAAAAAAACACCACACACACACACACACACACACAAACCTACTAAGGAAAAGAAAAAAATCCCAAGCAACCTTCATTCTATGTACATTCTATTCAAACTGTAATTAAACTTCAGTTGTGAAAACACCAGAAGCTAGTATTTATAAACACTTATTTGCATAAACCCATATCAACACCAAAAAAAACAAAAACAAAACCCAAACAACCTTTACAGGAGGGAAAAAAAAAAATCTAGAGTCACTTGCAGAAGCTACAATTGTGTCACATGTTTACAACTGCAACACACTTGAGAGACAGCCAGACAATCTTGTTTACATGCTAAACTACCAAAGAAGGACACCCCTCATATTCTATATTGTTTGTCCCAATCTTTAGTGGAAAACAGCCTAGAATAACGTGTCCTTCTCTCTTTAATGTTTCTCAGAAGCTTAGATCACGTGGGCGGGCACACTGGCTTCCGCCCGTCACAAGGCTGCAATGTGACAGGCTGATCTGCAAGCTCAGACACAAAAAACCTAGTCAACAGGGGCCTCTGAAATCAGCTGCTATTTATATCTCCGATGTTGCCAACTCCTACACAGCAAGGATAAGTAACTACATTTACTGTACCACACTTTGCCAACAGAGGTCATCAGCATTTCAACTGTGGGATAGGATGAACGAATCAAAAGGAAAGAAATTCCTTTACCCCATTAAAAGATATGTACAAAATGTAGAAGAGATTTCTAGCAAAGGACCATCTACTTCTGAGAAACAGTTTGTTCCATCTGATAGCAGGGAGATTTCATCCAATGAAACAATTCACCTTATCTGTACCAATGTACTAAATAATGTAGCCTGGAAGAGAGGATACAAAAAAGTACCTTTGTTTCGCTGGGGGCTGACGTCACCCATCACAAACACAACATCCTTGACCTTAAACAGTCACCCCACAGACTTACAGAGCAAGTTAAAAAAAAAGAATGCTATGCCAACCATATTATAAACTGGATTAGTCCAGTGTGATAAAACTAACAAAAGGATATTTCCTATGCAGGGTTATACAAATGGTCTAAGGACAAACCAAAAACCACACTTGGATGTTGTATTATATAATACAGCATTAAAATATAAAACAATGTCTGCAGTCTAATATTTAAATTTGCACAGTACTAAGATAAAAGTACTGTATGCACTGATCACAGGCACCCTCTTAAGGTGGCCATACACTGGTCGATTTGCCTTCAGATTCGACCAACAGATAGATCCCTCTCTGATCGAATCTGATCAGAGAGGGATCGTATGGCCACCTTTACTGCAAACAGATTGTAAATCGATTTCAGCCTAAAACCGATCACAATCTGTGGAGCTGACACCCCCCCCCCCCCCGCATACATTACCTGTTCCGGCCGGCGCGAGTCCCCGCTGTCTTCTCTGCCCAGGGCTCCAGACCGTTTCTGCAGCTACTGAACCTTCTGTCCAGGGGAAGTTTAAACAGTAGAGGGCGCTCTACTGTTTAAACTTCCTGCCGGGACAGGAAGTTCTGTGTAGCTGCAGCCGGTCCGGAACCCAGCGCGAAAGACGACAGCGGTGACTCGCGCCGGCCGGAACAGGCAATGTATACCCGCTGTATTGCATCGGTCATTCAAACGCCGCTATCGACGCACTCCCGACCCGCCGGCGATCGAGAAAAATCTTCCGCACTGATGGATCGGCGGGATCGATTTCGGACAGAAATCGATTGTTCTGTCAGCGGTGTGCGCCGCGATTTCACAGCCGATTCCATCACTGATTGAATTGGCCGTATATCGGCCGGAAAATCGTTAGGTATATGGGCCCCTTTAAACCAAGCCTAATAATTTCAGGTTGCCTTTGTATTACATCACACTGCACAATGCAAAATTTGCTCAAGAACAGATGGCAAAGCCTCTCAACATTTAGTTTTTGGTGCTAGTCTAATTTAGGGGACCCACATAGGGAACAGTTATCTTATTCAGTGCCCTCTCACAGCACAAAGTGTTGTGATTGGTTAAATAGTATGAGTGAGAGTATTGGAAACCTAGCAGTTCAAGTGGGTTCTGTCCACCCAAACACATTAGCTGAATTTCCCTATGAGGTTTCCTGAAGTACACTAGTGCCTTTAGTTTTGTATTGTGTTGCGAGGGGACACAGTGCTCTCAGTATCCTCATATGGGACATTTCCCCCTCACTTCCTGCCTTGACAGGAAGTGGATATATATCAACAGGGATAAACTGCAATCAACTATAAAATGTGTTGTACAGTAAAGATCAAAAAGTCCTGTCAAGTAATAACTGATCATTATTTCCTGTTCATAGGACCACCGAGGCAACAATTAAAGGGAACCTTAAGTGAGGGATGCAGAGGCTGACATTTCATTACCAGTTGCCTGCCAGTTCTGTTGATCCACTGCTTCTATTGCTAAGTACACATGAACCAACCTACAACCTGATAATCATCTGACTTTAGTCTGTTGGATGACAATCAGGCATGTGTACGCATGCAAACAACTCGATGAGCAACAGATAACAGGTGGTTTCCACAATCCAACAGTCAGATCTATGGTCTGATATCACGCAGTTGGTGCGTGTACAAGTTGTTTGAAAAACTTGTACTTGTTTTGAATGTGTAGGCTGTCATTCCCCTTGTGTGCCCAGTATGAATAATACTTGAGTTGGTTGGTAATACCAATTGAGTTGGTTGTTTAGCCATCTAGGTGTGTGGACATACAGATTGTGTGTTTTGTCAGATTGTGTGCATGTTGGCACATGTACAAGCCTTAATACCTTCAGCCACAGACCCTGAACATGCATGCTGATCAGATTTTGACAAACAAGATTACCTAAATGATTATTTCAGGTGTGTGATTCAGACACTACTGATGCCAGAATGAGCAATATAGGACTGTCAGGCAACTGATATTTTTTAAAGGGAAATATGGCAGCCTCCATATCCTCAACTTAAGTGTCCTTTAAACCGATGAATGTCCCAGAGACCCCACCAACAGGGAAACATTTTAACCTAAAAGTGACTATGTAGTGCTAAATTCCAACATAAGCTGAAATCACAGGGATTTTGGGGCCTTGTTACTGCCTGTTAACTGTTGCAGCTCACCATTCAATTTATTCTGGAGAATTGATCAGCATCTGGCAAGTATACACATCATTCTACTAAGCAACTTCACCATGAAATGTGTCCTAATTCATACAACATGGAATTCTGGCTATAGAGTCACCTACAAAATCTAGCACTCTGTTATATAAACTAAAAATGCTTGTTTAAATAGGCCTTCAGACTGCAAAAGTAAAGAGACTGAAGAAAAACAGTCAAGTCTGTTCCTACATCACTTTAATCCAGCTGGGAGCCCACAAATATAAAACCTTATACATAAAGCAAGTTAAGGTGTCCACTGTCCTTATTAAATCCTATACATTTAACACATGGAACACAAATAGCTGCACTCTACCAAGCATTGTAAAAGCTCCCTGTCTCATTATAAACCCCACCACTACAAGCATGCTGAAGGTAAGAGCAGCTGGTCTGGACAGCCAACGGCACGCAGACACTGGTACGAGGTGTACACGACCCCAGGGATAGACTGAAGGTAGAAATGACAGCAGGGCCCAGGCAGGACACCTCCTGATTGTGGCAACAGCAGGATCTGGACACAAAGAGGAGGTGGAGTCTACAGCAGGAGACAAAGGAGGCAGAGCCAGCTCCACCATGGAGACAGACAGGCAAATAACAGGCACTGGGGGCAGGAAACCTTCCCTTCCCCCTCCCCACATACACCACAGGCCTCCAATAACTGAGGCCTGGGCAAAAGCACTGAGTCATTGCAAGACAGGAAGCCCGAGCTCCTCCATCTTATCACACAGAGGGGAATGGAGGACACGGAGCTGCGCTTTGTTCTGTCCCCTCCACACAACAAAGCGTCTCACATTGGCACTACATCACCTCTCTCCCCCTCACCACAGCAGGGGGCCCTCCTCCTCCTCTGGCCCAGCTGCGTCGCCATATAAGGCGCTCCCGTGTAACCTGCACCCGCCTCACGCAAAGAGCAGCTTACATTGTAGTGTTATCGCAGCCCCAGACGGAGAAATGTCCACCTCACTCGGCTCAGCGCTCCCCGCTCCTTCCCGCACCAATAACAATCCTCCCGGTCACACGGCGAAGTCCCTAGAGCAGCACAAGGAGCGGGGCCTCGTCTGTCTCCACAGCTCCGACCAGCAATAGCTGCGCTCCGCTCGCCCCCGACCGTCTCTCCCGTGTGTGAGTATGTGTGTGAGAGAGGAGTGCGTTGTGTCTATACGCCACCAGGGGGCGGTGCTGAGCTCTGCTGCTGCTGCTGACGGAGGAGAAACTCCCTCCCACGCCTACAGCCTGCCCAGCTGTCCTGGTCACATGCTGCGTCTGGGCCAATGAGCAGGTCAATGAGTCTACGCTGACTGTTGTATCCTGGGGCGTAGCGACTTCGCTAAGCACGTTTTTGTGTGGCCCAACATGGCCGCGTCATGGCTTAGTCATGGTGATGAGACCACTGGCTATCTGTGTCTCCTGTCTGTTTACCAGAGGAGGAAGCTGTCTGATATCGTCTGGTTTCAGCTGTAACTTCCTGCTCGTCCCTCCTACTGGAATATAATATCTAGTATGAGACTCAGTGCAAGGTCATAGAGTGGTGTAATCTACTGCCATATGCTGATCAGTCATTATTATTTGTGGGGAGTATTTTTTTTTAGAAAACAACGCTTCCTATATGTTGATATAAGTTTTTGATTTTGTAGTGTGATTATTATTAGACAAAGCGTTTTAAGTGATACTATTTTCTGGCTAACTTAAAGTGGAATATAACCCTGCATTTCAACTTTGCTCTAAAACATTATTTACAGCATATTGTATGCAACCAGCATTTTTTTTACTAGACCAGCATTGGAAGGGTTACATACAGAGCTTTAAAGTTTGGTGGAGAGAAATGCTGCCACAGCCGAAGTTTAGATACATTTAAGTAAACACAATGTAACAAGTGTGGAATGTGACACACACTCTGACTATGCAGGAGCTCCTGGAGACAGAGAGTGAGTCACATTCCTCACTTGTTACATTGTGTTTACTTAAATGTATCTATCTAAACTTCGGATGCCTCTGCATTTCTCTCCATGGAACTTTAAAGCTCTGTGTGTAACCCTTCCAATGCTGGTGTAGTAAAAAAAAAATGCTGGTTGCATATAATATGCTGTAAATAATGTTTTAGAGCAAAGTTGAAATGCAGGGTTATATTCCGCTTTAAAGATTATTAGAGTGAGGTTTTGGCTTGACTACAGTGGAGCAATTACTAATAATATATTAGTGCTATGGAACCTTGCTTGTGAAAAGCATTGGGAAGAACATTTCCAGATTGTGTATTCCCTGCTCGTATGGAAAAACATGCTCTGGTAGGCAAATTAAAACACTCTCGGGCTGAACACAGTGAATCCAGCGCAGGAGACTTGGGTGCACAGGGAGTAACTTCGGCGCCGTCAGAAGATGGAGTTGAAGTTACTTTTAAAACAATAATTCGGCTTCCAGCAATTTCTGGAAGCCAAATTATTTCATTCCCCACCATCCATGGCGGCCTGGAGGGGGAATAGTATTTAACACGGCTGGGACTGGTGCAGCAGCAGGATCAGCCATATACCGGCTGTATCCTGCTCCCAAATATCCCAAGCCGATTCCTCTCATACGCCTCTTTGGTTGGCCACTTTTTTCCACACAGTCCCCAAATCTTTACCCCAAATACCAGGCTGTCGCTAGCTTCTTTTGCCTCTTCCTTCCAGTTTTGAGTATTAGCATACTTATTTTTCTCAGATCCAAATTACAAACCTGTAATCTATTATTAGCCTGGAGCAGGCGTGTCAAACTCAATCACGTAAGGGGCTAAAATCTAAAACATACAGTCAGGTTGATAAATATTGGGACATCGACACAATTCTATCATTTTTGGCTCTATACACAACCACAATGGATTTGAAATGAAATTGATAAAACATTAAATTAATCTATAACAACTTAGTGAATTCAAAATTAGATTTTACTCATGAGTTAAATTATCAAACGTTCAATAAAGCTTAGTGAATTGAGGCCAGTGTGCTTTTAATTTGAGGGTATTTGCATCCAAATCAGCTGAAGGCCTGGAACCCACTATGAGCGCCTTTCTGAACGCTTTGTGATTTGAAAAGCTCTTGCTAATGTAATGCTATGGGTGTGAGCCCACTTGAGCAATGTGATTTTATAAAAATCCTCCATAGCATTGCATTAGCAAGAGCTTTTTAAAATCACTAGCGCATAGAAAGCGCTCCTAGTGGGTTTCTGGCCGAACGGTGTAGGAATTACAACAGTTTGCATTTGTGCCTCCCACTTGTTAAGGGCCTTGAAACTACTTACTTTAGTTACTTTGAGTGAAAGCAGTGCGTAACATTTCACACTAGCAAGATGCCAGCATAATAACACGGTATGGGGGCCAGCTTGGGACCAATTGGAAAAGACTGTAATATAAATTGTATGGCAGGTATTATAAACCTTAAACTCCGTCTACACGGAGCGATGTTCCTTATCAATCGAGCCGCTGATGCGGCTCGATTGATAAGATCCGTCAGGTCCAATTTTGCCTCCGCCGATTCCCTGCTCGTTCCCCACGAGGGGACAATGGCAGGGAATTGAGCGGAAGATAAGCAGCGCGGGGACGAGGGCGGATTGAATCCGACGCACGCGCGGACAAGCGGGCTCGTGGCGTGTACACGCGGAGATGCGGTAGAGGCAATCCCGCCGGATCGCCTCGTGTAGACGGGGCTTAAAAGGCATAGTACAAATGGAGAGCTGAGCAGATTGAGGGCTGGTGCACATCTAGAGCGTTTCTGAGCGTTTTTTAAAACGCTAGCGCTTTAAAAAGCGATTGGCTAATGTATTTGAAGAGATGCATCACACCAGAGCGATGTGATTTTTCTCCAAACGCGGGTCCTGCAGCATTTCTGAGGCAATTCAGCCTCAATGTTAAGTATAGGAAAGTGAAAAATCACTCTGAAAAGCGCTTGAACAGAGCCAATTTCCACGTTGTTTTTTTTTACAAATGCTGTTCTCTAGCCATCTTATGAAAACATTTAAATAAATCCCATAAAATATCAGTTTAATTCATCACATATAAGTAACATAGTACAAAATGATTTTTATAGGATTTAAAGGGGAAGTGTATCATCCTGTCCTCACCAGATGTAAAATTCAATCGCAATCACCTGACAAAAAGACCACAGTTTTTTTATCGAGATTAACAACACATGAACTGTATATATATATATATATATATATTAATCCAGTGATGTAAAATTCCATAGGCTATATCAGTACAAGATAAATTATTGAATGTTCATCATAACAGGGAACAAGCATGAGTAATACCCATCCAAGATCTTTGTAAGCTTAGCATAATGAACACCTGGAGAAATGTCTGCCAGAGGAAAAAAAAAACTTATGCAGACCCCAGGGGTAGACAGTAACAGATATCCTCATGCAAATATATGCAAATGCCATTTTATTTAGGCAAGAGTCTACCAGGGGTATACCCTTAATGCAGTCTTCCAACTGATATGTAAGGAATTTTAAAGAGGAACTCCAGTGAAAATAATGTTTATTTTTTACCATAATTATGTATAAATGATTTAGTCAGTGTTTGCTCATTGTAAAATCTTTCCTCTCCCCGATTTACATTCTGTCATTTATTACATGGTGACATTTTTACTGTGGGCAGGTTATGTAGCTGCTCCTAGCTGTTTTGGCTGTTAGAGTATAAACAGTGTAAACAGCTAATTCCTGTCTGTGAACATTGTTACATTGTGGCAGTTTGCCCAGAGTACCGCGGTACTCAGAGCTTCTTGTGGGAGGGGTTTCAGCACAAAATCAGTCATACAGCGCCCCCTGATGGTCTGTTTGTGAAAATCATTATATTTCTCATGTAAAAGGGGGTATCAGCTACTGATTGGGATAAAGTTCAATTCTAGGTTGGAGTTTCTCTTTAACAGCCATATGTGAAACCCTTGTAATAGACGGAGAAACATTTCAAAACCACAAGTATCCCTTGTATTGAACTCAAAGTGGCAGTGCAATCAATCCATTTATAGTAAAATCCCATATCGGCATAGTGCTAGGCATGGATTGCATTATTAAAGTCCCATCAATACTCATCTGGTCCAGGGCCAGTTTCCACAACGTTTCAAATTGACAATGGGATTCAGCAGTAAGAGACCAGCATCCTCAGGGCTGGGAAGTGTTCTCCTTCATGGCATGCGTCAGCTTTAGGCCTCGTTCACATCATTTAGCGCAGATGGCTGTGCGATTGGAACGCAACACGTCCGATCGCACGCCATCTGCGCTCCTATGCGCTGCGCTGCAGATCCCATTCATTACAATGAATGGGATCTGCGCTGCGATTCCCAAAAATGCGTGCAGCACGCGATAGCGCAATCGCGCTGCCACGCAGCGCATATGATGGGAACGGTAGAAGGGCTGTCTATGCCCTTCTACCGTTCTTGCGTGTCGCACACTATACGCGCTGCCAAAATGCGGACGGCAGCGCGTATAGTCTGAACGAGGCCTTAGCGGCACCAAGTGGCCAGGGCATGTCACGTGAGCTGTGCTCCCTGAGCCCCCCACCCCACCCCGTGCACTTTGCTTTATTGTGTATGTTGAGCATTACTCTTTCTTTGAGTTCATATATTAGTGCAATATTTCAATTGGAATGGACAGTTATTTTTTATTAAGATTAATGCTCCCCCCCCCTCCAACCTTTCAACCGTTCTTTCTCTCAGGTGATAGGGTTGAATTTTACATCTGGTGAATGCATGAGAATGTGCTTTCCCTTTTAATCCTATACTAATTATCTTGTAATTAATTACTTATTTGTGATGGATAAAATTACTATTTGGGATTTCTATAAACTTTTTGAGAAAACAATTATTATTACTTTTCATTTTCCCTTATATTGCTATTTTGAGTTAAAGACAAAACCAAAAAACAGACGCCTAAACCTTCACTGAGAATCCACTTTCACATTACAAGTGTGTGTTATAAGGGCGCTCATTGGCTGCGTCTGTTATATTGAAGACAAAATGGCTGCACTACTGCACTGAGAATAACATTGGGGGGTGGGGGGGGGGGGGGTTAGAGGATGAGAGATATTAACAGCACTGGTGCAGTTAAAATGATATTCACGTTGTTGATTAATCAGCAAAGGAGAATTTGCATTTTTTATGCTTCTGTTGTTTTGAGACCAAAGCAGAAACATGCATGGACTGGTGGGCTATGGACATTTCTCTGTGCCAGGACACTGCAGATATTAATGAATGCTTCAGTGCTCAAACTAAATTTAGCAGTAAAAGAAATTAAAAATAAATCTGAATAATTGCAGACTTGGGTTGACATGTAACAGCATTCCTCAGTTTCCTTTCATCTTTTTCATTCTAAACCTGTGTAAGCTTGTAGTTTGAAAATAAATAGGTCAATAGCGTTTTGGAAGTCATAGAAAACTGTTTCCTAGCGCCTGAAATACTATATTAGAGATCATAAGGAAAACATTTCAGAAGGAATTGGGAATTGTATCATGAATGATCACCAATAAAAGTATACATTTATCTTTATGATATCAAATCAAATTCAACAAATAAAGAAAAAATAAAACTGTTAGCTTCCCAAAATATAATCTATTGTTATCGTTATCCACACACTTAAGACCAGTTTTACCCTTGAAATGTGCGCTTATGGTATGATGCCCCGCCCTCGCCACATCGCCCCCCAATGCACAAAATGATTAACATATGACCCTGTGTGCTAACAGGGTCATATGCATAGCGCCCCCCCCCCCCCAATGCGCATGTGCCTCAGCCAGTGACATACTCCTTGATGAACTTACATTACTTTCATCCCGTTGCTTTTCTGCGGAGGTCGGCCAGTAATGTGCTATTGACTTTGTGGGGACGCAGCAGCGGATTGGGCCCTTCCAGCACAATTCAAGTTTCAGCGGCCCCATTACCTTGCATTGCGGTTGCGTTAACCTGTGGTTAAACGGTAACAATGCAGGTTTCCAATGCAAGTGTAAAAGCACCTATATGACAAAACATATAAAATGAACGCCCCCTCCCCAAGGTAGGTTTGTAAATAGAGTGAGCCATGTGGAAGGGCTGTGTGTGTGATTGGCATTTCTTATCTTTGGGAAGCTGTTCCCTAGCCCCATGTCTTTTTGAGCTCTGCCACCTTTGCTAGGGAGACCTACAGGTGCCACAATTTGAAGCGGTGTTGTCACGCAATCTTGTGCATGATGGGACATGTAGTACGTCTCCCTGCTGGGAGACGTATTCTCATCGATGGACTACATCTGCCAGTAGGAATTGCGGTGGCCAGGACAAGGGGTCTCCAAACTGCTGCATCTGCAGACCGCATAAAGACAGGGGGCTAGGAAGTTGGTAAGTAACCCCCCCCCCCCCCCCCCCCCAGGCTTTCTCTGTTTATTATTATTTTCTATGACGTCTATAATATTTCGTCATGTAGGTGCTCAGGTTCCTTTAAAGCACAGGTGTCAAGCACAAATTTGGGATTCCAGAGAGAAATGCACTATCTTTACGGGGATAGGAGGAGGGCCGGCAGGGCAATACAAACATGTAGGGTGAGGGCCCTTTCACACTGGGGCGGTGCGGTGTGTCAAATTGACGCACTGCTACTGCACTCCAATTAAAACCTATGGGGAAATTCACATTATCTGCGCTGTGGTGCGCAGTTAATCCTCAATCTGACACGCCTCCAAAACTATGTTACTGCGCATACTTGCGTCGCTCTGCTTCGGACCGAAAGTCATGTAAGTCTATGGCGACGCATGTAAGTGTAAGCACCCACCGCAGGTTTTATGCGTTGTGCATGGGCAGAAGCGTATTTTTTGCAATACATTTCCGTGCATGTGATTGCTTGGCCGGCAGGAGGTCAGCATCACTTCCTGCATGGTCAGATACCACACAGGGAATACAGCATAGTAACGCGGTATTCCCTGAAGGCCTATTTCTGGCGGTGTGGTCAGGCTGCTGCACCGCCAATATGCAGTGTGAAACCGGCCTAAGGAGTTGGGGTTGTTGAGCGCCAGTAACAGAGAGGAAAGAAGAAGTATTGTCTAGGGTTTAAGGATGAAATAATTGGTTACTTCATCATAGCAGCACGGTGGCGTAGTGGTTAGCACCCTTGCCTTGCAGCGCTGAGTCCCCGATTCGATTCCCAGCCAGGTCAACATCTGCAAGGAGTTTGTATGTTCTCCCCGTGTCTGTTTGAGTTTCCTCCGGGCACTCTGGTTTTCTTCCACATCCCCAAAAAACATACAGATAAGTTAATTGGCTTCCCCATAAATTAGCCCTAGCCTATGATACATGCACTACACGATACATGCATAGACATATGACTATGGTAGGGACTAGGTTGGGAGGTCCAAACTGTGCAATTCCACGGTAGCAGTGCCAGGTATTTTGTATCCTGGAGTTTGCCGGTGCCGAGCCTCGACCGGATTGCTCACACGGTCTCCTAGTAACGTGTATTGAGAAACAGAAGCACTACATGTTACGGAAAATCCTTCATCAGGTGCATAACGGTTATGCACCTGATGAAGGATTTTCCGTAACATGTAGTGCTTCTGTTTCTCAATACAAGCATATTTGCAGCCAGTGGTGTGCCGCCTCATGATTTATTTTGAACGTTACTAGGTTGGGAGGCCCTCTGAGGGACAGTTAGTGACAAGACAATATACTCTGTACTGCGCTGCGTAATATGTCCGTGCTATATAAATACTTAGTAGATAAAATGAATAAATAAATAGCTCTCTAGGGTACAAAAGAGTAGATAGCATCCTTATATCATACATTACCTTATGTTAGTACTGGCTGTACTTTTCAGGGTGGGAGATAACACTTCTTCAGTCAAACTAGGCTTCACCAATGGGAAGAAAGTTACTATATGGCTCAGCAAAGTCTTTTTTTGTTTGTTTTACTTTAGCAACCATTTCAGCTTAATTTTGCTCATGGGGAATTTGCTTCCTAAGGCCTCTTTTCCATGGACAGTTGAACTGTTTGCTCAGCAAGCAGTTACCAGGCAGGAGTGAGCAGTTACCAGACAACAGCAAGCAGTTGTGAGAGTTTGAGAGGCATTTCACTGCCTATCAACAGTTCGTGGAAAAGAAGCCTAACTCAACTGTATAAATAGATGCAGAACTGAAACCCTTGCACAGTATATCTGCATTGTGTAGTAGTACTCTGTTTTTCCTATGGGGTAATAGGTATGACCATAATTGTATGTTAAACTAGCATACCAGGAAACATTTAGACACCCTTGGCAAATCCAGTATTTCTGAGATGTAAATAGTTAAAGGTTATGGGCCCTATCCTATTCCTTAACACACCAGCAAGTTTTAAAATCTGGTGATGTTACTGTCCTCTGATCCAATTACACTAAGCAGGGCCATCTATTTATATAATAGGCTACGTGCCTTAACCTTCGAACAGGAAGAAGAAGTATCGCCCTGCCCCTACAGCCGGTCCAAGCAGAAGAAGGGGCCGGTCCAAGCAAGAAGAAGAAGTAGCGTTCTGCCCCCAGGGGCAGTCCTAGACTTGCCGCCGAGCTGGAGTGTGTCCGCCGAGCTGGAGGGGGTAGCTGGCAAGAAGGGGGTATTGGGCACAACGGCGGGAGGGGGGGTCAGACCCCCCCTCCCTCACCTGGGTCCCCCATCTGCGCTTCCCCTCTAGCTTAAGTTGAGCAGCAGCCGCCGCTATTACTAAGGCAGCGGGCGGGGATGACTCACCTCTTCCGCGTTCCAGCGTGCGTTCCACTGTCGTCACTTCCTGGAATGCCGTCCACTTACAGTATAGTGGGCGGCATTGCAAGAAGTGACGACAGTGGAACGCACGCTGGAACGTGGAAGAGGGGAGTCTTCCCCGCCCGCTGCCTCTTACTAATAGCGGCGGCTGCTGCTCAACTTCAGCTAGAGGGGGAGTGCAGATGGGGGACCCAGGTGAGGGAGGGGGGGTCTGACCCCCCTCCTCGCTGCAAACTTAAGCTGGAGGGGGAGCGCACATGGGGCACATGTGCATGTTACTAATGAAAAAAAAAACACTATTCTTTTTTTTCCATCTGTCCTCTTCTTTCTTCTATTTTTCCTTTCTTCTGACTTATTTCTATCAATAAAAGCTGAATCCCAAATATTAAAGCTAAAATGTGCCTGCAGGTAAATTTATCTTCTGAATAATCATGGGAGTGTTCTCCACAAACAGTGCAACGCTCAGTATACTGTATATCATATTTCAACTAGAAAGTCAATGCTCTGGTACACCCATCATTGCTATGCAAGTGTGACTTACTAGTAAGGCACTGCAGAGGGGACATATTGGGCTTCTTTGCATTGTGAGATGCTGAGGGGGTACTTGAGATGATTTATTATTTATAATAGAAGGTACTTAACAAACACATTCTTCACTGTAGTAACACAGAGAAACACTGCACTAAAAGATAAATGAAGTTTTAGTATATGCAGCTGTAGTTACCTCTCTGTGAGGTACGTAATTTGGGCACAGCCTAATCTTCAGATTAGATGCCGCCATAGACCACAATGTTTTTCTTGCTATCATGTAGCCAAACTCTGGATACTGGTAGCAGAGTTTAATAAGCAACATCCATAGTTCAAAAGGATGAGACACCGAAAGCCCAATATAGTGTAGTATGTATTGGATAAGGATGGGCAATGAAGGTAAGTAAAATAAAACTCACAAACTGAGCTTACCCTTTAGGCAACCACTGTAAATGCAACACTGTTTTTTGGAGTATGCTAATAAATCTGTGTTTTTGAAAATTGACAGTTTCATGTCTGCTTGAGGGATGTGAGTCCACTGCTGCCTCCTTGGCAATTTTTAAGGTTTTTATCATATTTTAGCCTGCTGGCGCCTCTGTTCACCTTCTGAAACATCCATAATTTAGCTATCATGAAGCTAAACTCTGGATACCGGTGGCGGGGGTTACTAAGCAGCATCCACAGTTCAGCTATCATGTAGTCAAACTCTGGATACCAGTGGTAGGGTTAATAAGCAGCACCCATAGTTCAGCTATCATGCAGCCAAACTCCAGATACTTGTGGTAGGGTTTAACTACCTTGGCGGTTATCCCGAGCTAGAGTTGGGGCGGAAAACCGCAGCTAAGAGCGGTAATCCCGACTTCTGCTCGGCTGTATGCAGAGCAATGCGCGCAGCGGGAGCGTTTCTACATACCTCCCGGGGATCCCGAAGTCAGCTTGCATTCTTCTTCCTCTCCTCCAGGGCTCTGCTTCCTGCTGGTGAGATCGCCGGCTGTCGTCATGACAACAGCCGGCAACCTCACTTTAGAGTTGCAGCGCTACCCAGAGTATGGAGGCTTCACTGCAGCGCTGGAGCTAAGGAGGTGAGTAAATGCTGGGCTGCTGCAGATCTCCCTGGCAGCATGATTTTTTTCCAGGTTTTAGGGTCTGAAAGGGTGTGAAAAAAAATTGCAGAATCAGAACGCCAAGGGGGTTAATAAGCAGCGCTCATAGTTCAGCTATCATGTAGCCTGCAATGCCTGGCAGATCTCCTGCATTCTTTCAGCCACTATACCCCAATCTATCACCACCTTCTTCACCCTATGTGGCACGTCCCTGCTTGAACGGGAGGTGAGGAAATAACACCTGCCTGACTTCGGTTACACACAGGACTTGTAGGTGCAAGATATAGCGACTGAGGCCGAGAGAGCCAGAGTACCACCAGAGCAAACAAGACTATGCAGCTGGGTAATATTAGGTAGTAGAGCGGAATGCTCTTGTGGAGGAAGTTACACAGATCACACTAGGAGCTATGAACAAGGGAGCAAGATTGCTCAGAGTAACCGCAGCTCTGAGCTTCCGATAACCGCCACAAATAAACAAGACACGATGGTTGCACAGTGCGACCGCAGCACTGAGCATCTGATGTCCATCACACTGAGTAACGAGAACAGACGGACAGACGGAATGCTTGCCAATCTAATTGCTGCCCCAGCGATAGCAAGCATCAGCATCCACACTGGCACAGACAAGACAAACAGGAATTACCGTAACTAATAGCAACCACAGCTTATCGTTACGTCCACAGGAACAGGACTAGCAGGAATACTACCAGTCACCAACATGGTGATGGCAGAATTCAAGCTATCAGGATTGGTAGGACTTCACTGTACCCCTGCGGATACAGTGAAAATCCAAGCAAGAAAGACAAGGTTAAACAATGCAATACACAATTCACATGAGGGACCCAGCAACCAGCTAAAGCCACTAGAAGCCTTTTCTAAGCGCTAGTGATTTGAAAAACTCTTGCCAATGCAATTCTATGGGGGATTTTTATAAAATACCATCGCTCAAGTGGGATCACACCCATAGCAGTACATTAGCAAGAGCTTTTCAAATCACAAAGCGCTCAGAAAACGCTCCTAGTGGGTTTCAGGCCTTAGGCATAAGTAGGAAGGGTTAGTCTTAGGCATAGATAGATGAAGGTTAGTGTGAGGAATAGGTAAGGGAAACCGATAGTATAATATTGGAAACATTATATTTACGAACGGCAGCTAACATATTCTATCGGCAATACTTAAAGCGGATCCGAGATGAAAAACTAAGTATAACAAGTAACTTGTCTATATATCTTATATAAAGTTTAGATCGTTTACACAGCAAATCTAGCTGCAAACAGCTTCAACAGAATATGATTATGACTTCCTGTGATACAATGACAGCAACCATGTTGTTTGTAAACATTACACAGAGGCAGGCTTATCTTCAGCAGTCAGCCTGTGAAAAAAACCTAATCCCCCCTCCTCCCCTCTACCTCTGAAATCTCTGGCTAGTAATACCTCCCCCTCCCCCTGCCCAGACTGAGCTCCCATGAGCCCTTGCTACTGTCTGAAAATGCCAAGCCTCTCTGAAATGCTGTGGGCGAGGCTTGTTTAGTTTATAGGGAATTAGAGTATTAAAACAAAAACAAAAAAGTATTTGGCTTGAGGAATGCCCTATAAACAATAGGAAAGGAACACAATTATGTAATGAGTAAAAGTTCATCTCGGATCCACCGTCACCGAGCGCCTCTTTTTCATGGACGTACCTCTGGGTGTCTGCTTTTATGCATTGAAGTCACATTTTATTTTTCATTGTCACTACAGGTTCACTTTAGGTTTCAATATTTTTTATTGAATTTTTTTTTTTAAATGATAATATAGTCATTTCAATGACATATCTTAATAACGTCAACATCAAAATTACATCAAAGGAATAAAATATCATGAATCAATTGAATAATTACAGTGCATAGTGTAAAATGATCTTCATATATACACTTATACATTTTTCAAAATGTGTCCAAAACATTTTCAATAAAATACAACTTAAATGTTAACACTTAACCTCCCTGGCGGTAAGCCCGAGCTGAGCTCGGGCTATGCCACGCAGGGGGAGATCTCAGCCCCTGGTGGGGCGATTTAGATGCTGTAAAGTGCTGTGCGCGCAGCCAGCACTTTGCTAGCCGCGCGCACAGCTTGATCGCCGCCGCTCTGCGGCGATCGGCCGCACGCAGTGGCTGAAGAGGGCCCCGCCAGAGCCCTGCGCTGCCCGGATCAATGAGTTCCGGGCAGCGCTATGGGCTGGATCGGGTGTGCCTGACGTCAGGACGTCGGCTGACGTCTATGACGTCATCCCGATCGTCGCCATGGCGACAGGAGAAGCCAAACAGGGGAACGCGTTATATACGCGTTCCCCTGTTTGCTATAGATGCCGGCGATGATCGGACTAGAGGGCCACATGCGCCCTCTAGTGGTGTTTCATGTAGCTACCACTCTGGTAGCTTTACATGAAACAAAAATTTTTTTTTTTAAAAAAAAGGATTTTTTTCAATTTGGAAAAAAAAATTAACCGCCAGGGAGGTTAACCTGGAGATATATTTCCTGGAAAATGGGGGACTGAAACCTCCCTACTGAGATTCCAGGATAGTCTTCAATGATACTATTACTATATTGTACTGTATTTTTAAAACTAAGGAGTATAACTGACTTTTCTTATATAAATAATAAGAACTTTTGAACACCATGCATCATTAATGCATAAATAGTAATCTGATTTCTATTAGAAAAATCAAGGTATATTGCCTTATTACATTTCTTGAGTAAATAGATGATGTTCTTATGAAGTGTATCAAGCTGTGAAATGGTGGATTAATATCAACTTGCTGATTTCTCATGAATAGTAGAAATATGACAATATATCAATATCCGATTATTGTGAAAATGCCATTATGGTTTAAAATAAAATTATTTGCAGATGTATAGCTATATTTATTTAAACCTTAACCAAAATTAAAAACTAAACTACAAATGTCCAACAGGACCTACTGCTGATGTTGTGGAATTGTTCCTATTATTAGAATAGCTGGGGCCATAGAACTACAGAATTTATGAGAAAACATCAGAGTTTGTATAGTTGCTTGCAGGGCCGGATTTACCATAAGGCACCCTAGGCACGTGCCTACAGGCGCCTGATTGGTCAAAGGCGGCATTTCTTACATGTCCCCTTTAAATTTAAATGAGTGAATATGCAATAGTGGCCACTCGCGCCCTTATTTACATGATAATGCGGCGGGCGGTGCGGCCACTACTGCAGTGAAGTGTGAGGGGTGGGCGGCGGCTAGTGATGACCTCACACATCAATTCATTCATTAAGCCGCTCTTCCCGCCCATCAGCCGCCGTTTCCATGCCTGCACGCAGCGCTGTAAAAAACAAGCTGCGTGCGTAGGCAGCGCGATTGTCCGTCTGCTGCAGAATGGGAGGTGAGCAACCACGTGGGCGGCCAAGGCGAGGCGGGCATGGCATCACTTACTGGCGGCAAGTCGGACAGCGAACTTAGCCTGCCCTGCCTGCGCCGATGCGCCCAGCCCCAGAGCCATGATGGAGGGGGAGAATCAGGGAGGAGGTGGAGCCAGGACGAATCAAGCGGCGGAGCTGCACAGCATAGGTAGGCAAAAAGGTCCGGTCCGCCCCGCCTCCCTCTCCTGTCCTGTCCTAAATCAGCCAACCACCAGCATGTGTATAAGTGACAGGCAGGGAGGAAGGAGGGCGAAACAGCTCTGCCCCTGTAGGTAGTAGGAGATAGCCCGGCCCTGGCTGCACTGTTTACCTTACAGCTCCGCCCCCCCCCCCCCCCCCCGCCCCATGTGTATTTTATTGAGGGCTTGAAGCTGTCTGCACGCGTGAGACATAGACAGTGTGACAGACAGCAGTGTGTGACAAAGTGCCCTGGTGGTCCCTGGAGAATGAGACTGACTTGCTGTGGCAGCAGCCCTCAGGTGACAGGACACAGACCAGAGATAGAGAGGCAGAAACTCACAAAGTAAGTGACAGTCAGTGACACTGTTTGTTGTTTGGCATGTCATGGAAGTGGCCTCAGATTTGATTGCCCATAATGTCTGTACTGTCCGTCTCTCTGTAGGCAATGGCAGGCATTTGTTTTACTTATCTGGGTCTTCTGCCAGCCCGTGCAGCCATCCTGTCTCGCGCGGCCCTCCACCATACTCCGCTCTCCTGCTGCCAGTTAGTTCCGGTTCGATCGACTTGTAAGTTGATGGGCCACTGTGCCTGCGCGGCCCTGCCATGTGTAGCCTTGTTCACGTCCAAAAGATACACATGGGCAGAACTGTGGCCTGTCGGTGACACCAAAACTAGGTGGCGGCGGGGAACGGAGGATCGTTGAGGACCAGCGTGGGACAGGTTGGCTGCAAGGGGCTGACAGAAGCCCCAGGTAAGTAGTACTGGGGGTAGCATTATCTGATTGAGGACTCCTTTAAGCTCATTTGAAAGCACAGAATGTAAACCCTATTTCTGCTACCATGAAAGAAGGAAGTAGACACAATGCAGATTGATTGCAGGATTTGTATCAGCTGTAACAAATCTGTAAAGGTTATTATGCTGTTGTGTATCTTTTAGAGCAGAGCGAAAGTTCTGTGTTCAGGACCACTTTAACCCTTCCACTGACTGCTCTCTGCATGTGCTCTCTTTACCTACCTGGCCTGCTGTACTCTCCCACCTATCTACCCCTAATGACTCCTCTCTGTACTTTCCCACCTACCTACCCTGACTGACTTCTTTCTATGCCCTTTATACCTACCTGCTGCACTCTACCACCTACCTATCTGGATATCTACATTACATTGTGCGGTTTTATTAAATAAGAAAAAGGGGTGTGGCATTAAGGGGTGTGGCCTGTAATAAGAGGTGGAGTTTAGGGCGCCACAGCTTATGTGCCTATAGGCTCCTGAGCTGTAAATCCGGCCCTGGTTGCTTGTGAGAGGTATTGCAGTAATAATTAGATCTCTAATAGTTTGGACTCTGGATAGATGGAAGGCCATAGACTTGCCTTGTTTAGAAAAGCCTGTTTGTTTCCACACCTGATAGCCCATGATTTGAGGTTCACTTTAAAAGGGGCAAACTTTGGGGATTTTATTTTTTCAGCACTATATTACAGTAACACAAAGAAATCTGTAAATATGAATGCAGCATCCTGCCTTAACGTGTAAAGATCAAGTTGCATATTTGAAATTATATTTTGCTAAATATTTTAAACACAGATCATGAACAATGTTTCTCAACTAATCAGACTGCTGATTCAGCTACCCTGTGTCACCATAGCCAAAGGGCTTTGCCTAGCAAAGATAAGATATGCTGAGCGTAAAGGAATTTTAGCCTTTTATGTGTCAGCTTGCCTCAAAACATTTAATGCTAAATACGTGGTGCTGTCCCATGCCAAATATACATCACTGGGACACTTTCTGTTATTTTTTTTTATAATCATTACTGTTTATTTCACATTACATATTCAGTTAAAGCTATATTTTAATTAAGGCTGCTTGTTAATGAAAAACAGTATGCGCTTGTGTTTGTACTGCTTCAAAGCCATGTCTTTATGTAGTATGTCAGTTAAGAAAAAGCCTCTTGCATTCATCTATTTTGAAGTACAATTATTTCTGAGCATATTCTGCCTTCAGGGATTTAAGGACTTTGAAGATACTCACCCACAAATGTCTTTATTCTAGGCAAGTCGCTCTCTAGAGTCTGGTTGCTGCAAGACTTGCTTATTTCATTTGGGGAATGGAGACCATCACTTGTAATCTCAATGTTTTGCAGACCGTATAAGCCATAGACAGTTAGCCATTACTGTCCTCCTATTTGAAGAGCTATAGTCGCACATTTTGCTGTAGAGGCAAACATCACAGTGTGGAATTGTCTGTAAATAAAGGTCTTCATAATATGATGTCATTTCCCATAACCATAACTAACTACACAATGTAGCCTCACACAGGTAATGAACTGAGCATGTGTTATTGCTACATGCACGTACAGTCCTTGTCCTGTGTGAATGTTTATTGGCCACTCAAGTCTGCACCATTGCATTGTATATAAAAATGTGATCCAGAAACATTGATGCCTTCTCTGAACATAACATACCTCCCAACTTTTGAAGATGAGAAAGAGGGACACTTAAGCCACACCCCCTGTGCGGCCTTAAGCCACACCCTTACTTTTGCAAACATTATTAGACAGTGACCTTCAAACACACAAATCGGCAGCGTTACCTCCAGAACAGCACATAATATGGCAGTGTTACCTCCAGAACAGCACATAATATGCCAGCGTTACCTCCAGAACAGCACATAATATGCCAGCGTTACCTCCAGAACAGCACATATTATGCCAGCGTTACATCCAGAACAGCACATAATATGCCAGCGTTACCTCCAGAAAAGGACATAATATGCCAGCGTCACCTCCAGAAAAGGACATAATATGCCAGCGTTACCTCCAGAACAGGACATAATATGGCAGAGCTACTGCAAAAGCAAAACCACATGTAGGTGTGCATAGATGTTGCAGGGATGGTTTGCAAATTGTATTAAAAAATGTTTTCTGCCTCTAGAGCCCATAGTGGCCACCATTGCGATCCCTATACCACTGCTGCCAGGGTGGGAAGAGAAAAGAGTGCTGGAGAGTGGGGCTTGCTGAGGGTCAGGAAGGGGGTGCAGCTGCAGAAGGGGCTAATGAAGCATGCTCAGGGGGGTTAGGCAAAAGTGAAGACTGGTGTGTAGGGAAGGGTTCTGAGAGAGCCTGGCCTGGGGGAGATGGGGTGAGTGAGGGCTGGTGTGTGGGGGAAAGGGGTTCTGAGAGAGCAAGAGTGGGGAGATGGGGTGAGTGAGGGCTGGTGTGTGGGGGAAAGGGGTTCTGAAAGAGCAGGAGTGGGGAGATGGGGTGAGTGAGAGCTGGTGTGTGGGGGAAGGGTTCTGAGAGAGCAGGAGTGGGGTGATGGGAGGAAGGAGGACTAGTGTGTGGGGGAAGGGTCCTGAGAGAGCAGGAGTGGGGAGATGGGTTGAGTGAGGGCTGGTGTGTGGGGGAAGGGTTCTGAGAGAGCAGGAGTGGGGAGGTGGGAGGAAGAAGGGCTTGTGTGTGGGGGAAGGGTCCTGAGAGAGCAGGAGTGGGGAGATGGGGTGAGTGAGGGCTGGTGTGTGGGGGGAAAGGGGTTCTGAAAGAGCAGGAGTGGGGAGATGGGGTGAGTGAGGGCTGGTGTGTGGGGGAAGGGTTCTGAGAGAGCAGGAGTGGGGAGATGGGAGGAAGGAGGACTAGTGTGTGGGGGAAGGGTCCTGAGAGAGCAGGAGTGGGGAGATGGGGTGAGTGAGGGCTGGTGTGTGGGGGAAAGGGGTTCTGAGAGAGCAGGAGTGGGGTGATGGGAGGAAGGAGGACTAGTGTATGGGGAAAGGGTCCTGAGAGAGCAGGAGTGGGGAGATGGGGTGAGTGAGGGCTGGTGTGTGGGGGGAAAAGGGTTCTGAAAGAGCAGGAGTGGGGAGATGGGGTGAGTGAGGGCTGGTGTGTGGGGGAAGGGTTCTGAGAGAGCAGGAGTGAGGAGATGGGAGGAAGGAGGGCTAGTGTGTGGGGGAGGGGTCCTGAGAGAGCAGGAGTGGGGAGATGGGGTGAGTGAGGGCTGGTGTGTGGGGGACAGAGGTTCTGAGAGAGCAGGAGTGGGGTGATGGGAGGAAGGAGGACTAGTGTGTGGGGGAAGGGTCCTGAGAGATCAGGAGTGGGGAGATGGGGTGAGTGAGGGCTGGTGTGTGGGGGGAAAGGGGTTCTGAGAGCGCAGGAGTGGGGAGATGGGAGGAAGGGGGGCTTGTGTGTGGGGGAAGGGTCCTGAGAGAGCAGGAGTGGGGAGATGGGGTGAGTGAGGGCTGGTGTGTGGGGGAAAGGGGTTCTGAGAGTGCAGGAGTGGGGAGATGGGAGGAAGGGGGGCTAGTGTGTGGGGGAAGGGTCCTGAGAGAGCAGGAGTGGGGAGATGGGGTGAGTGAGGGCTGGTGTGTGGGGGAAAGGGGTTCTGAGAGTGCAGGAGTGGGGAGATGGGAGGAAGGGGGGCTAGTGTGTGGGGGAAGGGTCCTGAGAGAGCAGGAGTGGGGAGATGGGGTGAGTGAGGGCTGGTGTGTGGGGGAAGGGTCCTGAGAGAGCAGGAGTGGGGAGATGGGGTGAGTGAGGGCTGATGTGTGGGGGAAGGGTCCTGAGAGAGCAGGGGTGGGGACATGGGGTGAGTGAGGGCTGACACCAGGAGAGCATAAAGAGCAGAGCTCATATATTTTTGGAGGGAGAAAGTGAAAGCTGGCTGGAGGTACAAGAGGGGCATTATCTGGCCACTGACCAGCCACTTACCATTCAAATCTCCCTCTTCTCCATTATCCTCTCTGAGGGGGGTGGGGATTGAGCCAAGGAAGCAGCCAATCATCACATCTCTGCCTTCTCCACCCCCTGTGCTCTCAGCCTCTCACACACGCAGGAAACTACAGGCAGCCAGTAAGTGCTGCACTCAGTGCACTGAGATCTGTGGGCGGCACTGGCTGCAGCGAGGTGTGGGGACTGGGGATTAGATTACACAGAGGTCTGTGAGCTGGATAGCAGTCTGGGGGCGGGGCTATCACGGGCCTCTCGGGGCGGAGCTATCACGGAGCTCTGAGATCAAAGCTATGAGGCTCACAGAGCATTGGGAAGGAGGAGGGGAGAGGAGGAGCAGGATGCACAGTAATGCTGGCTGTAAGGGAGAGAGAAAGTCACGGAGGGAGGAGGAAAGCGTGATTTGACAGGCAGGAGGCGGGGCCCGGGACCAGGGGGCGTAGTCCCGCCCAATTCGGGACAGTTGTGGCCTATGAACATAAGCTTATTAAACATGGACTGAGGCAAAGTAGAAAAAGTTTCTGTGATCTGACAAATCAAAGTTTTAATATATTTATGTGTCATGTACAACTTGGCTTAAGAGAAGGACTCTGCTTGTTATCAGTACATAAAGCCTAAGTCAGCATCTGTAATGTCATGGAGTAGCAGGGCTGGGTATAACCAAAATGGGGCCCGGGGCAAAAATTACACAAACCCCCTCAATCCACCCCAAGCCCTCACCCTAATTGTCTTGGGGGAGACCTGGGAGTGCCATTGTATGGTAGCATGCACATGTAAGAAGTCACTATTAATAGTGAATGATATAAATAGGTTTTGGAGCAACTTACGCCTCTTTCCAGATTAAGTTTGTTATGAAGGAATCCTGATGTGAAAATAAACAGATGAGATAAACAATTGTACCTGTCATCCTACGCCTAAAAACTCCTTTTTTTTAGAATTCCACAGTTATATCTTCTGTGTATTAGCTAAAAAAGTATGTTTAACCACTAGGCCTCTACCTGTGGTTTCCCCCTATGGACCAGAACAATTTTCACACTTCAGCCCTGCTCCCATTCTTTTGCCAATAACATTATCACTGCTTATCACACCTAAATGATCTATATATTGTTTTGTTAGGCTTTTTGTGAGTGTTATTTTAGTATTTACTTTAAATTAAACAGTGCTACTGTTGCTAAAACCCACACATTTTATTTGCCTATTATCCTAGTTACTACAACATTTACAGTAAGTTATGTTCCTCGTACAATGAAAAAAAATGTATGTGGAAATAAAGGTATCATTTTTCTGTTTTGTGTTTTTTTGTTTTCCTCATTGTACACTATAAATAATTACAAGCCCTTATTTTCAAAAATAACACTACTATAGATGACATACATATTTGAATATCTGAGTCCCTAAAGTAACAATTTATGTATTCTCTTTTATATTCTGTTACAGGTAGTCCCCGACTTACGAACACCCGTCTTACGAATGACCCGTTGATACGAAAGGCCCATGCCTTTCGTATCGGTGGGTCATTCATAAGTCGGGGACTACCTGTAACAGAATATAACTTGGGAACAAATCAAAAAAAAAAATTCAAATTCGACTTGTAGTTTTTGAGAAAATCAAATTTAAAAAAATAAAAAAAAATGACTTTTAAACTTGAATAAACAGGTACAAAGGGCAGATGCGACAGGGGCACACTGGTGGCACAGGGGGCACAGAGGAGATAGAGGGGGCAGAAATAGCACAATGTTCCGACTTAAGAACAAATTCAGGTTAAGAACGAACCTACAGTCCCTATCCCGTTTGTTAACCTAGGACTACCTGTACTTTAGTTAAATTTTACAAGTGTTTTATTTTAGTACAGAGTATAAAAATAACAATTTTATTGCTTTTTATTCAGTTTGTCACTAAAAAGAATTCACAGGATAAAGGCCTCAACTCAAAACACCCTTTAAATCTATTCTACTACTTACCACATTTAAATATTACTACATATGTCTCATTTGATAGCTAGCTGGGCATTTAGCAGGTCATTTACCCTGAAGTGTGCATGTGGCTTTCTACAGGCCAATTATTATTATTATTATTATTATTTTTGTTGCACAAAATATTTTAGCGCCATACTCCCTTTGAAGAGCCCCTGAAAAGTCTGGACATCAGAAAAAGGCCACAAATGTCACCATTATGAATAGAGAATTAAAATGAGGTCACATATACCTCATTTGATGACAAACTGGATACATAGTGATCCAATGTTCTCAAGGTGCTCCTATGGGGGTTTTTTTGCACTAATTCAAAATATTCAAGCTTGTCGAATATGTTTTTGTAACCACGCTTCTGCACAGGCGCAACTACATTGTGTGCCTGTGCAGTAGCACAAAGCTGCTTGTGGGTGGCTTTGTGCTACTGCACAAGTGCTGGCTACACCTGCGCAGTACAATCGCACTCATGAATTGTTGGGAGTGAGGCCTCGAAGAAGAGGGTCCCGTTGAGCAGTGCCACCGCATTCTCTGCCCACAGGAGCACCTTGAGAACATTGGATCACTATGTATCCAGTTTGTCCTCAAATGAGGTTAATGTGATCTCACTTTAATTCTCTTAAAGTTAATTGATCTAGCGGCTACTGACCGGCAGCGGTAACACGCGGCTGGGAGGGACGTAGTAGCTACGTCCCTGCAAGTAGTTATGGCATTTTGCAGGGGCGTAGTTACTCGGGGAAGGGGCGTAGTCCCGGGGAGGGGATGTGGTTCATTAATGTAGCAGTAGCCGTGCTAGTAAAGTATGTGACCACAGTGGGGTGGGCACAAATTTTTTTCAATTTTTTTTCTAATTTTTCCTGTTAAAACAGTTTTAGAATAAAATAATTCTTAGCAAAATGTACCAGCCAAAGAAAGGCTAATTAGTGGTGAAAAAACAAGATATAGATTGTTTTGATGTGATAAGTAATAATAAAGTTATAGGCAAATGAACGGAAGGAGCGCTGACAGGTGAAAATCGCTTTTTTCTTTAAGGGGAAAAACCCTTGGAGGTGAAGTGGTTAATGTAGTAACAGGCGCACTAGTAAAATATCGCAATCGTGCCACATCACATCGTGCAGCACTTCAATGAAGCACACATACAGTAACTTTGAAAGAATATTTTTTATTGAAGATTTTCATTTTTAATCCAGAACAACAGTAGTGTCAGTTAACATATCAACACTACAACAAAACAAATAAACAATAGAAGTGACTTGTCCATTTCCAGCATTGAACACAGAGGCTCACAATCATAGCAAAAGTAAAACATGTTATACAAAGCCAAATTACTCCAATTCACTACTGTCTGCTTGACATATAAACTTTATTACAGAAGGTTATTACAAAACACCCTAACCCCATTAAAAAGAGCATATACTGCAGTGACTCGCCTAAGCTAATACACAGCCGGCTGTCCCACACACTACAGTCCACACTGCATACCAGCAATCATGCATACATGACAGTTAATGTGCTCCCGGGAGTCTCGATGTACTGTTAGGAACTAGCAAACTGTACTCAATGATCTCCAGATATAACTTTTCTTGCATGCATGGGCTGTTTGTTAGGTGATACATTGAGTTACTATGTCCCTTATAAAGCAGGCTGGATTAGTTGCATCATAAACGTTTACATTTGGCGCTGTTGGTTAGCGGCACAAGCATCTGATACACATTGCATGTCACGGGTAGCCGCTGAGGGCTCTCACCACCTCCTGTGCATTTCCTCGCTCAGTTTGGACCTGTTACACAGTCCTATGTTTGTGTGTCCAGCGTCTCAGTTTAGCCACACCGCGCCGTTAGCGTCTTGCGTATTAACAGCCTGCCCCGCGGGGACTCCTTCCGTAGTATCTCAGTGTCGCACCGCCCGGGACCCGGATGTGACGTCACCGCTCTGCTCTCTGCATCACTAGTATCGGCCGCCCACCGGCCTTCGTCAGATGATAGTGGGCGGTTGTTCAGCCTTCCATTTTTCACGTCCCAGCATCCATCATTCATTTGCATATCCCTCCCACAGTGTGCTCTCTCATTGGTGCTTAGTCTCTTACGTCTAAATATCGATTCCCAGCATGTAATGTCACATTCAGGCTTCCAAGCAGCATCACAGTTTATTCATAAACAAGTGAACAGAAGGAATCATCTCCTATTAACCATTGAAACAATGTGATTTAATTGCATCAGCTATATGCTGGATTCATGTCCTCCGAACATTATACACCACACACAACTGTTGCTCCATTAAATCCTTAGACACTTGTGATTCTCTGCAGATGCCAATTAGGATATACTTTTACCTTCTTAATTTCATACATCCGTCAGATATCTCTCATACACACTACACACTCTATCTAAGTTGTTTCAATTTTGCATGATTATTAAACTAAAATTGGTGGATTCATCAAGACTCTACAGATTTATGAACCCATTTAATGAGGCAAGAAAGGAGCTACGGGGAGGTCAGAGTTTAGTCCCTGTGGAATAACTGTCCCTAACCTAAAGATCCAACTCGATTCTATTTGGCACAATTTTCTATCAAGATCCCCACCCCTAGAAGGTATGTGCATCTTGACAATTCCCTTAAATCTCAAACTTTCAGGGTTCTTTCCATGATTAAGCATAAAATGTAAACCCAAGGGGCTGGTCTCATCCCCCTCAGTTATGTTGTGTACATGTTGTTGGATCCGGTTTTTGAGCATTTGTGTCGTCTTGCCTACATAATTCAGCCCGCAGGGGCATGTAATCATGTAAACCACATACTTGCTCTCACAGTTCATAAATGCTTGAATTTCGTATGTTTTTCGTCCTTGTGAGTCATGAAACTCACTTGTTCGTTCAATTAAATGGCACACACTGCACCGTCCACACCGATACATCCCCAATGGTCTCATAGAAGGTCCCAACCACATCCGCGTCGATTGTGGTGTTACAGACCTAAATTCTGATCTGACTAACATATCGCAGAGGTTCGGCGCCCTCTTCGCCGCCAATTTGGGGTAGTCTCCTACCGCCTCAATGATCCGTGGGTCTAAGCGCAAAAGATGCCAATGTTTGGCCATTGCTCTTCTCAATTGGTTCCAGTGTGTGCCATATTGTGTTACGAGCCTTACATGGTTGTCCCTTTGTTTCTGATTGTTTCTATTTCCCGTTAGTAAGTCATCCCTGGGTGTCCGCTCAGCTCTCTGTCTAGCATTGTCAAGGGTCTCCTCACTATATCCTCTCTTCCGGAAACGTTCAGTCATTTCTGCAGCCTCCCTTTCATAATCGTCTCTACTTGTACAGTTCCTGCGTACTCTGAGTAGTTGTCCTACTGGTATGCCCTTCAGTAAAGATGGAGGGTGGAAACTTGTAGCATGAAGTAATGTGTTTCCTGCAGTCGGTTTCCTGAATGTTGTAGTTTTCAATCTGTCACCTATCTTTTGTATAACTAGGTCTAAAAAGCTAATCTCCCCCTCATCGATAATGTGAGTCAAGCTGATATTCCTATCATTCATATTAAGATGGTCCAGGAAGACCGCCGCCTCCTCTCTTGTACCCCTCCAGTCCAGGAGGATGTCATCCACATACCGTATCCAGGACGCGACGTGTGCCCCAAACGCCATGTTAGGATATACCTTCTGGCGTTCCCACAGGCCCAAATGGAGGCACGCATAGGCCGGAGCACACGCCGCGCCCATTGACGTTCCCCTGATCTGGCGGTAAAAGATCCTATCGAATCTGAAGCAATTGCAGGTGAGGACCATTTCAAGACGATCCATGAGTAGCTGGCACCTACCTCTCTGTATCATTGCAACGTTCATCAAAAAGAACTCAGTTGCCCTCAACCCCACATGATGTGGGATCGAAGTGTACAGGCCTTCCACATCTATACCTACTAGCAGGTCACTAGGTCCCAAAAAATCCTCCAAAAGGTATAATACATGTCACGTATCACGTGCATAAGAAGGTAATCCTTCCATTAGATGTTTTAGATTTTCATCCAAAAAGGTTGCCACCTTCTCAAAAGGCCCACCTATGGCCGATACAATCGGCCTTCCGGGTGGACAATCCGCATTTTTATGCACCTCGGGGATAAGGATTAGTACCGGAATTCTGTAGGTGTCAACCTTCATGAACCGCCACTCATCGTGGTTAATGTAACCCTCCTGCAATGCTTCATCAAGCTTCCTGTTTAGTCTTCTTACTATGTCAGGAAAGGGATCAGACGACAATTTTTGGTATACATCTCCATCTCCCAACTGTCTCCGTACTTCATTCAAATAAAGTTCCCTCCCCCATAGGACAACATTTCCACCCTTGTCGCTGGACCTCACCACAACCGAATCAGCACGTTGCAATTCATGCAGTGCTTGATTCTCCTCTGGAGTTAAGTTAGGACGGACAAAAGGCTGCCAGTTTAGGGAACGCAACTCCCTTTCAACCGCTTCGCCAAAGGTCCGTAGTTGCGGGTTCAGCGACAAGGGTCGGAAAATATACAAAGCCAGTGAGCTCAAATCAGCAGGTAGTAAAAAGAGCAGCATAGGATAAATTTATAAAGTACTTTAAAGATTGTAGTCCTGATCTGGTTGCAACTCCCCACGAGGAACTGAAAGACCTTAGGTGTCATGTGACCACGGTGTTCATTCATCAAATTTAAGCTTAAAATGCAAAATCCAACTGGCCCAAACCTTTCGAAATTTTTTAGAACATTTACGTTCGAGGTAGACTTTCTGGAGTAATACCAGTTCCTTATGTACATATGCGACCCAATCTTTTTTTTTTTTTTTTTAGGACTAAGAGGCTGTTTCTATTTAATGGCTATTAGTACACATACAGTAACTTTAGTGTGCTACACAACAAGACCATCGGTAGCGTGCGCTGATTGGTTTAACTCGCACTGCTTAGCATGTTAAGCTTTTGTGAATCAACCAAATGGGATTTTGCAAGAATTGTGAAGTATTTATGGCAAATAGATCAGACCCTTGCTACTTAATGCCTACATAGACTGACATGGAGAGTTTTTTACAGACCCTATTCTGTTAAAGAGAACCTGTAACAAAAAAAAGTTTCCCTGGGGAGTACCCACCTTGGTAGGGGGAAGCCTCAAGGTCCCAATGAGGCTTCCCCCCCCCCCCCCTGTAGCTGCAGGCAGTCCAGCGCTGGCTCCCCCGAAGTGTCCCGGAATCCTCCCTTGACAAGCCTGAAAAGCGTTGATAAGCGCTGATTTATTTACCTTTCCTGGCTCCAGCGGGGGTGCTGTTGCGGCTCTCAGCACAGAGATAGGCGAAAATAGCCGATCTCTGTCAGGTCCGCTCTACTGCGCAGACCAGGGCTGGGCCGAGGCATAGGCTGGAGAGGCTCCAGCCTCAGGGCGCAGTGTAGGAGGGGGCGCACAATTCATTCAGCTGTCATTCCTAATTGTGTTTGAAGCAGAAAGAAATAAGAAAAGGAGATACATGGAAGTGACTACAAGCCATATAACTAGAGATTAAGGTGTTGGGGGCCTTGGGGTGCCTCTTAGTCTAATAGCAATCAGTGTGTGACGGCTGGGGTGGGAGGGATGGAGGGGCGCACTTTGGTGTCTCAGCCTTGGGTGCTGGAGGACCATGTCCCGGCTCTGGCGCAGACACAGGAGACTTGCGCCTGCACAGTAGAGCGGCCCGACAGTGATCAGCTATTTCCGCCTATCTCCGAGTGGAGAGCCGCAACAGCGCCCCCGCTGGAGCCAGGAAAGGTAAATAAATACTGCGCCTGCGCTGGAGCCGGGAAGGTAAATATTTACATCCATGCTGTTCGGGGAGCTTTATCGCTGCCGCCGTGGGACCGATGAGGACTGAGGAAGCCTCAATAGGATCCGGAGGCTTCCCCCACCTGAGGTGAGTTCCCCCCAGGGGAGGTTTTTTTTCGTTACAGGTTTTCTTAAAGTGTACACTCCTGGAGCCTGTAAACAGTTAACTGTATGTTACTGAGTGGGGGGCTCTCGGGGCACAATGATTCCAGGGAGGGGGGGCAGTGCCCAATTGTAGAGCCCCCACTGTCCATAAGGACATATAACAAATCCCTGACTCCTCACTAAATACTGAAAAAGGTTAAAAAAAGGTTGAAAAAACACAGAAATCTATAATCACAAAGTATATTAATATAGCTCCTTCTGCAATGACAGGGCTTCTCTGCTAGGAATCTATAGGCCTGAACTACAAAAAAACTGTGCTAAAATTGCTACTCCTAACAAAAAATCTCAACTACCTGAAGAGCGAACAGGGTAATCTTTCTCCAATGTCTGCCCTTTTGTTTATCTAAAGATATTCCATGTAGGTTAAGGCAGTGGCGTAGAATTCTATAAGGATAGAAAAATGAGAAAGGTTTTGTTAATCCTATGTAATAAAACCCGTTTCCCTGCATCCTCATCTGTCCCTGTGTCCGTGCCTTGTTTTCCAGCGCACATGCGCGACGTGTGGACATTGGACAGTACAGGGGAACGGGAGCAGGGGACAGGCGTGAGCGTGGGCTTGCGGGCGGGCGTGCACATCACGGCCGTGCGCATGCATGCACGCTGATCGTGCAGACGTTGCTGTGGCGATGAAGGTGGGTGTGAGGGGCATAGCGTCTGAGCCCTAGCGCCTGTTTTTAAATGGGCGGGCTTAGTACTACTAATTATACAGTGGGATACGAAAGTTTGGGCAACCTTTTTAATCTTCAGGATTTTCCTGTATAAATCTTTGGTTATTACGATAAAAAATGTCAGTTAAATATATCATATAGGAGACACACACAGTGATATTTGAGAAGTGAAATGAAGTTTATTGGATTTACAGAGCGTGTGCAATAATTGTTTAAATAAAATTAGGCAGGTGCATAAATTTGGGCACCACAAAAAAAGAAATTAAATCTATATTTAGTAGATCCTCCTTTTGCAGTAATTACAGCCTCTAAAGGCTTCTTGTAGGTTCCAATAAGAGTCTGGTTCCTGGTTGAAGGTATTTTGGACCATTCCTCTTTACAAAACATCTCTAGTTCGTTCTTTAACTCACACCACAGATTTTCAATTATATTCGTGTCTGGGGACAGAAATGGCCATTCCAGAACATTGTACTTGTTCATCTGTATGATGCCTTAGTGGATTTTGAGCAGTGTTTAGGGTCGTTGTCTTGTTGAAAGATCCAGCCCCGGCGCAGCTTCAGCTTTGTCACTGATTCCTGGACATTGGTCTCCAGAATCTGCTGATACTGAGTGGAATCCATGCGTCCCCCAACTTTGACAAAATTCCCAGTCCCTGCACTGGCCACACAGGCATGATGGAACCACCACCATATTTTGCTGTAGGTAGCAGGTGTTTTTCTTGGAACGCTGCATTCTTTTTCCAGCATTCATAACGCCCTCTGTTATACCTAAATAACTCGGTTTTAGTTTCATCAGTCCACAGAACCTTATTCCAAATGTGCTTTAGCATACCTCAAGCAGCTCTATTTGTGCAGTGGGCTGAGAAAATGCTTCCTCTGCATCACTCTCGCATACAGCATCTCCTTGTGTAAAGTGCGCCGAATGGTTGAACGATGCACAGTGACTACATCTGCAGCAAGATGATGTTGTAGGTCTTTGGTGCTGATCTGTGGGTTGACTGACTGTTCTCACCATTTGTTGCTTCTGTTTATCCGAGATTTTTCTTGGTCTGCCACTTCGAGCCTTAACTTGAACTGAGCCTGTGGTCTTCCATTTCCTCAATATGTTCCTAACTGTGAAAACAGACAGCTGAAATCTCTGAGTTAGCTTTTTGCATCCTTCCCCTAAACTATGATGGTGAACAATGTTTGTCTTTAGGTCTTTTGAGAGTTGTTTTGAGACCCCCATGTTGCTACTCTTCAGAGGAAATTAAAAGAGGAGGGAAACTTACAATTGACCCCCTTATTATTATTATGATTATTATTTATTTATTTTTATTTATTTATAAAGCGCCAACATATTCCGTGGCGCTGTACAATGTAAGAAAACAAACAAGGGATACATAATGATACATACAATGATATACATCAATTATAAACACTGATACGAGATACAGCACTGCTGATTACAATTTGATTTAACATGATGACTAAAATGTATAAATGTCTAACAGTGTGCAAGCAATTAAATTAATAACAGTCCATGACACAAAAGGGTGAGAGCCCTGCCCTTGCGAGCTTACAATCTAAAGGAATGGGGTGGAAACAAGAGGTGGGGATGTATACAGTATATGTACAGGCAGTGCGTAATTAGGTTATTTAGTGGGTGCATGGCCTAAGTTAGAGAATATGCTTGTCGGAAAAGGTGGGTTTTGAGGGAGCGTTTAAAGATTAGATACTCTTTCTCATAATAACCTGTGTATGTAGGTCAGGGGTCACTGAGCTTACCAAGCTAATTTGAGTTCCAATAATTAGTTCTAAAGGTTTTGGAATCAATAAAATGACAACAGTGCCCACATTTTTGCACCTGCCTAATTTTATTGAAACAATTATTGCACACTTTTTGTAAATCCAATAAACTTCATTACACAAATATCACCGTGTGTGTCTCCTATATGTTATATTTAACTGACATTTTTATTGTAACAACCAACGATTTATACATGACGATTAACAAGGTTGCCCAAACTTTTGCATTCCCACTGTATAATACCCATAATCAGACACTGTTGACTAGACTAGAAGGGCAAAGCAATCTTGCTGAACAACCAGTAAATGATTGTATGTTCTATAGCAGCATTTAGTTACAAAGAAAACTTTAGATATGACAGTAACGTCTGATAATGTATTGTTTAACCATATGCTCCAGGTTCCATCGGAAATCAGATCGGACATGTTGGAAATAATCGATCTGACAGTAAATCTACCAGGAAATCTCATAGTGTGTACCTAGTATTACAAAAAAGAAAAATAGAGCTTGACAAAGGCGTGGATACGCCGAAACGCGTTGCGAAGTTACTGCATCCAGTGACCAGAGGATAGGCTCCCGGTGTCCATTCAACATCCAGGACCACCCTCGCTGCTGGCCACAGAGGAGGAACAGGTTGCCATCCAAGGTCTTTGTTTTTGGGGTGTTTACCCATGATATGCCTGATGTTTTTTACAATTTTGTAAGTGTTTTTAACCCTTGCGTGGTATCCAATTAAAAAGTTTAATACACTACGGAGCACTCCTCCCTTTTCTATTTTTCTTTTTTGTACTACAGTCACACCCTCCAGTCGGGGCGAAGGAGCAGCTAGTGGCAGTATTAAGAATAACCAGAAGTGGTGGTTGTTTAGCGCAAGATTGCACATCGTTTCTTCACCTAGTATTACAGACTGGTATACATTGTTACAAAATGCACAGAAACGCACAAGTGTGCTTAGGCCCTTACTGTATTTCTCATAGGAGACGATAGAAATATATACCATAGTTGTAAGTGTGCTAGGATGTATATGGGTGTGTCGAAACAGTTCTAAGTGCATTGTGTTAAATGTAGGATTCATTTACAAGTTTTACAAGACCAATTGTATAACTATCCATATCAATTCTATGTGGAGCAGCCCTGACTGCAGAGTGAAGCGTTATCTACACAGTGAGCAGCAGTTTAAAGCAGGTGTGTTCCTTCAGGTTGACCTTAGCTTTTGTTCTTCCTGCAACATGATGCCTGTTGGCAAATAGCCTCCAAATAACCTGAATAAAGTAATTACCATCTTTATTACATGCATTACATGATCTGTTTTGGCCTGGGCCAGAGAGTCCTTATACACGGAATGCAGTTATATTATATTATTTACCCAAAGCAGCTGTGGGTGATATATTTAGAGTTCAGTTTCTTGGCAGATGGAAATCATTGCACTGATTTTCAGGAGTTTGTCATTGGCAAAGCAAGTTTTATTAATAGAAATAGCATACAAGGTAATTTATTTTGTTTTACTGTTTATAAAGGGCTAATACTGGGTTAGATCCCATGTTGCCCCTAGAGCTGCCTTTATTCATGGCATACGTTGAACAAGGTGTTGGAAACATTTCTCTAAGGTTTTGGCCCATATTGACGTGATAGCATCACACAGTTGCTGTAGTTTTTCGGCTGTACATCTATGATGTGAATGTCCCGTTCCAACACATCCCAACTCAGAGATGGATTAAGATGTAATGGGGTCCTAGGCAAGGTAGTAGATTTGGGGGCCCCCTTGCGGTCTAAGCTGAAGTGGAGAGAGGTCAGAGAAGGTGGCTTCTGGGCTCCTTGACACCCACTGGGTCCCAAGCACCTGCCTAGGTTGCCTGTTGGATGATCCTGCTCTGTCCCAACTATTGGATTGCGATCAGGTGATTGTGGAGGCCATTGGAGTACTGTGAACTCATTCTTATGTTCAAGTAACCAGTTTAAGATTATGTAAGCTTTCTGATCTGACCTCGCCATCTGAATGTCGCAGCTGAAATTGAGACTCATCAGACCATATAACATTATTTCATTCATGCATTGTCCAATTTTAGTTAAACTATGCAAATTATAGCTTCAATTTCCTGTTCTTAGCTGACAGGAGTGGCACCTGGTGTGGTCATCTGCTGCTGTAGCCCATCTGCTTAAAAGTTCAATATGTTGTGTGTTCAGAGATAGTGTTCTGCATACCTAGGTTTAAACAAATGGTTATTTGAGCTACTGTTGTTTTTCAATTCTCTCTAACTAATCTGCTAATTCTCTTCTGACATCAACAAGACATATGTGGACATTCTGTGGACATTTTTGTCCTCACAACTGCTGCTCACGTGATATTTTCTTTTTTCTGCACTCTGTAAACCCAATAGATGGTTGTACATGAAAAGCCAGTAGATCTGCAGTTTCTAAAAATACTTCAGGCACCATAGGTTCAACAACAACTAAACTTAAAGAAAACCTGAACTGAAAATTAAAAGTCAAAATAAGCATACACAAGTCATACTTACCTCCTGTGTAGTCTACTCCTCAACCTCTTTTTCCTCTCCTGCGTCCTGTTTGTCCACTGTGATCAATGGAATTCTCTGTCCTCCATTTTGAAAATGGCCATTACCCCATAACAGCTTCCTGGTCAGCACACTGTTAATCTGTAACATCGCCCACTTGAGCCATAGGGAAACATGGACATTACTTGGCACATCAGTTCTTCTCTCAGCTGTAACTGACAGCAACTGATATATAACCGACAGCAACTGATATATTTCAGTTCTGACAAAATGTTGTCAGAACTGGAAGGGATCACTGTCAGAAGAAAATGGTGAGTTTCTAAGAGGAACTGATGGCAAGGTAACTATGTAATGTTCATTTGAAGTTACCTCATGTGTTTATTTTAAATAATTTTACTCAGTACAGGTTCTCTTTAATATGTAATGGATACTGGCTCCAGTTGAAAATGCTGCTTGCCTGGCTTGTCTGCTCATTTTCAGTCCTTCACACTCTCTGACTTACTAGTCCAGAACTGGTATGCCGATCATGGGATAGGATAGGAAGTGTAATAACAGAGCATGAGGCATATAAGTGACCCCTTTCAAAAGAACTTATCAGAAAATATCATAAACCTAATGGTACTGTACTATTCAAAAGCAGAGGTGAGCAGAGTAAAACTCCTGGACACCTTACAACCTCTGTACATGCTACAGAAATTAGGTCAACGCATCTGATAACCACCGCTGAGAATCAAGCATGTGTACAATGGCCTCAATGCCCTTTGTCACCTTGGCCATCGATCAGTCAAGCGGCCAAGATCATTGTTCTCCCCGCTCACCCAGCGTGACGTAGTTTGCGCTCTGCTCCATTAGTCCTTTTCCAACCCACATAATAACAGAACACATTATTAGCCTGCAGGTTAACGATGTGTCTGTACAGCCTCGGCCCTGAAAAGTCACCTGAGGGATTGAGTACCAATCCCTGCCGGGAGACATGCCTCCTACTTTTGTATGATGGTTAACCACTTGAGGACCCCCCTAAAGACCAGGCCATTTTTCCCTAAATTGGCCACTGCAGCTTTAAGGCCTTGCTGCAGGGCCGCAAAATGCAGCACACAAGTAATTCCCCCCTTTTCCCCCCACCAACAGAGCTCTCTGTTGGTGGGGTCTGATCGCCCCCAAGTTGTTTGTTTTTTTGTAAATGTTTATTTTATTAATTTGTGAATAAATGTAAGCATTTTTAAATTTATTTTATATTGCACCCTCCCTCCCCCCACCAGCCAATCAGCGTGATGGCTGGCAAAGGCTTTAGGCTATGACAGCCGATCACTTTTGTGCCTGCTAGGGGGATAGCCATGCCACACGGCTGTCCCCAGTACAATGCTGCTATAGATCGCATCGCTGTACAATGTTTATAGACGCTGTCTAACAGTCTCTGAGCGGCGATCACTGCTGGGAGATTTCAAGTGGAGATGTCCGATCTCCTGCTAGCCCCATTCTCATACTGGGACCCATAGGCTAATGATAGATAGTTTTGCATTATAAATAATGGATGAGTGCATCCACAGTGGAACGCATTCATGGATCCATTGCTGCTACAGAGGGCTCCTATCTTATTGGTGTGGTGTGAATGTGCAGGTTCTCAGGCCCTTTGCAGAGTCATTGAAAACTTGCTGTTCTACAGCAGATCATGTTAATAAAGCAATACAGCAAAGCCTTTAACAGAGATTCTGTGGTTTTCACTAAAGACGTTAGAGGTGTGAGATGCTTTAAAAACTTAAAAAACTATGTGAGCCAGAAACGTACTGAATGCATGCCATTTGTTTCAGATTTTCTTTAAAAAGTTCATAGGAAGAGTCATAGTTAGGAAGGGTGGGAGCTGCGAAAGAGATCAGGTCAGTGGACAGGTTACCAGCTGTTGTTTTTATTTACTTTAGCACATTCTGTGTTATGTACAATGACAGGCGTTACTGAGAAGAGGAATATGTAAATAACAACTGTGTTAACCAAGTAGGAGAAAGGGCACAGGGAATGCCTGATGATCTGTCTGCAGGGGAGGGGAGGGAACAAGCGTACTATGACATATTTTTAGACACGAGCTTTAACACAGTCAGCTCCCTGCATCCTGCAACAAAATGTAGAGTATAACCTTTCAGGCAGTCCATTTCTATATCCCATGTGTGTTGGCATTCCCTAAAAACAAAACTAGTGCAAGGTCAAGTTCACTTTCTTGGCCCTAGCAAAAGAAAATTATTTTATATTTGTTAACTGATCCCTAGTTAATGCAATGAAAGTATAATCACCCAAACAGTAGAAAAGCCGCAGCGGTTGCTGAAATGTCCAAGTTACTGCACGTCCTGCAGTTGCAGGATATGAAAAATTTGCTGCATGCAATTTTTTTTTATCACTCTGCAACATACAAAGGTTAACAGCAAATTCAGTTATTGATTTAATGCTACCACTGCCTCAGCAGAAAGAAATCCCATTGGTCACTGCATAGACCAATAGAAAACCCCAGTTCAAAGATGCTTTTGCTTGGGTTCCTAGGACTAGAGCAGGATCATACACCAGGCAAACTTGCCAGGTGCCTGGAGCCCAGTGGGTGTCAAGAGGCACCCCTGCCACTGTTCCTGACCACTCTCCCACCACAGATTAGCAAAAGGATCATGAAGGTGAGCCAGAGCTACTGCCTATGGACCCATGTAATCTTAATCCATCTTTGCCTAGGACTGCTGCACTAGAAAAAAATAGGGAGCCCCTGAATAATGCATGTTTGAAGTCGTCACCAGGGCTCCTCGTTGGTCCTTTGATCTGACCAATGGGAATCCTTGTCATTAAAGTGGTCTGAAACTCTGACATAACATTCAATAAAAATGTGTTTTCCTACTTTATTACTCATACAGTAATCATATTTGCTTTTGTGCACACGTAATATTGTTTACTGTTTCTTACCCTGAAAGCTGGCATTGCATTTTATTTTTTTCTATTATAACTGCTTTTTATTATATATTAAAATCTTATAATGAGCTATTCTGAACTATGTGTGTGCCTGAAGCAGAGACAGTTTCTCAGAGAGTGTTTTTTTACATTCCAGTGTTGATACATTTGTGTTTAACAAGTAAAAAATATACTGTTATCTCCAGTTTGGATGCGGATTTAAAGCTGACTAGCAGGAGAAAGTGCTTTGTTTACCCATTTCAGTGATGTTCTGCTATAATTTTTGGGGGGGATAGTAGCTTTCAAACTGTGAGGAATCTTTTAGAGCAAAGTAGAAATGCTGGCTTTCAGACCACAAGGATTCTCATTGGTCCCATCAATGGCTCAATGGGGAGCTCTAGCCTAAGATTTAAAGATGCTTTTGCCAGGGCTCCTTTTTTCACTGTTGCAGTGGTAGTCCAATAGGTTGCGGGGATCAACTCACTTTGAACGCTCAGCAATCCAGAAACTAGAGGAAGGAAGGCCCAAGAACAGAGGGGTACAATACATTAGATTTAAGGAGAAGAAAGAAGCTTACAGGTGAAAATATCAGGAAAAGAAAGAATTATGTAGAAGTATATGACACCACAGCTTACAAGTACACAGAAAACAAAACAAAACAAAAATTACAGAACAAAAGACAGACATACAGATTAAAAAAGGTGATTTGTACAGATGAAAAAATATTTATTTTTAATATTATTTTAATGAAGATGTATTGTCACCATTAATTTCAACTAAACTTCTTTGAATTTACAGCTGGGGTTTTCTCAACAGGATGAAATCCCATTGGTCAGTGCATAGAACAATATTAAATCTCAGTAGAAAATCCAAAGGTGCTTTTGTCAGACTTCATAGAATAGCTTCATTAGTCAAGTTTAAGGAGCTCACGCATAAATCATCATTCAATCTACTGGCAGGGCTCTCAGCTGGTTCCTTGATCTTAGTAAAAGGAGTCCTCCTAAGGAAGGGACTCCTTTTTCCTTCCTAAGGGAAGATTCTCACTGATCCCATCAACAGACTGAGGAGCCCCAACAAGAGATTTAAAGGGGTTCTTTCGCGAAAAAAGTAGGCAGTTAAAAAATGTGACAGATAACAGGTTTTGGGCCAGTCCATCTTTTTAAGGGGGATTCTCAGGGCTTTCTTTGTTTTCAACAGCATTTCCTGAACAGCAGTTTAACTGCCAAAATAGCAAGATACCAGCCGGCCTCCCTAATCACTTGCACACTATTATGTCAGTTAGATTTTGCAACTGTTGTTCAGGAAATGCTGTTGAAAACAAAGAAAGCCCTGAGAATCCCCCTTAAAAAGATGGACTGGCCCAAAACCTGTCATCTGTCAAATTTTTTAACTGCCTACTTTTTTTGCGAAAGAACTCCTTTAAAGAGAAACTCCGACCAAGAATTGAACTTTATCCCAATCAGTAGCTGATACCCACTTTTACATGAAAAATATAATGATTTTCACAAACAGACCATCAGGGTGCGCTGTATGACTGATTTTGTGCTGAAACCCCTCCCACAAGAGGCTCTGGTACCGTAGGGTACTCTGGGCAAACTGCCACAATGTAACAATGACACACACAGGAAATGGCTGTTTATAGCTGTCTGTTAAAGCCAGAACAGCTACATAATCTGCCCACAGTAACAATGTCACCATGTAATACATGTCAGAATGTGAATCTAGGAGAGGAAAGATTTTACAATGAGCAAACTCTGACTAAATCATGTATACATAATTATTGTAAAAATTAAGCAACTTTTTATATTAAATTATTTTCACTGGAGTTCCTCTTTAAAGATGCTTTTGTCAGAGATCCCTTTATTGGGGCTTATAGTGATGGGAAGCAGAGTTGGTGTCCAGTTATATGGTTGTTATCAACATTTATGTTATTCCAGGCAGAGAACTAGATAGAGACAGAGGAAAAATACCGTAGGGTTGTTTTTTACGCATGTGAAGTTTTAAGAAATGATATGCCATGATATGTGATACAGTGGAAAGGCAGATGGGTCCATAAGACAGAAGGGTGGAAAGGTGTGGAAGTTAGACACACATACTGTATGCTTAGAGATAGATAATAAATGTATTAATTAGTATAAATGATGGGCAAAGTACGGCCTGGCCCTTTAAGCTTTTTAATCTGGCCCGCCATTGCAGAGCTGGATTCACAGTGTCTGTCTGCCTGCATCCTTCCCTTCCTATGCAGAGTTGCAACGGAGCATAAATTAACAATGTCAATTTACCTTCAACAGCATGACCAGTATTCCATCTCTATGGCTAAAGTGGCATCATGTGACTTGCTGCCAGTACGTGCCAGCGGGTCACATGCAGAGCTGATCACGCAGCTTTATTTGCACTGGAAGCTGCAAGCAGATGAGGAATTTAATTTATGATCTGTTTGCAACACTGCATACGTCTGCCGCCTAAACTGGGGGCTGCCTCCTACTGGTGGCATGTCTGGCTACATGAAGGGGCTGCCTAATACTGGGTTCACACCTGGCCAGGGGCATAGCAATACCCATAGCAGCCATAGCATTTGCTATGGGGCCCTGGATGAGAGGGGGCCCAGGTGGTACTTAATGTATTCACTATTAACTTTCTTGAACTGGGGAGGGGCTACATAATACTGAGAACACACCTGGCTATCTATACTGGGAGGGGGTTGCCTAATACTGGGTGCACATCTGGCTACCAGTACTGGGGGAGGGCGCTACTAAATACTGGGAGCACATCTGCCTTATACAGGGGGCATATCTGACTACCTTAATTGGTGAGGGAGCTGCCCATGAATCAAAAAGTAGTACTCTGTGGGGAACTCTTAGAGGATGTAGTTATATTGTGGTTATGTTTACAAGCTGATTTTACATGAGTTTTATCAATAATTTTGATTTATCAGGTTGAGGGAACCTTTTATACGCTTGTCTAACTCTAGCTTTGTGAATCAATATATGTCTGTGATGATTTGGTCAAAAGAAAACAGAACATGTTTCTTCCATGTACTGAAGCTTAATAGCATTGTGTACTGATGAAAAGTTTATTGAAAACAGCTGGTGACAGCAGCAGGATAGCTTATAAAACCAACAGTATATGTGACAGCCAAATGACCCAATCCTGTTGTGCTGTCATATCTTCCTCTCAAGCAAGTAGAACACATAAATATGACTCAGAAGATAAGGTCATTTACCATCATTGTATAAAGGACTTAGTTGACCCAGACTGTCCTCGAAATCAGAGACAGCACATAACTAAGTTCTAAATCTAGCAATGTATTGGCAGATTGATCAAGAGACAGATCCTCGTCTGACCGCATCTGATCAGAGAGAGATCTGTTGGCTGCCCTGAGCGCCGCCGCCACACGCCTGGTGGCACTTGGGGAGGGTGGGTGGCAACTGGACAACTGAGATTTACAATGCACAGGCACTGGGGGAGGGGGTGGTGCACATTTACATTTTGAGGGATGGCCTACAGTAGATGTCTCAGCTAACGATGTGTGACCGTTCCATTAACTTTAGTTTTTGCCTTTCTTGAAGAGACATTAGGGTTGACTTACTTAGGCTGGAGCACACTGGAGAACATGAGTGATCCAATAAATCTGCAATGCTTTCCTATGGCCCATACTCACGGGCTACAAATTTCGCCACAACACGCGGCGCGCGCGTGTTGCGGCGACAGGTCGCCCGTGAGTATGAGCTGTTGCATGGGCGTGCACCCCGAACCGTCGCTCATCGCTGCTGTCGCCAGGCGATTGGCACGGTCAATCGCCCGGCGACAGTTGCCGCCGCATCTCCGCCGCAACTGTCGCTAGTCCGCGTGAGTATGCGGACTAGCGACAGCAACACCCAGGGAATACCATCAACTTCCGGCGGGGGGAGGAACAACAGTGACAGCTTCCGCCGCATTAGTTGCCAGGTCCCTCCGCCGTGTGTATGCGGAGGGACCTGGCGACGAGCTGTCGCCGGCCTGTCGCACACACGCTCACGTGTGCTGGCGACAGGCCACTTTTGCAGCCCGTGAGTATGGGCCACTAGGTCATTGCAGTAGTAGTAGTCTGTATTGATAAAATGTTAGGAAATTAGTTAAGTGCGCACAACTACAGTTAAGTGCGCATAACCACAGTAAAGACTTAAAATACGTAAATATCCTAAAATTATTAAAAATAATTCTTGGCATGGACATACCCACGCAACTGCAAGAGCATACTCTCTTATTTACTGATCTTTCAGTAATCCTCAGTGTATTCTGATATGACTGATGTGAAGGTTTTAAACTCCTTCTATTTAATATCAGACAGTTTTTGAAAATATCCAATGACTGTTAGCCTGCAGGCTAGCAACGTATTCTGTTCCTATGCGGGGGATGGAGCGCAGCGGAAGTGAAATCACCCGTCACGCAGAGTAAGTGAAGAGAACAATGTTGTTGCCCATCAGTTAGCCAAAGCTAAGCGGCAGGAGGATTGGCTGAGTGGGGTCGGGTGCAGCTGTACACATGCTGGATTTGCGGAATTTTATTATGTAAAATGTCTGGGTATGTGGCTGTTATTTCTGTTCAATAATTTATCCAACTTGAAAACATAAGCGTAAGAGTAGAGTAATTTAAAACTTCACTTCTATTCTATGCCAGCTTAAATGAATAAATCACTAAAAACATTGCTAGACCTATAAAGTGACAGTGACTATAAATGCTGATCAGGACAGGGGACTCTTTTCAGTCTGACTTGCTGGCAATCCCAGCAGCTGCATAAATGACCTAGCCCACTATCCTTCTCCCTGATCATAGACAACACATCACCACCCTACAAAACATGTTTCTCCCACTAAAGCAAGAACTTCATCAGGGGTACAAATAATGGCCTCAATTCACTAATGCTGAATCCATCGAAATGCAAATCGGACATGTTGGAAATGATCGAATCGACGGGAATCGAGCGGGAAATCGAGTGCGGGAACGCACCGTGTGTATCCAGCATAAGATCATGATGGAGATATTAAGGCAAGAGAAAATTTGCCACAACACAGTGAGAGAGTTATCTTTTCTCTTCATTCCATAAGTTACCTCCTCTGTACTTAAGTTACCTCCTCTGTACTTAAGTTACCTCCTCTGTAGTTATTTTCACACACAGTTAATTAACAGCCTGTCTTTAACTTTAGAATTCTGGAATTATTTTAAGGATTGAAGAGTTAACTTTAGGTTTGCCTGAGGTAAAATGTTTCCTGAATACTACATGCCTCATCACCATGGTGATAACTCTAGAAACATTATTAACCTCCTTGGCGGTATGAAAAATACCGCCAGGAGGGAGCGCAGCAGTTTTTAAAAAAAAAAAAAATTTTTTAATCATGTAGCGAGCCGAGGGCTCGCTACATGATAGCCGCTGCTGAGCGGCACCCCCCCGCCCGCTTCGATCGCCTTCGGCGATCTCCGATCAGGAAATCCCGTTCATAGAACGGGATTTCCTGGAGGGCTTCCCCCGTCGCCATGGCGACGGGGCGGGATGACGTCACCGACGTCACTGACGTCGGGACGTCATTGGGAGTCCCGGGCCACCCCTCGGCGCTGCCTGGCACTGATTGGCCAGGCAGCGCTGGGGTCTGGAGGGGGGGGGGGGCCCGCGCCGCAGCAGATAGCGGCGATCGGGCAGGGGCCGGCGGCGATCAGAGTGCTGGCGCAGCTAGCAAAGTGCTAGCTGCGTCCAGCAAAAAAAAAAATTATTAAAATCGGCCCAGCAGGGCCTGAGCGGCACCCTCCGGCGGCTTACCCCGTGTCACACACGGGGTTACCGCCAAGGAGGTTAAAGACAGGAGATAAGCTTACTGCATTGAGGCCAAAGTGCTACAGTGCCATAGTGAAAGTGCTCTGAACAACAGACAAATGCATTCAGCAACATACAGTTAGCCCTTCGGCTAAAGATCCAACTGCCAAGCACTTCCTTTGTGTGAGCCAGCCCCTCTAGGTGATGCAAGTCTATAATGCCTCTACCTGACAAATTACTTCCCCATCTAATAAAGTGGAGCAACTGCTAAATAGAGTAATTTCTTTTACATGTAAGTAGCACACTGTGAATGACTCATACTGTATGTACCGGCTGCATTGATTTTCTTAACAATTTTTTTGCATACCATACAGGAACAGCTTCAATGTTACATCAGAAATTAGATGAATAATAGTACCAAATGTTCTTTAACTAATAAAAGGTTATCGCGGTCAGTCCATAATGGTTTGTTGAATCCGTGTTTTGTATTGTATTGTGCTGTTGAAGCTACAGTAAGATCACAGCATTATTTGCAGACAGACCACTGAAAAAGGCCAGAATTATGGACTTCTGAGACTGTTTAGAGATTAACAATCCATCACCTTGCCAGTGTCCCACTGGATATTAAAGTAACCCTGAAATGAGAGCGATATGGAGCCTGCCATATTTATTTCCTTTTAAATAATATCAGTTGCCTTGCGGTCCTGCTGATCTCTTTGGCTGCAATAGTGTCTGAATTACACACCTGAAACAAGCATGCAGATAACCCAGTCTGACTTCAGTCATAACACTTGATCTAGGAGTGGGTTGAAGATTATTTCACAGATGGGGAAGTGTTAATGTGATTTGATAACTATGAACAGAAGAAACAATAAAAAAAAGTGCTGGTGTTCCTTCAAATTAGGAAAAAGCATAAAAATGTATTGGTTTATAAAGGAGTTTCTCTATTAGATGGTGTGGGGTGCCCGGTATGCCAAGATTCCATGTTGAACTCCAGTGTCCGGGTAGAGAAAAGAAACAGGACGCCAATATTGTGTAGTACAGGGGTGCCCATTGTGTATATCTCAATCTATCGGTAGATCGCAAAGGACTTCATGGCAGATCCCGACCACACTACATTTAGGTCCTCTGGAACAACTGGACATCGGTTGCATAGATTGTCCCTGAAGGAGGGACTACTAGACTATACAGGGAGGGAGGAGGCGCCCAGTATGAGTGAACAATAAACAGTAATGTGGTATTAGTAAGGAATAGTGTTACCTCAATACGGAGGTTAACCTTTTCCGGACCGCCTGTATTAGATCCTACGCCGCACTTGTGGCTGTTCTAGCCTGATGCGGCGTAGGATCTTCGCCACCCGCCGATACCGCTCCCCGATACGATTGTGCACACCAGAGAAGGGAGATTAAGCTGTCATATGACAGTTGGCAGCTCCCCTCAGTGATCAGCAGCCATCGCGTATAGCTGCTGATCATGTGATCACTACGATCGCCGGTGGTTCGTAGTAATCACCAGTAACAGCTGCGGCGGTAGGGGGGAAAGAAGAAGATCCACTCACCTCCCTGCCGTTCCCGCGACGATCGGCACTGACCACCGCTCTGGCTGGCATCTCTGCTCCCTCTGACATCAGCGCTGTGTTCCCAGCTTGATGACGTCATCAAGCCGAGACCCAAACTGGACGGCAGTAGGAGCAGAAATGCCGGCTGGAGCAGAGGAGTCCACTGCATCTCATCGCTGGAGCCTGGAAGGTGAGTGAAAGCTGATGCACACAGGAGGGACAACTGGCCACCATGGGGACACACAGCCCAGCACGCAAAACTGGGGATCCGGCTGCCTGACCTCCCAATCGCGACCCTCTCATGCAAAAGCGCCTGGTCCTTAAAGAAAATCTGTAATGAAAAAAACTCCCCTGGGGGTACTCACCCCGTCCTCCTCGGTCCCACGGCGGCGGTGAAAATCCTCCGGGAGCGGCGGAGATGTAAATATTTACCTCCTTGGCTCCAGGCTCCAGCACAGGCGCAGTATCCGCTCTTCCCGCGGAGATAGGCGAAATTAGTCATGTGCGTCCGCGCAGTAGAACGGACCCAACGGAAATTGGCTATTTCCGCCTATCTCCGTCAGAAGAGCCGCAACAGCGCCCCCGCTGGAGCCAGAAAAGGTACATATTGCACATGCCGAAAAATTGTCGCCTGTGTGTTCCGTGGGCTGCAGCGAGACCGCCGTGGGACACAGAAGGACGGGGGAAGCCTCAATAGAGTCCAGAGGCTTCCCCCTACTGAGGTGAGTACGCCCCAGAGGAACTTGTTTTCAGTACAGGTTTTCTTTGAAGGGGAGTTAGATGGCCGTTCCCCAAATGGTTAAAGATTTCATTCATTGGACACTAAAATAAACAACACCACTTCTTCAGGTAAATAAGATAGTGTCTCTTTCCACAGTAGCACAGATCAGGGGTGCTGGAACCCATCTATTACATGGAATGTATTATAATAAACTTCAGAAACCTATTTGTGTGCTGTGCATTATTATGTGTCATATGTTGTGCAATGGAAATATTAGTACATGTCCTCATGATGCATATGGCAAAATCATTGGCTTTCTGTTAAGGTACATAGGAGCTGATTAATGTGCTGGATGTTCCGGTGCACAAGCCCTGGAGCTTAGCTTCTCATGCTGAAATGCCTTTGAATAACAAACATGACTGTGCTATAGATATTTCATTACAACACACATTTTACTCACTTCACAGCTTACTTTTCCTGACGATAGAAAATGTTTCAGTTAATTACGGTAATATTAATTCTATTATTGATAAGTAATACTGTAGACTTCACAAGATATTTGCAAAACCGTAGGAATCCGAATAAGCATCTGGCCTAAAAGAATTCACAGTTCTAAAGCAAAAAGGAAGGCCAGGAAAATCACTTGCTATTATGGAGATCCAGATCATATACCAGTATGTTTGGAAGCGGGAAATTTGGGTTCGATTGCGGCCAGGGTATTTTGGACATCACCAGGGGCATAGCTAGAAATCAGTGGGTCCCGCAGCAAGTATTTTTATGTGACTTCCCTTACATAACACAGAAAAAACAACAATAACCTTTGTGTATTTCCCTCTACTCCCACCCCTCCCTCCCCTTGCATCTCCTGCCAGGGCTTAGACACTCTCTCAACTACTGTTGATTGATCATTATGGCAAAACTATAGTGAACGAGAGCTAGGCAGACATACTGTCCAGCTGTAGCTGAGCAGCATGTAATGTTCCATGGAAAGGGGAGGAGAGAGGACAAGGTGCACATGGGGCAGTGGTGATTTGGGGCACAGCAAGTAAAATATATAATGGGTTTGTTTGCCACTAGTTCAAGGCCAAGGCAGAATGATTGGTGGCAGTCATCAGATAGTGGGTAGGCTATGATGGAGAGGCCATCTAGCTTAGGGATGGTTAGCCAGGATGGATGGAGAAGTCCTGATAGTGGTGGCAGTCTGAATAAAAAAGGATAGTAAGGTTAGATAGGGTCAACCAGAATGAATACGTCAGCCAGGGTGAGGGCAGGAAAGTGAGGATGGAGGGGAGGTAATCATAACTGTGATTCTGCAGCATTTGCACTGGGATTGCCGGCGATCAGCAAAACATTAGTGCAGTGGTTCCCTGTGGGAGCATTTACACTGCAGCATTTGCAATTGTGAAGGAACTGCAGATTTCAGTGTGAAGCTTCCCTGAGTGAGTAGTCAGGATGTATGGAGGTGGGCATCACGATTAGGGGTTAGTTAGCGAGGAGAAGATGGCCAGGGTGGGAATGAGAAAAGTGAGGATGCTGGGGGCAATCAGAAATGAGGTGTGTAGTCAGGGTGGAGAGGGTCAGCCAGAGTGTGGGGAGTCAAGTCAGGTTGTGGGAGCAGTCAAAACAGAGGGGGTCAACCAAGGTGTAGAAAGGGAAGTGAAGGATGGAGAGGGCAGTCAGAATTTATGGGAATCATGCTGGGAAGACACAATTCAATTTCCCGTCCGATTGACGGGAAAACCGACAGGAAGTTGTATCGTGTGTACATTTCCAAACTGCTCCTGATCGATAAAGGGATCAATTTTCCGATTATAACTTCACAAAATTGATCCCTTTATCGTTCAGAAACAGATCGGATATGTCTAAAATAATCCAATTTCCGTCAATCAAACGGAAACTGAATTGTGTGTACCTAGCATAAGGTAAGGCGGAGAGAGTCAGCCAGGGTGGGGCGGAGGAGAACCAAGATGGAGGTGGGTAGTCAGGGGAGAAGAAACCCAAGGAGGAGGAAAAGTGAGCCAGGAATGTGTAGTCTGTTTCTATGGAGTAGAGGGTTAACTTACAGAGTCCGATGAAAGAGCTCTCTGCAGAATCACAAACAGCTCTCCTTGGGGTTGATTCAAAGCTTACCTATTTTTCACCTTAACTGTAAGGAGAGCTAATGCATGAAATAAATAAATAAGGAGAGATAATTCATGATGTAAACTGATATGGAGAGATAAACCATGACTGAAGTCAAATAAGGAGAGATAAACTATGAGTTAAATCAGTTAAGAAGAGATAAACCATGAGTTAAAGGACAACTGTAAGGAGAAGGATGTGGAGGAAGCCATATTTATTTTCTTTTAAACAATACCAGTTGCCTGGCAGCCCTGCTGGTCTATTTGGCTGCAGTAGTGTCTGAATCACACCAGAAACAAGCATGCAGATAATCTTGTCAGATCTGGCAATAATGTCAGAAACACGTGATCTGCTGCATGCTTGTCCAGGGTCTATGGCTAAAATTGTTAGAGGCAGAGGATCAACAGGATAGCCAGGCAACTGGTATTGTTTAAAAGGACATAAATATCGCAGCCTCCATATCCCTCTTGTTACAGTTGTCCTTTAAGTAATTTAAGGAGAGATAAATTGTGAGTTAATAAAAAAGGTGAGATAATTCAACATAAAAGCTTTATGAATCAGCCCTCTTCCCCTCTGCAGCCAGCTGACCTCACAGAAGCAGGGGAAAGTAGTTGAACTATGTGTAGGCTGGGGAAGGACGCAGAGAGCACTTCAAGTGTCTCTATCCACCCATCCTGCTTTTCTGTGCTGCTGGATTATAATAGTAAAAATCCAGCAGATAAAGGGAGGTCATAGTTAATGTGCAGAGTAGCACATCCCCCCCACACTAAATATCTGGTAAGCACAGGCCCCCTCTCAATCTCCAGGCCTACCTGCGACTGCAGGGGTGGTAGTTACACCAATAGACATTGCCATAGGTGCTCATTTTAAAATAAGCAATTAATAGCTACAGCCTGACAGAAATAGTGGAAGCAAGAGGCACCCAAGCGGAATAGTGTCGGTGGCGTTCTGCTACTATGTATTGGAACTCTGCACCCGAAAAAAAATGGCGGACACCCGAAGCACCTGAGCAAAACAGGTCAGCAGTGGCCTGCAGTGGGCACGGGGTCGGGAGCAGCGATATAGCCGCATGTTGGGAGTATTACCTCTCCAGAGTTTGTCTACACTGTACTCCGGGCTTTTTGATTATCGTTCTGGCTGCGGAAGGGTTAATTACTGGACTTAGGAGTTGGTGGGGGGAGGTTAGTGTTAGGCATTGATAGGGAAGGGTTAAAGAAGAACTTCAGCCTAAACAAACATACGGTCATTAAGTTACATTAGTTATGTTAATTAAAATAAATAGGTAATATAATCTCTTACCCACCCTGTTTTAAAAGAACAGACAAATGTTTGATTTCATGAGGGCAGCCATATTTTTGGTTGAAAGGAGGTGACAGGGAGCGTGAGACACAGTTCCAACTGTCCTGTGTGCTGATCACCCCTCCCAGCTGCTAGGCAACGTGAATAACAACATAGTAAATCCCATCATGCTCTGCACAGCATCAGGGAAAAAAAGCCCGGGCAGTTTTTTTTGATGGGTGGAGCTTAGCTAAAAATGCAGCTAAAAATGATGCTTTGGTAAGAAAAACAAAGTTCTGATGCTGTGAAACTGCTAAAGAAACACCAAGCCTTTTCAGTGCTGCTGAGTAGATTTTTAGTCCGGAGGTTCACTTTAAGGTGGCCACACACCATGCAATTTTTTAAGTATCTTTTCTATTCAAGAATTGCAATCAATTGCTCTGACTGATTGTAACATTTCAAAAATCTGACCGATGTACCACACACAAAACTCAGAAAAAAATTGGTTGGGTCTGTACATCAAGTAAGTTACAATCTACCACATACCGGTACCATTTAAATTTCAGAAAAATTGATCAGAGAAATCCAACACCCCCCAACCTTCTTTTATCAAATAAAACAGGAAATTCGATCAGATGAAAAAAAAAAAAGCTTTTGATTTTTTGGGACAACCGATCATATTGATCGAATTGTTGTAAAACTGGATCTTTTAATTGTATGGTTTGTGGCCACCTTTAGTGTGAGAATTAAGGTACAGTGGGTGATAGAATATTGGTATAATTACTGATATTTTACTAGTGAGAATATTAGAATATCGGTAAAGTTATCGATTTTCTACTATCAATATTACCTGGTGCCCATTTGTTGTCACATGTACACATATGCTTACATATTATCCATATCATTTGAGGGTGAGTTTAGAGACCTGAATAGTTAACGAACAAGGTTTTAACTATAGCTGTAGCAGGTTCATTGCTGTTGCAAGATCCAAAACATGGGAGCCTGGGATTAATTATATAACGGCTTGTGTGTGTAGCAGCAGCACACAGGGTGTAGCAGTCCACAAGGCAAAACATGAAGGAGATTTCAGCAACAGGGCCTAACTCCAGCTGTAACCAATACAAAAAAAGGTGTCAGTCAGCTCTACCCAGCTGTAGATTTCTGATTCTGACAGCCATAAACGTAATGTAAAGGCGCCTACACCACTCATGGTCCTGCTCCAAAATCAAGCAGAGTATTTACAGAGAAGGACACACAGCAGCACAGAGTAGATTCACTAGACTCACCTTGAAGTTGCACACAATGTCTCTCTGGGTCTTGCTTAAATGTGGATCAGCCCTATGGAAGATGTCAGCGCTATAGAGATACACATGGACAAATTTCTGGCAAGGCCACAAAGGCCATGGCCTAGGGTACCAGGAAAGCAAGGGGTGGGGTGTGGGAAGCAGGGTAGCATTAGCAGTTAGTGTGCTGAACATTTGTCCTGTTACACAGAGGTTACACATAGCGGTGGGCATTTACCAACAGCCGGATCTGGCACTCAGGGGATGAGGGGCAGCATACAGGCACTACAGTGATCTCTGAGCTGCCTGTCACTCACCAAATGTGCCACCCGCCAAGGAGTTTACAATCTAATCCCTGCCATCATGTCACTAACTGTTTAGGATGCTGTTGGTCCGGAGGCAGCTGTTCATAGTGGGCCTTGGGCGGCAAAAAGTTCAAATCTGGCCCCAGAGATGCACAATAATAATTTATAACTATAATAAACAGAATTAGTTTGTGATAGTGAGTCAGGTTTTATTGTGCTTGTTGAAATGCCTCGCCATGTTTAAGCCTCTCACAGCCCAATGTAGACTGGATTGAGTAAGCCGCTTCTTTCGTGTGTTTGACTCGTTTTATCATAATTCCTGTAGTTCCTCTCTGAACAGTGTGCAATACAGTATTTATCCTTCACACGCCCAACCCAGTGTGTTTATAAAAGGGTTTAATAGAAGAGTACTGAGGAATTGCTTTCTGTTTTTCATTTTTCAATCGAATTGCAGGCTGAGCAAGGTAAATGCTGTATTAGGCCCGGGTTCACACTGGATGGATCAAAAACTGATCAGTGCAAAAACTTATTTGTGAAAAGGATCAGTGTTTATTGGGCATCCGTTCTGTTAGCACATGGTCAATGCGACACATCTGTCACTCGGGATTTATCGCAGACTCCACACACTTGTGGTCCGTTCAGCGGAATGTGCCAAATGGATCCATTCTAATGGAGCAATACTTCTTCTTTAAAGCGTACCAGAGTCGCCAAATGCTAAAGATTTGATACTTACTTGGGGCCTCCTCCAGCCCCATAAGCATGTCTGAGTCCCTCGCCGTCTGCCGTTCAGCTGCGACCAGCTCCGGTAACAGGCTCAGTCACGTCAGTCGTGGCCTTCTGGGCATGCACAGGAGGTGTGCGCATGCCCAGGCCACTACTAACACGACAAATCTTTAGCATGTGACATCTCTGGTTTCCTTTAAAATGTAGCTGATGTGACATGATGAGATAAACATGCCTAGTTAGGGTTTGCTAATTTCTTGATTTTGACAAGCAATTTTTTTCAGGGTTTTCAATCTTTTTGTTACATAATTAGGGAAAAAAATGAACACATGTGTGTGATACATTGGTCATATTTTTTAAATGTTACAATCAGTGAGAACAAAATGATTATATTTCTTGGATTGAAAAGAAATATAAAAATTGTATCAAAGGCGTGACTAAAAATCATGGGGCTCCCAGCAAAAGACTTAGACCCCTCTCAATGTTCACAATCCTTCCTTTGCCTCCTCTTGGTGACCCTCACAGCCTGGCGGCCCATCTTGCAAGGCTCATAAAACAAGTGTGGCCTTCAGGATCATCCACCCATAACAAGTGTAGCCACAAAAACACCTGGAGTATCAGAGGAAGGGTTAGTAGTTATCCTGGAGTATCAGAGGAAGGGTTAGTAGTTATCCTGGAGTATCAGAGGAAGGGTTAGTAGTTAGCCCCCCCTCTGGGCCCCCTGCAGCCGCAGAGACTGCTCCCCTTTAGTTACACCCCTGAATTGTATTGTGTGTGGCCACGTTTACGCTCCTTTCTCACTAGAGCGTCGTGTCATGGTACTCTACCCCACCCACACTTTCATTTTTGATTGGCCAATCACTGACTAATTTTACCACCTCCCTGTAGTATGAGAGCTTAGATACTCAATCTACTCATAGAATTCAAAATGTGTTAGTCCTCATAGCACATGGGAGATGAGAAAATTGGCCAGTCATTGGCCAATCAAATTTGAAGGTATATATGCTCCCATGTTTTCTGTTATAGATACCAAGAAGTCAGACTATTTTCTATGTAGTACATTGATCTACATTGCAATGGAATTTGAAAAATTCCTAGCCAGGTAATGGGACTTTCTTTTTACACGTTGGATTGTTTTTTGTTTTTTTTTAACTGCTTATTCCTGTAATTTGCATCTTATGCAACATAAAAAACCCCTTCTTCCTATTTACTGCTACTAGTTACTGTAAAGGAAATCCACATTCATCTTCTCTGGCATTTCCACTAAACAGAAGTCACTGTCTACCATTTTATTTCTTGAAATAACTTCAGAGCTCTTATACTATTTGCCACTTTGTAATCAGACAACTAGGAAGTCCATTGTTGGCTGTACTTTGTGATCAGTGTACTGTATAAATTATGTAGTAAAACATATGGCAAAAGTTTGTAGTTGTCTTGAAATATTAATTTTGCATTGCTGTTACAGGTCTTATTCCCATATTCTTCTTTTACAGATAATTCAACCCAGATTATAACAGAGTGCTAAATATAGTGTTTTAATTACTGACTATAATAAATGATAGTAATAAAGATTAACAGAGCAGAAGACTGTATTCAGTGGAGGCACTAATGCTGGCTGCATTATGGACAGTTACCAGGGGAATAGAAAATTCTCCATTTAAAGCAGGCGTGTCAAACACAAATACAAAGTGGGCCAAAATTGAACACTGGGAACAAGTTGCAAGCCAATCTCAATGTATAGTGGCCACCTCCCTCCCATATACAGTTCCCTGGTGTTTAACGGCCACCCCTCCCTCCCCTATACAGTTCCCTGGTGTCTAGTAGTCCTCCTCCCTCCCCTATACAGTCCCCTGGTGTTTTGAGTTCCTCACTCCCACCCTTATATAGTTCCCTGGTATATAATGCCTTCTCCTTCCCCTATACAGTTCCCCCTCCCACACCTAAACAGTTCACTAGTGTCTAGTGGCCCCCTCCCTCCCCTATATAGCTCCCTGGTGTTTAGTGACCCTCTTCCCTCCCCTATACAGTGCCCTAGTGTCTAGTGGTCCTCCCTCCCACCTTTACACAGTTCCCTGGTGTCTAATGCCTTCTCCCTCTCCTATACATTTCCACAGTTTCTAGTGGTCCTCTCTCTCACCCCTATACAGTTCTCTAGTGTCTACTGGCCCTCCTCCCTTCTATAGTTCTCTGTTGTCTAGTGGCCCCCCTCCCTCCCCCCCTATACAGTTCCCTCTTGTCTAGTGGTCCACCTCCCACCCATAAATAGTTCCCTGGTGTCTAGTGGTTCCCTGCACACCCCAAACAGTTCCCTGGTGTCTAGTGACCCAGCCCCCCCCATACAGTTCCCTGTTGTCTTGTGCCCCCCTCCCCTATTATTATTTATTGTATTTATAAAGCGCCAACATATTACGCAGCGCTGCACAATAGATAAATATCAAGAGATATACAGTTCCCTCATGTCTAGGGGTCCACCTCCCACCCATAGATAGTTCCCTTGTGTCTAGTGGTCCCTTCTCACACCCCTAAACAGTTCCTTGGTGTCTAGTGACCCAGTCCCTCCCTTATGAAGTTCCCTGGTGTCTAGTGCTTCCCCCATTCCTACTCCATATGGCTTTCCTGGTAATCTAGGGCTTCACCCCAGTATAGCTTCCCTGGTGGTTTAGAGTGCGCCAAACATAATGCAACCACTTGCAGGCCAAATTTTATGGCTCTGCAGGCCAGAGTTTAACATGCATTTGCGGCCCTCGATACAATATTTTGTGGCCCTCGCCGGCAGAAGCTTCCATATAGTTCGCTTCAGTGCTCCCAAGTAATCTGCTGCATCCCCGCCGCTAAACGTGGGCTGCAGAGCCCCCAAATCTCCCGGGGGCAATCCGCCAGCATTTCCTGGAAGGGGCAGAGCTTTCAGCTTCAGCTCTGCCCCTCCTGACGTCAATCGCTGCCTCTCCCCGCCCCTCTCTGTGAAGGACTGACTGACATCAGGAGGGGCTGAGCTGAAGCTGAAAGCTCTTCCCCTTCCAGGAAATGCCGGCGGATTTCCCCTTGGGCGATTTGGGGGCTCTGCAGCCCTCGTTTTGCGGCGGAGACACCGCGGATTACTTGTAATGGGAGCACTGAAGCGAACTATAAGGTACAATAGGCAAAATAGTTTGCTTCAGTGTGAATTTGATTTTGAAATAAAAATCAATGCAAGGGACGGGGGGACGGGGGGGGGGGGGGGGAGTGTTCGGGAGCTGCTGATTGTGAAATCCCTTATGCGGCCCAGCCTCATCCTGACTTTGCCTCCAGGTAAATTGAGTTTGAGACCCCTGGTTTAAATCAATCATCTATAAAAAGTGTTTTGTTTTTTTTTGCAAAATAAAAATGGATAATACCTACTGTTCCAATGCATAGATCTTTAGTGATTGACAGCTTCCTGCTCACACCCAGCCTGCCTGATTTACCCTCACTTGAGCACTAATTTGAGGAAGTGTGTGTGGGAGAAGGAGGGGGATGTCTTGATATATTGATCACTTTTTCTGGACATTATGAAAGCCTTTCTCCAGGCACAGATGTAAAAATACCATCTAATAGTGTAGTCATCAAATGGTACAATCTTCGTCTAAAATGGGTTCCTGCATCTTTGAATCTTGTTTTATAATTTTGATCGCATGACCAGCTACAGCTGAATTGAGTTAGTCTTAGGCCCCGTTTATACTTACGGTAATCAGTTGGTACTTTTTATCTTCTCCATAGCAGTACATTGTAAAAAAGATTTCAGTTAAGTGTGAAAGGTGCCATAGGAAAACATGGGACTTACATTGAAAATCAGTTGACCTTTCAGTAATAACTGAGAGCAACTGATTAAGTGTAAACAGGGCCTTAGGATCTGTGAGTGCAGTTGCTGCTGCTTGATTTGCAGCAAGAGGAAGGACTCAGGCTGGGTGCACACATGGCTGTGCGTGAAAAGTTGAGTTTTAGGTCGCGTGCATTTTTTTGTGTGCAATTTAGTACGTTTGTGTTTTTTCCCACATATGCATTTTTCAAGCGTTTTGCGTGCATGTTTATGTGTTTGCGGTTCCCATATTTAAAACGCATATGCGTTTTGTATGCGTTTTCCATGCATTTTTCAATTGCTTTTCACGTAAATCACTAGGATGACAACAGGAAGCGGAAATACATCACAAAATAATTTTTAAAAAAAGCATATAAAAACGCATGAAAAACGCAATACATTACGTTACCATTGACTTGCATTATGTGCGTTTTTGATGCGTTTTTTAAAATTATGCAACAAAACCAGCATTTTTAAAAATGCATGTTTCAAAATGCATACAAAACGCCTATGCAGTTTTTAAATGCGTTTTTTCATGCAGCCCATTGACTTGCATTAGCGGCAAAAACAATGCGTTTTCCACAACGCTAGCATTTCTGCTAAGTGTATTCCCAGCCTCAATCTCCCTGCATAAACTGCAGCCTATGGAAATGGAAGTAAGTGCAGAACGTGGCTGGCCAGTGTCCAGGTACCTGGTACTTTAAAATTGATCTATCAGCACCTGCTTACCAAAGAGCTTCTGCACAAACACAAACTCTGTAATTGAATGCCTGGATATGTTTAGGAAAACATTTTAAGCACAGAAAAATCACAGACCGCGCTCAAATGCAATGTTCAGAAGGGAAATGATTCCTATGGGCATATCACCAACAGGGCAAACAGTCGTAAGTAGCATCCAAATCCTGATGAGTCACTGCGTGACGAAATGTGTGGCTCAGACATGATCAAAGTAGATTGTACATAAAGGAGAACAGACATATACCGGTACTTGATGATTTGTTGTCTCTCCCTTGCAAAGTATCGATCAAGAGGGCATGGGAAGCTTGGTGCAGAGGACTGAGCCCTGAAAGTGGATGCTACTTGGGTCTCTTTGCCCTGTTGGTCATATACCTATTTAAACCATTTTCCTTTTGGACATTAGATCCAAGTGCGGTCTGTGATTTTTCTGTGTTTTGTATTAATAACCATGCAACTACCTACACAGACATGTTTATTTTGTTTTAATTGGTCAGATCCTGAGCCCTGTATTTTTGTGGTGTGTTGTAGGAAAACATTTGTGCCTGGAGTCAGTCTTTAAAGCAGAATTGCAGTCTTACATACCATGCAATTAAAGCCATGGTTCTCATTGGTAGTAAAGGTGACAGTGCTACTATTTTTTTCATATTTAAAGAGACTCTGTAACAAAATTTTCAGCCTTATTTCTTCTATCCTATAAGTTTCTATGCCTGTTCTAATGTGGTGTGTCTTACTGCAGCCTTTCCTAGCTGCACAGTGGCTGTATTATGATCCACAGTATGAAGAAAAGAGGTGCACTGGGCCACCACACTTGGTCACTCCGGAGTGCTCCAGACCCAGAGTAGGTTCAACAAGCCAAGTACTAAAGTAGATGAAAGCGGCTGGGCACATCCAGTAAAAAGACCTTTATTGCAAATGATTAAAAACTGATATGAGGCTTCAAAGGCTGCAGGTGCCAGGAGAGAGAGGGACAAGCAGAAAAGAACAGTCGACAGCTGTTTCGCACTCAGACAAAAGAGCGCTTCCTCAGGACATGTGAGCCCCCCAAGAATCACCCCTTAAATACTATACTCACGGTAAGCAGCAGCCGAGGGAGGAGGACGCCATATCGGACACACCTACCATCACCGCAAAGAGTCCTTCCTGAACGCCACCTGCGTTCCAGAGAGCGGAAGAGGCGGAGCGGAAGTGGTTTAATACCAAAACTGAAGGACCAATAGCGAGCGCATACAATGTGCTCTGTACGCTATGGCTGCACGGGCTAAAAGGCCCCGCCCCTACCCCAGACGTAACGCAGGCAAAAGTTGGAGGTATGCCCCCTGCCTGCTCTCAAGTATGGGGAGAGCGGACCTCGGAGGTCCGCCTCCCCACATCAAAAAGAGAGCCACGGCATCCCCTGCAGCCAAATGAACTCAGATACAAAAACTGACAGCGATGGCTGTCTATAGGCAGAAAAGCAGAGGGGGCAAAAAGAGAAGGCCAAAAATTCAAACATTGGGTACTATGAAGTTAATGCACAAGGACACAATATTGCGGGAGAATGGCAAAACAGACCCCAACGGGCTTAGCCCGCACAACAATACCTGGCCCCAGGAAAGGTACCACAGATAGGTGATGCTGCAGACGGCCTCCCCCTCCTCAGCGCCGACCCTAAACGTAAAAATAGGGGATAAAAAGAAAGGAGATAAATACAAGTATATAACAATACAAAGTGAAATGATTTAAAAAAGAGAATAAACAACCATAGCAACTACAAGAATACTGATAAATCATTGCGTTCATTTAATCCCATAGGGCCAGTTGCCTCAAAGTAAGAGATCCAGAAGCTTTCCCTGCGTAGCAACTTTTTAACCCAATCACCACCCCTAGTGTCTTTTTCCACTACCTCCAATCCAAAAAATCTCAACTGAGAAGAGTCACCTGAATGTATATTGTTCATATGTTCCATAACCCTAGGGCACCCTTTGGCTCGAGGATTCCCCAGGGATCTACAGTGTTCCTGGTATCTATCCTGCATCATACGTGTAGATAACCCAATGTAAATAAATTGGCAGGGGCAGATGAGTGCGTAAATGATTCCTTTACTTTTACAGTTAATGAATTGTCAAAATCTAACCGTTTTTCCAAATCTAGCAAACTCCTTACCTGTAACCAAAAAGTTACAGCAAGAACAAGAATTGCACCTATAGTTCCCAGATGGTCTATTTCTGCCTAGCCAATTACAAGAGTTCTGACTCACAAATTCACTATGGGACAGTTGGTCTTTAAGGTTAGGGACTTTTTTATATGAAATACATGGAGTCTGTTTACATTTATCCACTAACAGTTTGTCCTCTTGTAGGATCCACCAATTATTTTTAATAGATTTTTTAATCGTCTCAAACATGGGGGAGTATGTAAAGTGCATAAAAAACCTATCCTGTCGTTTTTTTACTTTAGGAGTCAACAAAGACTTCTTATCTCTGTTGGCAGCTTTATCAAAGGCCTCAGCAATAATCTCTTCCCTATATCCTCTAGCCAATAATCTGCCCCTAAGGGATTCTGCCTGATCAATAAAATCTTCCATAGTTGTTGCGTTTCTCCTCAGACGGAGAAACTGACTATAAGGTAAAGATCTAATTGTTGATGGGGGATGGTAGCTAGAGGAATGTAGGATAGAATTGACAGCCGTGGGTTTTCTGAAGGTGTTGGTTATCACTGCCCCTCTACTTACATCGATATCTAAATCCAAAAATTCCACCCGTTCTTCTCCCCATGTGGAGGTAAAAGCCATGTTTACATCATTCTCATTTATCTGGGCCATAAACTCCGAGAACGACACCTGGTCGCCGTCCCACACCACCAAGATGTCGTCAATAAAGCGAATCCAGAGTTTGATCCTCCCCAGGAACGCGCTCCCCGCCGTAAAGACGTGGTTGGCCTCCCAGTGGCCCATGAAGAGGCCGGCATAGGTGGGGGCCACTGGGGTCCCCATTGCCGTGCCGACCTCCTGACGGTACCACTGGCGGTCAAACAGGAACGCATTCCTGGTGAGGACAAACTCCAGACCCGCAAAGAGGAATCGCTGTTCCCCATCTGTGTACTGCAAAGACGGCAAAAATTCCGCTACAGCCCGTAGGCCATCGCAGTGGCAAATCCTGTTATACAGTGACACAACATCTATGGTAGCTAGATGATAGGAAGGCTGCCATTCAAATACATTCAAGATATTTAACACTTCCACTGTATCCCCCACAAATGCTGGCAGGGATCTCAAGAGGGGTCTGAATTTAAAGTCTAGAAATTGAGACAAGGACTCAGTTAAGGAGCCAATTGCCGAAACAATTGGCCTCCCTGGGGGCTTGTCTGCAGATTTGTGGATCTTGGGGATGGTGTACCATACAGGGCTTCTTGGGTATTGGGGGACCAATTTATTGGCCAACGTCCTATCAAGGATCCCATCAGTCACTGCCTTTGTAAGTAGATTTTTCAATTCCAGGCTATAAGACGGGGTGGGGTCACACGGTAGCCTTGTGTAGGTAGATCTGTCCCGTAGTTGTCTCAGACATTCATCCTGATAGTCCCCGGTAGCCAAGATCACTACCCCCCCACCTTTGTCTGCCTCCCTGATAGTAAGATCTTTATTTTCCTTTAACCATTTTAATGCTTGTATTTCTGATGCAGACAAGTTACTTGGGGTAGAGGGGTAGATGAGTGCCCTGCATTCCTCCATCACATTTTTAACAAAAAGTTCCACAGAACCCCCAGGGATAGCTGGAGGGTTGAAGGTAGAGCGGCTACCTATGTGATATGGAACCGGCCGGTTGGTATCAACCAAATTGGGACCATACTCGCCAGTTAGTTCACATAGGTCCTTTAAAGCTTTAAAGATAAGAATGAGAAATTTGTTAGAGATCGTTTGGACTATGAACAGGACAAGGTCTTCTCATGGAGAAACAGTTATAGGAATGGCAATGGAGGAAACAGGAAGCGACATCAGAGACGGAGGCGCAACTCCAAAAACAGGGGATCCTCTGACCCAGATACCTCGGTGGGCTCGTCTGGTGGTGCTTTGGCCTCCGGGAGAGATACTAACAGCTCATCGGAAGATGATCTCCCTTTGGGAGAAGGAAAATCAGGAGGAGTAAGAGGAAACAAAAGGGGCATATTAAAACAAATCAGTTGGAACAAGGAACAACTCAGGAGATCAGAACGCAACAGGAAGAAATAAAAGTATACAATCTATCGGGTATCGATCTGAATCCTGCCTGTATATCCCTGTTAACAAAGGGTATGACATTCTGCCCTACTGCCTCTTTTGATTTTATAAAATTCGAGCAAGAATTGTTCTTCAATTCAAGGAAATTGTCTCTTCATCGTTTCTTCCAGAGTCAGAAAAAACCTCAAATCCAAACTATCCCCAATTTCATCTCTGTGCCCCCCCTAATGGGTGATCGTTGGAACTATTGGGACACAGAAGCTTTAAAGGACCTATGTGAACTAACTGGCGAGTATGGTCCCAATTTGGTTGATACCAACCGGCCGGTTCCATATCACATAGGTAGCCGCTCTACCTTCAACCCTCCAGCTATCCCTGGGGGTTCTGTGGAACTTTTTGTTAAAAATGTGATGGAGGAATGCAGGGCACTCATCTACCCCTCTACCCCAAGTAACTTGTCTGCATCAGAAATACAAGCATTAAAATGGTTAAAGGAAAATAAAGATCTTACTATCAGGGAGGCAGACAAAGGTGGGGGGGGGGTAGTGATCTTGGCTACCGGGGACTATCAGGATGAATGTCTGAGACAACTACGGGACAGATCTACCTACACAAGGCTACCGTGTGACCCCACCCCGTCTTATAGCCTGGAATTGAAAAATCTACTTACAAAGGCAGTGACTGATGGGATCCTTGATAGGACGTTGGCCAATAAATTGGTCCCCCAATACCCAAGAAGCCCTGTATGGTACACCATCCCCAAGATCCACAAATCTGCAGACAAGCCCCCAGGGAGGCCAATTGTTTCGGCAATTGGCTCCTTAACTGAGTCCTTGTCTCAATTTCTAGACTTTAAATTCAGACCCCTCTTGAGATCCCTGCCAGCATTTGTGGGGGATACAGTGGAAGTGTTAAATATCTTGAATGTATTTGAATGGCAGCCTTCCTATCATCTAGCTACCATAGATGTTGTGTCACTGTATAACAGGATTTGCCACTGCGATGGCCTACGGGCTGTAGCGGAATTTTTGGCGTCTTTGCAGTACACAGATGGGGAACAGCGATTCCTCTTGGCGGGTCTGGAGTTTGTCCTCACCAGGAATGCGTTCCTGTTTGACCGCCAGTGGTACCGTCAGGAGGTCGGCACGGCAATGGGGACCCCAGTGGCCCCCACCTATGCCGGCCTCTTCATGGGCCACTGGGAGGCCAACCACGTCTTTACGGCGGGGAGCGCGTTCCTGGGGAGGATCAAACTCTGCATTCGCTTTATTGACGACATCTTGGTGGTGTGGGACGGCGACCAGGTGTCGTTCTCGGAGTTTATGGCCCAGATAAATGAGAATGATGTAAACATGGCTTTTACCTCCACATGGGGAGAAGAACGGGTGGAATTTTTGGATTTAGATATCGATGTAAGTAGAGGGGCAGTGATAACCAACACCTTCAGAAAACCCACGGCTGTCAATTCTATCCTACATTCCTCTAGCTACCATCCCCCATCACCAATTAGATCTTTACCTTATAGTCAGTTTCTCCGTCTGAGGAGAAACGCAACAACTATGGAAGATTTTATTGATCAGGCAGAATCCCTTAGGGGCAGATTATTGGCTAGAGGATATAGGGAAGAGATTATTGCTGAGGCCTTTGATAAAGCTGCCAACAGAGATAAGAAGTCTTTGTTGACTCCTAAAGTAAAAAAACGACAGGATAGGTTTTTTATGCACTTTACATACTCCCCCATGTTTGAGACGATTAAAAAATCTATTAAAAATAATTGGTGGATCCTACAAGAGGACAAACTGTTAGTGGATAAATGTAAACAGACTCCATGTATTTCATATAAAAAAGTCCCTAACCTTAAAGACCAACTGTCCCATAGTGAATTTGTGAGTCAGAACTCTTGTAATTGGCTAGGCAGAAATAGACCATCTGGGAACTATAGGTGCAATTCTTGTTCTTGCTGTAACTTTTTGGTTACAGGTAAGGAGTTTGCTAGATTTGGAAAAACGGTTAGATTTAGACAATTCATTAACTGTAAAAGTAAAGGAATCATTTACGCACTCATCTGCCCCTGCCAATTTATTTACATTGGGTTATCTACACGTATGATGCAGGATAGATACCAGGAACACTGTAGATCCCTGGGGAATCCTCGAGCCAAAGGGTGCCCTAGGGTTATGGAACATATGAACAATATACATTCAGGTGACTCTTCTCAGTTGAGATTTTTTGGATTGGAGGTAGTGGAAAAAGACACTAGGGGTGGTGATTGGGTTAAAAAGTTGCTACGCAGGGAAAGCTTCTGGATCTCTTACTTTGAGGCAACTGGCCCTATGGGATTAAATGAACGCAATGATTTATCAGTATTCTTGTAGTTGCTATGGTTGTTTATTCTCTTTTTTAAATAATTTCACTTTGTATTGTTATATACTTGTATTTATCTCCTTTCTTTTTATCCCCTATTTTTACGTTTAGGGTCGGCGCTGAGGAGGGGGAGGCCGTCTGCAGCATCACCTATCTGTGGTACCTTTCCTGGGGCCAGGTATTGTTGTGCGGGCTAAGCCCGTTGGGGTCTGTTTTGCCATTCTCCCGCACTATTGTGTCCTTGTGCATTAACTTCATAGTACCCAATGTTTGAATTTTTGGCCTTCTCTTTTTGCCCCCTCTGCTTTTCTGCCTATAGACAGCCATCGCTGTCAGTTTTTGTATCTGAGTTCATTTGGCTGCAGGGGATGCCGTGGCTCTCTTTTTGATGTGGGGAGGCGGACTTCCGAGGTCCGCTCTCCCCATACTTGAGAGCAGGCAGGGGGCATACCTCCAACTTTTGCCTGCGTTACGTCTGGGGTAGGGGCGGGGCCTTTTAGCCCGTGCAGCCATAGCGTACAGAGCACATTGTATGCGCTCGCTATTGGTCCTTCAGTTTTGGTATTAAACCACTTCCGCTCCGCCTCTTCCGCTCTCTGGAACGCAGGTGGCGTTCAGGAAGGACTCTTTGCGGTGATGGTAGGTGTGTCCGATATGGCGTCCTCCTCCCTCGGCTGCTGCTTACCGTGAGTATAGTATTTAAGGGGTGATTCTTGGGGGGCTCACATGTCCTGAGGAAGCGCTCTTTTGTCTGAGTGCGAAACAGCTGTCGACTGTTCTTTTCTGCTTGTCCCTCTCTCTCCTGGCACCTGCAGCCTTTGAAGCCTCATATCAGTTTTTAATCATTTGCAATAAAGGTCTTTTTACTGGATGTGCCCAGCCGCTTTCATCTACTTTAGTACAGTGGCTGTATTATCTCTGTTATATAATCAAATCTTCTTTTCTCTGACGGCTTTGATGGGCTCAGGCACTCAGGCAGAAATGTGCTGCTCTTCTTGTGATAGGATAGAAGTTATACACACCCTCTCCACACCCCTGCAGGCTCTGTATGAGTCACAGACTGAGCTTCTCTCAGCCTATCACACTCTGGTTAGCAGCCATGTCTTTTGTTTGTAAACACTGCCTAAGAATGGCAATTACAAGCCAGGATTGCTGCAAGGAGTGTCAGAAACAGCACAGAGGGGCCTAGGAGAACATAATGAATAGAATGGTATGCTTTTTATTGTAAGAATTTTAGAGTACAGATTCTCTTTAAATGATGCAGCTGTTCCAGAGAAGTGAAAACACCAGTCACAAGACCCAGTGATTTGCGCACAGAGCCTTCAACTGACCTTACAACCTGCTGCTCCCTCCACTCCTTCGTGTGGGCAGGGTGAGCTATATGCTCTCAGGAAAACACTGTATGGACAGAGATATCTAGCTAATTATTAACTTTTCTCCTGAGTTTTCTCCAAGGAGTTATTTTCAAACCTTATAATAAAATACTTTTAGAGCTCCCACCAAGCAGGCAATTACTCATTATCTTTTTTACCTTCTTTTGAGCAGGGCAGGATTTCTGGAAAGGCCACCAAGGCCCGGGCCTTGGGTGACAGCTGGCCAAGGGGTGCAGAACATGTTAGAGGAATTGCTGCATATGGAAGAAGAGGCTGTAAAAGGAATACAAAGGTTGCAAATAAGGAGCAACACATGGAAATAGGAAGCTGCTGCCTAATGGACCTGTATAGAACTGAAGGAGTGTAACGATCGGTGTCAGCACACAGAGAGAATCTGATCATTGGTGATCTGCAGTATCACCAAGAATACAGATATATACCTGATTATTGATGATCTGCAGAACCACCAATAATACAGATATAGTACTAACCTCTGGACACCTGTATATAACGTGAGTGTTTGGTGCAACAGTATTTACTTTGAGTAATCCACCTGATGAGCAGGTGGTCCTTGACAGTATGGACAATACTGCTCTTTAGAGAAGCACGAGAACCCTCCAGCAGCCTGAGATCTTCCAAGGGGTGGAGTCTCAGGCTGAAGTAGGAAGGGCCAGAGAGTGAGTGACACCTGAAGGTGGATGTCACTAACTGATCTGGAGACTATCTCCTAAAGAGGAGAGATAGCTCTCGAGGTCGGGCAAGCCGGGTCGGCAACACACAGACAAATACAGTACAAAGACAGAAGGCTGATTCTGTATCCAAGACAGGCAGGGTTGGCAACAGATAATCAGATATGCGTGGTACCGAATCAGCGAGCGGAGGGATAGTCAGGAAAGCAATAGGTCATAACAGATATCAAACAATGCCTAGTCTTAGGTGTGAGGTCCGTGGTCTCTACACCCTGGAACTAGTCTGATGTATAACAGAATGATAACACAAGTTCCCTTATCTTGGGTGTGAGGTTCGTGGTCTCTACACCCTGGAACTAGTCTGAAGTATAACAGAATGATAACACAAATTCCCTAGTCTTGGGTGTGAGGTCCATGGTCTCTACACCCTGGAAGTAGTCTGAAGTATAACAGAATGATAACACAAGTTCCCTAGTCTTGGGTGTGAGGTCCGTGGTCTCTACACCCTGGAACTAGTCTGAAGTATAACACAATAAATAATACAGTAGTAATCTGGCTCAGTGTGAATTCCCAGGTCCTCCTGGTTCAAACACACTGTTGGATCTGACTAAGGTCTGAGTGCTTCCACGTAGTGTTCGCAACGGCAGACAACTTGTGAGTGTCCAGACGTAACTATCTATAGAGTAGCGCTCTCTGGCGCCACCCCTAAGTGATAGACCAATAGCCACTAGCTCTGATGTCAGCTGACCAGCCTGGTCAGCTTATCCTCCCTTGGCCATCATAAAAGTTCTGCCTCTCATTTCCTGAATCTGTGTGAACTAACAGTCCCAGCCACACCAGCCGCATGCTGCTGCGTGCAAACCGCCGCACTGGACACGGGACCAGCCGCCCCGCTATCAGTACATGCGGCGGCTTTTCTGCGTTCACTCCCAGTACCAGACGCATGCCTCTGTGTGCAAACCGCCGCGCTGGACGCAGAATTAGCCCCCTTGCTGTCAGCACACGCGGCGGCTTTTCCGCATTTTCTCACAAGGAGGCTGCTGTACATGAATGTTAGACATGGAACAGGGGGCTGCACAAGGAATAGGAGGGGTTGCAGCCCATGGAAGGGAAGCTTCAAGAAAGTTAGCCTAGGGACGGAAAAAGTATAAATCCAGCATTTCTTTTGAGTATTTTTTCAATTGCTAAGTGATAAAAAGTTAGTTTTTAGATAAGATGAAGAATTATCTCCTTGAAGAAAACTCAGGAGAAAAGCTAATAGGATGTGGTCCATCATGTTTCTTTATGTTATTTAAAAGAGCTAATTTTACATCTCTTGATGGTGGTTATAGCACATCAGTACTGATGACTGGTGAATTTATTTCCTATGGGTGCTTGCTATGCACAGTGACTGACATCAGGGGAAAAAAACTGGTTGGAGACCCCCCTCAGAACCTCCCTCCCTATCTCCTGTAGGTGATGATGGGATAAGTGGAGGGTCTGGATCCTTCATAGATTGCTGTTCAGTGTAACCAAGTTGCATCTGACATTCACAGAGGAAGTCAGCATTACACACTCAGCCAGCCAAGTAATAAAAAAGGAATAATGCAAAAAATGTCAATACACAACGTTTTGTGTGTTGGCAAATAGTGATATACAGTATAGTTTTTCAAAACACCTAAAAAAACATAAAAATATAATACAAAAACAATACTTTGAAAACTGTGCTTCCTCTATTCAGTCCAACCTTACAGCCAAGTACATCTGTGACTGAAGGTAAGTATTACATTTCCTCCTTTCACCATATCATCCTAGGATCTGTAGCAGTTCTTTATCAATAATATGCTCCAAGGTTTCCTCAAAAATAAAGAGAATAGGGTATCATAGCATAGTCTGTTGGTTTATAATATTCACCGCCACCATAGGCTGGAGCAGCTCTATGTACATCTCTATGTATGTTACAGGGTCACCATGCTAGTGATACCCACCACCTCCAGGAAACGCTCTCACCTATTGAAATGGCTGCCCTGATCCTACAGACAGCAAAGCACCATATAGCAAAAGATCTATTTATATTTTCTCAGTATTCAAAAGTTAAATGCCAGGTATGACAAAGTGGTGTCTCCACCATGATATTTTGTGCAACAGCTTTTGTTCTAATATTGCAGTTAGGGCCCTTACACGTAGTGTGTGTTAGTTTGCGTTATTATGCGTTTTTCCATAGTAGAGCATTGTGAAAAAGCTTTTAGTTGAAACGCGTAAAGGGGGAACTGAGCCATAGGAAAAAAATGGGCATTACTTTGAAAATCTGTTTTTTTTTTCAGTTAGAGCAGCTGATTAATTGCAAAAGGGCCCTTATTCTTTGGTTGCGGTCTTTAAATTTATAGATGAAGTTTCATTTTGCGGCAAAGTGGAAAGGGCAAACTGGAACTCATATGGCATGTAGCAGCGGCTGAAGATTGGTGTAGCCTTATGCCCACTGTGGCAGACAAGCAGTACCATTACTATTAGAGACAAAACATCACACATAATAATGTGTCTCTAAAGGGCTGATAGCTACATCTAAATACCACAAGAAAAGATGCCCCATCTAAAGACTTGGGTAATAATAAATACCACTTATCACATCACAGTATGATGCAAGCATATGTAATTTATTAAGGACTTATCCATCACAAAATACGTTAAAAACAATGAATAAAACCACCTTCTTAATCCAAATGTAATTGGAAATCCCTGCAGCAACAGAACAATAAAGTGACAAAAATGTCTGTATACAAGTATTTCAGGACCACTAATCTTTGTGCAAAAATTGCTTATATTGCACAACCCTCAAAAACAATTCATACAAAAATGACAAAACCGATCTAGTGTTGAATTTGTGAAAAAAGTGGAATGTGCTAATAAATAGATGTATAAATAATGAATAAATGCCAATGCATACAAAATAGTGCAAAAACACGGGCTGTGCAAATATAGCTGAAGTGCTAAACAACCAGCTCAAATTAGTATGCATAAAAAATTGTTGCAGAAAAGTGTACAAGTGCTTACCAAGATGAAGTTACAGCTGCATGTAGGGAGAAGGGGGAGGACGCCTTGCACGTTCGCAGCGTGCGTCTGCTTCTATGGAGGCCTTTTCACTGTGCCAGGCAGTCACTAATACATTCCTGGCTCCCACAGCCACTAATACAGTCAGATCCTCCTAAAATACTGCCAGTGATCAAATATACCTCATGAATAGTCCACTCAAACAATACGTGTGTGTGGTCACAATATGTCGGAGCCACCAATACATAAAGAGAGCCAAAGGTGGGTTTCTGCAATTCATATCGGACAAAGATTCACATTCTGCATACTATCACCAGCCTCTGTGTCCTTATACTGTGCCCCCAGCTGCCCCCCATGCTCTGCTGTCCCCCTTTATAAAAACCGCCACACTAGCGACACACAGATTGTCGCTGGCTGGCTGTTTATATTGATGCTGTCACTTTCCACGTCTCCCCCGCCTCCTCTATATCGCGGCTCCCCGCCTTGTATATAGTCCATACCCGACTTGAGCCCTGGGATGGGCTGTCTGAGGGCAGAGGAGGTGTAGCCTGTGAGATGGAAAGGCTGCCAGGCTGAATACATTCAGGAGGCAAGGCTATGCAAATCATTTGGTATGTCTCATGAGGCATTGCGCTGGCCAACTTTGATTATGAGGAGCCTTATTTTCGAATGATTATAAGATTAAGGCTACATATTTAGGAGCAGAACTTTGCTACTGAATCTATGTAGCCAGACTATTGTAAAATTATAGTCTTTGTGTGAGGAATGATGTTGTCACCGTATCGGGAATGGCTAATGCTGCAAATCGGGTATATGCATGATCCCTGGGTATATTCCCTGACTCCCCTACAGTATTTCTTTAATTATAGCCAGTGATATGCCACTTAAAACGCACCATAAGCTGCAGATTGCAATTAAAATTATAGCTGCTAAAAAATAAGGGGCCTGTCTGCTAAAGGCGCAATAGATGGTGACAAGGGCTGTAACAGCCACTTCTAGATGGTGAGAACCAGTCCGCAGAGCTGCAATGGATGGTGACAGCCAATGTGACAACTGGTAATATATGCCAGATGCCCTAATTACAATATACAGAGCAGTATTCCAACATGGTTACGACCGTAAACACACATCCAAGACAACCGCCACCTTGCTAAAGAAACAGGGTAAATGTGCTGGACTAGCCAAGCCTAAACCCTATTGAGCATCTGTGGGGCATCCTTAAATGGAAGGTGGAGAACTGGAAGGTTTCTAACATCCACCAGCTTCATGATGTTGTCATGGAGGAGTGGAAGGCCATGCTGGAAAACAATGGTGGGCATATTGACACTTTGGGCACAATTTTGATATTCTTCACTTAGGGGTGTACTCACTTTTGTTGCAGTTTAGACATTAATGGCTGTGTGTTGAGTTATGTTGAAGGAACAGCAAATTTACAGTTATACAAGCTTTACACTGGCTACTTCACATTCTATATTTAGTGTTACCCCATGTGGCATCAATTATTCTTTTTTTTCTGCAGCATCAAAATCAACATAAACACAACTTGGCTTAGGGCTTGTTCACTCTATGAGGATTTTTTATTTGTTGTAAGCACTGGCGATTTTGGAAATCGCTCTAAAAGAGTTTGTGCAATTATTTCCTATGAGAGTGTTCATATTTGAGCTCTCTGCTTTCTATTGAGTCGTAAACACGGCTCCTGTACCATTTTCTGAGCATTTGTGTACAATAGAAAGTATTGGGAAATTGCAAAGCACTTGAAAAAGCGATTTGAATAGCGATTTCCCGACTGCTTTTATGAATAAATACATTGGGCTTGATTCACAAAGCGGTGCTAACCTACTTAGCACGTCTAAAGTCTTTAGGCGCGCTAACCAGGGTGCTAAGTAGGTTAGCACCGGTTTTCTCAATTGAGAAATCCGGTGCTAACCTACTTAGCACCCTGGTTAGCACGTCTAAAGACTTTAGACGTGCTAAGTAGGTTAGCACCGCTTTGTGAATCAAGCCCATTGTATTTATTCATTTCTGGGTTAAAGAGTTAACTTCCTGACTGATGTCAGGAAGTGTAAAAAATCATCGCTCCACAAAGCACAGGGAAAAGCGCTTTTAAAATCACTAACCAAATAGCTCAGTGCTTGCGATAGCGCTCGTGATTTGTAATGTGAACAAGGCCTAAGGGATGATATTTGGCTATATGTCACCATGGTGTCTGTTTAACCAGCTGGGCGGTATGGACGAGCTCAGCTCGTCCATCACCGCCGGAGGCTGCCGCTCAGGCCCTGCTGGGCCGATTTTCATGAAATAAAGAGCAGCACACGCAGCCGGCACTTTGCCAGCCGCGTGTGCTGCCCGATCGCCGCCGCTCTGCGGCGATCCGCCGCGAGCAGCGGCGAAAGAGGGTCCCCCCAGCCGCCTGAGCCCAGCGTAGCCGGAACAAAAAGTTCCGGCCAGCGCTAAGGGCTGGATCGGAGGCGGCAGACGTCAGGACGTCGGCTGACGTCTATGACGTCACTCCGCTCGTCGCTATGGCGACGATGTAAGCAAAACAAGGAAGGCCGCTCATTGCGGCCTTCCTTGTTTATTCTGGGCGCCGGAGGCGATCGGAAGAACGCCTCCGGAGCGCCCTCTAGTGGGCTTTCATGCAGCCAACTTTCAGTTGGCTGCATGAAATAGTTTTTTTTTTATTTAAAAAAAACCCTCCCGCAGCCACCCTGGCGATTTAATCAGAACGCCAGGGTGGTTAACTGTTTAACTCCTCAACAATAATGGCAATGGAACTTTGTTCCCTAGGAGCAGGCTAGCAGCCTAAGCAGCGTAGGTGGCGCAGTGTGATCGTATGCGTTGCGTTCCGATCACACAGCCATCTGCGCTAATTGATGTGAACAAGACCTTACAGATACAGTGGGATGCAAAAATTTGGGCAACCTTGTTAGTCGTCATGATTTTCATGAATAAATCATTGGTTGTTAAAGGGGAACTGAAGTAAGAGTTATACGGAGGCTGCCATATTTATTTCCTTTTAATCAATACCAGTTGCCTGGTAGCCCTGCTGATCCTCTGCCTCTGATACTATTAGCCATAGACCCTGAACAAGCATGCAGCAGATCAGGTGTTTCAGACTTTAAAGTCAGATCTGACAAGACTAGCTGCATGCTTGTTTCTGGTGTTATTCAGATACTACTGCAGAGAAATAGACCAGCAGGGCTGCCAGGCAACTTGTATTAATTAAAAGGAAATAAATATGGCAGCCTCCGTATATATCTCTTACTTCAGTTGCCCTTTAAGATAAAAAATGTCAGTTAAATATATCATACTAGCGGACCCGCGGCGTAGCATACGCCGCATAAGAGGATAGCGGGCAGGAAGGGGGTATTGGGCACAGCGGCGGGGAGGGGGGTCGGACCCCCCCTCCCTCACCTGGGTCCCCCATCTGCGCTCCCCCTCCAGCTTAAGCTCAGCAGCAGCCGCCGCCGCTATTAGTAAGAGGCAGCAGGCGGGGATGACTCACCTCTTCGGCACAGCGGCGGGGAAGGGTCCCTCATTTGCGCTCCCCATCCAGCTTAAGTTCAGCAGCAGCAGCCGCCGCTATTAGTAAGAGGCAGCTGGCGGGGATGACTCACCTCTTCCGCGTTCCTGCGTGCATTCCACTGCAGTCACTTCCTGCAATGCCGCCCACTGTATTGTAAGTGGACGGCATTGCAGGAAGTGATGACAGTGGAACACACGCTGGAACACGGAAGAGGTGAGTCATCCCCGCCCACTGCCTGTTACTAATAGCGGCGGCTGCTGCTGAACTTAAGCTAGAGGGGGAGCGCAGATGGGGGACCCAGGTAAGGGGGGGGGGGTCCGACCTCCCTCCCCGCCGCTGTGCCCAATAGGGTATTGGGCCCTCCAGCTCGGCGGCAAGTGTAGGACCGCCCCTGGGTGATATTTGAGAAGTTAAATTAAGTTTATTGCATTTGCAGAAAGTGTGCAATAATTGTTTAAATAAATGTAGGCAGGTGCATAGATTTGGACACTTTATTGATTCCAAAACCTTTAGAACTAATTATTGGAAACTCAAATTGGCTTGGTAAGCTCAGTGACCCCTGACCTACATACACAGGTGAATCAAATTATAAGAAAGAGTATATAAGGGGGTCAATTGTAAGTTTCCCTCCTCTTTTAAATTTCTCTGAAGAGTAGCAACATGGGGGTTTCAAAACAACTCTCAAATGACCTGAAGACAAAGATTGTTCACCATCATGGTTTAGGGGAAGGATACAGAAAGCTGTCTCAGAGATTTCAGCTGTCTGTTTCTACAGTTAGGAACATATTGAGGAATTGGAAGACCACACCTCAGTTCAAGTTAAGGCTCAAAGTGGCAGACCAAGAAAAATCTCGGATAGACAGAAGCGACGAATGGTGAAAACAGTCAACCCACAGACCAGCACCAAAGACCTATAACATCATCTTGCTGCAAATGGAGTCACTGTGCATTGTTCAACCATTCGGCGCACTTTACACAAGGAGATGCTGTATACAGAGGAAGCCTTTTCCCCGCCCACAGCACAAACAGAGCCCCTTGAGGTATGCTAAAGCACATTTGGACAAGCCAGCTTCATTTTGGAATAAGGTGCTGTGGACTGCTGAAACTAAAATTGAGTTATTTGGGCATAACAAGTGGCATTAGGCATGGAGGAAAAACAACACAGCATTCCAAGAAAAACACCTGCTACCTACAGAAAAATATGGCGGTGGTTCCATCATGCTGTGGGGCTGTGTAGCCAGTGCAGGAACTGGGAATCTTGTCATAGTTAAGGGACGCATGGATTCCACTCAGTATCAGCAGATTCTGGAAACCAATGTCCAGGAATCAGTGACAATGCTGAAGCTGCGCCGTGGGCTGGATCTTTCAACAAGACAACGACCCTAAACACTGCTCAAAATCCACTAAGACATTCATGCAGAGGAACAAGTACAATGTTTTGGAATGGCCATCTCAGTCCCCAGACCTGAATATTATTTAAAATCTGTGGTGTGAGTTAAAGAGATCTGTCCATCCTCAGAAGCCATCAAACCTGAATGAATTAGAGATGTTTTGTAAGGAGGAATGGTCCAAAATACCTTCAACCAGAGTCCAGACTCTCATTGGAAGCTACAGGAAGCGTTTAGACGCTGTAACTTCTGCAAATGGAGTATCTACTAAATATTGATTTTATTTATTTTTTGTGGTGCCCAAATTTATGCACCTGCCTAATTCTGTTTAAACAATTATTGCGCACTTTCTGTAAATCCAATAAACGTAATTTCACTTTTTAAATATCACTGTGTGTGTCTCCTATACCTATATGATATATTTCACTGACATTTTTTATCGCAACAACCAACGATTTATACAGGAAAATCATGACGATTAACAAGGTTGCCCAAACCTTCGCATCCCACTGTATGAGCACTTTGGGCAGGTGTCAGTCATCTGTGGTGATCTATCATCCATAAGAGTTGTAATCACTTGTGTGGGACAACAAAAAGCTGAAATGTACCCAAAATGTACCATCTACAACCATTGTGCCAGTCCCAAAAAATCCTAGGATAACCTGTCTTAATGATTATCGACCAGTTGCTCTAACCCCTGTCATCGCCAAGTGCTTTGAACGACTGGTAGCCACACACATCAAGGCCTCCATCCCAGCAAATCTAGATCAACACCAGTTTGCGTACCGAACAAATAGATCGACTGAGGATGCCATCTGTCTAGCTCTCCATGCTGCCCTCTCACACCTGGAAAAGCACAACTCCTATGTTAGGATGCTCTTTGTTGACTACAGCTCAGCATTTAACACCATTGTACCTAGCCAGCTGACCAACAAACTCCATGCACTAGATCTTGCTCCCTCCATATGTACTTGGTTATTAGACTTCCTTACTAATCGCCCTCAAACTGTCAGACTAGGAAAACAGACATCCTCCACCCTTACCCTGAGCACTGGCGTGCCACAGGGCTGTGTATTAAGCCCTCTCCTCTATGCACTTTTCACCCATGACTGCCAGCCTATCCATACCTCATACATAATTGTTAAGTTTGCAGATGATACGACTGTCATTGGGCTTATATCAGACAATGAGGAAGCTGCATACAGAGAAGAAGTTAGGAACCTGACTGCATGGTGCGACATTAACAACCTGTTATTAAATACAAAGAAGACCAAAGAAATTATTCTGGACTTTAGGATGACCAAAAAACCCACTAAACTACCGCGAATGATCAATGCAGAGGCTGTGGACAGAGTTTCCAGCTTCAAATATTTGGGAGTCACTATCGCAGAGAACCTGTCCTGGGCTGACAATGCTTTAGCTCTAACTGGCAAAGCACAACAACGCCTCTACTTTCTGAGAAAACTAAGGAGCGCTAACCTCCCACAGAAGCTGCTGGTTAATTTCTACAGATGCACTATAAAAAGCGTTCTGACCAATTGCATGACAGCCTGGTGCAACAGCTGCATGAAGGCTACTAGAGAAGCCCTGCAGCGAGTTGTTAAAACAGCAGAAGCCATTATTGGCACTGAACTACTATCACTGGAACTTTTGTATAATACTCGCAGCGTGAGAAGGGCCAAAAACATTATCAAGGACAACACTCACCCTGGAAATGCCTTGTTTGAGCTCCTTCCATCAGGTAAACGTTTTAGATCAATCCGCACACACACAAACAGACTGAAAGACAGCTTTTTCCCATCCGCCATAAACTTGATGAACTCTGAATCCTCTCTGAAATGATTAACACTGTATACAAATTGTTTAAACATCTCTAATACCTGGCATACTTGTATAATTTCTTCTCTTCCTTGTTACTATCACTATGTTCCCTATATGCACCGTGGGGTTGTCATAAAAAGTAATTTCGTTGTGTTACACAATGACAATAAAGTGAATTGATTGATTGATTGATTGATTGATTGATATAATCTTTTTATGTTATTACACTGCACATTACATTGCACTGTTTTTTTATTTTTAAGGAAAGAATAAAGAATGTTATGAGAAACAGACAGCTCTTGGTTAATTTACAGAGAGCAGCTGCTTCACTCTGGTTCTGCTTCTGTTTTTTCACTCCCTTCTGCATAAGTGCTGCTTACAGTTAATGTCAGCTGGAAAAACAAGATGCCTTTCATGACCATTTTCAAGTAGACACAAAGAACTGTAAGAAAGAAATGTCCAACAGTGCTGTTTAATGAATATCATAATCCATCTTTATATTATTCTGAGATATTTTTAAACAAACTGTGTTCTTTAGAATCATTTTTGGAGTAGGTCTTCCCTTGAGTGGTGTAATAAGTCCTCACAATAATTGATATTGCTATTGTGTATGTGGTAAACAGCTTTTATTGAACACAGATAAAAGGTGGTTACTAGGCAATATCACAAGCATTTATAAGGCTCTTTCAAGAAATAAATATGGAGGAAATCTAGCTTCTGTGAATGCTATTCTTCTGTTATATAGTATTTTCTGAGTCATAACCTGGATGAAATATGCAAATTAGGAGTGTTTGTCCATACATCTGATGTGCATATTTGCTCCATATGAGAGACTAAGGAAGGATTATCATCAAAGGATTCGCATTACAACCCAAAAACTTTTTAAAGTGTACCTGATGGGAAAAAAATTGCCACTAGGGTGTACTATCCTCAGGGTAAGGGAAGCCTCTAGATCCTAAGCAGGCTTCCCCCCCTTCCTCCTCAGCAGAGGGGATCCAGTGCTGGGACCCCCAAAAGTCCGCTTGTCAGGAGCATTGCGCAGGAGCAGTATCAGCTTTCCCTTTGGCGGGCTCGGCTCGGCTATTTCTGCCTGAGCCCGAGGCAAAAGACGCTACTTCGGTGGCTGCCAATGCCGGATTCCCTCAGGTGAGGAGTACGGGGAAAGCTTCATTAGGATCCAGAGGCTGCCGGCTTCCGAGGTAAGTATCTGATTTTTACTCCTAAGAAAGTTACAGGTTTACTTAGAAGATCAGAAATTGCAGTTACTGTATTCCCCTCTTATAAAGTCCAGATGTCTCAAACTACAGCAGGAAAGTCAATGTTTAGAAGTTGGCATGAAGGTTCACAGGTTTCATTATTTTCATTACTTTTTAAATGTTTTTGTTTGGTAGAAAGAATTCAAAATCCCAAACTTGGACTTCATCCCCAGGGTGTCCTTGTGTCAGCTGACATGTGGCTAAGCTGGGATAGCACTTTAAATGTACGGCTTGCAGTTGTTTAGCATTATGTTATTTGTTAATCGTTTAAGTGCAGCTGTTGCTTTCACTTTTTTTTTTCATCTGGCAGCATTTTCAGAGCTGGATTTCAGAGGACCATCACCTGTTGATGTTCACAACCTTTTAACAGAGCTTTAATAAAAATGAAACAATTGACTTACTGTCACCTCTTTCTCAGCTGTTGGAAAGTGACTAAAAGGCTGAATTTGGGGCACAGGTGCATAATCTCCATCAGTCATTTGGTAATTCTTCTATCACTTTTTGTTAATAAAGTATGCACTTGTTTTACATGCTGAGAACTTAGTGGGCAATTACAGTACAGAGTATCTGCATGTTAACTGGCCGCATAGCATAACACCAATGCAGTTTTAGTTTTGTTTTGTTTTTTAAAGTGCTCACTTCTTTACAAATAGAAGATGTTACAAGCTTTGCAAAATTCAAAATTATACATTCATTGTCATTGTATATTAGCCAATAAGAAATAAAACTTGCAAAAAACACCATCAAACACACATAAATGCTGTTTACCTTCTAGCATGTGTAAAATCCTTAAAGGAGTACTGTAAGCTAAGAAAAAAGAGTTTAACTTACCTACGCAGGACGCTCCCGGCGACTTGAGCAGGAGCAAGGATGTGTGCGGCCAGGGCTGCGTATGCGCAGTGGCCCGCAACATTAAAGTCGCGAAAACCGGAAGTGAGCCGCGGTGAGAGACCGGAGGATTGCCGTTAGAAGCCCCAGGTAAACTAAACTTTTTTTAATGCTCACAGTACTCCTTTAAAGCACACCTGAACTAAATGGGATTTTCAGTTTTTTTTCTGTGCAGGCACGGTTCTCAAAACAATGAACAGCGCATGCGCAGAATGCTTTCCGGCAATGGAAGCATGATTGTGTCGGTAATCTCCAGCTGATCGGACCCATGCTCCTCTTCAAGCACAAGTGCCGCCATGCCTGCACCGTAGCATATGCACGAGTGGCTCTGGCTTACTGTGCAGGCACAGTACGACCGTGCTCGTGCTTGAAGAGGAGCATGGCCCCAATCAAATTTCCAACAAGCCCTTGACGGAAATCTTTGGGGGTTTGCGAGCGGAGGACACCATGGGATCCTCTAAAGCAGTATTCGCCAACCCTGTCCTCAAGGCCCACTAACATTGCATGTTTTGTGGAAATCCACAGAGGTAGTTAAAGGGACCGTGAGCTGTTCTTAAAATCAAAATCCCCTAGTAGCCAGCATAGTCCCCTGGCATCTTCCTGGCCTCTTCTGTGGCCCTGCTGTTGGTCCGGTAATCCAGCAACTTCCAAGCAATTCACCTGGGCGCGCTCCCTGTCACCTCATCATGCTGGGTGTCTTCAACCTCCTGTGCATGTGCGGTACAGTGTTTAGAGAACCGCGCATGCGCAGGAGGCAGACGGCACCCGGCCTGCTTCTGGAGCCGCAAGGGCGACTTGCTTGGAAGTTGCTGGATTACCGGATCAGACAGTGGGACCATGTAAGAGGCCAGGAAGATGCCGGGGGCCTCGCAGGCTATGGGAACTGGAGGAAGCCCCAGGTAAGTCGGGGTTTTGATTTTAAGAAAATCTCAGTGTGCCTTTAATCAGCTTTGGTGAGACACTAATTACCTCTCTTGTGCATGTTTGTTACTTTCTGCAAAACATGTACTGTTGGTGGGCCTTGAGAACAGGGTTGGGGAACTCTGCTCTAGATCCATAGGCCTCCCACATCTTATGTAAGTATTTCCTTTTGCAACACTTGCAATATATATAACTATCCAATAAATATTGTTTATGCATTACTAAAAACAGAGTTACACTTTAAAAATTTTAACAGCACCTCATTTTAAACCTACATCGTAGCTTTCTGTATGATTAGTTTGGTCTTTAAATCATTAAAATGACTACTTCATTTTATTATACCTGTAATGTGAGTAATGCAAGAGCATCTGACTTATGTTACAGCAGATTATATGCAATCTGTTTGCAGACTCTTTGCCTTGTCAGTGCTGAACATTTGTGAAATGTTCTCATTAAATAAGACAAAAGAAATCCAGACTATTGTTGTTGTGCCTGGAAATGTTCTGCTAGTTGTTTTAGTAGAACTTCTATGTCATTTGGGGGCACCTGCATGGATCGCATTTCCGATATATCCATCATTTTTCAAAAAATAGCAGAAAAATGATGTTTTAGTGACAATAATGGCAGAGTGCTCAGGACGTGGCGGATACCACTCAAGAAATGCCCATTCAGTTAGATTTTACGCTGGATTTGTATTTGATGAAAAGCTCCCACTCTGCATATTTTGTGCAGCTGGAAGCATTGCAAAATGATGCATTCGTTGATTGACAGAGATTTTCTGTTTCCACAGTTAGAAGTTTAAGCAAACAGGAGTATCCTGGAATCACTCTTCATAACTTTGCAAAAGAGATATCTAAAGTCACAGAATGGCTTCACGCAATTAACGTTCATGTTGATTTTCTTGATCAATGTGTTGAATCAGTTGTACAGGATAGTAGAAGAGATAAGTTTCGTATTTGTTCTGTACACACTGGCGGAACTACCGGCCCTGCAAGGGTTGCGGGGGCAGGGGGGCCCGGACAGAAAGAAGCCTCAGAGTGGGCCCGCGGCTCTGGGACCCACCACCCGCCCGTATGCATCAACGAGCATTTGCTTTGAGCAGCAGCTTAGTTTAGAGTGCGGCGGCGGGCACTAGGACCTGGGGGCATATGTCTTTACTATCTCCTGCCTGGATGATTTCTCGGCCCTGGTCCCCACCCCCTCAAGCACGCATGCCGGAGACACGCAGGGAACACAATCCCTTTCAAATGCAGGACTGTAATGCAGGGCAGGAGGCAGGAGAAAGAAGATGTCACGCTGCTGCAGCTCCTTGTAGTAAGAAAGTGTGTGTGTGTGTTTGTGTGTGATTGGGTGTGTTTGTGTGTGTGTGTGTGTGTGTGTGTGTGTATGAGGTTGCTGTGTGTGCACATTGTGTGTGTTTTTGTGTGTTTTTGTGTGTTTGTATCAGGTTGCTGTGTGTGCACATTGTGTGTTTCAGGGTGATGTGTGTGTGTGTGTGTTTGTGTGTGTGTGTGTGTGTGTTTGTGCGTGACTGTGTGTTTGTATCAGAGTGATGTGTGTATGCACATTGTGTGTGTGTGTCAGAGTGCTGTGTGTGTGTGTGTACAGGCACACGTTTACGCGACTGCCGCTTATCGTTACACGGGGATAAAAGACCGTCATGGCGGATCAGATCTTTAAGATCCCCAATGACACTGCCCGAATTATTGGGAACGCTGGAAGTCTCGTCCATACCGTCATGTAACGTCGCTTGACCCGCCAGCAGGAAGATGAATCGCTGGACGCTCGTCGGCAGGGAGCCGTCGTCGGGAGGAGGGGGGTTTGGATGGGGGGGGGGCCATCCAAAGTTTCGCAGGGGGGCCCAGTGGTTTCAAGTTACGCCCCTGTCTGTACATTCTGTAAATACAGATTTTTTGATGTAATAGCCAAAGAAATATCTAACACAAGATGCAGTTCCACAGATATTTGAATACCCAAGTGTAAAAAAACAGTTCTTACGATTATTGGGGCAGCAGATTAAACAAAAGAAAAAAAAATGAAATTCCAGCATAGTCGTAAAATTCAGACATGGAAGCTTCCGCTCAGACTTGCCCCAAAGATGTACTCTCAATTATTTCAAGTGATCCTAATTTATTAGGGGCCATACAGCAATTTTTTTACAAAAAGAACATGCTTATGCAAAAAGTTTTGACCAAACAAGCATGGAAGAAAACCGAAACATTGAAGAGGAGTCTGAATTGCAAATTTTCTCTACAAAATATTCATCCACAACAATTTTTGCACACTCACAGTTCAAATGTTGATGTTTCATCTGAAATCGCAGGAACTAAAGGCAGCCAAGACTTAGAAACTTGTAATCCAATTGGGGAAATTAAAGGAGAGTCAGATTATTCCAACACATCCAATGAGTTTGTCATTACTCCAGATTTTAGTGAGAAATATTATTTAATATAATTGTGCATCGTAAGGTGCATACACATATGTAATGGATGTTGCCAAGCAGCACATGCGTGATGTCAAGTGGCGGGTGGGGGAACAATGGGATTGGTGGGGGAACAGCTTTGCTGGGGGTGAGTAGATCCGCAGGGATCCAGATTGAGGGTCAGGGCTGCTGTACACATGCCTGATTATCGGCTCAGCTGACTGGGTGGAAATCTGGATGGTGTTGAAAAACATACAGTGAAGTTAAAATAAGTACATTTTTTTTTTTATCTTGTTTGGATAAATTGTTTACAAAAACTATGTGTCCAAAATTACAAGAACTGTTTTTTTTTTACTTTAAAAAGAACAGATAAAAAAAAAACAATGGTACTCTTGTTACTGGTGCATAGTGTTTGTGACAATGGCCATAAACACAAACTTTGGGAAAGTCAACCCTGAGTAAAGAAAGTTGCAGCAGAAAACATTTTATCTGCTGCCATTGTGTCTAGTGTGCAGATTTCCAACCCGTGTGCAGCCTCGAGTATGTGTCACCGCTCACCGAGATACAAAGGAAAAAGGTCCGCACCAGTCCGTTAGTCTCTTATTTATTAATGGATGTATCCAAAATGAAACACAATCGCATCTCAAGCTGACATGTTTTGGACTTATTCAGTCCTTAATCATGGCTAAGGTAACACTAAATGCCATTGACATATAAGCAGATCCTGGTACAGTACATTAGCTCCACCGCCAACCTCACCCACAAGAGGCGGCCTGACTTAGGAGCAAACAATAGTATATGGAATGGAACAGTATTACTTGAGACTGATAGTCTGTTGTACAAAATAGATAAAATGATACAATAACATATACCTAGGTAGCACAAACATATTAAAACCACTAGCCGAATCCCATGTGTCCCACTCTGTCTTTCATCCCGCTTCTCTGCTCCACCTCTTCCTCCGCTCCAACTGTAGTTAGAGCAGGGCTACAAGAAAATGGCCGCCGGAGTCTGCATTTGTGGACATCGGTGGCCATTTTTATGTAGCCCTCTAACTATGAGCAGAGCTGCTGCCCTCTATATTGTGCCAGCTGAAGCAGACCCCATTTTGCCAGCAGCAGTCACATTGTTGCTACAGCTCTCTCTATTGTGCCAGCTGAAACAGACCACATTTTGCCAGCAGCAGCACGTTTTTTTTTTCCTACCCTTGCCGCACATACACAGGATCTGTTCACATTTCAGGAAAAAAAAGTGGTGTTTTCCTGACCAGTTTATAGTTTGGCTTGTTTGAATTTTTTACCCTTTCAGTGCATATACAGGGTCTGTCCACATTTAAATAAATTTAAAAAAGTAACCCTATTTGAATTATTGCAGTGGTGTTTTCTGAATTTTAGGCCCACATCCTTGTCAATTTTTTTTCTCGCCAAATTTGCTAATATTCTATTTCAAATGGATAGTTTTGTAATTCAGAAGCAAAAGCAGTCTAAAGATGAGCCCAGTACAAGTTCAAATGCCAGTGCTGGTGTCACCAGGAAATCCAAGCATTTGGATTTACTTGGACACCTGATGAAAGTCACCAGATTCCAGTCTGCCCTGTTTGGGGTAAAAAATTAAGTAATGAATCACTTCTACCAAACAAGGCATTTTGCAGACAAAACATGCTTATGTATCTGAAAACCACTACAATATTTTAGCGTCTTTTATCACAACAAAATAAATCTGCACAGAAAATGGTAAATCAAATGGCCGTATCTGACAGAGCACTGGAAGCATCATACATAGCTGCTGAACGTATTGCAAAAAATAAACAGCATACAATTGCTGAAGAATTAATTTTACCGGCTTGTGAAGCCATTGTACAGACAATGTTGGGCAAAGGCACAGCTGCTGAAAGGCAGATTTGTGGATGGTACAGAGATTATTGAGTAGTCCTTATTTTGTTGGAAGCTGGCTGAAAAAAACACTGGATATCACATTTTTTACATCCGTGAATTCATTTTTAAAGGAAACTGGTCTAAAGTTGACACACTGTTGTGCGGTCTGCACTGGCGATGCCCCTGCAATGACTGGGCACTTTAATGGTTTTGTGGCTCTTATAAAGAGGAAAAACCTAAACGTTGTTATTACCCACTGCTTTCTGCACCGTGAGGCCCTTGTGTCCAAAACTGTAGGCCCAGAGTTAAAAACTGTTCTTGAAGAAGTGATTAAGATGGACAGCTATATTAGAGCTAGCCCATTAACAACTAGAATTTTCTAGTTTTTTCTAGGATTGTTTTGTTGCACGAACAGGATTGTTTTGTTGCACGAGCGCTGTGTGCCGAAGTTACCTGCTTTGAGATAACTTTCCCGTGCATGAATCTTAAAGGGGTACTACAGCGAAAAACTGTAAAATTTAAAATATGTGCAAACATATACAAATAAGAAGTACATTTTTTCCAGAGTAAAATTAGCCATAAATTACTTTTCTCCTATGTTGCTGTCACTTACTGTAGGCAGTAGAAATCTGACAGAAGTGACAGGTTTTGGACTAGTCCATCTCTTCATAGGGGATTCTCAGCAAGGCTTTTATTCTTTATAAAGATATTCCCTAAAAATGATTTAAAGAGAAACTCCGACCAAAAATTGAACTTTATCCCAATCAGTAGCTGATACCCCCTTTTACATGAGAAATGTATTCCTTTTCACAAACAGACCACCAGGGGGCGCTGTATGGCTGATATTGTGGTGAAACCCCTCCCACAAGAAACCCCTCCCTTAAAGAAAAGTACGTACTTTTTTTGGCAGTTTACTGTCTGTGAACCTTGTTGCATTGTGGAAAATAGCTGTTACTGCTGTTTCTAACTGCCAAAAACCATGCAGCAGCTACATCACCTGCCAACACTAAAATCTTCACTGGAGTTCCTCTTTAAACAATGATGCTGGCCAGCTTCCCTACTCCCTACACCATTGTTTGGCAGTTGGACAGAGCAACTGCCATTCACTCAGTGCTTTTGAAAATAAATATATCCCTGAGAATCCCCTATAAAGAGATGGACTAGTCCAAAGCCTGTCACTTCTGTCAGATTTCTACTACCTACTGTAAATGGCAGCAACATAGGAGAAAAGTAATTTATGGCTCATGATACTCTGGAAAAAATGTACTTCTTATTTGTATATGTTTGCACATATTTTAAATTTTACAGTTTTTTGCTGTAGTGCCCCTTGCCCCTTTAAATCATTTTTTTGGAACTCAAGCATGAACTGCTGGAGTTCTTTTCTACACACAGTAGAAAAACTCTGCAACCCGGCATGTCAAAAATTTAATATCCAGTCTTCAAAGGATCTCTGTGACCAATTTGCACATTTTTTCTCAGACAAAGTCTTCGCTATAAGCAGTGGTGCTCACCACCAGGTCGTGATCACGCTTACGCGTGGATTCACGACCATTTTGACGCATTCCGCCTCGGACACGCTAAGCCGTGAATAGATTTTCAACCACGAAAATCTGCTTCGGCTACGCGTGAATGCGGACAGAAATCCGCATTCACGCTCGTGAAACCCGGCGCTGAAGTCGTGGTTTGCGGAAATGCGTCAAACTATGCGGAAGTGACACATTGCAGGCCAATCAGAGTGCCCCAGCCAGGCCCTAGCAACCAATCACAGGAGGGGAGCTATGCCCTCCCCTCCTGAATATAAAGCGGCGGCCATGATGGAAAAGCTCTGTCCTTGCTAGACTGTGGTGCTGAGAGGATTATCTCCAGGCCATTGTTGTTTGAGCAAGTGCATTTATTGTGTTAAAAACAAAGCGTTTTTTTTGCTAACACTGCTCTTATACTGTACACAGTTAGCTAGTCAGTGAGTGATTGCTGTAGTTAGTTGTAGTCAGTGTAGTGTAGTGGGAGTGTGGGAGTCTAGTGATTATTTAACTGTGTGTAGTGCTGTGCAGGCAGGTTCAGTGCTGCAGTGTAGTGGGAGTGGGGATTATCTGTGTGTAGAGTGCAGGCAGGCAGGTTAGTGCAGCTGCAGTGTTCACTTGTATATTCCAGTGACAGTTTATACACTTGTACTATTTGCAGGCAGCCAGTCACACCGCCGGCGCCGCCACTCTCTGCCAGCGCTGTTCATTCATTCTGTCAGTGACCTTGTGCCGTGCCCAGTGCCCACTGCTCGCTCGCTCGCTGGCATATGAGCATCTCATTACACAGTGTGACATCCTTGTGTGCCCACTGCATCCTTCAGTGACCTAGTTGTATATCCAGTGGCCACTGCTGTGCCCACTGCATCCTTCAGTTACCTTGTACTGTGCCCACTGCATCCTTCAGTGACCTTGTACTGTGGCCACTGCATCCTTCAGTGACCTAGTTGTATATCCAGTGCCCACTGCTGTGCCCAGTGCATCCTTCAGTGACCTTGTACTGTGGCCACTGCATCCTTCAGTGACCTAGTTGTATATCCAGTGGCCACTGCTGTGCCCACTGCATCCTTCAGTGATCTTGTACTGTGCCTACTGCATCCTTCAGTGACCTTGTACTGTGCCCACTGCATCCTTCAGTGACCTAGTTGTATATCCAGTGCCCACTGCTGTGCCCACTGCATCCTTCAGTGACCTTGTACTGTGGCCACTGCATCCTTCAGTGACCTAGTTGTATATCCAGTGGCCACTGCTGTGCCCACTGCATCCTTCAGTGATCTTGTACTGTGCCTACTGCATCCTTCAGTGACCTTGTACTGTGCCCACTGCATCCTTCAGTGACCTAGTTGTATATCCAGTGCCCACTGCTGTGCCCACTGCATCCTTCAGTGACCTTGTACTGTGGCCACTGCATCCTTCAGTGACCTAGTTGTATATCCAGTGGCCACTGCTGTGCCCACTGCATCCTTCAGTGACCTTGTACTGTGCCTACTGCATCCTTCAGTGACCTTGTACTGTGCCCACTGCATCCTTCAGTGACCTAGTTGTATATCCAGTGCCCACTGCTGTGCCCACTGCATCCTTCAGTGACCTTGTACTGTGGCCACTGCATCCTTCAGTGACCTAGTTGTATATCCAGTGGCCACTGCTGTGCCCACTGCATCCTTCAGTGACCTTGTACTGTGTCTACTGCATCCTTCAGTGACCTTGTACTGTGCCCACTGCATCCTTCAGTGACCTAGTTGTATATCCAGTGCCCACTGCTGTGCCCACTGCATCCTTCAGTGACCTTGTACTGTGCCCACTGCATCCTTCAGTGACCTAGTTGTATATCCAGTGCCCACTGCTGTGCCCACTGCATCCTTCAGTGACCTTGTACTGTGCCCACTGCATCCAGTGATTCATTACTAGCAACATGTCTGGCAGGGTTTCGCGGGGTGAGAGGAAAGGGAGTTCAATTGCCTCAGCCACTTCTGGGACTGCTCCACGTCCAGGGAGAGGACGCCCAGCTGTACGTGGTCATGATGCAGCAGAAAGGGGGGCAGCAAAGCCTGGGCCGAGTCAGCGGACGCCATTGTCCAAATATTTTAAAGTTTCTGGTCCCCGTGTGGTGGTTGAGCAAATGGAACCTGACGTACTCATGGACATCATGACTTCCTCCCAGACCTCTACTGTGAGCACCACTCCAAGCAGCAGCAGCAGCCAACGTCCCACGCTTGTTGTGACATCCACCCCAGCACCCACTGGTCAGCAGCCCTCCCAGGATGACAGCGTTCTGTCCCTCAGTCCGGCTTCTGGGAACCTGCTGATGCAAGAAGCTCAGGACTTACTGGGGACTGATGTGGCAGAGATTGAGATCGGGCCACAATCACAAGCGTTGTTGAGTTCTGGTGATGAAGAAGAGGGGTCTGTGTCTGGGGATGTAGGGACAGAAGAGGAGGCGGGGGAGTCAGAGGAAGAGCTGGATTATGATGATGCTGCTGATGATGACGACGTTGTGGACCCTAACTATGTGCAGCCTGCTGAGTCCGTGGAAGAATGGTCAGAGGCAGAGCAGGATGACGAGTCACCTCGGCCTAGGCAAGGATATCGCCATATGTCAGGCAGGGGCAGGGGCATCGGCAGCAGTGGGCGTGGAGGAAGTAGACAGGACACTGCTTCAGCCGGCACCACCACCATGCAACGCCAGAATTATCCACTCCTCCCATCGCTCCACCAGGGCGGCTCCCCTCCGTGAATCCCTCCACTGGCTTCCTATCCAGTCCAGAATCAGATTCAAGATATTGTGTCTGACCTACAAATCCATCCACAAAACCTGTCCAACCTACATTTCTGATCTTACTCAGAGATACACACCAAGCCGCTCACTCCGCTCCTCCAATGAACTTCGCCTGACTGTCCCCCGCATCACCCAGTCCCATGCACGCCTCCAAGACTTCTCAAGAGCCGCTCCGACACTATGGAACTCCCTACCTCCACCCATTAGGGCAGCCCCCTCCTTCAACACCTTCAAGAAGGCCCTCAAAACTCACCTTTTCACTCTTGCCTACCACCCCTCACAATTGCTCTAAACCCACAGCCGAACTCTGGTCCCCTACCTCTCGTGTCCATACCTCTCCCTCTAGATTGTAAGCCTTTGGGCAGGGTCCTCACTCCTTTTGTGTCCTACCTGATCATGCACCTCTATTACTGTGCACCCATGCTATGCATTTGAGTGAACCTAACTTGCCTAACTCCATGCTCCCATCCAGTGACTGACTAAGCATTACCTTGTACTCATACTGTGCTGTGTGATCTGGTTTTCTTGTATTCCTGTATTGTCATATTGCTGTTTGTCACCCCTAAATATTGTCTGTAACCTAAATTAATGTCCAGCGCTGCGTAATATGTTGGCGCTTTATAAATACAACAAATAAATAAATAATAATAAACCCCCGGCAACTACTACCACACATTGTTCCGCTGCACCCTCTGCTAGTGGGGGCCGCAGTAAATTAAAGTCACCAGTGTGGGATTGCTTTGAGGAATGTACTGATGACAAAAGGTATGCTGTGTGCAGGTTATGCAGCAAAAGATTGAGCCGTGGGAAAAGTCTGAGCAAGATGGGTACCTCATCCCTCCAGGGCCACCTGAGAAGCCGCCACTGCCGCGAGTATGCGGAGTTTAAGAGGAAGCAGGCACTGCTGGCAGGGGTTCCTGAGAGCAGAAGGCCCACCAGCGCAGCAGCATCATCCCTCCCTCAGGGTCGTGAATCCCCCACAGCAGCAGCAGTAGTAGCACGCAAGCGCTCTTCCACCTCGGCTACTCAGGACACAGACATTGAGGCTGGCAGCCAGTGTTCGTCTCTCTCCTCTGTCTCCCCTGCATCCCAGCGTCGTCAGACCCTGCTGAGCGACACCTTTCAGGGTCTGACCAAGCCTCTGCCTCCAAGCCACAGGCGGATCCGCAAACTAAATGGCTTGCTGGCCCAGGCCATGGCATCACAGCTGCTTCCCTACTCCCTGGTGCAGGAGGGGAGCGCCATGCGGACGCTGCTCCAATTTGGCATCCCCGAGTGGCAAGTCCCCAGTCGCCACTGTTTCAGCAGGAGCGCGATCCCAGCACTCCACAAGTTTGCGGTGGAAAACGTGGCCCGTTCCCTGGACTACTCTGTGGGCAAGCGGGTCCACGTGACCATGGACTCGTGGAGTAGCAGATTTGGGACAGATCGCTACCTGTCCTTTACGGCCCACTGGGTGACACTGATGGAAGGGAGGGAGGACAAGAGCGCATCAGCCCAGCTAGTGGTGCCACCACGCGGGATCAGGGGGGACAGAAGGGTCCTGTCACGACACTCCCTCAGCACCCGGAAAGCAAGCCCGCCTCGGCAGCAGCAGCGCCAAGCCTCGGCACTGCCAAGCCCTTTTAAAATTGGTGACCCTGGGGAAGGAGAGGCTTACGGCCACCAACGTCCTGGCCGCCCTCAGGAAGCAGGAGCGGAGGTGGCTGACCCCCAGAGGCCTGGAAGTGGGGTATGTGGCAGCCGATAACGGGGCCAACCTGGTGGCAGCAGTGCAGCAGGGAAACCTCCAGCACATCCCCTGCTTGGCCCACGTGCTTAATCTTGTGGTGCAGCGCTTCTTGCGCACCTACCAGGGGATGAGCGAGCTGCTGCAGGATGCCCGGGCGGTGGTACGCTTTTTCCGCCTGTCAGCCACTGCCTCTGCACTCTTGTCCACCTTACAGCAGCAGTATGGAAGGCCACAACACCGGATGATCATCGACATGCCAGTTCGCTGGAATTCGACTCTGGCCATGTTGGAGCGGCTGTGTCAGCACAGGCTGGCTCTTAGGGCCTACATGCTAGACCCAAGTGTCCCCAGCAACCAGCAAGTCCCCATGATTACTGCCACTCAGTGGACACTGATGCAGCAAGTATGCCTGGTGCTGAGTCCCTTCCTGGAGGCAACCAAGATGGTCAGTGAGGAGCGGGCCTCTGTGTGCCAGTGGGTGCCCTTGGTTTGTCTACTGGAGCAGGCAATGGACAATTTAATTGAGCGTGGGGATGAAGCCCTGAGGCAGTTGGAAGAACAGGAGCAGATGGCAGCACAGTCCAGCTCAGAGGAGGGCTCACAGCAGGTAGTGGAAGAGTTGGAGGTCCCTAACCTGAATGAGGAGGAGGAGCAGAGTGCAGCAGGCGTTGTACGTGGATGGCGGTTTGAGGAGGACAACGACATGGCACAGGAAGAGGACAGGCATGCGTTATGGGACAATGGCGAGGACGAGGAAGATCTTGCTGGCAGGGCTCACTTGTTTCCCATGGCTGTGCACATGTTGCGCTGCCTTCGCAGGGACCCCCGGGTGATCCAGATGCGTTCAAGGGAGGACATCTGGATTAACTTGATGCTTGATCCCCGTCTGAAGGGGAAGCTGGGAGACTTAATGACGCCATCCACCACCGAGCAACGCACAAGGGAGTTGAAGGAGGCCCTTGTGCGCAGACTACTGGAAGCATTCCCCCAACCTTCCACCCCCACTGTAACTGCTCTGCCAAGCCAGCAAGAGGTGCCTGCCATTGCCACTAGCAGCACAACAACAACCACCAGCAGCAGCAGCAGCAACTGGCGCCCCGGAGACCTGAAGAGCCTAAGCAAGCAGGGCCGGGCCGAGGCAGAGGTGAGAGAGGCTCCAGCCTCAGGGCGCAGTGTAGGAGGGGACACACAACTCACTCAGCTATCATTCCCCTATTGTGTTTGAAGCAGAGAGAAATAAGAAGAGGGGATACATGGCAGTGACTGCAAGCCAGATAATTAGAGATTAAGGTATTGGGGGGGTGCCTAGGGCGCCTCTTAGTCTAATAGCAATCAGTGTGTGTCTGCTGGGGTGGGAGGGATGGAGGGGCGCACTTTGGGGTCTCAGCCTTGGGTGCTGGAGGACCTGGTCCCGGCTCTGTAAGCAAGAGCCTGTATGCAGTGCAGCAGCCCAGAACAGAGGTGCCCGCCACAGCATCCACCACCAACCAGCACAAGCAACGACTGACCACCATGGTGTCTGACTATATGGGGTCATCCAGTGGGCTCAATGACACCGACAGCCCCGTGGACCCCTTGGAGTACTGGGTCAAGAGACTGGACATCTGGAGCGAGCTTTCCCAGTACGCCCTGGAACTCCTATCCTGCCCTCCTTCCAGTGTCCTCTCAGAGAGATGCTTTAGTGCGGCCGGTGGCGTGGTCACAGAGAAGCGCTCTCGGCTCTCCCACGCCTCTGTGGACAAACTCACCTTCCTGAAAATCAACCAGGCTTGGGTGGAAGGTGAGTTCCTGGCCCCTATTGTCGGACACAGGGGGACATGAAGTGGCTGCTGCATGTGCTGTTGTTAACTATGCCTGCCTTTATAAAGACATTTACTACCTGCCTAGTGCCTACCTTGGTTAATTTTTTGGTGTTATGGTACTACTACCAGTAAGTTGCCATGGTCCTCCTTCTGAGCTGCTGAACTGACCACCCGCTTTGTCCTCCTGACTCAGTCGCTACTACACTCTGCGTTCACACTGCCCGGGTCGCCGGGTGCATTTAATTTTTTGGCCAGCACTATGACGCTGTGCTACTACTACTGTGCTGCTGCTGCTGAACTGACCGCCCGCTTTGTCCTCCTGACTCAGTCGCTACTACACTCTGCGTTCACACTGCCCGGGTCGCCGGGTGCATTTAATTTTTTGCCCAGCACTATGACGCTGTGCTACTACTACTGTGCTGCTGCTGCTGAACTGACCGCCTGCTTTGTCCTCCTGACTCAGTCGCTACTACACTCTGCGTTCACACTGCCCGGGTCGCCGGGTGCATTTAATTTTTTGGCCAGCACTATGACGCTGTGCTACTACTACTGTGCTGCTGCTGCTGAACTGACCGCCCGCTTTGTCCTCCTGACTCAGTCGCTACTACACTCTGCGTTCACACTGCCCGGGTCACCGGGTGCATTTAATTTTTTGGCCAGCACTATGACGCTGTGCTGCTACTACTACCACCAGTATGTTGCCGTGGTCCTTCTGTGCTGCTGAACTGACCGCCCGCATAGTCCTTCTCCTGACTCAGTCGCTACCACCACTGCACTCTGCGTTCACACTGCCCGTGTCCACTGACAACTCTGCTGCGATGTCATTGCTAATTGCTGCAAAAAAAACAAAAAAAAAAAATTACAAAAACCTCTCTGGAGCCTTTTTGCCGTCAGCCACTCATCCTCCTCCAGCGGTACCTTCGCCGCCAAGTGCCATTGGAACTCGCCTTCACCTCTTTGACTGCTTAACGCGTATATCCCTTTTTAAAACCACTTATTACCAATTAATAGCCCCATTTAAAGTGTTGATTTCACTTTAAAATCCATTTTCTCTAGAAAAAAAAATTTGGGGGGAATTTTTTATGTTGAAGTTATGTTGCCCCTTATCACCTCGATAATCCATGCTATTTGGGGGACTGTAGCATGTATGGGGGCTTTGTTATTAACGTTAAAAGAAAATCCGCCTCCGGGCGTGAATCCACGCGTGATTACGCCATTCACGGGAAAAAATCCTCGTGGTTGCGTGGACGCGGACGAAAATCCGCATGCGGCGGGGCCGAATGCGGATTTTTTTTTGCAACCACGCGGATTGCCGAATTCGTGGATGAGGCACATCCGAGCATCCCTGGCTATAAGGTCCGCCATCCAACTAACAGCATCTGCACCTAATATAGCGCCGAAGACCATTAGCAGAGACAACATAACACCTTGGTCAAACTTGAAAGAAACTGATGAAGAAGTCACATCAAGCAACCTCCTTCACCTCCGCCAAACTACCTGTGACCTGGTGTGAGAAAACGCGGAAAAGCCACCGCCAATACTCAAGGTGAGGCGGCTGAGTCCACGTTCAACATGGCAGCTGGCGCGCAGGCGGAGCGCGGAGAAACCGCCGCATGTTCTGACATTAGGGCGGCGGATTCCGCGTCCAATGCGGCAAGTTGCACGCATAGGCCTGTGCCTCTTCGTAATGCGGGATGCGGAGAAAATGCCGTACGCACGGACAGCGGTGCGGCGGATTCCGCATCTAATGCAGCAGAAACATTACAACACATGACTGGTGTGGCTGGTCCACATTGGTTTAGGAGGACGCGCGCGCGCAGAGAGGCAGGGCCTTTATGGCAGTCAGAAAGGGGTCAGCTGACCAAGCCGGTCAGCTGACAATTTCAGCTACCTTCATTGGTCCAGCACTTAGGGGAGGCGCTGGAGAGCGCTTGTGTATATATACTGGGTGCTGGTCATTTCTCTGGTGTCTGGCGTTGCGATCACTTCGTGGTAGCACTCAGACCTTGTCAGTATCTGTGTTATTTAGACCAGTTTCCAAGGTGTTGATGGCCAAGGTTCTCACATCTTAGTCTAGGAAATCTGTTGTTATTTGTATTATTCTCTAGTTCAGTTTCCAAGGTGTTGATGGCCAAGGAACTCACACCTTAGTCTAGGAATTCAGTATCATCTGTATTATTTGTCATATTCTAGACTAGTTCCTGGAGTGTGAGAATCTTGGAGCTCACACTCAAGCTTAGGCATTGTTGATTATTTGTTGTGACTTTCGGCTCTCCTGACCATTCTCCTGATCTCTGATTTTGTACTTTGCCTTTCTGTCATTCTGTTACCGAACTTGGCTAGTCTCTGGAATCTGCATCAACCTTCTGTCTCTGTACTGTATCTGTCCGTGTGGTTACGATCTGGCCTGTCCGACCTCGAGAACTAGCTCTCCTGTTAAGAGATAGTTCACAGATCTGTTAGTGACACTGCCCATTGGTGTCACTCACGTTCTGTTCTTCCCACTGTCTCAGCCTGGCTCCGCCCCTTGGGGAGCATCAGACCTGTGGAAGGAATATGATCTATATCAGTAGCTCTTACTGTCTAGCATCCATCTTACGGGTGCTTTCCTCAAAGTATCACTGTTGCACCAAACACTCTCATATCTCAGGTGTCCAGAGGTTAGAAGATATATCTGATTATCGGTGATACTGCAGATCATCAATAATCGGGTATATTCTGCATTCTCGGTGATACTGCAGATCACCGGTAATCAGACCCTCTCTGTGTTACACCGATCATTACACCTGGATTCTGGCCCAACACAGTTCATGTTGAACTGCCCCGACCTGTTTGTACCGGTATTCCTCAAAATTGTAAACTGTTCCTTACAATCAGGGATATTTCCTGCTTTACTGAAGGAAGCAATCATCAGGCCTCTCCTCAAAAAACCCTCCCTGGACCCAGATGCAATGACCAGCTACAGACCTGTCTCTAACCTTCCCTTTCTGGGTAAGCTAATTGAAAAAGCTGTATACCTCCAGCTAGAAGCCAAAATCCTACAAAACAGCAGTTCTGACCCATTCCAGTCTGACTTCAGGAAACATCACAGCACTGAAACTCATCCAAATATGCAACCACCTGCTCATGGCAAGAGACAGAGGAAAGTGCTCCATCCTGATACTGCTAGACCTTTCTGCAGCCTTTGATACAGTTGACCATGACATCTTGATAAGCAGGCTACAGGAATACTTCGGCATTGATGGCATAGTTCTTCAGTGCATTCAATCCTTCTTGAGTGGCAGAACCCCAAAAAGTGTCTATGGGGCCCTTCCTGTCCAACTCTGTACCACTTAAGTTGGGGTGCCCCAGGGCTCAATCCTTTCTCTCCTGCTTTTCACAATTTACATGTTACTGCTTGGAAAACTAATCCAAAAACATGGTCTGACATACCACTGCTATGCTGATGACACCCAACTATATCTTCCTTCAAGCCTGGTGTGACTAACGTCAGTGATTGGACAGAGATGATATAGTAAGCTCCTTAGGTCAGTGATTGGTCAGTGATTAAGCAGCGATTGGACTGTAAGCTCCTATGGTCAGTGAATGGGCAGGGATTGGCCTGTAAGATCCTAAGGTCAGTGAATGGGCAGGGATTGGACTGTAAGGTCCTGAGGTAAGTGAATGGGCAGGGATTGGGCTGTAAGTTCCCGAGGTCAGTGAATGGGCAGGGATTGGGCTGTAAATTCCTGAGGTCAGTGAATGGGCAGGGATTGGACTGTAAGATCCTGATGGCAGGGATTGGATGGTAAACTCCTAAACGTCTGTGATTAAGCAGTAAAATACCCTATATACCGAGGAGTCTAGCGGTACCTGGGCTCCTTTCCTTCTCTTCCCCTTAAATTGCTGTGTTCGCTCCGATGCACATTACAGTATGTGTAGGAAGCATCGGCACTCACCCTCTGTCCCGACACACCAATGCAGTGCAACCCAAACGAACGGTCACAGAGCCTGCTGAGACCACTGGAGCAGGCATCCAGGGAGCAGCGTCAAGACGACAGATGGAAGCAGGACATTGTCAGGCAACCAATCGGAGGCCACGAGAGCAGAGCCTGAGTTCATCAGGGCAATAGTGCATATTCGCTTTCTCCGCCACACACGTGGACGCTGGCGCTAGCAGGACAACAGCATCCATCAATGTAGGATCCTGAAGGCAGTTTCCCGGGAAGCAGAAAGACTGAGGAGGCAGCCAGACATCTAGGCAGAGAGTCCCCAGGTCCTGCAGACACCAGCCCAAACAAGCGCTGCAGCCACCTGTCCTTCAGCAGCGGGCAGTTTAGGGAACTTCCGGAAGCAATCGGCAGAAGTAGAGCTGCAGAGAGACCGAGGAGGCAGCCAGACAGCTAGGCAGAGAGTCCCCAGGTCCTGCAGACACCTACCCGAACAAGTGCTGCTGCCACTGGTCCTCCAGCAGCAGCGAGCGGTTAATGTACTTCCGGAAGCAATCGGCAGAAACCAAGCCTTTTAAGGCTGGTGAGGGTTGCCGGTGGCGATCCAGCGTGGCCAGTGGGCTTCAACTATGGCGGGGGTAACAGTTTTCACATAGGCACTAGAGGTCTAAAATTAGCCCATTCACATGATAAGACGCACCAACATTTTCCCCCTCTTCATTTTGGGGGGAAAAGTGCGTCTTATGGGGCGAAAAATACGGTATAATTCACAGCTTGTTAAAATAACTAACAAAACTAACTTAAAAATATAATTAAAATAATTATTTATTCCATAATAAAAAAAAGTTTTGTCATGACTTTACTCTTTTTATAAAACAGTATGATGTATTTTTTTTTTTAAATAATGTTTTAAAAGTAAAAAAATAAAAAAGAATGATTATGATCAGTATTAAAGCACTTGTTTCATACTAATATGTATTGAGTTTTTAAACTTACAGAGACAACAACAATTAGAAAGATTATTTTCTAAGTTGTCCGCACTACAGGATGATCTGTCTTTTCCTAAATACCCTGTCACTGAAGAAACCTCATAGTCAGTGGATTCATCTGGCCTTATCTAAATCTTGCTGTGTGTAATGATATTACATAAGAAACTCTCAAGGCTTTCAAAGTGAATACCATTCTAACTGATATTTCATTTTTTTTTTTACTGCTATTAAAACATGCAGTCTACTAGCAAAGAAGCCTTTGGCTTTTCTAACAAAAGAGCTATTTTAATGGCCTTTTTATTGTGCAAGGTTCTTTGATAGTCTCTGTTAGAATTCTGCCTCATGATGACACCGGGGCCTTGGTTGGTTTTCATTTGTTTCCAAGCAGACAGAAATGAGCGGGGCTGTAACAATAAATCATTGAATCCCATAGAACATCTTTTGATGGGGTTACCTGAAGCCACAATACTGATGGTACATATAGAAAAAAAAATCTTATGGTGCTGAGCATCTGCACATAAAGACATCTGGTAAAAGAATATGTGGTCAGCCAACTGTTTTATGCACAAACAGTGTGTGTTTATGCACACCAGGAACAATAACCGTGTGTGAACCCTATAAACTTCACTCTGACTCTGACTCTGACTCAGACTCTGGAAAACGCCCCAACAACTGCAGGTGCAATAACACATCTACCAACATGCAGCAATTACACACACCTGAACTTTTACCAGTCATTATCAAATTATTACTCTTTAGATGTATGTGGCTGTTAGTTCCAATAGCAATTAGCAAGGATGCTGTGTGCACTCCTAGGTACTGCCAACCCAACTGAGCAATATTGAGCCAAACTGTACCTTTAAACAAAACCAATAGTCTTTTAAAAGTATAAAAATCTGTGTTTGACAATGGCACTTACAGTGAGGCTAGGTTCACACATAGAAAAAGAAAACTACAGGTAGTCCCCGGTTTACGCCCGACTTGCGAACGACCCGCCGATACGAACGTCGCAATGATAGCTACGACCCGTCGATGACATCACCAGCGAGTGCCGAGTTGCGGTGACTCGAGTGTTTTCAAGGTAATTAAATTGATATAAAGATGCCCTGTGTGTGTGGGAAGGTGAGCAGATACATACCGCACAGCTCCCATGTCCTGGCATCATCCGCTGTCTCTGCAAAAAAAACTCTGTTTCGCTAAGCAGATCTGCGCCCTCTGACCTGGATACTGTACTGAGCTACGCATGCGCAGTATACCAGGTCGTCTAGTCTTTGCTTCTAAGGCATCTGTGTCAGAGGGCGACAACCTGCTTAGTGAGACAGAGTTTTATTGCAGAGGGTGACGCCAGGACACAGGAGGTGTGCAGTATGTATCCGCTCACCCCCCACACTGGCCGGACCACACTGCCTGAGCCACTCGAGCTGCTGCGTAAAGCCTGCCTCTGTTGTGCTGGACCCTGGCTAGCTGCCCTTCAGGTACATGAGCTTCTCCCCCCGGGGGGGGGGGGGGGGGGCGAACGACAGACAAGGAGACAATGAGGATGCAAGGAGGCATACAGGACACACAAGGAGGCACACAGGGGATGTAAGGAGGCACAAGGGAGACCAAGAATACACAGAGGGGGGATACTGGAGGCACAGGGGACAGAGATGGCACAGTGTTCTGACTTAAAGAGAATCTGTATTCTAAAATTCTTACAGTAAAAAGCATACCATTTTATTCATTATGTTCTCCTGGTCCCCGCTGTGCTGTTTCTGCACTCCCTGCTGCAATCCTGGCTTGTAATTGACAGTTTTAGGCAGTGTTTACGAACAAAAGACATGGCTGCTAACCAGAGTGTGATAGGCTGAGAGGAACTCAATCTGTGATTCATACAGAGCCTGCAGGGGGCGTGGAGAGGGTGTGTATAGCTTCTATACTATCACAAACAGAGCAGCACATTCCTGCCTGAGTGCCTGAGCCCGACAAAGCCATCAGAGGAAAGAAGATTAGATCATATAACAGAGATAATACAGCCACTGTGCAACTAGGAAAGGCTGCAGTAAGACAGACCACATTAGAACAGGTATAGGAACTTATAGGATAGGAGAAATAAGGCTGAACATTTTGTTACAGAGTCTCTTTAAGAACGGATTAAGGTTAAGAACGAACCTACAGTCCCTATCTCGTTTGTTAACAGAGGACTACCTGTAATAGCTTTTCTGTATAGGAGGCCAGGGAACAAACAGACATATTAATGGACCCAATGTTATTAACCTATTAGCAGCTCTGCATGCATTATCTCAAGTTAGATAATGCATGCCAGGGCATCTTCTAACAGCATAAGCCGTTTAGCTGCCTAATGCAGCTATGCAGAGCGGTGCAGGCAGCTTCTTTATATTTATCTGTTCTGGGAGCCTGAAGTGGTTTCTCCTCTTCATCCACCCACAGCTCTGCACTTCCGGTGTCCTCTTCTGAGTTCTGATCACATGATATGAAAAGTGATCATAACCCAGGGAATAGTGTCAGTGTTGCAGCGCTGCCCAGTGGTGGAACAGGGGGGATGGCACCCCTCTTCCATCATCAGGCGGCACTGCAATACTGACACCATCCCTTTGGTTACAATCACATGTCATAGGGTTAATAAGATCCATTCACACATGTCCCTTTGAAATGTATCCTTTGGCTTCAAAGTCCCGACCTGTATGAAATTGGAAATGTCATAATGGCATTGGTATTATGAAATGTCCAATGCATCAGACACGTTTTAATGGGTAGCCTGCTCTGTGGAGGATAACAGCGTACATGCTGTCACCGCCCACAAGTGCAGTGTGAAACTAGCCTGAAGCTACTAATGGAGTAGCAATCTAAACTTTGGTCAACCAGCTGTCATAGGTGTGGCCAGTTAGAGGTTTACTTACCTCTACAGCCACCTGCCCCCCCATGAGTAGTTAAACATAAAAGGGCCTAATACAGCAATATGTTCTACTGTAGCCATATGGTACCACTGCCAAAGGATTGTTTCTATTGGTTTTCATCAGCTGTCTGTAGATGATTGGTTTTTAATCACCAATTCAGCAAGAAAAGCAAATTTAATGAATTACATACTGGAAACTATAAAGCTGATGCCCAGTGACAATATTAGTTTAAGAAAAGGAAACCATGATGATCACATTGAATGCATGAAAGAAAATACATTAAACTGTGAAACCACACAAGTGCTGTTAAAAGAATGCAGCTTGTAACCTGCCTGACCCCTATCAGCATAGTCACACATTAGTTAACATGTATCACTGCCTGCTTAAACAACAGGTGCAACCTAGGCTATGAATTCACAGAAAGGAAAAGTTGTATTCCCTGTAATGAATGGCTGGAGGATAGGCTGTTTGTGCTCAACACTGGGTTAGCTTTAACAGCTGTCTTACACTCATATTTGCTAGAAGAGACAAGATTGGCCTCAGCACAAATATTGCTTTGGAGCAGGCCATCTAACCATCTAAGCATCGTGATGTGTCAGACCTGCATATTATTTGATAACATTAATTTACCCTGTGTGCGTTACGCTGGGAAATTCTGAGATTGAATTACATGATAGCTAAAATGACATTTTAACTATGTATTTATACTGGGAGTTAATGACACTGAGTCTTTTCAGATATGGCAGTTTTAATAACAGTTTTCTTTAATTACCAAAGAGAATTTTGATGGCAACTCATTTTGCTAGAAGGTCAGACAAATCAGGAAAAAAGATTTTCCCATGCGTTTAAAGCTCACGGGAACTCAAGCTTATGCAGTATGCTATAGGCATAGATTGTTACTTTGTTGTTGCTAGTTGAAATCTGTGCCCCGTTTAGGAGCTGTTAACCCTGCCAGGGCGTAGTTTTCAGCTACTCATGCAGCGCGGTCTTGTTGCTCTCGCTGATTACGTCACTGTGTCATCGCTGCAGCCCACTCTGCAAATTTAATTGGCTTCTAGCCTTATAATTGCTGTGAGCCAATTACTCGCCCCCCTGAGAAAGCCAGAAAAACTGTCGGAAGCCGACGCTCGCATGGGATGCTATGCCGCCCTGCTGCGACTACTGCAGATTTGTAAAAGGGCCTCTCCAACTTGCCCGGCATGCCACCCAAGGGATACCTTGTGCCACCACTGCACTAACCAAAGGGAAACCCTGCCTTATCCGTCCACTCATGGCCACCGCTATGCTACCATAGTATGCAGTTCAGCAAGAGGACTTTTGTGAAGGCATCGTTTGAGCCAGCTGTGTACGGACTGGGTGAGATCACCAATTCACTCCTCCTACCTGCTGGCTTCGCATCTTGCTTGCTTGCTGCATCTCTTCTATGTGTGACAATACAACCTTGCCGGTAATTTGCCGGCAGTGAGATATAAGGCTGGGTGCTGTTTTTTTGAAGTGTTGCTACGCTGGTACCGGCCAGCTCCACTCTGTAGGAACCATTTCATTGGTATGCAGGATCCCCTTTTGGGTGTTTTGACATAAAGTGGCATTCTCAACCTCCCGCTTGAACTAAGGGAGTTGTGTGATAAACGCCCGTGTTGTGTGTGCAGGTGGCATGTGTCTTATGCCTGGCGTGGTGGCCATCCCATGTAATTTTTGCCTTATTTTTGGATTATTGCGCTTACTTGTTGTTTAATTATTTGAATAAACAATTTAGCAGCTTTTTGAGATATAATTGTATATATAATATTTATACAATATATTACAATATATTACAGATATAATTGTTTCATATTGAAACAATACATTATCAACCACTTATACCTCACCTTATTTACACACATCCCACAATTTGTATCACAGCAATCACTGTTTACAAAAGGGAAAGGACAGCTCTGGTTCTTAAGTGGCCAGAACCGTCTAGTCCTGACAGGGTTAACCTCGCTGGCGGCAATCCCCAAGTCAGGCTCGGGGTGGAAAAAAGAAGCCAGGAGTGGTAACCTCGGGCCTGGCTCAGAGTAGCCGCCAAGAGGTCTATGCAGAGCCTGAAGTACTGCGGGCATTTCAACTCACATCCCTGCGATCCAGACGCCGGCAGTAATTCTCCTTCCAGTTCGCAGAGGCTCTGGATCCCTCAGGTGAGATTGCCGTTTGTCATCATGATCACTATAGGGTTACAGCTCCACCCGGAGGACGGAGGGAGAATTGCAGGGCTGGATACTAGGGAGGTGAGGATGTGCAGGGCAGTCGCAGATCTCTCCTAGGAGATAATTTTTCATATTCGATTTAGAATACCTTTTCAGTACTTTGCAATAGAAAAATTACCAAAAAATTATTTTTGAGTATTTTCTTGCTTGCTGGTGGTTTAAAAGACATTTTATTGACAATTTTGAAAATATCACCTTGGAGAAACTAAGGAGAAAAGGTCAATTGCATATGGGCCCTTGATGTAAATCCAGAGAACTGATACAGACACACGAGAAGCCGCAAAGTGTGCAGTTAATACTGCTGATACAGGACCAGCAAGAGAATGTACAGAGGCAGCATGAAGAGATACAGCAAAACAGGGTTAACAGACCTTGTCCAAATTAGATACAGTAATGTTCTTGTAACAACTGTACTGTTGAGGAATACATTCTTTCTTGTCATTACAGTATTTGTTTTTGGAGCATGATTTTGCTGATTTTGCTCTTTTGGCAATATCCTTTCATATTCTCTCTCTGTCTCCTACTCTGATACTAAGGTCCATATGCAGTGAACTTTTTCTCCTGAGTTTTCCTCTAGGTGATATTTTTAAACTTGTCAATAATTATAATTATAAATTGTCAATAATTATAATAATTAAAATAATTTTGCTAGCACTTTTTCACCTACTTGTTGGTACCTTTTTAAATTGCAAAGTGCTAGAAAGTTATTTTTTAAAAAAAGATGAAGAATTATCTCCTAGGAGAAAACTTAGGAGAAAAAGGTCATTGCATATGGGCCTACATTTCTTAACCTTTTAATGGCTTAAAGTGGATCTGAGATAAACTTTTACTCATTGCATAATTGTGTTCCTTTCATATAGTTTATAGGGCATTCCTCAAGTACTTTTTTTGCTTTGTTTTAATGCCCTAATTCCCTATAAAGTTAAAAAAGCCTCGCCCAAAGCTTTTCAGAGAGCCTTGGCACTCAGTCCCAGGTAGCAGGGGCTTATGGGAGCTCAGTCTGGGCAGAAGGAGGAGGAGGTTACTAGCCAGAGATTTCAGAGGCAGAGGGGAGGAGGGGGGAGTGACATTTTCCACAAGCCGAGTGCTGGAGATGCTATCAGTTTGCCTCAGTGTACTGTGACAAACAGAACATGGCTGCCCTCATTGTATCACAGCAATAAATAACCATAAACTTTTGAAGCTGCTTGCAGCTAGATTTGCCATGTAAACTATCTAAACTTTAGATAAGATATATAGACAAGTTACTTGAAATAGTTACTTTTTCATTTAGTATCAGCTTTAAGCCACATACACACGCTCAATAGCGGTCTTTTATGCAGCACAATTATGAAACAACTTTTGTTCTGAAACAAGTTGAAACAACCAGAAAAAGTTGTTTGCTATTATTCAAACAACTGATAAGACGTAAGTCCAAAAGTTGGACCACTTGTACATACAGAAACGATAATATCATTTGATATAAAGTCTGTATAAACAAACAAAATAATATGACAAAAACTATAACATTGCAAGCTTCTAAAACGATAACATACTTCAAAAACTCTAATGTTCTAATGTTGTTAACAATATTTATCAGGCGCCCTTTTTTCTGCTTTTTTTGCCGTATTAACGATAATTGCATTAGAGTCTATGGCAGGCGCCCTTTTCGTCCACTAGCCGCTGGCGCCCTTTTTTCCTACTACCAAAATGCGTGGATGTGAACGTACCATAGAAATATAACTACATCCCATTGCGATGGCGTCTGTTATATTATATATTATATACAGGTCCTTCTAAAAAAATTAGCATATTGTGATAAAGTTCATTATTTTCTGTAATGTACTGATAAACATTAGACTTTCATATATTTTAGATTCATTACACTACAACTGAAGTAGTTCAAGCCTTTTATTGTTTTAATATTGATGATTTTGGCATACAGGCAGCTCATGAAAACCCAAAATTGCTATCTCAAAAAATTAGCATATTTCATCCGACCAATAAGAGAAAAAAAAAAAAATCAACCTTCAAATAATTATGTTCAGTTATGCACTCAATACTTGGTCGGGAATCCTTTTGCAGAAATGACTGCTTCAATGCGGTGTGGCATTTAGGCAATCAGCCTGTGGCACTGCTCAGGTGTTATGGAGGCCCAGGATGCTTCGATAGCATCCTTAAGCTCATCCAGAGTGTTGGGTCTTGCGTCTCTCAACTTTCTCTTCACAATGTCCTACAGATTCTCTATGGCGTTCAGGTCAGGAAAGTTGGCAGGCCAATTGAGCACAGTAATACCATGGTCAGTAAACCATTTACCAGTGGTTTTGGCACTGTGAGCAGGTGCCAGGTCGTGCTGAAAAATAAAATCTTCATCTCCATAAAGCTTTTCAGCAGATGGATGCATGAAGTGCTCCAAAATCTACTGATAGCTAGCTGCATTGACCTTGCCCTTGACAAAACACAGTGGACCAACACCAGCAGCTGACATGGCACCCCAGACCATCACCGACTGTGGGTACTTGACACTGGACTTCAGGCATTTTGGCCTTTCCCTCTCCCCAGTCTTCCTCCAGACTCTGGCACCTTGATTTCCGAATCACATGCAAAAGTTGCTTTCATCTGAAAAAAGTACTTTGGACCACTGAGTAACAGTCCAGTGCTGCTTCTCTGTAGCCCAGGTCAGGCGTTTCTGCCGCTGTTTCTGGTTCAAAAGTGTCTTGATCTGGGGAATGCTGCACCTGTATCCCATTTCCTGCACATGCCTGTACACGGTGGCTCTGGATGTTTCTACTCCAGACTCAGTCCACTGCTTCCGCAGGTCCCCCAAGGCCTGGAATCGGTCCTTCTCCACAATATTCCTTAGGGTCCGGTCACCTCTTCTCGTTGTGCAGCGTTTTCTGCCACACTTTTTCCTTCCCACAGACTTCCCACTGAGGTGCCTTGATACAGCACTCTGGGAACAGCCTGTTCGTTCAGAAATTTCTTTCGGTGTCTTATCCTCTTGCTTTAGGGTGTCAATGATGACCTTCTGGACAGCAGTCAGATCGGCAGTCTTACCCATGATTGCGGTTTTGAGTAATGAACCAGGCTGGGAGTTTTTAAAAGCCTCAGGAATCTTTTGCAGGTGTTTAGAGTTAAAGGAATACTATCAATACCCAAGTGTTCTAAAATGACAATGTACAAATAATGTCTAAGTAGCTGTGTAAACATTTTCTTACTTTTCATATTAAATATCAGAGGCAAAAGCTGTCATTTATTGAGGGTATGATTTAGCTATATTGGGACAAATCAATTGCAGAAGGGGTGTCTGCTTCAATGCACAGCCAGAGTTGCATAGCAGACTACCGAAAGCAAATATCAAACTCTGAAAGCAAAAACAGTATAAAAGGTTTGACAATTAGTTACATTTCCTCTGCTCTCTTCAGACACTTCCGTCAGAAACACAGGACACAGAAGCTGCAGCTATTGGGAGCTTACATAGAGTTAACTGATCAAGTGTGAGGGGAATTTCCCCTCTCCTCATGGCTCAGTCAGCCGTCAGTTTTGGCGTCAGTAAAGATTGAATGTATTTTGATAACAGTAAACAAAGAGGTTGCTACTACAATGTATACACCAGTACTTAGCAGCACTTCCCAAACAATTCCTGTGTCAGTTGAAAAAAATATGTGAATCGATAGTATTCCTTTAATTAGTTGATTCAGATGATTAGGCTAATGGCTCGTTTAGAGAACCTTTTCATGATATGCTAATTTTTTGAGATAGGAATTTTGGGTTTTCATGAGCTGTATGCCAAAATCATCAATATTAAAACAATAAAAGGCTTGAACTACTTCAGTTGTGTGTAATGAATCTAAAATATATGAAAGTCTAATGTTTATCAGTACATTACAGAAAATAATGAACTTTATCACCATATGCTAATTTTTTGAGAAGGACCTGTGTATTATAGTGTTCATTGCAACGGAATGCAGCACATGCAGTGTGGAAGAAGCATTAGACATAATATGCAAAGTACTGTGGAGGAATTGGACTGATTTAAGCTTTATAATACCCCACCCCCAGCTTACACTTCTCAGTTAAATGCTCTTGCCTTTGTTATGTTCTTACTGGGAAACAACTTCTCCTTTCTATGTGCTCAAACAGCTGGACATTCCCATTAAAGCAGTTATGTCAAGCATGTCATGGTAGTTTGCCGGAACTTCTGTGTCTGCTGTCTTCAGCAATGCACTGAGCACAAGTTATAAATGCACAGAGTCACTCTAAGATGTCATAATTTTTCTTTTAGTGAAGTGAAACCATTTTACAAATATTTAGAAATGTTGTGGTTTATTCTGAAGCATCAGCATTGTACACTAAAATTATCTTATTTCTCTTCCCCTTCAAACTGTTTTGTATGTATTGGTCATACTTTTTTTATCTTAAAGGAATCATCAGCCAAAATGAAAAAAATCTGCAGTAGTTCTGCACTTGCGCAGTAAGCCATGGACAACGTGGGCTTGATTGACAGCGGCGCTTCACGCAGGCGCAGTAAGGGCGACCTCGAGGTCGGCCTCTGCACTGTGCGAGGAGCCTGGGATGGCGGCGGAGAGTGGAGCAATCAGCGTGAGACAGTTGGCTGCAAGGGGCTGGAGAAAGCCCCAGGTAAGTAAAGCGGATTTTGTTTTCATTTTGGCTGATGATTCCTTTAAAGAGACTCTGTAACAAAAAATTCTCTCTGTGAGATACTTACCTCGGAAGGGGGAAGCCTCAGGGTCCCAATAAAGCTTCCCCATCCTCTGTAGCCTGGGGGAATGCAGCACTGGCTTCCCCAAAACTTCCTAGACAATGCCTGACAAATACTGCACAGGAACGGCAATATTTACCTACCAGATCCTGCGCAGGTGCATTCAGGCTAAGGCGGAAATAGCTGAGCCTGATCAATCTACTCTACTGCACAGGTGCAAAGGACTCGCGCCTGCACAGTAGAGTAGATACGATCAGGCTCGGCTATTTCCGCCTTAGCCCGAATGAGGAGCCGCTACTGCTCCTGTGCTGGATCGCGATAGGTAAATATTTACATCTCCACTGTTTGGGGGGTCGCAGCGCTGGATTTCCGGGACGGAGGACGATGGGAGGAGCCTTGTTAGGATCCAGTGGCTTCCTCTTCCCGAGGTAAGTATGCCCCAGAAGGTTTTTTGGGGTTTTTTTTGGTTATAAGGTTTCTTTAAAACATACTTCCGAGGGAAAAAAAAGATTAAAGTTAGATACTATAGAGGGAATCCTGGGTATAATCCAGAGGCTTCCCACATCCTCCTCGATTGCACCGATCCTGCTCTAGGATCCTCAGAACATATTTAAATATGTTTTCCTGGTTGCACTCCTGTCTGTGTACGAGCACGGCTGCACTGTGCAGGCGCATCTACAGGCTATGCCTGCACAGTAGCACGGAGCTGCTTGTGCACGGCTTCTTACTCAATCCACAAATGGCTTTGTGCTATTGCGCAGGCACAGTCACTGATACCAGAAACAATTCAGAAGCAAAAGATGCAGTTTTATAATTTAGACCACACTGGTCCTCTCCATCATCATTAGTTCTCCTTCATTTTAACATTTACAAATACCAAATATATAAATTTAAATGACAGAAATAACATTTAGAGTATATTAACCTCTTGCCGACTGCTCCACGCCAATTGGCGTGAGCAGTGCGGCAGCCCCAGGACCGCTCCACGCCCATTGGCGTGAATGGTCTTCTATGGGACTAGCAGGAGATCGCGCGCACGCTGCGCACGCATCTCCTGTTTGGGGGGCAGAGCTTTGCCCCGCCTTCAGTCTCCGTGCGGCGATCGCCGCTCGGGAGAGTATTAGACGGCGGTTTCGCCGTCTAACTACTTTGTACAGCGCTGCGATTTGCAACAGCGCTGTACTGGGGACAGCCGTGTGACACGGCTGTCCCCCTGGGGGACAAAAGAGCGATCGGCTCTCATAGGCAGAAGCCTATGACAGCCGATTGTGTGATTGGCCGGCAGGGGAGAGGGAGGGAGGATAAAGTAAAAAAAAAAAATAGTAAAATGTATTTAAAAATAAGACATAAATATTTATTTAAAAAAAATAAAAAACAATGTGGGGGCGATCAGACCCTACCAACAGAGAGCTCTGTTGGTGCGGAGAAAAGGAGGGGGGAATCACTTGTGAGCTGAGTTGTATGGCCCTGCAGCATTGCCTTAAAGCTGCGGTGGTCCAATTAAGTAAAAATGGCCTGGTCACTAGGGGGAGTCAACACCGCAGTCATCAAGTGGTTAAACACATTTTATCAGTAGAAAATACATATAATTACGTAGATCTGTATATAAGTCCTGAAAGAGGGACAAATGAAGAAGAAAGAGGAACAGAGGGATTTAGTTCCCAAAGAGGGACTGTACTTGTGGCTGTGTAGTGCGGCTGCGCTTGTACACAACTGGGAGTGCAGCCGCTAAGAAGAGGGCCCCAGAGGGAATCAGTGGGGTAGATGAGGATCGGAGGAGCCTCTGGATCATCTAGAGGCCTCTCTTTAATGAGATAAGGATCTACTCCCCCCTTCCTTCCCAGGACCACAGGTTTGCTTTAAAGGGAACCTAAAGTCCTTGTGGTCAGCAGCCGAGAGGCTGAGCTCCCCGAGAAATGGCAGAGGCAGAAGATTACAAGGACAGCCAGGCAACTGGCATTGTTAAAAGAGTACTGTAGGAGGGTAGGGGGAAAAAGAGTTGAACTTACCTGGGGATTCTAATGGTCCCCCGCAGACATCCTCTGCCCCCCTAGCCAGTCACCAATGCTCCGGTCCCCGCCGCCGGTTCACTTCTGGAATCTCAGACTTTAAAGTCTGAAAACCACTGCTCCTGCATTGCCGTGTCCTTGCTCCTGCTGTTGTCACCAGGAGTGTATTGCACAGGCCCAGTACGGTCTGCGCCTGTGCAGTACGCTCCTGGTGATGTCAGCGGGAGCAAGGGCACGGCTGTGCAGGCGCAGTCGTTTTCTGACTTTAAAGTCGGAAATTTCAGAAGTGAACCAGCATCGGGGACCAGAGCATCGGTGAGTGGCTGCGTGGGCACAAGACGTCTGCGGAGGACCATTAGAAGCCAACTCAAGTAAGTTCAACTCTTTTTCCTCCTACCCTCCCTACAGTAGTCCTTTAACCACTTAAGGACCAGCTAACGCCCATAGGCGTCAGCAGGTCTTAAGTGGGTTACCATGGAAACGGCCACTCGATCGAGTGGCCTTTCCATGTCAGTTCACGAAGGGTGTCTCCGTGAACAGCCGGAGAGCCGCCGATCGCGGCTCGCCGGGAAAATGTAAACACGCGGAGAAGAACTCCCCGCTGTTTACATCATACGGCGCTGCTGCGCAGCAGCGCCATAGGGCAGATCGGCGATCATCCCCGGCCTCTGATTGCCCGGGGATCGCCGTAATTTGATAGGCTGAAGCCTATCCTACTACTTCACAGCCAGATGGAGAGGGCGGAAGAGGTAGGGAGGGCGGAAAACGCTGCGGAGGGGGGCTTTGAGGAGCCCCCCCCCCCCCTGCTCAGCCACACAGGGCGCCGGCGATCAGACCCCCCCAGCAGGTCATCCCCCTAGTGGGGAAAAAAGGGAGAAAGTCTGATCGCCCTGCTGTATTCACGATCTGTGCTGCGGGCTGCAGAGCCCACGCAGCACAGATCTCTAAAACACAGCCCGGTCCTTAATTTAAGGTCACCTGAAGTGGGAGGGATATGGATGCTGCCATAGTTATTACCTATTAAGCAATACCAGCTACCTGACTGCCCTGCTGATCTCTTTGGCTGCAGTAGTATCTGGATCACACACCTGAAACAAGCATGCAGCTAATCCAGTCATACTTCAGTAAGAAACATGTGTTTTTAAAATGTATCTTTCTTTAGAACAAAACATTTTGTAAGATGTTAAAGTGAATGCAGAGGTAACTAGTTCATCAGGAAATACACCCATTTCTTGTTTACTGTAGTTTCCTCTTCTTGTCAAAGAATAGAGCTTTTGTCTCAGTTTTCTAACTCTTTCTATGTCTAAAATATTTTGGATCAATTGTGCAAACACAAAGAGCCAAAATGAATCAAGACACAAAATGGGAAAAAAACGGAATACCATTCAGAAGAAAAGATATCCAAGGATGGTTGATTGGATAACAGTAGTAGTAGAGTGGAGACCGTGGTCTACAGTATTGCTGAAGGCTTTTTGACTCTAGTCGCAACAACATTGCCCGCAGGCTTCCTACGGGTTCTGCCTTCCAGTCAATGCTATGGTGATTCCACAACGCGTTTCAGAGGTCTTCTCCTTTGTCAGGTGACCTGTCTTTACCTAGTAACGTTCCTCTTGAGAGGCAGGGGCCAATATACAATTAACTTTTTCTCCTAGCTGATATTTTCACACCTTATCAATAAAATACCTTTTAAGCCACCAGCAAGCAAGAAAATACTCAGAAGAATTGTGACAGTATACTTTTACCTACTTTTTGTTACTTGTTTAATTGCAGAGTGCTGAAAAGTTATTTAGGAGAAGTGAACTGAACAAGGCCCAGAGAGAGATAACACTGTACAGCTACGTACACAACAAGCTAGATAAAACTCACCTGAGGTAGTCTATATAACTATCTCCTCTGCCAGGAATTCTCACCCCCCTGTTCCACTCGACCAGGTTGTCTGGTAGATTGCTTTGGCCGAACGACTGCCAAGAGCATTGATCTCCCCACTTACCTCACCCGCCATGTGAATACACTCCCACGCCACTTTGCCCCCTTCCCCACATTGGAATTTAGGAACAGAACACGACTCTAGCCTGGAGGCTAGCTACATATGTCTGTACAGCTTTGGCCCTGCAATGTTGGCAGAGGGATCAGGTGCCTATACCCGCTGGGCAACATGCCTCAAACTAGAAAATAAGGCTTAACTCATTGTCACATCTGTGGGAGGTATTTGTGCTTGTTACCCATAACAACCAATCATACTTTGTATTCATTTGCAAATCAGCATTAAAATAATTGCAGTTTGAACCTGGACAAACATTTTAAGAGAACAAAATAGTCATTCTCACAAGACAAATGCAGGTGATTTCTGTCCACATGTACTCCAACCAGGAATTCAAAACATACATTAGAAAACCTACAAACCACAAAAGAGAGAACAAAAACACAAGTTTGAAGTCCTTTTGATACAGTAGTAGGAGAACAGAGGCATCAGCAGGATAAAAATGGATAAAACCTTTAAAATTTGCTTGGAGGAAGCGGTGGACTTACCTCCATAAAGCAGACACGAAAGACTGTCTGAATATCAGCAATCGCATTTATTATATAGTACCCCAAAAGTGTAATGCGTTTCGCAGGCTAAGCCTGCTTCATCAGGCAATAAACGTGGGGACAAACAGAATTTCGGCAATAGCAGGTGTAGCGCCCTATATAATAAATGCGATTGCTACTATTCAGACAGTCTTTCATGTCTGCTTTATGGAGGTAAGTCCACTGCTTCCTCCAAGCAAGTTTTAAAGGTTTTATCCATTTTTATCCTGCTGGCGCCTCTGTTCTCCTACTGCTATACCGTGTCCACCCCTGGTGGAGGGGTGACCTACCCCTTTTTCTGATCTACCGAAAGTGACTTCTTAATCCTGATTGAGGACATGTCTAATCTCCTCACCTGCCTATACAGTGGTTGCCTGTGTGGTAACCCACATTTGTGAGTATACTCTTCTCACTGATTATCTTTACTTTATTTATACTTAACATACTACACTATATTGGGCTCTTGGTTTCTCTAAACTTTATCCTTTTGATACAGGTTTGCGTTAAAGCTTTACAAACATTCATTTTGGCAATTGCAAAACACAATCCAGCTGTTGTCTTCAGTATTCCTGTGCTGGCTTGTACACTCAGCTCAGAGGAAAGGTATGTACTGTCCTATGGAGGGTTGAAGGGAAAAGGAACAAAACTGTAGAAACACAACAGCAGTCAGATTAAAACAAACAAACGTTAGTGCAAGGTCAGAAATGTAGGCGCCTGTACAGACATGATACTTTCACTCAATTTAATCATAATCTGTTGATTTATTTAAAACATATTTAAAGCTTTAGCTGTAGACATTGTTTTCTTACTAACCTATCAGTGGTGGAATCCTGACAGCAGTGGCATAGCTAAGGAGCTATGGGCCCGATGCAAGTTTTACAATGGGGCCCCCCAAGTACTCTATACATAACAATTGCTACTGCGCACCAAAACCTGCCAATGGCAATGGTGTCTGAGGTGCAAGAAGGGGATGAGAAACAGTTTGTTAGGTGAAATAATAAATATAGAGTTTTATTGATGCTTTGATATAAAAATAAAATATTTCATTTAGAAAGAGTGTTCTACAAATTGTATTCAAAGTAAAAAAAACCTTTGCTGATGGATTGCTGCTCTAAAGGGCCATGTAGACAATCACTTTTCTCCCCCTGGTGGGTGTTTTCATTATAACATGGTAAATATAGCAATGAATAGCAATAGTCATATAAATATGGAATATATTTAGTACACAAGAGTGACTTTACTGGGAAATCGGTGAAGTGGAGTATAATACAGCAGAGTCTCAGTTATCCAGCCCCGGCGGGGATAGGTTAATGTGCATTCAAAGACTCAATGTTAAAAATAGCGAAGCAGGTTGTTCCGGCGCACTGTACTCAACGGTAATAAAATACTGCACGGGCCAAGTAAGGGTAATTCAGGCTCCAGGGGTTGCCGGACCCTGAATTATATCTCCCTTCGAGTTGCAATAACTCGAGGAGGAATAGTATTTTATTTAAAGCTATGCATGGTAGCAGGAAAAAAGGGCGCCGGTGGCTAGTGGACGAAAAGGGTGCCACCGTAGACTCTAGTGTGTTTATCGTTAATACGGGGGAAAAAATCAGAAAAAAGGGTGCCCGATAAATACCGTTAACAACATTAGAACATCACCGTTTTTGAAGAATGTTATCGTTTTAGAAGCTTGCAACGTTATAGTTTTTGTCATATTATTGTTTGTATGTACAGAATTTACATTATCAAAGATATCATCATTTCTATGTGTAAAAGGGTGTTTCTGCAGGGGGAGTGGTTAGGGTTAGGCACCACCAGGGGTGCTAGTTAGTGTTAGGCGCCACCAGTGGAGTGGTTAGTCTTAGGCACCACCAGGGGAGGGTTCTGTGTGAGAGTAGGGTTGGGTTAAGCTGTATTGTTGAATTACATAAAGATAAAGTTAATACATTTTCGTCATCAACTCCCGTCTGTTTTAAAATGGTATTTATCATTAACCAATTTCATTGACGATGTTTATCGTTCTAGATACTTCAATATCCAGCGGCACCAATTCGTTATCCGGCCAGGGCCTTTTTTCATGCACCCCTATGCATAGTATACCGAGAAAGTGAATGAGAAAGAAACTAGGATGCTTAAAGCCCAACTCTAAGCTCAACTGTATTCGTAAGCCTGGTAGACAACTTAGAGTTTTGGCCCAGGAACTATCATTCATGATCATTTTGGGTGACTGATCCCTATACAAGCACAATGCTGAGCTTTCTTCCAAGGAGCTTGCTTTGTTCTAGTGAGAGAGAGAGGGCAGGACATGCAGATGCAAGCTATATTGAAAAATAACAGTAGCGGTTACACATTGTTTTTCAGTATGTTGGATGACGAAACCCTAAGGTATGAATTGGCCTTTACTTCTGAGTAGGAACTTAGTGGAAGAGTTTATTTTTATCTGTTTGTAATTTCAATGATTAGTTGAACCCAGGTCACTTTTAAAGTGTCTGGAGGCCCTTTGACAGTCACTTCCTTCAACACAGACTTTCAGAGCTGTAAGCTTCAATTTTCTTCACACCGAGTTCAGTCAGTGCCCTGCCATCTTGCAGTTACGGCAGCATGATAAAGCAATGCTGAACAACAGCAACAGTAGCTTAACCCAAAGGCAAGCTGTTAACTCATTCAGCTCTGCAGCTTAAGGTTCCATGGCATGTTTTAAATTAGATTTTGCATGACAAAAGCATTGTCTTACTCAAAAGGGTAACTTTTTTCTGAATGAAAGCCTTCTCATGCAGTCTTTATTAAGCAAAACAGTACAATGTTTATTCTACCAATAAGTACTGAGATAGAGCACCTAGCTGGAAACTACATTTTGTTGTGGCCTAAAAGGATCAAAGTGTCCTCCACTGAAAAAATGTGCAAAGAAAATCGCTGCAGAAGGTATTTATGTCCCATCTAGCCCATATCAAAAACACAATGGGTTTATTCATCAGATAAGAACACTCAGAGGAGCCATACAAATAATAGCCTAAAGGTCCATGCACACGTCGGATTTTTTTAAACGCTCAAGACCAGTCTTATCAGCTGAACGACGGACTGTACACATGCCCGATTTGACGTCCGGACGACTGAGTGACGGGACGTTCAAACGACGGGTCGTTTAAAAAAATCCAACTTGTGTATGGGCCTTAAAGGGACTCCCAGCAGTGCAGAAACTATGGAAAGATGCATATCATTTTAAAGCTCTCTTTCTCCTCTTTCCAATGATATATAAACCGCCACCCTTTTTCTGCTGAATGGAGCTGCTGATACTGGGGAAAGTGTCGTCCTGTGTAATACAATGTAACTATGGAAAGATGGATATCATTTTAAAGCTCTCTTTCTCCTCTTTCTGGCGACACCTAAATCGGCGCCCTACGCCTTTTAGTTTTCTCTATTTTCGCGATGGAAATCGCGGCCGCGGCAATTTCAATCGCGAAAATAGCGAGAAAAATCGAGAAAATAGTTACTGAGTGACAAGTTCATAATGGACAATTTACATTTGCAATTATTAGAAGATCTACTTGCTGATTCTGATAAATTGAACACATTTTAGTCTTTTCAAGGGACTGCTGGGTTATGTACTTTGAGCCCCAATTTAGTCATTAGATCTGCTTTTGTCAAGCAGTAAAAATTGTAGCACAAGGAGGTCCCTCTCTGGTGGGGTATCACCAGTTTATAACAGTATGAGGTCGACCCTACAATATGTAGAGGATTGAGAATCAAAAAAGTGTTACCTCTGATCAATTGTTTATTGAATGGAACCTAATTTTGACCAATAGTTCACTTCAATGTATGCAGCTTATTAATTTTTATGAGGAACATGAACATGGCAATTTAAAATAATAGATTTCAAAAGTACAGCAAGATTTGAATTAAAAAAGACTCTGCAATAGAATGATGGTATTAAGGTGGCCATACACATTTAGACTGCCATCTGACAGGGCCGCAGATAGACCATGAATGGGAGGACTGGAGTATGGGGCCCAGGGGATTCTGGGGCCCTGACAGGGGAGTCCTACCATGAAGAACGGAATTATGTCTGTCACGTGTGGAATTATTTCCAAAGAGAGTTTGCCACACATGCGTAGTTCAGGTCCTTTGCATAATGCACATGAGCAGTTTATACAGAACGCTGTGGCTGCGCTCCCTGCAGCATCCTGAGCATTATGTGCTCACTCACAGCAGCTGTGTTGTGGCCCTCAAACCATTTTTTCTGCTGATTGTTTTGGCATGGGGGGGCCAGTGGCGGATGGCCCTGCCACCCGATGTGTCAAAACATAGCCCTCCCCATGAGTTACACTGGCCAAAACACCTCTCTTGCTAGAGAATGAGAGGCTCCAATGCCTCTCATGGAAAGAACTCCTTTGGTCCACTATCCTGCACCCAGCTGCCTATAAATCAGTGTCACCCCTAACAGCTCACAATGTTATGCAAACGCTACTTATAACGTTCAGTCAAGTCCTTCCAGCAATATTGAAATATTTTAAAACTCCAAATTCCCTGCTGGCCTAGACTCCCTTAACTACTTTTGGTGGAAACTCTCTAAACGTGATACCTTTGGTCAAATAGCACCATCTGGTAAAGTTCTCCGAATGAGAAATTTTTGGTTCTGGCAAATAAATGATTACTTAACATCCCTGCCTCGACCTTCTGAGGATCATAAAACTACTCTGCTGGAGTCGATCTGCACCCATGACCCCACTAGAAAGGACGTGTTATTACTCATATATGCCCTTTTTAATTACCCTCCCCTCTGAGGGGGGAGGGGAATTAAAATGGTAACGGCCGATATACATCACCGCTACAGGTAGCCGCTCTCCTGCTTCTGCATCTTCACAGCAGCCGCAGGACGCGCTGCTGTGAGAGAGCATTATGATGAGTCACGCAAGGAGGAGGGCGGCCAGCGCTGACTATGAAACAGGAAGCGGCCGCCAGCTCATAACAAGGTAGCACGAGCAGTGGCCGCAGGGGAAGGGGGAGGGGGCGAGCAGCGTCGCGGGGGAGGGGGCAGGCCGAAATGCTGCTCTAGGGCCCATGCCGCCTGACGCAAATGCGTCACTTGGCATTATGAGCCAACTGCCCCTGCTCTCAGGGTTAGCAAAATGTTGCCTGGGAAGGCCCCCCTGTCCTTTAGAGGCTGTCATGTCTTAGGCAATTGGAGCATACTTGATGGTCCTGCCTGGTAGCCTCTACAGTTTGGTCGCAAATAGCTAGACTGATCTTTCATACCTTTGAAGCCCACTTCAGTAAGGCTGCTTCCACACAGGGACATTAGTGGTGCACGTTAGTGCAGCCTGTAATGCTCCCCCAACGCACAGCAATGTAACACAAGTGGGCTGTTCACACTGCCCACGTTGCGTTACATGTAACGCTGCACGTTGTAGTGAAAGTGCAGCATGCTGTGCGTTCTAGTGGCTTTAGCCGCGTTTGACTGTTTGCACATGCTCAGTGAGGGGCGGAGAGGAGGCGGGGAGATGCCGCTACAGTAGCCGAGCACATGGCTACTTAATATGCACTGCACTGGCGGCCGCTGATTGGCCGGCGGGACCACGTGATGCGGAGTGTCTCGCTCCGCATCACGTGGTCCCGCCGGCCAATCAGCGCCACTCTGGGAGACCTTATGCGGATAGAGCTGCCTAACGCGGCTCACTCTACCGTCCTCTCCCGCACCACCATACGTTGCGTTAGGTGCACGTTATGCAACCTTAAAGTAGCACCTAACGCAACGTCTTAGTGTGTAAGTAGCCTAAAGATTCAAAAATCTTCTTGCTTTGTTTTGGAAGCTGACAAGACTAAACATCCCAAACACAGACTAAGTTAACATGTTCTCATTTCAGCTAAAGTATATCTAGCTTCCTAATGGTACACGCCCACTCTGCACATTCCTCCTATGCTGACTAGAATAGATAGAAGATGAGACATGGTGTCACGTCTTATGTGTGCTTAGTTCCTCTTTAAAGGGACACTTAAGCCAAATAAAAAAAAATGAGTTTTACTCACCTGGGGCTTCTACCAGCCCCATGAAGCTGTCTGGTGCCCACGTATACTCGCTCCAATGCTCCTGGCCCCGCCGGAAGCCACTTCCGGTTTCGGCAACAGGAGCCGACAGGCCGGGAACGCGAGTGATTCTTTGCGATCCTGGCCATAATAGCGCCCTCTATGCTGTTATAGCATATAGCATATATAATATAACAGCATAGAGGGCATTATTATGGCCAGGAACGCGAAGAATCACTCGCGTTCCCGGCCTGTCTGCTCCTGTCGCCGAAACCGGAAGTGGCTGCCAGCAGGGCCAGGAGCATCGGAGCGAGTCTACGTGGACACTGGACAGCTTCAGGGGGCTGGTAGAAGCCCCAGGTGAGTAAAACTCATTTTTTCAATTTGGCTTAAGTGATCCTTTAATAGGATAATGTGAAGTATAGTATACCAAGGTGTAATGCCACCTTAAAGAGGAACTGTAACATAAAAAGATCCCCTGGGGGGTACTCACCTCGGGTGGGGGAAGCCTCCGGATCCTAATGAGGCTTCCCACGCCGTCCTCCATCCGTCAGGGGTCTCGCTGCAGCCCTCCGTGGAGTCCGGGCAGCGGTGACGTCAATATTTACCTTCCTGGCTCCTGCGCAGGCGCTCTGACGGCTGTCGGCCTTGAACTACACGGAAATACCCGATCGCCGTCGGGTCCGCTCTACTGCGCAGGCGCAAGTTTCCTGCGCCTGCGCAGTAGAGCGGACCCGAATGAGATCGGGTATTTCCGTGTAGTTCGGAATGGAAAGCCGCCACAGCGCCCCCGCTGGAGCCAGCAAAGGTAAATATTGAAATGACAGTCGGCACAGTCGCCGGCTGTTCGGAGGGCTGCGGAGAGACCCCCGTGGGACAGAGGACGGCGTGGGAAGCCTCATTAGGATCCGGAGGCTTCCCCCACCCGAGGTGAGTACCCCCCAGGGGATCTTTTGAATGTTACAGAGTCTCTTTAAAGTAAACCTGAGATGGGGCAGGAGATAAAATGTATACATACCTGGAGCTTCCTCCAACCCCTCCAGTCTGATTGCTGCCTCAACGTCCTTTGCCGCCTCTCCGTTCGTCCGCATTCTGCCCCGGTAAGTTGTCAAGTCAGGCCAGGCACCCTCGCTCCCCCACGCTCTCCCGTGGCTGGGAGTGTTCTGTGCCTGTGCAGTAGTACTACACAGTCACAGAATGGTCCCAGCCACGGGAGCGCGATGGGGGTCACATGTGGCAAGGCCATGCATGCACAGTTGGCCCCAGAGCAACGGATTTACCAGAGCTGATTGCGGACTAACGGAGAGGCGGCCGGGGGGGGGGGGGGGGGGGTTGGAGGAAGCTCCAGGTATGTATACATTTTCTCTCCTGCCTCATCTCAGGTTTATTTTAAGGTGACAATACACCTTGGTATACTAATACTTTCCTTTTGGCAGCAATGTACTGTTTATTTTATGTTTACATTGGAATTTAACCACTTTACCCCTCGCGGTACGAATTTCTCCGTACCTTCCGCGCTACCGCCGCTGTCCGCGCGCCCGCTGCTCGTGCGCGCGCTCCCGCTCGCCCGGAGATCAATGAACGGGAAAATCCATTCCCTTTCGTTGATCTAAGCCCCCGCAATGATCCGCTGCTTCTATTAGAAACAGCGCGATCATTGTGATTTATCCAGCCTCGTACTGCTTCCTGTAAGCGTCCTTCCGGACGCTTACAGGTCGCATGTAAACAAACACACTGTGGCCATCTTGTGGCCAAATAGTAAAACTACACCCTAAAGCATTTTACATATACAAAACATTAGTTTTACACAATAAATTAACTCATTACCTCCCACACTCCCCCATTTTTTTTTTTTGTAATAAAAAAAAATACAATTAAAAAAAAAACATAAATAGTTACCTTAGGGACTGAACTTTTTAACTATTTATGTCAAGAGGGTATAACACTGTTACATTATAAACTACGGGCTTGTAATTAGGGATGGATGCAAAACTGAAAAAAATGCACCTTTATTTCCAAATAAAATATCGGCGCCAAACATTGTGATAGGGACATAATTTAAACTGTTTTATAACTGGAACAAATGGGCAAATACATTTCATGGGTTTTAATAACAGAAGCATGCATTATTTAAAAACTATAATGGCCGAAAACTGAAAAATAATAATTTTTTCCCACATTTTTTCCTATTTTCCCATTAAAACACATTTAGAATAAAATAATTCTTGGCATAATGTCCCACCTAAAGAAAGCCTAATTGGTGGTGAAAAAAACAAGATATCGTTCATTTCATTGCGATAAGTAATAATAAAGTTATAGACGAATGAATGGAAGGAGCGCTGAAAGGTTAAAATTGCTCTGCTGTTCAAGGGGTAAAACCCCTCAGTGGTGAAGTGGTTAATGATACTATGGAACGAGCCAGTATTTTCGACTTGCTGTATTCTGCTGTTCATGTCTTGTAACTACTTCATGACTGTAGATGATTTTTTTCCATGTGTTTTGATGAATGCCATTTTTTTATGTTTCTTTGATTAAAACATTTGAAACTAAAGTTTATCACAGAAAGCACAAACATTTCTGTTGTTAATGAATCCAATAAAAGGGACACTCTAACATTTGTTTTTCTCAGGCATATTAAATAGCAAGACCTGGTACTCATATACTACCGCCATCTGGAGTTGTAATCATGGAAAGTGGTTCTGTGGTTATTACAACTCCATTGTTAAATGTATTTAAAGGGACTCCGAGCAGTGCAGAAACTATGGAAAAATGCATATCATTTTAAAGCTCTCTTTCTCCTCTTTCCGATGATATATAAACCGCCGCCCTACGCCTTTTATTTTTCGCTATTTTCGCGAATGGAAATTGCCGCGGCCGCGATTTCAATCACGAAAATAAAGAAAACTAAAAGGCGTAGGGTAACGATTTAGGTGTCGCCAGAAAGAGGAGAAAGAGAGCTTTAAAATGATATCCATCTTTCCATAGTTACATTGTATTACACAGGCCGACTTTTTCTGCTGAATGGAGCTGCTGAGACTGGGGAAAGTGTCGTCCTGTGTAATACAAGTAACTATGGAAAGATGGATATCATTTTAAAGCTCTCTTTCTCCTCTTTCTGGCGACACCTAAATCGTCGCTCTATGCCTTTTAGTTTTCTTTTTCTTCGCAATTGAAATCGCGGCCGCTGCAATTTCAATCGCAAAAATAGCGAAAACTAAAAGGCGTAGGGTGGCGGTTTATATATCATTGGAAAGAGGAGAAAGAGGGCTTTAAAATGATATGCATCTTTCCATAGTTTCTGCACTGCTCGGAGTCCCTTTAAGCCATAGGAGCTGGAATGTGCAACATTTTTTATTCATAACATATATACTTGTGAGCTCCTCCAGCTCAATATCATCACCATTGTTATATTTATTTATGAGGCAGAGAGGTTCCTTAAAGTGTTACTATACTCAGATTTCATCCATAGTCTAAAAAGCACTGAGGACAGCAAAACAAATGAAAAAAAACATCTGTCTTTTCACTTCATTTAGCTGCTAATTGATAAGCCTAGTTTTGCTGGCCAGAATTATTAGATTGAGTTGGAAGTGTATACACTGTGTAAACGAAGCAGAAACCTTTCTGCTCTATCCAGGTGGAAAGCAGATAACCTTATCTCCTTTATTTGCTCATGAATTACTTTTACTAGGAGTTCATTTGCTAATGTGTCCTGCAGCTGGCAATGATGACAGTGAGGTGCAAATATGCATTCAAAAGACACCAGAGCAGTCATATAGTGTTTTACTTTCATTTTTTTTATTTTACTTTTATTTTTTTTGCGTGTAATCCTACTTTAATCCTACATAGTGAGACCAGGTAAAGTCCTGTACATAGGTTATACACTCAGCCATTCTGCTCTGTTGTTGCATCTCACTGAGGTATCTTGCTTTACTCACCTTCTGATTTCTATGATAAAATTATGCTATACTGTAGAGTGAACAAAGGATCTCTAAAAACCAAAGCATATTAGGGCTATAACATATTTTTTCTGACGCCCTGGCCGATTGATAGCATATGCACAGGGCTTTACTTTGTCTCATTGTATTGAACAGAGAAGTCCATCTGCAAGCATACTATGAGATCCTCCAACATACCTCCCAGGTCTATTAACACTCATCAGCCAAATCTTTAAAATGGATCTGGTCCATCTTATCACACTGTGAAAAGTGGTTTGCGCGAAATTTTGTGGGAAAACGGTTATCATGCGAAAAATTTGCGTTTGCGCGATAATGCTAATTTTTCTGGCGTTAACGTTTGCCCAATAAATTTGCATTATCATGCGAACGTTAACGTGTGAAAATTTGCTTTATCGTGCGAACGCGAATTGTTGCACGCGATAACGGTTTTGCGCGCAAAGCACTTTTTCACAGCTATCACGGCTTTGTGAATCAAGCCTCTAGTCTCCACGAGACCTCCAGCAAGATATCAGCCTGGTAGTTTGGGTATTTTATTCCCACAGGGGTGGTGTGTGGACTGTTTTGGGAGCATACTACATAATAAGACTACTGTATATAATAAGAATAAAGGCATTTATTTATTTATATATATATATATATATATATATATATATATATATATATATATATATATATATATATATAATATTTTCATCTCAGTTTTACTTAAAGTTTTTCAGCGATTTGTGTTGCAGTAACATTTCTGTAGGATTGAACCAGACAGGTTAGTCCTCACTCCTTATGCACATCAATAATTCCTGGGTGCCCAGTGTTTTATCCCAAGTTTACTTATGGTACTTACTTTGGCCACAATTCACTTAGATCATACTGATGATAATAAGGCAAGTGAAAACTTATCACCACACACGATCAGTGAGAGTGTTGTCTGGCAAGTTGTCCCTAGCAAGGAGCTATACAAAGATGCAATTGCCAGCCAGTATACATATTCACATGCCACTCTTCTGAGAATCCCCCATGAGTAGATGGACAAGCCAAAAACCTGTCTGTAAGAGGTTCAGAGTTGATAAACTATAGTGCCTACTGTAAGCGAAAGCTACATAGGTAGTAAACATGTATAGAACATTTATTCTGGGACAAATGTGCATCATGTATGTAGGTAAAAATATGAATTTAAAATTTTACAGTTTTTCACTACATTGACCTTTTAAATGCTGCCACCCTTTCAAATACTTTCTTGCGCTATCATTTGTAGTTAAAAGGGAATTTCTCCCATCACTCTAAAATTGCCATGCATGTAGATGCTGCTGCCAAGGTCTTTTTGTATCTATAAGTTAATAAATACGCCAGTCTGTATCAGTTTGCAGCCAGCGAAGGAATTTAAAAAAAATGGCAAGATTCTCAAATTGCACTTTTTTGCAACCTTGGGAACTGTATTTTGTTTGGGATTAGATACTGTATCCATGACATTGGCCTCAATTCACTAAGCAGTTTAGACTAGTCTACTGATGGTTTGGTCAGTTGCATCAAAGGGGAATTCACTATTACCAAATGTTTTAGATCTATTTTTAGACCTGGTCTAAACCATTTGGTAATTAGGTGGGTAAAGCAGGGGAAATGATCAAAAGATGCAATTCACAAATGAGTAGCTATGACCAGGGGTCTAGTCCTGGAAAAAGAGGTGAGTGAACTCACCCTAAAAACCCCTGCGCCGCGCTAAGCGCGGCATGCCAAAAAAAGCGGCATGGTCAAGCATAACGTGGGCGTGGTCATGGGTGGGGCCAAATATACATGACCTTAGCAGTGATGTAAAAGGTCTGCCAGGGAAGTTTGAGCTCTGCCGTAGTGTATCCCCCAAAAATAGATGTAATCTGACAGCATTACACCAAAAAGACACATAATCTGGTAGAAGTTCCTCCAAAATACAGATAATATGGCAGTGGTTCCCCCAAAATAGACAATGTGGCAGCAGCAGTTCCCCCAACATACCCATAATTTGGAAGCAGTTCCCCAAAATACGCAAAACCTGGCAGTGGATCACCCAAAATACACGTAACACCCAAAATACATATAATCTGGCAGCAGTGGTCCCCCAAACATACACAATCTGGCAGCTGTTCCCCAAAATACATAACAGCGGTTCCACAAAAATGCAAATAATCTGACAGCAGTTCCCCCAAAATAGGTACCCCCAGCATAGGTAGCCAGGTCTATAGGTGTCCCCAGTATAAGTAGCCATGAGTATAGTAGTCCCCAGTATATGTAGGCAGAGGTATAGTTGCCTAGTATATGTAGCCAGGGGTAGATGTGCCCAGTATATGTAGTCAGGGGTTTGGTAGTCCCCAGTATATGTAGCCAGAGGTATAGGTGTCCAGTATATGTAATCAGGGGTATAGGTGCCCAATATATGTAGTCAGGAGTATAGTAGTCCCCAGTATATGTAGCCAGGGGTATATGTGCCCAGTATATGTAGTTAGGGGTATATGTGCCCAGTATATATAGTCAGGGGTATATGTGCCCAGTATATGTAGCCAGGGGTATATGTACCCAGTATATGTAGGCAGGGGAATATGTCCCCAGTATATGTAGTCAGGGGTATATGTGCCCAGTATATGCAGTCAGGGGTATATGTCACAGTATATGTAGTCAGGGGGGTATATGTCCCAGTATATGTAGCCAGGGGTATATATGCCCAGTATATGTAGTCAGGGGTATATGTGCCCAGTATATGTAGCCAGGGGTATATGTGCCCAGTATATGTAGCCAGGGGTATATGTGCCCAGTATATGTAGGCAGGGGTATATGTCCCAGTATATGTAGGCAGGGGTATATGTCCCAGTATATGTAGGCAGGGGTATATGTCCCAGTGTATGTAGGCAGGGGTATATGTTTCAGTATATGTGATGTGTGATCTGGTTTTCTTGTATTCCTGTATTGTCATATTGCTGTTTGTCACCCCTAAATATTGTCTGTAACCTAAATTAATGTCCTAAATTAATGTCCAGCGCTGCGTAATATGTTGGCGCTTTATAAATACAACAAATAATAATAATAATAATAATATATGTAGGCAGGGATATATGTCCCCAGAATAGGTTGTCAGGTGTCCCCCCAGCATGAGGGGAGCAGCGCAGTGGAAGGAGAGCTGTGGGGAAGGGGGGCCATCTCCCCACTCCTTCCCTCACCTTGGGGCTCTCCATCCCCTGCTCTCCCCTCCAGAACTAACGTGCGGGCAGCTGGCAGCGGGCGGGACTTACCTCTTCCTCGTTCTGGCGCAAGAGGGAGCTATCCACTGCGGCTAGTCTGGTCTGGTCTAGACCAGAGCAACGGCACGCAGATCTTACCCGAATCGAGGAAGAGGTAAGTCCAGCCCACTGCCAGCCGTCGCACATTAGTTCTGGAGGGGACAGCAAGGGATGGAGAGCCCCAAGGTGAGGGAAGGAGGGGGAGATGGCCCCCCTTTCCCACCGCTGCTCACAGCTCTCCTTCCACTGCGCTGGTCCCCTCCACACATGCCAGGGTGGACGGCGTCCACCCTTTGAAAAAAGCAAGTGGACGTCGTCCACCCGCGTTCACGCAGGACTCAAGCCCTGGCTATGACTGACATCCTTCTCCTTTAATGAGCTCTCCTCTGCATACAATTAAATTCCTGCCTAATTAATTCAAAAGGTTCCATCCTTGCATCTAAAATACCTCACAGAATTACTCTACCAACAGAAATCAGCTGGTCTAATCTCTGTCAGAAAAAGTGGGCGTGGTTACTCATTGTTTGCTTTTGTGAATTGTGTAATTACTGAATGTTAGACCAGGTCTAAAAACAGGTCTAAAACATTACACCAAACCATCAGTAGACTAAAAACCATCTGTAGACTTGTCTAAACGGCTTAGTGAATTGAGGCCAATGTCTAGAAGCTCCCTCTAGAAGCCCCCTCCTTGTTGCATGTGTAATTAGGTGTACAGGGCAGAAACCTTTGTTACTACTTTACAGCCCCTGGGCTTAACCATGAACTGACCACAATCCTTGACACTTGCATCTGCCAGATTCTGTTAGAAACTACGTATAGCGACTGTGTTTTATACCCACAAAAAAAGTAAGCCAAATGTTTACTATTAATCCCTACGCTATACAGAGCAATAAACTGACAGCACTGAGGTTTTTTTCTCCAATAAAGATTGAATTTTTTTTATTGGACAGGTGGTGAGACCTATGAGTAGATCCTGTAGCAATAATTAAATAAAGAATAAACATATAACAAGAGTAGGACCAGGACTTTTAGTATTTTACTTCTAGTGCCTGTTCCTCATTTTGCAGATAAGCCATATTTTGGCTTCAGGTGGAATATGCTTCCTCTGTTTTATTAATTGAAGAGACTAACTTACTTTTAGGAAAACAGTATAATGTTTTCCATCATTATTGATGAATAAGCAAGCATGACTATGCATTTACCATATACTTAAAGACAACTGTGTAATTCTGTTAGCTAATGTCCACTAAGAATAATGTCTCTGACTGTATAGGACTGTCTGCTCTTTGTAAGTGTCAGCAGCATAAATGCAATTGATCACCGACTATCAGGCTCATATCTGTCCTCACTGAGATCCTGTAACGTTCAGTTAGAGGTTCATGTTAGCAGTGTAGATGGGATCGCTCTCTTAAGGCTAGACAGTGTGCCTCTGACTTCAATGCAGAACACCTGCTGTGTGTCCATGTTTCTTAGTGCTTTAAACTAGCAGACTCACATAATCACCATTGGAAAATTCAGCTATATTCCTTAAGTTAAGTAAGCCCTTCTGTAATGTTCCCACTTCGGACACCACAATTGTATTAAAATATTGTAGTAACATCTTTCCCTACTGTGCAGTCAGCTCTCCAAATGTTCTTAACAAGCAGTCAGGTCACAGAACGATGATCCACTCTGCTTGTTAAATGTCGTGACAAACCATATTCTGATTTTAATTTCTCGTTGCGAGCCTCTGAAGTTAACAAAGGAAACTTTTTACCCTTTTGACCTTAGCACTGCAATTCTAAGTGATAAACTAAACATTCATGAAATCTTAATGAGATGGGAAATTAGTCCCTCCTCATATTTCAACAAGTGACATTACACCAGTGTCCTCTCACTGGAAGATAAGCCACTTCTGGTTCAAGACATATATCCTAAAACCTTTTTTTTCCCCCTGCTCGCTGTGTGTCACAAAGTAGTTAGCTCCGAACACCTGCCAGACGTACAGAAGTGATGCCCAGACACCAAAAACTAGTAGCCTCTGAAAGTGACGGTAATGAATGATTCTCTGTAATGTTAGTCTTAAATTCTCATTTACACAGCTGAACCTCTTTCTTAGTTGCAGAAGAATTTCATGGTAATGGCATGTTCAAATTATATAAAAAAAATAAGTTCAAATAGATGTGTTAAATGGTTTTTATACGAATAATTCCATTTACAAATATGAAAACAAAAAAGTTGAATATAAAGTTTGCTTTTATTCCTATTTTTTATTTCCTTCGAATTCCATTTTTTTTATTGATTTGTGTTGTAGTTGTTGTATTAATATTTATGCTGTGACCCTGACTATGTAGAACAACAACAGGTTTGCACATGCAGACATCTTACTATTATTTTTTCTCATTTAACTGTATTCTGTGGCTAACTAAATATGAAATTGCTCTTTGTGGTACATCATTGTCTAGAGCTATGTCTTTCAGTACTTATTGAAGATGAGTTTGCTTTGTGACTATGCCTGTTTGTTCGATAAGGTATAAGTTAATACTGTATTTGTTCTTGGTCCAGATCTTCCTGCGTAACTGTTTTTTTAACAAAATCCTGTACATGTTTACCTTGCTATAAAAATGACTGTGACTGTTGATGTAAATGCATATGAAAAACATCATAAAATTTTAGATTAATATTTATTTAATATTTTTTCTGGATAGGAATTGGACTGGTGGTTTATTTGTCATGTATGATATATGATCCAGTGTGGATGCCGGAATCACACTCATTGATAAGCCCAATATTAGGGAGGGGTACCATAGGAACTTCAACAGCGGAAGCAATATAGAAGTCCGCACCACCTGCAGATACAGCAGACTGTTTTTGCAATATGGTTCTTTTAAATGTTATTTTTTTAATGGAATCAATAAACTAAACTAAACTAACTCCAGAGGTGGTGTGTATTTTTTACATTGCTTCCACTGATATATGAGCCAGAATATTTTTTTTATTGATGAAATAATAATTGATGAATTAATAATAAATGTACTTCTTCACAATTCATGTAAAATTAATTGCAATGGAATACAACGTGGATATAATTATTTTCCAGCATACATGGGTCAATAATTCATTTTAATCTTAATGAAACTTAGAATTAAAAAGGTTACGTGGATGTTTGGTACAGAGGAGTAGACAAACATGCAGATGATTGGATATATAATTACCAATTCCATGCCCATATTGTCTTTGGTACATGAGCCCTTATTCAATCAACTTTTCTCCTGAGCCTTCTCTTGGGAGATAATGTTTCAACTTCTCTACACATCTCTAGCACTTCGCTATTGAAAAAAGAACAATACAAAAAGTAGGCAAAAAAGTAATATTAAACTTATCTTGAATAGTTTTTTGCTTGCTAGGAGCTTCAAAAGTATTTTATCGAGAAAATTCAAGACAAAAGTTAATTGAATAGAGCCCATGATGTATTATGCTATTCAATTTATTTTTTAATTACAACTAATTCGTATTTTGTATCCGCAGTACACATTGATGTGGAAGACAATGAAGGTAAGAATACTGTTCCTTTTATTATTTTTTTATCTACCAAAGTTTTGATTTGTGCCATGGCAGTACTGAACGTCATTGTATTGACCAACTGATGTATTGCATCACTGGTTAGTTTATAGCAGGGGTCTCAAATTCAATTTACCTGGGGGCCGCAGGAGGCAAAGTCAGGATGAGGCTGGGCCGCATAAGGAATTTCACAATCGCGGTGCATCGCCGCCTCTGCCCGCCCCTCTCACTCTTCCTTCACAGAGAGGGGCGGGGAGAGGCGGCGATCCGTGCGGCGATTGACGTCAGGAGGGGCAGAGCTGAAGCTGAAAGCTCTGCCCCTTCCAGGAAATGCCGGCGGATTGCCCGCCGGGGGATTTGGGGGCTCTGCAGCCTTCGTTTAGCGGCGGGGATGCGGCGGATTACTTGGGAGCACTGAAGCGAATTATAAAGAATTTGCAGGCGAGGGCCACAAAATATTGTATCGAGGGCCGCAAATGGCCCGCGGGCCGCGAGTTTGAGACCCCTGGTTTATAGTAATTTTTCTAACTTCCAAATAAAAGCAGCATCGGGGAGCACTTTGAAGGTTATAGGTCGAGTAGTTTTACATGACACTTTCAGTCAGTACAATATTTTAGTGCCTCTACGATGGTGCAGATTGCATTGGTGCAGTTTGCCATGCATGCAGAAATGAAAAGCGAATGGATGAGCTTTCTGGATACTTTGCTTTACTGTCTGGCTTAGCACTGCACAACTGCATACTGACATTAGAGGCATTGTGCTGTGACAGTTTACTAGCTCCTTCTTTACCTGCATGCAATTTGGACACAATGGCCTCGATTCATAAACAGCAGTGCGATAAAAAAAAATCTTGTCGGGAAAATACCGCACTCGATATTTTCCCGGTCTGTGTGCTAATTCATAAAGATTTACCCAGCTGCCCTTGGAGGTCGGTAAATTACCGCAGCCCATTGAGCGGTAGAGTAGAGCAGTGTCTCGATTCTCTCTTTTCCCTGCAGAAATGAATCACACAGACGGCTCTCTCTGGCTCTCTCCACTGATGACTCAGACAGATGAGTCACAGTCTTTCCCTGCCTGCAGAAATGACTCACACAGCCGGCTCTCTCCACTGATGACTCAGACAGATGAGTCACACAGTCTGTCCCTGCCTGCTGAAATGATTCACACAGAGGGCTCTCTGGCTCTCTCCACAGATGAATCAAACAGACTTCGGCTCTCTGCACTTTGCATTCATCAGAGCTGTCAGAGCTGTCGGCAACTTGTTAAGACCTCACCAGAGGTGTCGGTAACTACCGCCAGGCTTACCGCTTGTTGCAGGCTTTATGAATTGACATTTGCTGACAATTTACTGACATGTGTTGTCGGTAACTGCAGCCAAGTCGGTAATTTATCTCCCTGGTCGGTAATGTCAGCTTTTCATGCGGTAACAGCCTTTATGAATTGACATTTTGCTAAATGGTCGGTAACGTCTGCTGTTTTGAGCATTACCGCATGAGGTAATGCTTTATGAATTGAGGCCAATGATCTCAATTCTAGTAGCTCTGTGAGGTAAATATTTTTTGGTAGGTAAAATACCTCATGAGGTATTTCCGTCTTCTTTTATCAATTCTAAAAGATTTTTCTCCATTTCAGAACATATGGTAAAACATGTGGTAAAACATGAGGTAAATGCATAGAGTGAGGTAAAACATGAGGTATTTCAGTGGTAAGCCTGCAGCAAATAAAAAATAGGCCTCGATTCATAAAAGTGCTGTCGGTAAGGTAAACTCGAGCGGGGAAACACTGCTGTCGGTATTTCAGCCTTCAGGGTGGTAATTCATAAAAATGTTTCTAGTTGTGATAGGCGTGCAGAGATATTCCGCTGTAGGCTAGCGTTAGGCTGTCGGGAGACATGCGGAAACAGGAGAAGCAGGCGGAGTCCCTCCGTGCGGTGTTCTCTCTGCAGCTGCTTGGGAGGTCTGTCCCATTCACTGCAATGTATTCCACATGCTTCTCGCCACATCAGAGGTAGCGGTAATCCCCGTCTGCATACCGCTTCCTCTAACCTTTATGAATTGACATTTGTTACTTTTGTTAAGATAATCACCGCACAAGGCGGTGATTTATCACTCTGCTGGCGAATGTCGGCTTTTCATGCGGAAAAAGCCTTTATGAATACAGATTTTGCTGTGTGGTCAGTAAAGTGAGCCGTTTTCAGCATTTCCGCATGCGGAAATGCTTTATGAATCGAGGCCATAGTCTTTAATTGTCTTCCATAAGTTAGGATAGTCTTTGGAAGATGTTTTTTTTTTTTTGGAGGAGGGAAGGTGTATTTGATTATGTAGCAACCTATGAAAAGTAAATTTATAGGCATCCATTACAAAAAAAAAATCCAGCTCATTTACCTTTAGAGGCTGGGGGGAGGGGGGTGGTGGTAGGAGCACTTTTAGAGGCTGGGGGAGGGGTCAGCACTTTTAGAGACTGGGTGTGTGAGTACTTTTACTTTTAGAGGCTGGGGGTCTGGAGGGGGGGTTACAGCACTTTTACTTTTAGAGGCTGCTGGGGGGGGGGGGGCTCGGAGCACTTTTAACCAGAGGAGGGGGGGTGGAGAAATCGGTGTTTGCCGCAGTTTTACTTAATCTTTTTTAAAAATAGAGGCTGTGAGTTGGTACATTTTTACTTTTTTTTTCCAACCAGAGGTTTGGGAATGGCAATGTTGGGGGGGGGGGGGGGGGGGTAGGGGCACAGCAGATGAAGTATTGTACAGGGTTTGGAGCACTTTTTCTTTTTTAAAACAAAATGGAAGCTGGGGCTGGGGGGGATTGTTGGTCAGATCACTTTTACTTATTTCAGCAAAATATGGGGGCCCTGAACACAGAACAAGCTGAAAAGGCTCCCAGTTATGTGACTGATATCACAATTCTGTCACAGCACTGCATTTATCATGTGGTAGAGGTAGGTCTGATTATGTGAGGTAAAAGACATGCAAACACGCACCTTATTTTACTTCAGAATTCAAGTGTGAGGTATTTCACTACTAAATACCAAACATTTTTAGTAGAAAATTACCGTATGAATTACCTCATGAAATTACATGAGGTAAAACTTTACTTAAACTACCAGAATTCAAAAGTTGATTTCCCTCATGAGGTAAACCCAATTCCATGAGGTAATTATTTACTAAACACTACCAGAATTGAGCCCAATATTTGTAAAACCTTATAAATGTTTTGAGTTAGTGCATCAATAGTCCTTAAAATGTTACCTGGTTTCCACTGGGTCAAATTTTATTAAATTATCGGTACCATCCCTCATGCAACGTTTAACATTGCCTTTAGTGATCAAACTGGTTTTAACAGGTAATACCTAGGATAACTAGTATAGTTTCCTTTATTGGCAAAAATATTAATCTAGAGTGCAGTGGTTTTACTTTATAAAAATGTTATGCTTGAAATATTTATGATTATGCCAAAAGGATTGAGATTGGGAGAATAGATTTTTGATTTAGCAAACCTAAAATCTGAAATTCCTGCTGCATGGACTGCTTTATTGTCGATACTCAAGTGTTTTGCACCTGATACTTTATGGTTTTAGTTAAATGTAAATGTTTTGTTGCTTTGCTAATCTTCAATTTATATTAAAAATATTGACAAGTGACATGTCTATTTACTGCAAAAACTCCTAATTCAAATAGGAATTCACTGATTCCTCCAAAGCTCGCATGCTGCCTAGACTGCAAGGCAGCAGCATAAACTGGCATCATTATACTTCCTTCTCCGTGCTTTACAGCTAGGATACAGTTTCACTGATGTTCTCCAGTGTTTTACTTCACCAGAGGTGAAACTTGTACACATAAAATAAATGGCAAGGAAAATTTTGGTTTAAGTGGGGAAGGGGCCTAAGTCTCTAGTAATCTGTAAAAGTGGTTATTTTGAATAAGATATTGATTATTTATCTTATTTGTTGACACTTCCATAAATGCTTTGTGTCTTCAGCTTTAGCAAAGGCAAACTCATTGATTTCCAGTACTTAGCCTGCACTTCATAAATCATACTCTTTTCTTAACGACAAAATGCAAAATAAAATACCAGAACTGAAGGTTATTTATCTTACAAAGTATCTGGGTATCTGCTCTATATGTGGTTATATGCGATCCAATTTTCTTTGCACAGGTTTTGATAAGTCTGCCCCAGTGCAATGAAAATTAGACCAAACCTGGTGCAACACAAGTGAGTAATTCCTCAGAACAGTGATGTTAAACTGGCTGCCTGCAGGCCGGATTTGGCCCATGGGCCGCACTCGCTTTCCCAAACGTTTTTGTGTGGCAGGCCCACCTCTTGTTCACGCTTGGCTCTGTCCCCCGCAGCCGGGACATTAATGCTCTGCCCCCTCCAGCTGAAAAATTTTGTGCTACCCACGCCCCCTTCAAATGAAATTGGATAGCAATGCATCACCAATCAGATTTATTTACCTTGGCAACCCCTCAGCTTTTGCACTAGATCTGTTTCAATTTTCCTTGCACTGCTTTTGGTAGCCTGCACCACTGTGTCTGTGAAGTAATTGAAAGCAGATTCAAAGGAGGACAGTTTCTGTTTTATTTGATGCAGCCTGTATGTTTTCTGTATGTATGTTTTCTGTGCCTAAGGATATGCAGAAGATGAGGAAGATGAGGAAAACCTTCCCCCAAAACGTCGAGAGAAAAACTGGAGAATACCAAACATGAAGCCTTGGTTGGCAGAAACTGATGATGAAGGTGCAAATGTTCCCAATGAAGAGACTAATGAGGATGGAGAGAGCCCTTCTCCTGGCAGGAAGGGGAGAAAAGGAAGAAAGGGAGCTGGTGCAGCCAACAGGAAAAACCCACGAGATAACGCTAAGAAGGACAAGAAAAAAAAGGATGGTGATGGGTAATTTCTATTAGGATTTTATGTCATTGTGTAATTCCCTTTTGCCAACACAAAATAATCCAACCTGAATCAGTTACATACAAATGTCTGCTGTAGACATTTCTAAACAATATAATGCAATGCAATTAGATTTGGGGGGCCCAACAGCTGCCTCTGGAGGCCTGGGCAATTGCCTGGTTTGATCCTTTGGAAGCGCCTGTACTGCATACATACTGGTGAATCAGTGCTTTTTATTTTTTTAAATGGTATTAATCAACCAGAGGCTTTATTATCTGTTCCTGATATTAAAGCACTGATAATTGGCAAACTAATGCTACCCATGAGGATGTGACACAAGTGTGGCTGCTGTGACCGTTACATATAATAATATACAATAAGAAAAGGCCACTGGCAGCCTTTGACCCACTTAATTTTGTGTAAAAGGTTGTGATTTTTTTTTACTAAATTATATTTAATGCAAAAAAGCATACCGGTAGCCCTCTTTTTAGCAAGTAGGTATTGTCTTTACAAAAGGTAAACAATCCTGTTTTTCCTCTGTTAGTGATTAATTTGTTTAAGATTACTGAAAATTCTTCAGCACCAGATGATGCTGACAATGAATCTATGGCCCATATGCAATTAACTTTTTCTCCTGAGTTTTCTCCTAGGTGATGTTTTCACACCTTGACATAAAATTATCTTTAAACCACTGGCAAGCAAGAAAATACTCTAAATAGTTTTAAAAGTACTTTATCATCAACTTTTGGGTATTTTTACAATTGTAAAAAAATCGGAAAAGTTATTTTTTAACAAAGGAAGAACATTTTTTCCTAGGAGTTCTAAGATTTCTTAAAAAGCCAAAGATTTGAGTGCTTTATGATATTGTCACTAGATGTAAAAAATCTCCCAGTACTATACTTTAGGGCTTCCCTGACTCTGCTTAGCTACCTCAATTCCCCTAACCTAGCCTAAATCTAAACTCTTTGTCCTTTAGCTATGCCTCCTTCTTTTATGCCTAAAATAGCCCTTTATAAATAAACTTTAACACCTTCCCAACCACTAACCGACATTTGTTATATCCCGGGGCTTAAACCTTAAAGAAAACCCGAGTTTTTTTGGGGGGGTAGATGGAACACAGAGACATGTTTTCTGCCTCATGACAGGCCTCTGTGTCCCCACATCGTCGCTCTCTGCCCCCCACAGCCGCGCTATAGCCCCCCGAGATTAGCGACAATATTTGTGGCTGTCTCGGAGGTAAACATGTGGGAGTTCAAAACACCCGCCAGGGGCATTCTTGTAGGGTTTGCAGAGCTGCCATTGGGCAGCTCTCTAGCTCTGGGCGCACTTCCTGCTGCTCCCTGCATGCTGTGAATGAGAGAATGAATCTCTCATTCCAGCGTTGTGACCCAGAGGTCACGAAAGTGAAAGTGGGCCATTGCCCCACAAGTGGGCCATTGCGGCCAACAGGAGCGGCGGTTTTGGAGGCTACCTGATCCGCTCAGCCCCCCGGATCAGGTAGCCTAGTTTTTTTCTTCATTTCGTGAGCCCACCTCGGGCTCTCTTTAAACCTCTTCCCTTTCCTATCCCTACTTTTTCTAACACTCGCTTAACCCTTAGTGAGTTCTGTCACCTAGCCTAACTAATAACCTTTGTGGCCTAATAGTCCCTGAGACTCAAACAGTAACTTTCATGAACTTGTTCTGACCTTCCTGACCCCCAAAACGTAAATCAATATTTATGTTGCGGAGGACATCCAAAACTCCTTATATTAGGTTTCAAAAGGAAGAGCTTGGAATCTTCTATGTTCAGTTCACAATTCATGATACTGTACAGGATAAAACAAGCTGTTTACATTTAACTTGTCATAAAAAACAGGAAAACAAAGTTTTATTCTTGTAGATCTGATGAAGAGGAAGATGAAATATCTGAAGAGGAATTGGACAAGCTGAAGGAAGCTGTTGAAGAGAAAAAGAAATTGATTGCAACTATAAGGAACAAGCCTTGGAAAATGAAACAAAAGTTGGAAGTGCTGAAGTAAGCTCAAACAATATTATTTAATTCTTAACGATGCTCGGTATCCACATGAGTTTATATATTTTATTGTAAATTATTTTCTCAGTTGGTAAAGATATAATTACTGTAGAGTACAGCTTTGCCTTCCCAGAGTGTTTGTGTAAGTCACCAGTAAAGTCAAATGCATAACTAAAAATCAATTATAATGGGGCAATAGAAACATTTGAACTATGGCCACAATTCACTAAGATCATGCTGGTGATAATAAGGCACGTGAAACTTATCACCACCCTTCGATCGGTATTTTACATGTTAATTCACTAAAGAAGATTGCCTTATCAATGAGAGTGTTATCTTATCACTCCGGTCCGTAAGTTATCACTTCTGTAGTTATTCTTGCCTGCAGTAGTTAGGGAGGGGAGGAGTGCATGCAGGCAGGATGTAGCTCCACCCCTTCTGCTCCCCCCTGTGTGTGTGTGTGTTTGTGTCTGGCTGTGTACACATAAGCTTGATGCCTCTCTCTTCCTTCCTCTCTGCATGTCTGCTGTGTATTTCTTTCTATACAGAGACCCTTTAACCTTAACTTTAGCAATCAATCCTTACCTTAAGGTCTTAATGCTTAATTTAAGGATTGCATGAGGCAGTGAAATTGCTTAGTGAATACTAAATGGGCCTGATGCTATTCAAGGTAATAAGTAGCTTGCAGATGTGCACTACTTATCACCGTCCCATCGCACGAGGATTACCGGCAAATCCTATTGCCAGTTTCACTTGTGCGATGGCCGATTGTTAGTAAGCTCCCTTGTCACGGGCGATGAGGAGCGAGGTTTTACCCTGTGGTGCTGTCCTTCAGCCCCACAGCTTCGCTCCCCACACATGCGCACACCTTCCGCCACTGCATCTGGGGGTCTCCTTTAATAAGGAGACCCCCAGAGCTCCCCGCCGGCCGCACTAGTGTGTGCAACCTCCCATGTAGCTGCAAAGATACTTGGAAGCAATTTCCCTACCACCGCTTAACACCCTTCGCAAGTCCTCGACGTGTAATTACAGTGTATGAGTCACTGTAATTACTCTATCTATAGCAGAGTCCCGGCAAAGCATCTTTGAATCAGCTGCCGGGGCTCCCCATTGGTTCACAGTCTGGACCAATGAAAATGTCTCAGACTGTGAACCAATGGGGAGCCCCGGTGGCTGATTCAAAGATGCTTTGCCAGGACTCTTCTATAGCGTAATTACAATGACTGTAATTACACGTCGTGGACTCGTGGCAAGATGCGGCGGGTGTTAAGCGGCGGTAGGGAAATTGCTTCCAAGTATCTTTGCAGCTACATGGGGGGTTGCAGCTACGTGGGGGGTTGCACACAGTAGCGGCAGCCGGCGGGGAGCTCTGGGGGTCTCCTTACTAAAGGAGAACCCCAGAAGCAGCAGCGATGATGTGCGTTAGCATGTTTAGACCTGCTTTTTGCAGGTCTAAGCTAACGCTCATGTGTGCCGGGAAGCATCGCTTCCCGGAGGCATGCAAACAGGCGCGGAGCTAGGGGGGTCGGGGTAGGACAAGTGCCCCGGGGCGCCGGGTCCCCAAGGGCGCCCAGCTGAGCTTCGGGTTTTGTTTTTTTTGCGGGGCTGAGGGGAGCAGTGCAGAGAAGAGAGAGAGCTGTGCGGACGGTGGGGAAGGGGGGCCATCTCCCCCCTCCTTCCCTCACCTTAGGTGCTCTCTCTCTCCCTCGCTGTCCCCTCCAATGTCTGTCCGGTGGCTGGCAGCGGCGGGCGGAACTCACCTCCGTCACGCTCCAGCGCCGCGTCGAAACACCGGCCGGAAGTTCGGGTGCGCAGCCGCTGCTCTGGTCTGGACCAGACCAGAGTAGCGGCAGATCCATCCGGCGCTGCGACGAGACGGAGGTAAGTTCCGCCCGCCGCTGCCAGCCACCGGACAGACATTGGAGGGGACAGCGAGGGAGAGAGAGCAGCTCTTCTCTGCGCTGCTCCCCTCCTGCTGGGGAGGGGGACACCCGGCTACCTACTCTGGGCACCTATACCTCTGGCTACCTACTCTGGGCACATATACCCCTGGCTACTGGCTACCTACTCTGGGCACATATACCCCTGGCGACCTAGTCTGGGCACATATACCCCTGGCTACCTACTCTGGGCACATATACCCCTGCCTACATATATTGGGCACATATACCCCTAACTACATATACTGGGCATATACCCCTGGCTACCTACTCTGGCCACATATAACCCTGGCTACCTACTCTGGGCACATATACCCCTGCCTACATATAATGGGCACATATACCCCTAACTACATATACTGGGCATATACCCCTGGCTACCTACTCTGGGCACATATACCCCTGGCTACCTACTCTGGGCACATATACCCCTGCCTACATATATTGGGCACATATACCCCTAACTACATATACTGGGCATATACCCCTGGATACCTACCCTGGGCACCTATAACCCTGGCTACCTACTCTGGGCACCTATACCCCTGGCTACCTACTCTGGGCACATATACCCCTGGCTACCTACTCTGGGCACATATACCCCTGGCTACCTACTCTGGGCACATATACCCCTGGCTACCTACTCTGGGCACATATACCCCTGCCTACATATACTGGGCATATATACCCCTGGCTACATATACTGGGCATATATACCCCCTGGCTACATATACTGGGCATATATACCCCCTGGCTACGTGGACTGGGCATATATACCCCCTGGCTACATATACTGGGCATATATACCCCTGGCTACATATACTGGGCATATATACCCCCTGGCTACGTGGACTGGGCATATATACCCCCTGGCTACTTATACTGGGCATATATACCCCTGGCTACATATACTGGGCATATATACCCCTGGCTACATATACTGGGCATATATACCCCCTGGCTACGTGGACTGGGCATATATACCCCCTGGCTACATATACTGGGCATATATACCCCTGGCTACATATACTGGGCATATATACCCCCTGGCTACTTATACTGGGCATATATACCCCTGGCTACATATACTGGGCATAAATACCCCTGGCTACATACAGTATACTGGGCATATATACCCCCTGGCTACGTGGACTGGGCATATATACCCCCTGGCTACATATACTGGGCATATATACCCCTGGCTACATATACTGGGCATATATACCCCTGGCTACATATACTGGGCATATATACCCCCTGGCTACATATACTTGGCATATATACCCCTGGCTACATATACTGGGCATATATACCCCTGCCTATATATACTGGGCATATATACCCCCTGCCTACATATATTGGGCATATATACCCCTGGCTACATATACTGGGCATATATACCCCCTGGCTACGTGGACTGGGCATATATACCCCCTGGCTACATATACTGGGCATATATACTCCTGGCTACATATACTGGGCATATATACCCCTGGCTACATATACTGGGCACATATACGCCTGACTATATATACTGGGCACATATTATTCTCCTGGCTACATATACTGGGCATATATACCACTGGCTACATATACTGGGCACATATACCTCTGGCTACATATACTGGGCACACATACCCCTGCCTACATATACTGGGCACATATACCCCTGGCTAACTGTTCTGTGGACATCTCTACCCCTGGCTACCTGTTCTGGGGACATCTATACCGCTGGCCACCTATTCTGGGGACATCTATACTGCTGGCCACCTATTCTGGGGACAACTATAGACCTGGGGCTACCTATTTTTGGGGAACCACGTCAGATTGAGTGTATTTTGGAGAACTGCTGCCAGGTGAGAGGTGTCTACCATATTAAGGGGGCATTCTACCTATTTATGTGAAATGCTGTCTATTTATGTGACTCATGACTGCTGAATTTGTCTTTTTGGGGGCCTCATGGTTACTGAATTTGTCTTGTTGGGGGCCTCATGATTTGTTGGGGGCCTCAAGATCGCTGAATTTGTCTTGTTGGGGGCCTCATGATTGCTAAATTTGTCTTGTTGGGGGCCTCATGATTGCTGAGTTGGTTATGTTGGAGGCCTCATGATTGCTGAATTTGTCTTGATGGGGGGGGCTCATGATTGCTGAATTTGTCTTGGAACATGCTGGAAGGTACATACTGAGGGAGGGTGGGTGAGCGTGAGCCTGCTAACCTCCATATACATTTGGCTCCACCCATAACCACGCCCACATTTATTATGTGACCACGCCCCTTTTTGGCGCGGCACGCTGCGCGCGCCGCAACCTTGACTTTGGGGGGGCGCATTAATAGTCTTTGTCCCCGGGCGCTGAAAATCCTAGCTACGCCTCTGCATGCAAAGTGTAATAGGATAGGGTGTAAGGAACTTACTGGGCGATAATATCGCCCAAGCGAGTTTTTTTAACACCCTGTCTAGGGCTAAATGCAATTGGATCAGGCAACTTTATTGTCGCCTGATTATCGGACTCACCAGCGTTTAACGCTGGCGAGTCTGACAATTGCATCAGGCCCAATGACTTACCACCATGGTAATAACAGTTAAAAAAATAGCTAGGAAATAGGATCATTATTAACTTCTTGCCGACCGGCTAACACCAATGGGCGTGGCCGCGGCGGCAGCCCCAGGACTGCCTAACGCCGATTGGCGTCAAGTCCTGGGGCTCTGATTTGCAGGAGATCGCCCGCAGGCTGCGCGCGCATCTCCTGCTTGGGGAGCGGAGCTCCGCCCCCTCTTCAGTCTCCGATTGCCACTCGGGAGACTGTTACACGGCGTGATCGCCGTCTATTTACATAGTACTGCTCTGCGATCAGCATCAGCGCTGTACTGGGGACAGCCGTGTGACACGGCAGTCCCCCTGGGGGACCAGAGAGCGATCGCCTCTCTTAGGCTGAAGCCTATGACAGCCGATCGCAGGATTGGCTGGCTGCAGGGAGGGAGGGAGGGGAATAACAAAAAAAAGTACATTTTTGTTTAAAAACAGACAAATAAGTATTTATAAAAAAAAAAAAAAACACCTGGGGGGCGATCAGACCCCACCAACAGAGAGCTCTGTTGGTGGGGGCAAAAGGGGGGGGGGATCACTTGTGTGCTGTGTTGTGCGGCCCTGCAGCTTGGCCTTAAAGCTGCGGTGGCCATTTTAGTTAAAATTGGCCTGGTCTTTAGGGGGGTTTACCACTGTGGTCCTCAAGTGGTTAAAGACAGGAGATAAGCTTAGTGAATTGTGACTAATGATTCTCTTCCCCCCCTTCTCCTTGAGTGGACATGGCAGCACATGCTCACTTACATGCATACATAGAAGACTCGTTGTCCTTTCCCCTTCTGCACTGCAGCCTATCATTGTGCAGCAGTGTCCCTCTGTAGGCTCACGTGCGCACGTGAAGAGCACGTGAAGGTATGCTTCTGCATTGTGCTAGGCTGCTGTGCAAAAGAGGAGAGGACCTGGCGCTGGAGTAGGTATTTGTGATCCACAGTGTCTGCTCTGCATAATCAGATTGGGCAGATGTAGAGAAGTGGGTCCCCTACACCCTGGGCAGGAGGGGGGAGAGACGGGACACAGAATATGGCTGCACTTCTTACTAAGGCAAAGGGGGGTGGGGGGAAGATTCTTCTTCACGTGCAGGGTTGGGGGGGAGGGGAGGCAGTCAGATGAACTTGCTTCAGGTGGCAAAAACCTTTGAACCAGCCTAGATTATGTCAGATAATAAGGTGTACACAATTTCAGTGCTTTTTTCACGTATATCCTCCACCAAACACCTGTCAAAGTGCAGGTTTGCCAAGTGACTAGGCAGACCAAGATTATAAGGTCTCTAGGCATTTTAAAATTGCCACCCAGGCTAAAGCAGTGTTGGTCTTCCTCCTTAATGACCTCCACCCACCTCCAATCCGATCAGATTCCTAGGAATCAGCATATGCTATCAAATAAATGAATATTATAAGTGCACACTGCTTATGGAACACTAAGCTTTATTTCCTCATAGTGAGCCAAACAATCAATGAGCTAAAATAAAGATTGCAGAAAAGCACTTGCGCGTGGGTCCTTATCACAGGGACCCGAGATGCATGATTCTTCTTAATGTTACAGTGGGCACTGTCACCTCGCCCACTGCCTCCTCTGCCCTAATAGTATCGCTATTGCATCATCAGTGGCATCTCAAGAACCCATTGTTATTCACGCTTATGAGAACTTTAGTAAAGGTGGCCATATACTGGTCAATATGGACAACCGACATTTCTGATCAGAGAGGGATCTATCTGCTTGAATGTCTCCACACACTACACATAGTAGCTGTCAGCATGAAATCTTTGACAATCTGTGCTTGCCTGCTGGTTCTCCCAGTTCCCCCCTGGGCCGTGCACTGTAGCTCACCTGTCCGCCGTGTGGTGCCTGTCTCTGCTCACCTCGCCTACTGCTCCTTCTTCACTCCTGAGTCTTGGGTGCCTGTGTGATGTGAAGACAGACATTAGGGGCCTGTAGTGTTAGTTACATCACACAGGTGCTTTGGAGCACGGAAGTGAAGAGAGAGGAAGTAGCCAGTGGGAAGAGAAGGCACTGGAACAGCCTGCCATGGACAGGTGAGTAGCTTTGTCAGCCAATGAAACAAACGCCACTAGCAACGCGCTCCTGATCTGCCGACAAAATTTTATGTCCTACGCAGTCAATTGTACCAACTGATTTTGGCTAGAAATTGGTAGATCAGGAATTGTTTGTGCCACTGATTTCTAGCAGATTCTATCACACAATCGAGTTGGCTGCATATCAATGTAAAAAAATCAATAAATGCATGGCTACCTTAAATCAGGTAAATTATTATAGAAGACTTATTTTATTTTTATAATGGTGCTAATATAGATATGGTTTGTATCATATATTTTTTATATTATTTTAGGGAGGCTCAAGAATTTGTAGAGAAGTTTGAAGGAGCACTCGGAAAAGGAAAAGGAAAAAAGTTTTATGCATATAAAGTCATGATGCTCAAAGTAAGAAAATCATACAATTTTAATGCTGTCAATTTTTCTTTAAAAGTCTAATAATTTCACCTAGTGTAATACAGTAGATCACATCTGGTACTCTTACTCTATTCCCTAGATTCTCGACAAATGGGATACTTCAGTTACGGGGGTACTGTGGAACTTGTCATAGTTAATCTATTATATTAAGTTTTGAGAAGAAAAAAATAGTAAACCACATATTAATTACCTGAATAAGTATTTATGGTTAATTAAAACCATCAAAGAATGTTTGAAATGGATTTATACACAACTATGAAGCACTCCTAAGTAATATGTATGCATTAAGGGGTACTTGAGATGATGATGCTCACAACACAGGGTACATGGTCAACATGAATAAAGGGGTACATGCTGTAATAAAGTTGAGAAACACTGCTCTATTTTACTCTAAGAATCGGTTCACACTAGAGTAAAAAAGACACTAGAGTAAATGGATCCTATATTAAGCATGGGATCTGTTCCCACTTTCAACTTAAAATGGAACACACGTTCCTGATCACCACAATTTTTCTGGAGCCCGCATATGCTTTGGATGCTGGCAATCACTGCAAGCCTATAGGAATGGACAGTGTCCATTCTCAGTATGCTGTTTTCCCCCTTTGTTCTGGATATACTCACCTATTTTCTTTGTCTTCTGCCACCATTGGGGTCCTCCACTACTGCTAGCACTGCTGTCGGTCTCGGGTACAAACAGCCGTAGCTCAGAGCTCCAGCAGAAGCACAGGGCTCCCACTGGATTATAATAATTTAGAATCCTCCCTAGCACCAGCAAGGATTCTTATTGGTCCATGCCATAGTTAACCAATGATAATTCTCCCTGGTTCTAGGGAAGATTGCCATTGGTCTTTTGCAGTCCAATTGGAGCCCTATGCATCTGCCAGGGATCTGAGCTATAAATCAGCACTTGTTCCCAAGCCCAGCAGTGGTGCCAGCAGCAATGGCGGCAGCAGCGGACCAGATGTACAATGGTGCTTAGTTTGAACATCTCGCCAAACACTGTGATGAGGTACAGCTGTAAATATGATGCGAACGCACTTTCGTGCATCTGGAGTAGTGGGGACCTAGCCTTACTCTAACTGAGATATTTTCCGACAGGTCCAATTTCGATTTTTTTTTCTGAACGATTTTCTGATCACTTATATACAAATTGATCAGAAAAACAATAAAAAAATCAGATTGGACCTGTTGGAAATTGTCTATCGAGCCATCTATCGAACTCTGTTGGACTCTCCAGTCTAACCATTTCCACTGGAAAATGATAGTTTGCATATAAATGCATAACCCTGGCTGATTGCTGTTGCTTCCCTGAGGCAGGCCTGCACTAGAGGGTTCCCCACACCCTTTGGTGTGCTCTATCACACAATCACTTTGGTGTGCATGATTGCATCTTCTCTCTGCAACAGCCATTCTACAGCAGTCACCATATCAAGGGGTGTCTACAGGTAAATTCGCTATCATGTTTATATGCTGTTACAGTATATATGTCCTTCTTTGGATACTGATGACATTTTAGAATGGAATGCTTTGGTTATTGCTCTTGCCTTGCCGTGCTGGGTCCCTGGCTTAAATTCCAGCCAGGGCATCATCTGCACTGAGTTTGTATGTTTTACCCGTGTCTGTGTGGGTTTCATCCAGGCACTGCAGTTTCCTCCCACATTCCAAAAAACATACAGATAAATTAATTGGCTTCCTCCCAGAAAAAAAGCCTCAATGTAACGATTGTGGAACTTTCTCCATGATCAGCGCACAACGCGTGCGCTGATACGGCGGAAATCCTCCACAAGCGTATATTTGCAGGCACCCAGCAAAAGGTGCTATGCACCCGTAGAGGGAAATTCCTGTCGGCAGATGGCACTGGGGAGTGCAGAGGAACCAATCCTCTGTACCTCCACAAATGCCAGACAGGAATTGTACGAAGCGCAGAACGCAATCGCAAGAGAAGCGATTGCGAATGAGAACGAGCAAAGGGACAGATTGTATGTGTGTGCGCCAATCTAGTCGCCACCCCGCAACCGCGCACAACAGCAGATATGAAATAGGAATGCGATCGCGAGAGGTGCGATTGCCAGACGTGACACAAAGCAGATCAGAACAGAATACGAGGTTAGCAAAGGCACAGCAAATAATACAATGAGAATGACAAGGAAAATAACAAACGCTAGCTAACCGCGGACACCGCACTCATTCGCAACAGTGCACGCGGTTTTGCGCGGTCTCCACGTGATAAGCACAATAGAGACAAGCACGCCTAACTAACCATTGACAGACAAACATGAAACAGAGGACGCGAGCGCTTGCTCAACGGTTACCTCACCGAGCCTCCAGCAAGCGCTCGTAGCAGACAAGACAGACACACGAAAACAGGAACAGGCGGGAGATAGGATCCACAGCACTAGCGAAAGTGACTAGCGCAATCCAGGTACAGAGTAGCAGAACAGAAGGATCCACAGCACTAGCGGAAAGTGGCTAGTGCGATCCCAGGAGACAGAACAGAAGGATCCACAGCGCTAGCGAAAAGTGGCTAGCGCGATCCCAGGAGACAGAACAGAAGGATCCACAGCGCTAGCGAAAAGTGGCTAGCGCGATCCCAGGAGACAGATCAGAAGAGATAGCTGGTAGCAACCGCTGCACCAGCTATACTCCAAGAACAGAGATCAGAACCATTTCCTGTCGACCACCGTTGGGACAGGACAATGGCAACAGAACAAACAAACAGATAAACAATCCTAACTGCACTAGGGAAAACCTGCCTAGCGCGGATTCAGGAATTACTCTAAGCTGATCTTCAAACAAAGAGCATGGCTGACACTCCCGGCAGGAGTGTTACACAGGACTAAATCCTTATGAACAGCAAAGCATTGTGGGACACACATAGTACTTATAGTACACGCCTCCAATGAATGTGGCCAGGCAATTTGCATGACAACGTATGCAAATTCCTCAACAAGCACAAGCTGCAAAACTGACAGAAGCTCTTCTTTCCAGAGTCCTGCAGCATGCAAATCTAAACAATGGTCAAAAATCTGCCTGCCTGCACAGGCAGCTGAGCAAATCATCACACTCAGACTATGATACATACAGTACACTACATGATACATACATACTGTAGCTAAATTGATGCTTTTGAATTGCGGGCTTGGAGAAAACTGTTCAGATTTACCTGGTGGGCAGCACTGTAGACATATGACTGTGGTAGGGAATAGATTATGAGCTCCTCTGAGGGACAGTTAAGTGACAAGACTACTATATATACTCTGTACAGCGCTGTGGAAGATGTCGGTGCTATATAAAGGCAGATGTGTGCAACTGAGATATTTAATTTATTTTAAATACAATTAGAGACTGCATTTGCATACCAAAATAAAGTCCCCTTTGATCACTGCTTTTTAGTAGTACTCAGCAAGGCTAACCATCATCATGGTTCATATTGGTAGGTGAATAGTAGGGTTATGGAGTTTACAGATTTCTTTGGGAAAGCTGAGATTTGCAGAATGTATTCCAAGAGTCTTAAAAAGTGAACATACATTCTATACACCCACCTCTAATTGCTTGTACTCTATTCAGATGACTAGTTTCATAATAATAATGAGTGGGTTACTTTACGATGGGGAAGTCAGAACTAGAATAATGATACAGATCAGAGCCCCGCCAGATACCCGGCATATGCATGTGGGGTTGTGTAAAGGTCACAACATTTAATTCCAAACAGTCATACCCTTCCATGTTTGCACTGCCTAAATCCTCCTTTAACTGCGCCTTCTGTTCAGTATCATTAACATGCATGTCTGTCTTATAGAAATGGATGAAATTCCAGAGAGATTTTGAAAATTTCAAAACTGCCTGCATACCATGGGAAATGAAAATTAAAGAGATTGAAAGTAAGATTTCATTTGCTTTATACAGAGTTTGTCTTTCCTTTGGCTTTAATGAATAATCATTTTTATACCTCTAATAAAGTTCAAAGGCAATTTTAATAGACTGTGGATAGACAGGGCTCCACAAGCCTACATTTACATCATTATCACAGGATTATTTCTACGGTGGATTAAACTAAATTACATCTACCTGATAACTGCAATATAAAGGGCATCACAATGCCTGGACACCTGGAACACATATTGTGGCTCTCGATAACAGACTGAGCCAGTAATGCTTGCTTGCAAATGCATTAATGATTCACTGCTTGAGCAGTACGTGTGTGTGTGTGTGTGTGTGTGCCTGTGCGTGTGTGTGTATATACTGTGTGTATGTGTGTGTGTGTGTGTGTGTGTGCCTGCGTGTGTATGTATACTGTATGTATGTCTGTGTGTGTGTGTATACTGGATGTGTGTGTGTGTGTGTGTGTGTGTGTGTGTGTACTGGATGTGTGTGTGTGTGTGTGTACTGGATGTGTGTGTGTGTGTGTGTGTGTGTGTGTATACTGTGTGTATATACTGTGTGTATGTGTATACTGTATGGGCTTGATTCACAAAAGAGTGCTAACTGTTAGCACGGCCGTTTTCACGCGAATTTTCGCATTGCGCGCGTTCGCGAATTTTCGCGTGAAACGATAACGTTTTCGCGCGCAAACGCGAATTTTACCGCTAAATCGATATTGTTTTCGCGCGAAAATTCGCGTTTGCGCGCGAAACCGTTATCGTTTCGCGCGAAAATTTGCGATTGTGCGCAATGCGATAATTCACGCGAAAACGGCCGTGCTAACAGTTAGCACTCTTTTGTGAATCAAGCCCTATGTGTGTGTGTGTGTGTGTATACTGTATGTGTGTGTGTGTATACTGGATGTGTGTGTGTGTGTGTGTGTATACTGTATGTGTGTGTGTGTGTATACTGTATGTGTGTGTGTGTGTGTATACTGTATGTGTGTGTGTATCTGTGCGTGTGTGTATATGTGTGTGTGTATGTGTGTGTGTGTGTGTATACTGTATGTGTGTGTGTGTGTATGCGTGTGTGTGTGTATATTTATCTGTGTATATGTAGTAATGCTATGTGCCTTGGCAACTTTTCATGTCAGACCTACATCTAGAACAGACCCCTCTACTAAGCATGAGTAAGAATTCTGTAGTTTTCTATCACATTGCATGATGTTGTCATGAGATTTGACATGTCATAGAACAGAACCACTAAATGAAAGGTGTGTGTGTGTGTGTGTGTGTGTGTGTGTGTGTGTGTGTGTGTGTGTGTGTGTGTGTGTGTGTGTGTGTGTGTGTGTGTGTGTGTGTGTGTGTGTGTGTGTGTGTGCAGTGGCGTTGCTAAGGAGCTGTGGGCCCCAATACAAGTTTTACATTGGGGCCCCCTAAGTACTCTATACATAACAATTGTTGCGGTGCACCAAAACCTGCCAATGACAACCACAGTGTCAGAGGTGCAAGAAGGGGATGGGGAGCAGTTTGTCAATGATTACCCTCTGGCCCAAGGGCCCCGATGCGGTCGCAACCTCTGCACCCCCTTTTGCTACGCCCCTGTGTTTGTGTGTGTGTGTATATATATGTGTGTGTGTGTGTATGTGTGTCTATATATATATGTGTAGTAATGCTATGTGTAGTAATGCTATGTGCATTGGCAACTTTCCATGTCAGACCTAAATATAGAACAGACCCCTCCACTAAGCATGGGTAAGAATTCTGTTGTTTTCTACCACTTTGCATGATGCCGTCATCAGATTTGACATGTCATAGACCAGAACCACTAAATGAAAGGTGGGGTGGGGGTACATATCTGCAAGTTGTGTCCCTTAAAGTAACTATCATCAGGCAATCTAAACAAAATGAAATCTACTTACCTGGGGCTTCCTCCAGACCCTGGAAGCCTATGTGTCTCTTGCCGCAACTCCGCGCCAAGCCGGTCTCCTGCCCAGCCTGGCACGAAGCTGCCGCGAGGGACACATAGCCTTCCAGGAACTGGAGGAAGCCTCAGGTAAGTAGATTTCATTTTGTTTAGATTGCCTGGTATTTCCTTTAAGTCTGCACAGTGATCCTTACTTTGTGGTTACATAGTAACAGAAAGAAAGCCCTCATTTGGTCCTGATTTCACAGTGTTGCCAGATATGGATTCAGCAGAAGCATCCATGTCTGATGGTTGCCATCACTGTGCATTATGTTGTCATATGATATGCCACTTAAATCTTCCTCTCACTTCTTCTCATAGTGAAAGGGGATGATGGTGTATTTAGTGCTTCTTTAACAATAACCTTAACCCCTACAGAACATTAGCCCTAATTCTAGCCCTTACAAATGTCAATCACTAACCTTAATCCTGACCTGACCCTTAGCTTTACTGTAATCTTACCACTATAAACGAGTCCTAACTACTACCTTCATTAGTTTCCCAAGTGAAGAAGAGCAGACCTGGCACTGGAACAAGATGATTAAAGAATACCTCCATTCAAAAAAAATTTACAAGTACACCTTCAGCATTGTGTCCTCCCCTCCAGCCTGGTGCCCTTCTCAACCCTTCCTCCCTGCCCCCGTCTGCTAGATCAAATTACATCTCTTTTCACAGTGTGTAGAAGAGAGGAGACACTGCAGAACAGCTGAAGCCTGTCAGATCATGCCTGTTTGCTATCATTCTTATAGGTTTTTTTTCTCTTTGTTGATTCTTGTATGGGCCAAGAATACCTAGCTGAGAAGTATGGAGAGACCGGGAGCCCAATGGTGTTATGGACCATTTCCTTAGGTCAATATAAAATGCCTTGATAGCATAGGGGGTAGTCTGTAAGCGCCTCTAATGGATAGATAAAGAGAGGCGCCTGCACTCTATCCCCTATGCTATCAATGCATTTTGTATTGACCTGAGGAAGCAGGCCATGACTTGTGAAACGCATTGTCAGTTTGCTTTTTAAATAAAAACTTTTTCCAGTTGAACTGGTGTATATATCTTCTAGAAAGGTAAGTGATTACCTCTCTTTTTTATTATTTATTATTTTTATTTATATTTTAAATTACTAAAATAGAACGCACATTGGGCACCTCCATCCTACCCATTACTATAATTCTTATTTCTGTCTGTCTGCCTGCCTGGATTAGATTACATCTCTTTTTCATAGTGAGTGTTGGCTGCTGGGAGCAGGACATGGGGGTGGAGTCATGACATGAATCCCCCAGCATCCTTTGCACCCGATTTCAGACAGAGGCCTGATTTCAGATAGGGGGTTAGGATTTCAAGACCATAAGTGGAATACGGACCCCGGGGGTGAGAAAATCACAGTTTATTTTGTGTGATTTGTGAATAGATCATAGCAACTTATTGGGTTTAACCAGTTCAGGACCATGGGCTTACACTCCTCTAGTGACCAGACTAATTTTTACAATTTAGTGCTCTACAGCTTTAAAAGCTTGCTGCAGAGCCATACAACTGTACACACAAGTGAATCCCCCCCTTTTCTGCCCACCAACAGAGATTTCTGTTGGTGGGCTCTTATCACTCCTACAATGTTTATTTACTTTTTATTTATTTGTTTATATATTTTTGTAAATACATTTCCCTATTTTTTTTTATTTATTTCCCTCCTCCTGACAGCCAATCCCAGCGATCAGCTCTCATAGGCATCAGCCTATGAGAGCCGATTGCTCTCTGAGCCTCTCCAGGGTACAGCCGAGTGTCATGGCTGTCCCCAATACAGCATTGCGGTAGATCGCAGCACTGTACAATGTAAATAGACAGCTCCACCCACCATCTGGGACCCCCAGCAGCTGCAGTGTATTTTCCCTGGTTGTTGCACCATTGGCATGTACCTTTTAAGTGAAGATAGGATAAGAGAGGGGGTGGGGAGAGAAGGGACTCATATAGATATAAAGGAGATGAGGAGATACACACCATCACCTTTTCTTTTACCAGGTAAAATTGTGTGTGAAGTGCAGGTCCGCATAGAGATAACATGTAATGATCTGTAACAGCTCTTAACAGCACGATAGTCAGTACTTTATTCAGAGTCTGATCACACGTGTTTTTTAGTGCACAGTAACACAGGAGTACTGCTATGTGATAGCCCTTGGCTGTAGGGACTATCACTAGGTAGAGTGGTCGTACAGGCAATATCGGTAACAGGTCGGTCAGGAGGCAGGCAAAGGCGTAGTGAGAACCAGGCAAAAGGTCGGCAACAGGTCAGATGAGCGAAGGTACTAAATCAGGAGGCAATATCAGAGTCGAGGTCGGGCCGAGGTCGGCAACAATCAGATAGGTAAAGTACAGAATCAAGAGGCAGAGGGAGGAGTCAAGAGTAACAGGCAAAGAGTCATACACAGATAAACAATACAATAATGAATATTACTTTTACAGCTATCAATAGTATTCCTTGCTATGTGTGAATCCCCGGGGTCCTGCCGGATCAAACACACTGGGAACTGACTAAGGTCTGAGAGCTTAACCGCAAAGTATCAGCAACAGCAGACAATGAGGCACTGATCGCTCAGGCCTTAAACACAACAGCACATTCCAAAAGTTCCGCCCTGTGGACTACAGCCAATCGGCGGCGAGAGCCAGACCATTGCTGTCAGCTGACCGACAGGTCAGCTGAGCCGCCTCCTCAAAGCATAAAGGTCCTGTCTCCTGGTGCGCGCGTGCACTGCCCTGCTTTGATGCACTCTGGAGAGACCTGTTCTACCGGAAGGGAATGCCTGAGATGACACGGCGAGATCCGCGGTGACGTCAGACGCGGGAGCGGCGGCCGCACCGCTCCCCGCTGCAGAGGTAACTACATCAATCCTGACATAGCAGCAGTAAAAGTAAGAATGTCACATTTAATAGAAAAATTATAACTGTAACAATAGCATTAGATACACCTAGCACTACCAAACCCTCAAACTGACTCTAACTTTAGTTAACCCTTTAAAACACAGTCCCTACCTGATCAGCACCAAATTGGGTAAACCGCCCAAGCGCTGAGATTCTTGTTGCCAACACTATTTGTTTTGCTTGAAGTGGATGTGCATACTGACATGTTGATATTGTTCTTGATTGAAAAGAAAAAAAATATTTGCAACCATTATTCCATCTCCAGGTCACTTCGGCTCTTCTGTTGCATCCTATTTTATATTTCTCCGTTGGATGTATGGAATCAATATGATACTCTTTGGATTGACGTTTGGCCTAGTCATGGTACCGGAGGTAAACAACTTTCTATCGAGATATTGTTTTAATTCAATTAAAAATCTTGAGTCTTTACTGTAGTCTGCCTCTATCTTGTTTGTTATTAGCTATATTTTATTTTGTTTGAAATTAGAGTCTTTATTCTAACACAATTTACTCAATACCCAGAAATTTAATCTTAGTATATGTTTATGTACACTTGTTATTTTGTAGGCATTAATGGGCAAGCCATATGGGTCAATTTCAAGGAAAACTGTTCCGAGAGCAGAACAAGCCTCAGCTATGAATTTTGCCACATTGTGGGATTTCAGTGTAAGAAACATTTCTGTATTACAATTTTTTCCCATTTCTATAAACACAAAACTAAATTTGGAGAATCTGTGTAAAGTATGCACAGAGATGTCTTGCCTACAGCCTAAGCGCCCATTTCCACAAGGATATTACATTCGACTTGCGTTTTTCCATATATGAATTGTCACCTTATTTTATGCAAATGTTTAGGCGCATTTTCACCTGTCTTGCGTTATTGACAATCATTACATTCGGAAATGGATGTGTGGTACAAAAATCTGCAGCTAGATGTCTTTTGAGGGAGATTCGCAACAGACTTCAAAAAACACATTTTATGGGAATGTTTTTTATTGAAATTGCATTGCTTATAGCACTTATACAAAGGGGTTGTTTCACTAAAGGAAATAGTGTGAATAACCTCAGGTTATTTGCGCTATTTTCTTTAGTGAAACAACCCCTTTGTGTATTGCAGTGCAGCGCGACAGGCCAGGTGTAAAACCAGCCTTATAGTCTGAAGATACTTTATCAGCTTCTGAAAGGTAAAGAATAACAGTATAACACCCATGTGATGATTACCACATCCACTAGCCAATACTCAATAGCTATGAATAAGATACTATAGGGTTAGATACACTATAACTTTTAAATGTTTCTTCACATTTGTGTGCCCTTCTATTTCTGCTGTGTCTAAGTCTTATATTTGTGCTCCAGGGATTTGCCCAATATTCAGTTCTCTTCTATGGCTACTACAACAGTCAAAGAACCATTGGTTGGCTGCAGTTTAGGCTTCCTCTTTCTTACTTGCTTGTTGGAATTGGCACCATCGCATACAGCTTCATGGTTGTTATCAGAACGTAAGTTGCTTTTATTTTCTTTTTACTGTGTTTTTTCCCAAAGGTAATAAAAAAGCATAGGGCTTTCCCATAATGTATGTAGGTGAAGAAAACAAAACAGAACAAAGGTCCCAAATTGATATCATGGTGACCAAGATAATACCGGTAACTTTATCTCACATATCTCCTTATCTGACTTATCTCCTGAACAATCTCTCCTTACCTGTCTTATCTCATTTAGTATATCTCCTATCTGTATTATCTGATTAATCTGTCCTCACCTCTCTTAACACATTAAATAGCCCTCCTCATCTGTCACTAATTATCTATAATTAGCTCACTAATTATCTCTCATTGGGCTAGATTCACTTGTCTCATGCATTTTCTTAATTTTTGTTATCTCAACTATAACATTTTTTTTTTCTGCACACTATCCCCAGCAAAAAAATGTGGCAAAATTGGAATCGCCCTGCATGCAGAATTTTCAGAGCAGTTTAATAAGAGAAACAGGGCCCAAAATCGTTTTCCATGAAATCGCTCCACTTCTAACACTTTTAAAGGACTTACGAGGCGAATTTTAGAAAAAATGTTAGGTACCTTATTGCAATATCAGACCTCAGGGCAGACGATCAGTGCTTCCCCTGTCAGTTTCAGGCGCTCTGTTATCTAAATCCAGGATTCATTACAGGCCCCGACCCTCTGCAGGGTCGCCTGAACTGATGAGATAAGAATTGCCGCTTTAAACAGCAATGTGAGTTACACTCGTGGCCGCCACATAGCGGCTCCCTCCCCCGCTGTGAGCCGCTGCTAGGAGGGAGCCAGCGGTTCTTTGTTATCCGCACTCCGCTCGTACGTGAGCCGGCTCACCAGCGGCTCCTCAGTGACTCTCTGCTCAATATGAGCCAGCGGCTCTTCTTCAGTGACCGCATGTCCAGAATTCCTCCGCAAAAGGGTGTAGATGTGCTGGCTGCTCGGCGGGTGGGGGAAGGGAGGCCGCGGCGTGTGAATGGATGATACCGGCAGGGATGCCTACTATAGCAGCGGCTCCCTCCTAGCAGCGGCTCCCTCCTAGCAGCGGCTCACAGCGGGGGAGGGAGCCGCTATGTGGCGGCCACGAGTGTAACTCACATTGCTGTTTAAAGCGGCAATTCTTATCTCATCAGTTCAGGCGACCCTGCAGAGGGTCGGGGCCTGTAATGAATCCTGGATTTAGATAACAGAGTGCCTAAAACTGACAGGGGAAGCACTGATCGTCTGCCCTGAGGTCTGATATTGCAATAAGGTAACTAACATTTTTTCTAAAATTCGCCTCGTAAGTCCTTCAAGTGGTAAATTCACAACACAGTGTGGAGCATTGATGGTGGATTGTTATGCTGGGTACACACTATGAGATTTTCTGCCCTATTTACTGTGAGATCGATTATTTCCAACATGTTCGATTTGCTTTCCGATCGATTTCCGTTCACTTTAATAGGAAGTCGATCGGAAAATGCTCGGAAATCGATTGGAAAGCAAATCGAACATGTTGGAAATAATCGATCTGACAGTAAATCGGTCAGAAAATCTCATAGTGTGTACCTAGCATTAGAGGGGTCAGCATCTGCACTTGTGCTAGATTCAGTCAAGAGTACTTGATTTTTTTTTTCATTATAATCCAATTTTATTGCATTTTTGAAAAGGTAAAGAGTACAATGCGGTAACAATTCAAAAATAACCGATCATCAGATACAGCAGAAAGTGTAGAACATACAAAGCATTGCAATTAAAATATATAACAATATGTGATTGTTGTACAGGTAAAGGCAGACCAACCAAGTCTCAATGCTTATCAGTACTAAGTCTATTCAGAGGATTATTATCCTACCCATCACTGTCACTCATAACCTATTATAGGCTGACAGAGAATTGGTAGAAAAGGAAAACTAACCAATGCTGTCCTGTCAGTTGGACCTAGGAGAGGATCCCTGGACAGCAGTTACTGCAATCATGACTGAGAGTATCATATAAGAGGTTGGCAGGTGAGAGGTGTAACTCGGAACCTCTCGAAAAACTCTTCCTAAACGAAGCTCGTCTAATATGAGCAGATATGTAGCTGAATATGAACACTGAAAAAGGTTTAAACCCTCTAGGATAAGGGGGAAACAAACTGTCAATAACTAAACAATGTGGTTATAGTTAACATCAGATATACTCTTATGATAGGTATCCAAATGAGGAGGTATAGTAGTTTAGACCCACTTTTTTTTTTTTCTTCCTATTTGTTGTTAAGCTGTGTAAGCAGCATAAGCAGAGGTCCAATTTTCAGGCAGAATAAAGTATTTACTATTAATGGCAAGTAGTGTTGGGCGAACACCTAGATGTTCGGGTTCGCGAACGTTCGCCGAACATCGCCGCGATGTTCGGGTGTTCGCGCCGAACTCCGAACATAATGGAAGTCAATCCAGGATTGATTCATTTTAATTTGAGTCAGACGGTCTGCATTTTCTGTGGAGAGGCGGATACGCCGATCTGTGACGATGCCTCCGGCAGCACTGAAACAGCGTTCCGACATAACGCTGGCTGCCGGGCAAGCCAGCACCTCTATTGCGTACATTGCCAGTTCGTGCCAGGTGTCTAGCTTCGATACCCAATAGTTGAAGGGTGCAGATGGATTGTTCGACACAGCTACGTCATCTGACATGTAGTCCTTGACCATCTTCTCCAGGCGATCGGTGTTGGAGGTGGATCTGCACGCTTGCTGTTCAGTGGGCTGCTGCTGCATGGGTGTCAGAAAATTTTCCCACTCCAAGGACACTGCCGATACCATTCCCTTTTGGGCACTAGCTGCGGCTTGCGTTGTTTGCTGCCCTCCTGGTCGTCCTGGGTTTGCGGAAGTCAGTCTGTCGGCGTACAACTGGCTAGAGGAGGGGGAGGATGTCAATCTCCTCTCTAAAGTCTCCACAAGGGCCTGCTGGTATTCTTCCATTTTGACCTGTCTGACTCTTTCTTCAAGCAGTTTTGGAACATTGTGTTTGTACCGTGGATCCAGAAGGGTATAAACCCAGTAATTGGTGTTGTCCAGAATGCGCACAATGCGTGGGTCGCGTTCAATGCAGTCTAGCATGAATTGAGCCATGTGTGCCAGAGTCCTACCAGAATCCTCATTATCCTCTTGTGAGCGTTGTGATAGTTGTTGTGATGCATCATAGTCGTCACCTTCCTCCTGGTCTGCTTCTGCTGACCATTCGCGCTGAATTGTGGAAGTCCAACGTGCACCGCTCTGGCCCTCGTCAGTGGTGGCAGGAAATTCCTGCTCCAACTCCAGCTGTTCCTCCTCCTCTTCTTCGTCATAGCTGCTGGGGCCAGCGTTTCCTGAGGCGGATGGCCTGATGTTGGTACCATCACGCTGATCGTTTTCTCCTTCAGATTCCCCCAGTTGCATCATGACAGCTGTTTCCTTGATTTTCAACATTGACCTCTTCAGTAAACACAGCAGTGGTATGGTAATGCTGACTGAAGAGTTGTCACTGCTCACAAGCAACGTGGATTGCTCAAAATTTTGGAGGACTTGGCAGAGGTCCAACATGTTGGCCCAATCGGATCCACAGAAGCTTGGCAGCTGTCCGGATGTGCCTCGGTACTGCGCCGTCATGTACTGGACCACTGCACTCTTCTGCTCGCAAAAGCGGGCTAGCATGTGCAGCGTAGAATTCCAGCACGTAGGGACATCACACAGCAAGCAATGGTGGGGGAGATTGAAGCGCTCCTGCATCTTGGCGAGTGCCCCCGAAGCAGTACTGGAATTTCTGCAATGTTTGGCCACTCGTCGCACCTTCAACAGAAGATCGGCCACGCCTGGGTATGTCCTCAGGAACCGCTGAACTACTAGGTTCATCACGTGCGCCAGGCAAGGGATGTGTGTCAGCTTAGCCAACCTTAAAGCGCGAATGAGATTACTCCCATTATCACACACAACCATGCCCGGTTTCAGGTCCAGCGGTGCCAGCCACAAATCCGTCTGTTCCTTTATTCCCCTCCAAATTTCCTCCCCTGTGTGCTGCTTATCCCCAAGGCAGATCAGCTTCAGCAACGCTTGCTGACGCATGCCAACAGCTGTGCTGCACTGCTTCCACGATCCTACTGCTGCTGGTGCTGGGTTAGCGTTTCCGGATGAGGTACAGCTTTGAGATGCGTTGGAGGAGAAGGAGTCAGAGAGGTAGGTGCTGCTGTTGTTATCCAGTGGGAGGGACGGCGGTGCAGCTGTTTGCGGCGTGAGCAACACCCGCGCCGTAGTAGGTGAGGAATCGCTGCCAGGCTCCACAAGGTTCACCCAGTGCGCGGTAAGGGAGATGTATCGACCCTGGCCAAACGCACTCGTCCAGGTGTCAGTGGTGAGGTGAACCTTGCAGGCAACGGCATTCTTCAAGCTTCGGGTTATTTTGCTGACCACGTGCTCATGCAACTCAGGCACTGCAGAGCGCGCAAAGTGGTAGCGGCTGGGAACCACGTAACGTAGGATGGCCACTGACATCATGCCCTTGAAGCTGTTTGTCTCCACCACTCGATATGGCAGCATTTCGCAGGCCAGAAGCTTGGCTATGCTGGCTGTTACTGCCACGGCCCGGGGGTCATTTGCTGGCAATTTCCTCTTGCGCTCAAACATCTCCGACACAGACAACTGAACCGTAGCGCTGCACACGGAAGGGCTGTTGGTTGTTGTGTTTGATGAACAGTGGGAGACCTCAAGAGCACTACTCCGGAAAGTGACAGTGTCAGCGTCGTCTGATGTTTGTGAATGTTGTGAACCACGCAATGGCTGGGCTACTGCTGCTGCTGAGGCGGGTCTGGTGGTGAGTCTGGTGAACCCAAGGGAGGCAGTGTTGCTGGTACCCTGTCCTGCCGCGTTTGCCCAAAGAGTGGGATGTTTGGATAGCATGTGGCGGCTCATGCTGGTGGTGGAGAGGTTGTTAATACTTTTCCCCCTGCTTAGGCGGGTCTTGCACACCTTGCAAATCGCCATGGTAACATCCTCAGTGCAGTCTTCAAAGAAAGCCCAGACTTTGGAGCACCTGCCTTGCTGGCGATTTCTGTTTGCTCCTCTTTTGCCTCTCACTTGAACTTCCACGCTTGTGGTGCCTGAAATTGCGCGCCGCCTACCTTGTGGCACAAGGCGAACTCGTGCAGCAGTGGGTTCTTCAACAGACTCATCTGTGCTGCTGCTACGACGGCGATGTTCTCGTTCACAAACAAAATCTGGGTCTCTGTCCACATTGTCCATACCCTCCTCTTCCATCTCCTCAAACTCATCATATGTCATTGTGGGGGGCCGCCGCCGTGGAGTAGAGCTCCCCAGAACAACCTCTGCGCAGCTCACTCCAACGTCATCTTCCAGAGCTTCTCGGCCGACCTCCTGCAATTACAACCCCTCCTGCCCAACTTGCTCTGGGATTTGGGTTTCAAAGTCCTCGGACTCGCCTTGTATTTCAGTGCCCGGTGCATTTCCCACAGTTAATGGTTGTGAATCCGGGCACAACATTTCTGGCTGTTCCTCCATTGACCTTTCAAAGGTGGAAGTTTGTTGGCCTGGGAATAGCTCCTGCGAATACCCCATTGTGTCCTGAGGTAATTCATGGGACTAGTTATCTGGCAGTTGTGTGCGTGGTGTCAGCTTTGTGCCCACTGGCTTCTTGTAACTGGCTGAGGACTCGGACCTCGTGCGTGATGTGCTGGTGCTGCTTAACCCACTGCTGGACGCTTGAGAGGTCATCCAAGTAATTATCTGGTCCTGTTCTTTTGGATCTGTGAGGGTTGTTATCCTGGACAACATGGGCGGTATTGAGTGGGTTTTCTTGGGTGCTCCCCTGTGGCCTGTACGTGAACCGTCAGGGGAAACACCTCTTCCCTTGCCCCTCCCTCTTTCACCAGATTTCTTCCTCATTTCACTTATCCTTAAAGTACACGCTGACTGGCAGCAGTACAGTGGCAGTACAGAAATGCTATACAGTGGTGGGTGAGCAATGTACCACTATTGCCAGCAGCGACACAGAGCACAATGCTATAAAGTGGCGGGTGAGCGGTGTACTACTGTTTCCAGCAGACACAGAGTGGCAGTAAACAATGCTATATAGTCTGGCTGAGCGGTGTACACAGAGTGGCAGTACACACAATGCTATTTAGTCTGGCTGAGCGGTGTACACAGAGTGGCAGTACACACAATGCTATATAGTGTGGCTGAGCCGTGTACACAGAGTGGCAGTAAACAATGCTATATAGTGTGGCTGAGCCGTGTACACAGAGTGGCAGTAAACAATGCTATATAGTCTGGCTGAGCGGTGTACACAGAGTGGCAGTACACACAATGCTATATAGTCTGGCTGAGCGGTGTACACAGAGTGGCAGTACACACAATGCTATATAGTGTGGCTGAGCCGTGTACACAGAGTGGCAGTAAACAATGCTATATAGTGTGGCTGAGCCGTGTACACAGAGTGGCAGTAAACAATGCTATATAGTCTGGCTGAGCGGTGTACACAGAGTGGCAGTACACACAATGCTATATAGTGTGGCTGAGCGGTGTACACAGAGTGGCAGTACACACAATGCTTAATAGTGTGGCTGAGCGGTGTACACAGAGTGGCAGTACACACAATGCTATATAGTGTGGCTGAGCCGTGTACACAGAGTGGCAGTACACACAATGCTATATAGTCTGGCTGAGCGGTGTACACAGAGTGGCAGTAAACAATGCTATATAGTCTGGCTGAGCGGTGTACACAGAGTGGCAGTACACACAATGCTATTTAGTCTGGCTGAGCGGTGTACACAGAGTGGCAGTACACACAATGCTATATAGTGTGGCTGAGCCGTGTACACAGAGTGGCAGTAAACAATGCTATATAGTGTGGCTGAGCCGTGTACACAGAGTGGCAGTAAACAATGCTATATAGTCTGGCTGAGCGGTGTACACAGAGTGGCAGTACACACAATGCTATATAGTCTGGCTGAGCGGTGTACACAGAGTGGCAGTACACACAATGCTATATAGTGTGGCTGAGCCGTGTACACAGAGTGGCAGTAAACAATGCTATATAGTGTGGCTGAGCCGTGTACACAGAGTGGCAGTAAACAATGCTATATAGTCTGGCTGAGCGGTGTACACAGAGTGGCAGTACACACAATGCTATATAGTGTGGCTGAGCGGTGTACACAGAGTGGCAGTACACACAATGCTTAATAGTGTGGCTGAGCGGTGTACACAGAGTGGCAGTACACACAATGCTATATAGTGTGGCTGAGCCGTGTACACAGAGTGGCAGTACACACAATGCTATATAGTCTGGCCGAGCGGTGTACACAGAGTGGCAGTAAACAATGCTATATAGTGTGGCTGAGCCGTGTACACAGAGTGGCAGTAAACAATGCTATATAGTCTGGCTGAGCGGTGTACACAGAGTGGCAGTACACACAATGCTATATAGTCTGGCTGAGCGGTGTACACAGAGTGGCAGTACACACAATGCTATATAGTCTGGCTGAGCGGTGTACACAGAGTGGCAGTACACACAATGCTATATAGTCTGGCTGAGCGGTGTACACAGAGTGGCAGTACACACAATGCTATATAGTCTGGCTGAGCGGTGTACTCAGAGTGGCAGTACACACAATGCTATATAGTCTTGCTGAGCGGTGTACACAGAGTGGCAGTAAACAATGCTATATAGTCTGGCTGAGCGGTGTACACAGAGTGGCAGTACACACAATGCTATATAGTCTGGCTGAGCGGTGTACACAGAGTGGAAGTAAACAATGCTATATAGTCTGGCTGAGCGGTGTACACAGAGTGGCAGTACACACAATGCTATATAGTCTGGCTGAGCGGTGTACACAGAGTGGCAGTACACACAATGCTATATAGTCTGGCTGAGCGGTGTACACAGAGTGGCAGTAAACAATGCTATATAGTCTGGCTGAGCGGTGTACACAGAGTGGCAGTACACACAATGCTATATAGTCTGGCTGAGCCGTGTACACAGAGTGGCAGTAAACAATGCTATATAGTCTGGCTGAGCGGTGTACACAGAGTGGCAGTACACACAATGCTATATAGTCTGGCTGAGCGGTGTACACAGAGTGGCAGTAAACAATGCTATATAGTCTGGCTGAGCGAGGTACACAGTGGCAGTACACACAATGCTATATAGTCTGGCTGAGCGGTGTACACAGAGTGGCAGTAAACAATGCTATATAGTCTGGCTGAGCGAGGTACACAGTGGCAGTACACACAATGCTATATAGTCTGGCTGAGCCGTGTACACAGAGTGGCAGTAAACAATGCTATATATAGTGTGGCTGAGCGAGGTACACAGTGGCAGTAAACAATGCTATATATAGTGTGGCTGAGCGAGCGGTGTACTACTGTTCCCAGCAGCGACACACAATGACTGGGGGGGACCCTGGCTAGCGTGGCTGGAGAGCGAACTACCCTGCCTGCCTACCCAAAGCTAAACCCACAGAGAAATGGCGGAGATATGACGTGGTTCGGGTATTTATTTACCCGAACCACGTGACCGTTCGGCCAATCAGAGCGCGTTCGGGTCCGAACCACGTGACCCGTTTGGCCAATCACAGCGCTAGCCGAACGTTCGGGGAACGTTCGGCCATGCGCTCTTAGTTCGGCCATGTGGCCGAACGGTTTGGCCGAGCACCATCAGGTGTTCGGCCGAACTCGAACATCACCCGAACAGGGTGATGTTCTGCAGAACCCGAACAGTGGCGAACACTGTTCGCCCAACACTAATGGCAAGCCTATTCCTAATCTTGATCTCCATATTTATATTTTTATTGACTAGAGCCAATAGATAGGAAAGGTCAAAGTCTTCACTAGATTTCCAGTTTGAAGTTATCAAGTGGAGAGCCGCTAGCAACGTATGGCAAACTATAGGCTGCATTGGGACTGGTAGTTTATCTATGTCGAGCAATAATAGTGCCAGTTGAGGGGTTAACTGAAATTGCTGGTCTATTAAAGTGTTAATTAGTCTATCAACTTTTTGCCAAAGTTTGGTGACTATAGGGCATTCCCAAAACATGTGGTAATAGGTTCCTATTGCTGTGCCACATTTCCAGCAGAGCGGGGAAGTATCCTTAGCAAAGGATGCAACCCTCCTAGGGGTAATATACCACCTATATAGTACTTTTCTCATTGTTTCCCAGTGTGCATTGCATTTTGAAAATGTAAGAGTGGTGCAACCTGAGGAAACTAATTGTTCAACCGAAATTGTTAATTGTAAGTCTTGGGACCAACTTTGGGCGTACCTTATTAGAGGGGAAGATGGGCAAGCCACTAGTCTGTCATACAATACTGCGATTCCTCCCTTAAAATTACCCTTGTAGTTGAGCATATTTAATACAGAAGAGGATAATTGAGGTATTTTTAAGTTTCTTTATTTAATTAAATGATATATCTTGTGGTATGTGTATAACTGGTTAGGGGGGAGGTGGAACTCTTGATTTAGATTACTGAAGGATTTAATGTTGTTATTTCCATATACAGGATCTTCTCAAAAAATTAGAATATTGTGATAAAGTTCATTATTTTCTGTAATGTACTGATAAACATTAAACTTTCATATATTTTAGATTCAAATACACACAACTTAAGTCGTTCAAGTCTTTTATTGTTTTAAAATTGATGATTTTGGCATACAGCTCATGAAAACCCAAATTTCCTATCTCAAAAAATTAGCATATTTCACCCGACCAATAAAAGAAAAGTGTTTTTAAAACAAAAAAAGTCAACCTTCAAATAATTATGTTCAGTTATGCACTCAATACTTGGTCGAGAATCCTTTTGCAGAAATGACTGCTTCAACGCGGCATGGCATGGAGGCAATCAGCCTGTGGCACTGCTCAGGTGTTATGGAGGCCCAGGATGCTTCAATAGCGGCCTTAAGCTCATCCAGAGTGTTGGGTCTTGCGTCTCTCAACTCTCTCTTCACAATATGCCACAGATTCTCAATGGGGTTCAGGTTAGGAGAGTTGGCAGGCCAATTGAGCACAGTAATACCATGGTCAGTAAACCATTTACCAGTGGTTTTGGCACTGTGAGCAGGTGCCAGGTCGTGCTGAAAGATGAAATCTTAATCTCCATAAAGCTTTTCAGCAGATAGAAGCATGAACCCACTTTTGAACCAGAAACAGCGGCAGAAGTGCCTGACCTGGGCTACAGAGAAGCATCACTGGACTATTGCTCAGTGGTGCAAAGTAATTTTTTCAGATGAAAGCAACTTTTACATGTCAGTCGGAAATCAAGGTGCCAGAGTCTGGAGGAAGACTGGGGAGAGGGAAATGCCAAAATGCCTGAAGTCCAGTGTCAAGTACCCACAGTCAGTGATGGTCTGGGGTGCCATGTCAGCTGCTGGTGTTGGTCCACTTTGTTTTATCAAGGGCAGGGTCAATGCAGCTAGCTATCAGGAGATTTTGGAGCACGTAATGCTTCCATCTGCTGAAAAGCTTTATGGAGATGAAGATTTTATTTTTCAGCATGACCTGGCACCTGCTCACAGTGCCAAAACCACTGGTAAATGGTTTACTGACCATGGTATTACTGTACTCAATTGGCCTGCCAACTCTCCTGACCTGAACCCCATAGAGAATCTGTGGGATATTGTGAAGAGAAAGTTGAGAGACACAAGAGCCAACACTTTGAATGAGCTTAAGGCTGCTATCGAAGCATCCTGGGCCTACATAACACCTGAGCAGTGCCACAGGCTGATTGCCTCCATGCCACGCCACGTTGAAGCAGTCATTTCTGCAAAAGGATTCTCGACCAAGTATTGAGTGCATAACTGAACATAATTATTTGAAGGTTGACTTTTTTTTGTTTTAAAAACACTTTTCTTTTATTGGTCGGGTGAAATATGCTAATTTTTTGAGCTAGGAAATTTGGGTTTTCATGAGCTGTATGCCAAAATCATCAATATTAAAACAATAAAAGGCATCAACTACTTCAGTTGTGTGTATTTGAATCTAAAATATATGAAAGTCTAATGTTTATCAGTACATTACAGAAAATCATGAACTTTATCACAATATGCTAATTTTTTGAGAAGATCCTGTAGTTGGTTTAGTGTGTGTATACCTGCTTCAAACCATTTACGGAGATCAAGATGAGGAATAAAGTATGAAAGGACCGATAGGTTCAGTTTGGGTGTTGAGGCATTCTTCCTGTCAGGGGGATATTTAGTCATGTATTCCCATGCTTTAAGTGTTGCCTGAATCCCGGGATAAATTATAGTTTAAATGTGGGTATACCCTAATAATATGGCGGAAATGTAGTTCTTGTGGTCAAGTTCCAGGATATCTTGTTTCAATTTGGCCTATGTCTTATGAGATGGGGTCTCCCACCAATGTTTTAGAGTAGACTTGATTTTAAAAGCATCTCATACATGATCATTTTAAAGAGTCTCCTACTGTTTGATTAATCTGATGAGATTTGCTTTCCCTGCACCCTACAGGATGGCCAAGAATGCAAATGATGATGGAGGAGGAGATGACAATAGCTTTAATTTTAGCTGGAAAATGTACACAAGCTGGGATTTCTTGATTGGTAACCCAGAAACAGCTGACAATAAATTTGCATCCATTACCACAAGCTTTAAAGTAAGAAAAATATTATTGTACCTTGTTAAATTGTTTGACTTCCACAGATGATTCTCCCATGTTTATTTTTTTTAATTATTTATTGCATGCTTGATTTATATTACTATTTTTTTTATATTTTTTTACAAACTTTGAAAAGTAAAAAAAAAATGCCGAAAATTAAATGGCCTAACTGTATTTCATGTTATCCTAGTATCAAAAGGTCATTTTGTTAGCAGCAAATTCAATTCATCAATAATCATGTTTCTTTCTGTCACTTAAAACTAACAGGAATCCATTTTGGAAGAACAGGAAAACAGGAAAGAAGAAAATATTCACTTAGTCCGTTTTCTTCGAGTTCTTGCAAACTTCCTTGTCTTATGCACCCTAGCAGGAAGTGGGTATCTCATTTATTTTGTTGTGCGAAGATCCCAGCAATTTGCTTTGGAAGGTCTGGAAAACTATGGTTGGTGGGAACGGAATGAAGTTAGTATCTTTAAGGCAAAATTGTCACAGGCAGCAATTTAACATCCTGAGAAATGAACACCTAGTGCAGTCAAAAGCATTTAGTTATTATAACATGTAGTTACTGTCAAAATTGTATTTTAGTTTTGCACAGCGTGGAAAGGATGGTTTAAAATCTTTTAGATTTTTGCTCCTGTGACCTCATTTGGGAAAGGTTCTCTCTCTGCTTAGTCCAAAGATGCCCATGGGGTTAATATTATTGAAATAAACTACAACAACAGAGATATAGAGCGTACTCGGGAGGTCAAATAAAATACTCATTAGCAAGCCAAGGGACAGCTTGGGACCTAGAGTCCCAGCCTGCCTGCCCCACTATTAGCTCCCCATTCTGCTTGTCCTTCCAGGCTCATGGCCATTTTACTCCACCTCCCTCAGCCAACCATTCAATGAGTGTTCAATATCAGAGATTGGATAGAAGACTGAGGAGTGGGAATTGGAGAAGTCAAACTCTTGCAGTACTATGTAGCCTTGTGGAAGACATGGTAGCTATGTTTAAAGATCAGGCAAGTGGTCCAGACACAGTTCCAATCATATCAGAGGTCACAGTGTAGGTAACATGCAGTTCCTGGCCTGTCAGTGACCAAATGTACAGTGAAGTAGTGATGATCGTAATGTGCTAATTACGATTACGCAAAATTTTGCATACATTTTCACAATTACTGTATGTCCGTACGTAATCATGAATTGGACATTCAACTGATTCCGTGTAAACCAATTTGGAATTTAGCAAAATTTTCAGGTAGTTTCGTGCTGACTAATGCGGTTAACAGCAAAGTCCCCATACATGCTATCATCACCAAAATTGCTACCTATCGTATATTAAGGGAAAGGGTGGGAACAAGACAAAATATATTTCTAAATGTTTTTCAGTATTTTTCTAAAAGACCTTGTAGTTTTTAATTCAGAAAAAAACATTTTTCCTTTGCATTTTTAAAATTGTTTTTATCAAAAACTACAAGGTCTTTTTGAAAAATTGTTTTTTTGTTTTTGTTTTTTTTACATATTCCCACTGTTCCCCTTAACATAGGTAGCAATTCTGGTGACACTAGCGTTCATAAGGATTTTGCTATTAACCGCTAAATTTGCATCGTAATTGGGAGTTAAGATATGAAATTACGATTATGCAAAATTTGTGCTCATCACTATAGTGAAGCTTCTTTGCTATCAGTGGTCAAAATGTGACCACAGTTGAGCAACAGGTCTATTAGTGGTCAAAGTGTAGTCACAGTCCAATCTTGTCATTGAATAAACTGAGTTGCCACAGTACAGTTATCCTTTGGCCAAAGTATGATGAAAAGCAGTCACAATGCAATCCCAGCCCCGTTAGTGGTCAGAGTACATTCGCAGTGTGATTGTATCTGCAAAGTTCTGCAAATGAAGTTTTACATTATGGGAAGAAATAGAAAAGTGAGCCACATCTGTGGTTAAAAAACCAAAAGACCACATACTGTGCATGAATAGTACAAAATCAGTTTTATTTACAGGACGTATCCCAAATATAAAAACAAAACAAATCAACAGCGATACTGGGAGGGGAAATGTACAGAGTGACACTAATATAAGTATACAATAACAGAATGCCAGTGGCAGGGGATGTACCAAGTTCAAAATAGATCACTGCATGGATCAAAAACTGACTGCCCAAATCTCAATCTCCTAAAATACTACTATCTCCGAAGAAGCACCAGCAAGGGTGCGATACATGTGAGGTCTATTCATCGGCTGTGACTGAGAGGGGCAGTGCTGTGGAAGGGTGAGAACAGTATTTATCCATACTACTGACTGTTTATGATACATGTTTTTTGTGTTAGTAGTATTTTAGGTGATTGAGAATAGATTTGGGCAGTCAGTCTTTGATCCATGCAGTGATCTGTTTTGAACTTGGTACATCCCTGCCACTGGCATTCTGTTATTGTATACTTATATTATTGTCACTCTGTACATTTCCCCTCCCAGTATCGCTGCTGATGTGTTTTGTTTTTATATTTGGGATACGTCCTTTAAATAAAGCTGATTTTGTACTTTTCATGCATGTGGTCTTTTGGTTTTTTAACTAACTTTTTTTACTGTGTAAGCTGTGTTCTTATTGTCCATGGACATGGATTTGTTTAGATTAGTCTGTATATTGATTGTACAAGTGAGCCACATCTGGTCATACTTTGGGAGCAAGGGAAAGTAAGGACAAACTGTTGAAGTTGCTGGAATACACTCTAGAAGCCTTGAAAAAGTTGAGCCACAAGGAGCCTAGAAAACTGCAACACTCTATGTGTATATTGAAAAACAAGAACACATAGCGATCAAGACAATTTTTATGGCAGCTTGATAGCTCAACATCACTACAAAAAAAGTTTTATCTACTGCTGTTTTTTGCACACCACCTATCAGGCAGAGTGGAAAATCAAGAGAGTTGATAAAGACCCATGAGATTCTAATGCCAATCCACATTGAGTAAGCTAGAATACCCCTCACTCCCCCGGACTTGTGATTTAAGAAACTGTTGACTATTAAAATACTAGTATGAATAAAGCGCCAATAGCATAATACTAGTTAAAAGACAACTAATACACCTGCGTTGAAGCTGATCCTATACTTTCTTGCCTTGTTGGAACTAACACGTAGCACGTGAGTCTGACAATGACAGTCAACATCAAACTGATAACCAGCATTCTGATAACCAGCATTCTGAAATATTCTATTTACACACATTGGCCCATATGCAATTAATGTTTTCTCCTGAGTTTTCTCCTCAGAGATAATTTTTATCATTTATTTAGAATAACTTTTCAGCATTTTGCAATTGAAAAAGTACCAACAAGTAGATGGAAAAGTACTGTCAAAACTGTTTTAATTATTTTCTTGCTTGCTGGTGGTTTAAAAGGTATTTTCTTAATAAGCTGTGGAAATATCACCTAGGAGAAAACTCATGAGAAAAGTTAATTGCATATGGGCCATTCTATTGATTTGTGAAACTGTTAAAAACAAAACATTATTTTAAATTAGTTTATAGCAGAGCTTTTTCTTGATTGACAAAATGTGCAAAAGTGGTCCAGGTCTGGGGCTTCATACATACCACTTTATTTAAGGTACAAATTATGAATAGGAAAGGCTGAATAGCTCTTACTGGACAGAGCTGCTGGCCACTCACAGTCTTTATTTATATTTGTGTACATTTCTGCCCCTCCCTCACCCTGGCTCTGGGTCTGCTCTACTGGTGGAGAGACCTGCACTCAGTATTATGCATCACTAGTAGTTCTGTTCACTGGTGCATTATAAATCCTTAATATGTACCTTTTGCAGAAGCTCCTGCCTTTAAAGTGATTTGAATATTTCCAAAGAGTGTGGTGGCTACTTGCCACTTATTTACTAAATAAGCCTATTATTCTGTTCTATAAATACAAACACTATCTACATTTTTAAAAATACTTTGGCAGGCATTACACTTAGAACATTGGCATGCATTTTTTTGCATTGTGAAATACATTAAAAATGACAGCCAATGCAAATCATTGGCTTGTTTATACGTCACACAATTTTTTGTCAGCTTTTAGAATTCATTTGGACAGTGCATGATTTTGTTCTATTTTTTTACAATATCAGTTGTGGAAAGCTGCTCACACAAGTGTGAACTTTCTCTTTTATTTAACCTCTTTTGGACATTCCTAATTGGAGTGTACGCCGTTTGGGACCTGTTATCCCTGCCAGGCCATAGATTTCAATTACCCCGCTCCATGCTCCCGCTGCTGCCACTTATCCCATCACTCTCCCGTCACTGCAGTCCACTTGCTCTGCTGACGGTACCGAAGTGGTTAAACAAAATGAGAGAAGTCATAAGCAGCTTATAATTTTCAAAGATCTTGAAAGATGATTAGAAGTATGGTAAGCATACATCATAGTATTCCATCAAATATTAAGGTACACTTATGCTTTTTAAAGTAGGTAGTAATAGGTGTCTTGCTGAAATGCTGATCGAATGACTGAGAATTAGAGGGTTTAGTATAAGCCGCATACTCACTGAAGCGATGGCCATTGTTAAGCCTCAGCAGTTGAAGTCACGGCATCTCAGTTGTTTGGAGTTGTTGGAAATGTTGCCATGCACTGGTACTTTGCAGTCTTTGGCTGGTACTTGACAATAGACTCCTGTGTGAGTCTTCAGGTGATTGACCTATTGAACCTGCATTAAGCTACAAACATAAGTTGTGGGGTGAGTTCATCCAGTGGCAACTTTAAGCCAGGGAATCCGGGAACATCTGACAACATCCTTGACTAAGACACTAATACATTAATTTCCAACTACACCATTACTGTTGCTGAGTTCTTCTTTAATACTTCCAGCAACAAATGTGAAGACTAAGGTCTCAATAAACCTAGTCTGAACATTTATTCCAGGCAAATTACTTACAAAGCATTATAGTCTGGTGATCACCATTTTGGCCAGAAAACTGACATTTTCAAGAAAGCTTCTGCATTGTTTTTGTGACAAATGTACCTTGATTAGAAAATAAACATGTAATAACACTTAACTCAGAATAATCCGTGTGGATAATGGTAATTTAGTTGCAGTAAACATGCAATTAATACAGAACAAATGATTTCAGCTATTACATTGTTGTCATACCTGTTTATAATTTAACAATATTTTTGCTTCCTTGTTGCTTTGATAGGTGAATACAGTCATGTCTCTGTTAGGAATGTTTTGCCCAACAATGTTTGATGTTGTCAGTGGATTGGAAAATTATCACCCACGTATAGCATTAAGGTGGCAACTTGGGCGTATATTTGCTTTGTTCCTGGGGAACCTGTACACATTTCTGATTGCTCTTATGGATGAAATAAACCTCAAGGTACAATGAAAGGGAATGCTGCATGGAAACCATAGTTATAGCTATTAGTGAAGTGTTACTGATTTTTCTAAATTTAAACTAAACTGCTTAAAATACATTCAGAATTAAATCTGAACAATTTCATTCTGTCAGGGATGTGGCAAAATAATGGACTTCTACAGGGAACTGTTAGAACTCCTACAGAAATCCATGTAGACCGCCTTCCCCATCTGGAAGCCACTTCTAACTGGCCAAAATAACTTTATAGCATGTATCGTTTACATTCCGGAATACAATAAACTAGTGTAAAATTAGGTGTTTTAGACTGCACAAGCATGTTGTAACTAGGCCAGCAACTTTTTATTTTGGCAGTCGAAAGTGTACTTGAAGTGACATGTATCATGAAGAGATACACATGTGTTCATATAGTACCATCTCTACTAGCCTGTGTTACTTTTTCATTTTTTAGTTTAACTTTATCTTTGCAGTTTGGGAAGTTGGACTGCAGCAGTATTTGTACCTAATAACCATTTTTAGTTCACTCATCAGTATTACTATGAGGATGCAGATTAAAAAATTTCAGGAAAACAATCTTATAAATATAGGAAAGCCTTTTTTTTCTTTTCTTTTTATAATGAAGACACAAATATACAAAAATGATCCTGTTCAGAGGTAATCAATGTGATCAATTGACAAGTAATTACAATTTTCAACAAATAGGACAAAAGCACACAGGCTTTATTAATAACTTTGAGATATGTAAAACTGTGTTGTTCTTTAGGAGACAACACCATTACACCAACTTGTTTCGAGTCTAGATGTAGCAAAGAAATGTCTAAGCCTCCCAGTCTGTGAGGCTTTAATGTTTGTTTGCTACCTTTGGTGGGTTTCAGAGGCGTATCTAGAGGGGTGCAGGCATGGCTTGTGCCACGGGCGCCACAGCCCCATGGGCGCCATTCCTGCCCCAGTGCTGCACCGCCATGCCTGCCCCCATACCTCCCTGTCACTCAGATCAGATTAATGATGTTATTTGGGGAACATGGCTGCTTAACTGCATGTAGGGCACACTTTCTTAGTGTTAGAAAACAGTGTCAGAGAGTGAATAACAAGAGCAACTCCAAAAAAAGTAACATCAGCAATATCCTGAGCCAAAGCACACAAGCAACCATAACACATGTATGCGAGAAATACTGTTTTTAGAGGGGAAGGGGGCTTTGACTCGTGGGAGGGGGGCGCAAGTTCAGTGTTTGCCATAGGCGCTATATTACTCAGATACGCCCCTGGTGGGTTTATCCCTGGATTTATTAGCCCAGATGTCTGATTATAGCTACCTTTGTACATTTTGAATTACTTTTGTCTAGATTGGCATCAGTGTTCACAAGACCCGAAGAAGAGTCAGTAGACTCGAACCAAGTTGGCGTTATTGCCTAAAGAAAAGAAAAATACGTTTTCTATATTCATAAGATTCATTTCCTGCAACTTATTAATCTACATCTTCATACTACTAATGTAGGTGTGGTAGAACACTTTTCAGAATGTATTTTTTGTTTTTTAACTTTTCCTCACAATTCATATTTCACTCATCAGTATCAGTCATACATGAGAAAAAAACTAGCTTAGCATAAATATTCTAATCAATGAATATATATTCTTTAAATTCTTTGTTTTTATGGATGGCCCTTATTTAATTCACTTTATCTCTTTTAGGAGATAATTGTTCATCTTCTGTTTCAAATAACTTTTTAGCACTCTGCAATTAAAAAAGTACCAATTATCTCTTTAAGTAATGCAAGTTGCCTGGCTGTCCCCTTGATCCTGTGTCTCTAATACTTTAATCCAAAGACCCGAACAAGCATACAGATCAGATTCTCTGATTAAAGTCTGGCTAGAAATGCCAAATGCTTGTTTCAGGGTTGTGACTCAGACACTACTGATTCCAGGAGATGAGCACTATTGAACTATGGTATTATTTTAAAGGACTTACGAGGCCAAATTTAAAAAAAAAAAGTTCTGTATCTGCATGATTTTTGAAGGCATGGAGGACGCCATCCGCGCCCTCTGTGCAGTTCCGCTGGGTCCCCGCTGCTTAATCCCCCCCCGGGCCGCCTCCCTACCCCACAGCCTGGGTTGAGCTCTCCTGCCACCTCAAAAATGGCCACCGGGGGTTGTGGCGGCTGCGCAGTCCGCACAGACGTGAGTGGGGCTGCGCAGCTCTAGGGCCTCCCCCCCGATCCACGCTACAGGAGACAGCCTGTAGTGTGGATCGGGGAGGGAGGCCCTAGAGCTGCGCAGGCTCTCTCGCGTCTGTGCGGACTGTGCAGCAGTGGCAACCTCCGGGGAGATTATCCAGCGGGGACCCGGCGGAACTGCACGAAGGGCGCGGATGGCGTCCTCCATGCCTTCAAAAATCATGCAGGTACAGAACTTTTGTTTTTTTATTTGGGCTCGTAAGTCCTTTAAAGTGAATAAATAAGGCAGCCTCCACATTACTTTCACATCAGGTTCACTTTAAGTGGGGAACTGACAAATTAGTAACTCTATTGCTTTCATGTTATCATATTTTACATACTTCAGTTTACATTCTCTCTTTATTAATTCACCTTACTTATATATTAACCTTAATGACTTTTTACATTTCAAAGCGTCAAGAAGAAAAAATTGTGCAACATAACATGACACTGTGGTATGCAAGTCTTTTCAATGGATCAACTACAGACAACGCCACAGGTCTTCCTTTCACTGTGGATCCATCAGATGTTCCCAGGGGGCCATGCTGGGAGACCATGGTAGGCCAAGTAAGTGAGCATAGAAATTACTAGTTGCTCAGTCAATGCTGTGAGCATATTTACCAGACATAAAGCAATGCAATGTCTTCCACAAATAAAAGTTCCTTTGAGTGATTAACAATGTATAAATGTCCTACCCCCCCAGTGTGTGCATTTATACATTACCTGTCCTGTAGCCGCCTCCGCGCAGTGACCGTCCATCTTGCTGGGTATTTAACAGCTGCATACACACGTACACGAAAGCGTCGCATAGTGTCTGATGTCAGATGCTATGCGTCACTAGCGTGTATGAGTGTATGCAAAACCCAGCGAGATAGACGGAAACTCTGTGGAGGCTGACACCGGACAGGTAATGTATAAGTGCACACACGGGGGGCACACTTACACATTGCAGCGGCAGCGGCTAAAAATCGGCCGCCGTACAACTGATCAACCAACTTCGTCCCGACATCTTGCAGCATGCGCGATTGACCATGCGACCAATTTCTGTCCTGAAATTGGTCGCTTTGTTAGTCGGGCATGCACTTGGTGGCACCGATTTCCATCCAATTCGATTATATTAATCAAATCGGATGGTTGATTGGCCGCCAAGTCGCCTGATGTATGTCCACCTTTAGAAATAATTTTGCTAGTGGTTAGGCTGAACTATGCTCATGGCTGTCTCTGCAGTTACAATAATAATGCTAATGCCAAGGTAATACATTTAAAATAACAGTTGAGAAATGCCTTGAGACGGATAGGTCTTAACTAAGGAGAGTTTATTTTTTTATTTATTTTTTGTAATGATCCGCTCAGCTGTCTGCACAGACAGACAACTGTTTGACCATTCCTTAAAGGGAAGGTTCAGGGAGGGGATTAAAAAAATAAAAATAAATTTCCACTTACCTCGGGCTTCCTCCAGCCCGTGGCAGGCAGGAGGTGCCCTCGCCGCCGCTCCGCAGGCTCCCGGTGGTCTCCGGTGCCCGACCCGACCTGGCCAGGCCGGCTGCCAGGTCGGGCTCTTCTGCGCTCCATTTCCTGGCACTTCTGCGTCCCACGCCGGCGCGCTGACGTCATCGGACGTCCGCCGGGCTGTACTGCGCAATGTGTGTTCACCATCGCTGGGGGGCGACTAGATTGGTGAACACACATTCTGTCTGTCCCTGTGCTATTTCTCTTTGAGGGCTATTCATCCCTGCTTGATCCTGCTCGTACAATTCCCATCTGGCATCTGTGGCAGTGCCGAGGCAGGGCTCGTCTGCACTCCACAGTTCCATCTGCCGGTGGGAATTGCCCTCTACTGGTGCATTTCACCCAAGCTGGGTTCTCCCAATTACACGTTTGTGGAGGATTTCCGCCGCGTCAGCGCACGTCTGGTGCGCTGACCACGGAAACGATTCTGCAAATGTTACATTTTTTAACTTACCGGTATGTTTTTTTGACTTATTAATAAGGGTGCAAAGAAAACTGGAGTAAGAGTGGAACAGTTATTCCACACAACCAAAAAGGTATCAGCTGTTAAAAAAAGCAAAGATTCTGATTGGTTGCTCTGGATAGCTGCTCCACTAAGCTACTTTTTTCTCCCAAATCTGTCCTGGGAAACCATCCCTAGATCTTGCAGAGATATTTAGCTGTTCACAACAGATTTTGTCCATAAATAAATATGCAAAATCCAGCTCAACTGTGCAAATGTTTTATATCGACATAAATACGACTCACCACATTACAAAGTAAATAGTCCATCTTTTCCTATGAGCTTTAAAGGAAACCAGAGATCATAAAGTATACAGAACCGATACTTACCCGCGGACCTCCCGTGCATGCACAGAAGACACAGACTGACGCAACTGAAGCAATTACCGGGGCTGATCGCGGCTGAACGGCAGACCGCAGGAGGATGGGGCGACAGACTCACACATGTTTATGGGGCTGGAGGAAGCCCCGGATAAGTATCAGTTCTGTGTACCTTATGATCTCTGGTACACTTTTAAATAAGAAACGGGTTCCCATTGGCAGAGGGATCTAACTTCAGCTCATAGGTTAAAGGTTGCTTCCAGAAAAGTGTCCGTATCAGCAAAAAAGGTAATAACAGTGAATAAAATTAGGTCTGTAAAATTTTCATCAACTCCTTACTTGGCAATAAAACGTTATATATTTTTTTCATTTTGTTTTTGTGATTCCAGGAGTTTGTCCGGCTTACTGTGAATGATATTATGACTACATATGTTACTATTCTCACTGGTGACTTTCTACAAGCAGTTTTTGTACGTTTCTTTAATTACTGCTGGTGCTGGGACTTAGAGTATGGATGGGTATGTATTACATGACAACTAGTTTACTTTTACAAACAAAAGTGTTATACATGTACAATTACGACAAATGTTAAAGGAGAACTGCAGGAAGTATCATTAGTTTAGAAACTGATTATGAATACATTTTTAGCTGTTGGCAGTCTGCCAGTAAATATGGGCAGCACAAAAAGGGAAAATGGATTGGAAAAAGGTCAGTTTACATTCCAGTCCCAAAAATAGCCAATGTGAAAGGATGCGTACACACATCCAATTTTAATTGGCCGAGGACTCGCCAATTTTGCCACCTTTATGTAGTATGAAAACTTACCTACACAATCTGTTCATAGTAATCAAAATCTATTGGCCCACATACTACACAGTATTGGTAATTGGCCAAACAAAATTGGATGTGGGTATGCACACAAAAAAGTGCTCAAATCATTAATTGCACTTATCTCACATGCTTGCAAGGTAAAGCTCATAACTCTACAAGCTAGAATGCAACAATATATGCATGCAAGTTTTAAAAAAGGGAAAAGAAACAGAGACCTAATTGCTAACTGTGAGGCTATATGTGTTGATGATGATATGTACGGTAATATGCAGAACATAGCAGCCATATTGTATCTCGTGTAAGCCATATTTTCACCTTTCTGTCTGTGTCATATGTGTATGTCTGCTAAAAGCCAGCTGGCTTCAGGGTAGAATTGGTCACCTGGCTGCTTATGTGAGTTCTGTATGTAAATGTAAATTAAATCTGCATTCAGTGTCCAGCAGGAAAGCTACCATTGTCTGCACTGAATAGATCAATTACGTTGGATAGGCACAGGATCCTAGACATTCAATTAGGAAATGTCTACCTAGCCTCTAATTAGGAAACACTTTATCAGACAGTTGCCCGACCACTTTGAAGCCTATACAGGTGATCGGCTACCTGTTGGTCTGAATAGGAGAGCAGGAAATGCTAAATTGGTTTGCTAGACTCTGGCAAGGAGAAGGCTGATTAGGCCAATAGCCAGCCATGTCCTTACCTCTGATCTGCTATGAAATACTGTCTCAGATGTGTGTTTTGCTTGGGCAATTGTCACCTGTCACCTGGAGTAGGGAAGTCTTTTTGATGTGTGTGCTAAAATACAATTTTACCTGTGGAAATTAGATCTATGGGGAGATGGGAAATGTCTGCAAAGTTCAAAGTGGGACAGGAAAAGCCTTGACATTTGCATGTCACAGCTAGCCCAGGTGTGACAGGGGGCTCTGCAGCCGGTGATGTCACACTTTGGGGAAATTGCATTAGTTGTGGGACTGAACATCCATTGCCCCGGGCAACAAATTGGCCTATAAGAGCCCGCAGAAGACCTTCACAAATCATCTTCTTCTGGAAGTAGCGCATAGCTAGAGATGATCCTAAGCAAATCAGAAAAAAATCGTGTCTTCCCACAACCAAGTTAGACCTCGTATTGGTAACGTTTATCCCCGTTTTATTATTATGCAAATTGTCTTGTGTATCTTTGTAACTTTTATCCTTGTAATTTTTATTTTGTTTTTGTAACTCTTTTGTATATATATTATTGTCTGCACAGTTCCACTTTTTGGAATATTAAATATTTATTTAATAAGTTTGACTTCTGCTGTACTAAGCCAAAGCTCATAGCCTAGAGAAAGAGACTGCAGTGTAATTTGCGTTACAAGTTCAGTGCCTGATTGTGCCTTGCTACTGTGTGATTGTATTGTGTGTGTGGCGTTCCAGTATTTGGCCTAAAGGGCAAAAGCTGACCCAAATACGAAAGCACCGGCAGACCACTCAACTCAGAGTGGGAAGTGTCTAGCAGCAGCTAGTGGTGGCAGTGAGAAGTGTGTTGAGGGGTAATAGCCTTGTGGTAGCTTGAATAAGGCTGCTCCCCCTCTCGATCTGGTCAAACCCGCAGTCGGGGACCGTATCTGCAGGTGTGCCACGGGGCTGGTTCCTGACACTAACATTCAACTTTAAATGGCAAGAAAGTTCCAAAAGGAACTTCCTTGCTGTCTTTGGAACCTCAGTGGAGCTTTGTGATAATATTATATAAAGTGGTGGTCTCAAGGAGAAGAAATAAAGATTGCTTCGTCACTGTACAAAAAATATTTAATTTTTTTTAATATATTTTTTTCTGTCTCTGTCACTCTTGGAGAAATTTCCCTACTTCCTGCGTTCTAATCAAGTGATAAAAAATATTTCTAAGTAATTACCACACTATGGGCTTGATTCACTAAGACAAATAGCATGCCTTATCAGAGTTAACACACCTTATCAGCATTACCATGCCTTATCAGAGTTAACATGCCTTATCAGAGTTAACATGCCTTATCAGAGTAGCATAGGGAGCGCTACAAACTTATGCCTGCTATTTGGCAATGACGAGAGCTCCACTCGTCCTGCCCTGAGCCCCTGCGGGTCCAAACACTTAGGCTGCCTGTCAGGTTTCCTGTCAAGTGACTGGCAGCCTATTGGGCCAATCAAAGTGCGAGGATAATGTCTTTTAAAGTGATTGGACCCGCAGGGGCTCAGGGCAGGACGAGTGGAGCTCTCCTCATTGCCAATTAGCAGGCATAAGTTCGTAGCGCTCACTATGATACTCTGAAAAGGTGTGTTAACTCTGATAAGGTGTGTTAACCCTTTTAAGACACATTCACTCTGATAAGGCATGTTGACTCTGATAAGGTATGCTTTTTGTCTTAGTGAATCGAACCCGAAGTGTATCTGACACCTGACACTTTATAATTTAAAAAGTGCCAAGAAATAGTAAATTAATGCTGTCCATTATTTCTGTTTTTTATGTAATCTATTTATACATTTATATACTATTTGTTTCATTGTAGTTTCCTTTATTTTAGCAAAGACATAATATGCAATATTATGTTCTTGTAGGTTGCATAATCTAAGCAAATATGTGTAATTATATAGAGTGCTTTACATGTGGCTGTTTACATCTGCATATATAGTATAATAAATATTCATGTTTTTTTATACTCATATTTTTGCAGCCCTCTTATTGTGAATTTGATATCAGTGGAAATGTGTTGGGGCTAATTTTCAACCAGGGGATGATCTGGTAAGAAACTTTTGATATTTTATTTTTACTTTGTAAACTACTGTAACACTTAGACATAGTGCAAAAAGAACAAATATGTAATTACTTAAGATTACATTTATAATTTTTTAGATCAGTTGCAATTTTAACATTATGTACTTGTTTTGCTCCTGCCCTGCAAATTTGAGCTAATTATAATGTATCACTCACTGTGGAGTGCCATCAAAATAAATGAGCAGCACTGCAAATTGGGACATGCAGCAATGGAATGCTCTGCTGGGAAATACAAACCTGTTGATCCCTGGGCTCCAGCTCCAATTAGTAGTGGAATGCAAAGAGTATGGAAGACAGGATTCTGGTTCTCTAGCAAGATAGAAGGACAGAAGAAGACATTTAGAACACAGGTGTAGAAATAAAAACAAATGGCTTGATTCACAAAGTGGTGCTAACTGTTAGCACGCTTGTGAAAACCCCCTTAGCACGTCTAAACAAGCTTTTCGCGCGCAAAACTTTACGCGCACACTGCACAGGGCGCTCCGCGCGAAGTGCCCATTAAAGCCTATGGTACTTAGCACGCGATCTGATTGAGAAAACCGGTGCTGACCTACTTAGCACCCTGGTTAGCGCGCCTAAAGACTTTAGACGTGCAAAGTAGGTTAGCACCGCTTTGTGAATCAAGCCCAAAGAGTATATAGAAGTGCAAAGAGGAACAAAACACAAAGATGAAGATGGATGTACACAGAAGAAACTAAAAGTACATACCTCAGATGACACAAGGATCAAAAGATAGAGATAAAAAATAATTTAGAATCAGAATCAAAATCCATTTTACTTGGACAAATAAGCTTACACTTACAAGGAATTTGACTTGGCAGTTGTTTAACGCACACAGACAATACCATTCAAGGACAGACAGTATAGATATTGCAAGTCAAAGACAGAATACGAGTTAAAGTGGTAGTAAACAAGGTGAGAAGTGTTCATTTTCAGTTCAATGCTGTAATCCTTTCCAGTCATAGCTGCTCTACCATGGTTCTGCATTAGGCATGGCTACCGCTTGAGGCAAGAAGCTGTTCCTAACTTCCTATGCCTGGAAGTTTTTGTTGCCACTGAATGGTATCTCACTCCTGAAGGCATAAGTTGGAAGATAGAGTGAGCAAGGTGAGAGGGGTAAGAGGAAATCTTGGTTGCCCTCTTTCTCCATCTGCTAGCATAAGGATCCTGCAGCAAAGGTAACCTACACCAATTATTATTTCTGCTGATTGGATGATGCGCTGCAGTTTCATCCTTTTCTCGTATGGATCATGAGCCAAACCAGACAGTCAAAGTTGATGTCAAAATGGATTCGATGACGGCAGTATAGAACTGCACCATTCGTTTTTGCGGTAGGCCAAACGTTTTCAGCTGACGTACGTGTTACATCCTCTGTTGGGCTTTTTTGATGACGGTGACAGTATTTTTATCCCATTTTACATTGTCGTAGATTATGGACTCAAGAAATTTGAATGACTCTACTTTGGTCACTGTAGATCCATCAATGATTAGGAGGAGGTGCTACATGGTCTTAAGAACATTAAGATCCAAGTTGTTGAAGCTGCACCAGGATAGAAGCAGTCCTACTACATACCTTTATATAGACTCATGCCCATTTTGTATGATACTACCTACTGTTGTGTCATCTGCAAACTTCAGAACCTTTACAGATGGATCTGTGGAGATGCAGTTTTTGGTATATAGTGAATAAAGCAGCGAGGAAAGCACACAGCCATGGGGTGCTCCAGTACTGACTGTCAATGAGCTTGAGATATGTTTCTCCAGCCTAATCTGCTGTCGTTTGTCGGTTTAGAAGGTTTAGAACACAGTTCCCAAACCCTGTCCTCAAGGCCCACCAACAGTACATGTTTTGCAGAAAACCCCAAACATGCACAGGCAAGGTAATTAGTGTCTCAGCAGAACTGATTAAATACCTCTGTGGATCTATACAAAATATGCACTGTTGGTGAAGCTTGAGGACAGGGTTGTGGAACACTGATTTAGAAGACATACATATACACAGGAACAGACTCATACATAAATTAAGATGAAGAACAGAAGACGTGTGAAAGTGTTTCACTGTAAGGGTGTTTTGTAAATATTTACCTGATAGAGGGTGGATACTGGAATCCCCTCCCAATTAAAGATGGCCTCCAGGTTCCCTATAAGTCTCGAACTATTTTTATGTTCATCTTTGGGCTTTTAAGGAGGGTGGAGATGAGAATCCTGTCCTTCATACTGGAACAAACATGTTTTGCAAAGGGGGAAAGTGGGTGAAGCATTGCTGTGAATGTTAAGAGCTATGAGGGCTGGTATTGCTCAAGAAATGGACTTCCATATTGCCAGGTCTACTCTTCTACATAGTTCCAGCCTGCATAGGAAAGAACGGGGTTATAACTTATGTGGTGGGGTTTGAATGGAGCAGGTCATTTTCTTTAAATTTTGTAATCTGTTTAAAAATATTTGAACTTGCAGAAAGGTCTGTACAGCACTCAGCCCCGAACAATTGCCCAAGAGATCGAATCCAAATCCTTGCAGGTGCCATTAATTGTGCATATGTATGCACCTTTAGGAGGCTAGGCTTTGCTGCTAGGAAGAACTGTACATTGAAGGGAGAGAAGCTAGAGGTCTAAGTTAGGCATTAGAAAGGAGAAAGGTAATATTTAGCTATAGCGGACTGACAGGAAGAAGCATTGCAAACACCAAATAATACAGTATATCCTTGCAAGGCCTAACTTAGAGTACTGGGAACATCGGTAAGAGCACTTAACTCATACTTTTCACAATCAGCTCACCCAATGTCAAAATTCAGCAGTGGCTGTTTTAAGGCCTCGGTCACATCATTTAGCGCAGATGGCTGTGCGATCGGAACGCAACGTGTACAATCACACGCCATCTGCACTGCTATGTGCTGTGCTGCAGATCCCATTCATTACAATGAATGGGATCTGCGCTGCGATTCCCGAAAATGCGATAGCGCATCGTGCTGCTGCACAGCGCATATGATGGGAACGGTAGAAGCGCTGTCTATGCCCTCCTACCGTTCTTGTGTGTCGCACACTATACGCGCTGCCAAAATGCACACGTCTGAATGAACCCTAGATGTACTGCAGATCTGATGATAAGAAACACATGCTAACACATACATGATTTAACACTGAGCTTAGCTAAATAAAGTTACAGTACTTTTCATTCTACCACATTTTCAATGTTTAGTTTAAGCATGGAGCTGGGGATCCTTGATGAATGCACTCACCCCAAATATGTGCACAGTGATCTGATCTAAGCTTTCTATCCAACCTTCTCTGTATCTTAAAGGACCACTGTCACAAAAATCTTAAAATGTATGTAAACATATACAGATAAAAAGTATGTTTCTTCCAGGGTAAAATGAGCCATAAACTACTTTTCTCCTATGTTGCTGTCACTTACAGTAAGTAGAAGAAATCTGACAGAATTGACAGGTTTTGGACTCGCCCATCTCCTCATGGGGGATTCTCACGGTTTTCTTTATTTTCAAAAGCACTTAGTGAATGGCAGTGATTCCGTCTGCCAAAAAAGTGTGCAGCAAACACAGAGGCTGGCCAGCATCTTTTTATAAATCTTTTTCAAGGAGTGTCTTTATAAAGAATAAAAGCTGTGCTGAGAATCCACCATGAAAAGATAGGTTAGCCAAAAACTTGTCGGTTCTGTCAGGTTTCTATTACCTTCTGTAGGTGACAGCAACATAAGAGAAACATGCTTCTTGTTTGTATGTGTTTACATGTACTGTATTTTAAACTTTAAGATTTTCGCGACAGTGTTCCTTTAACCAGTTCGCATTCAGTCGTTTTTCGCTTCATGCATCCGAACAATGTTCACCTCCCATTCATTAGCCTATAACTTTATTACTACTTATCACAATGAACTGATCTATATCTTGTTTTTTCCGCCACCAATTAGGCTTTCTTTGGGGGGTACATTTTACTAAGAGCCACTTTACTGTAAATGCATTTTAAAAGGAAGAATAAGAAGAAAACGGAAACAAATCATTATTTCTCACTTTTCGGCAATTATAGTTTTAAAATAATACATGCCTCCATAATTAAAACCCACGTATTGTATATGCCCATTTGTCCCGTTTATTACACCATTTAAATTATGTCCCTATCACAATGTATGGCGACAATATTTTATTTGGAAATAAAAGTGCATTTTTTCCGTTTTGCATTCATCACTATTTACAAGCTTATAATAAAAAAAAAAAAGAAATATTTCAATCTGACATAGATATTTAAAAAGTTTAGACCCTTAGGTAAATATTTGTGTTTTTTTTTTTTTTTTAATTGTAATGTTTTTTTTTTTTTTTAATTAAACATTTTATGTGGGTATTTTTGGGAGGGTGGGATTGAAATTGTATTTTTTTTGTAAATATATGTGTATTTTTATTTTTATTTAACCTTAAGATGTAGTTTACTTTTTGGCCACAAGATGGCAGCCATGAGTTGTTTACAGTGACGTCACTCTAAGCGTACCACGTACGCTTAGAGCGACATAGGAAGCAGAAAAAGCGTAGCTTCCGAGAGAAGCTGTCGCTTTTTCTGCGGGGGAGAGGAATCAGTGATCGGGCACCGTTGCCCGATTCACTGATTCACTGGCTAGCAAACCGCCGGCCGGGAGCGCGCGTGCACGCGCGCGATCGGCCGCGTGGACGCGCAGGAGCGCACATGGCTTCCTGGACGTGAGTTTCACGTCCAGGAATGTCAAATAGTTAAAGAGAATCTGTATTGTTAAAATCGCACAAAAGTAAACATACCAGTGTGTTAGGGGACATCTCCTATTACCCTCTGTCACAATTTCACCGCTCCCCGCCGCATTAAAAGTAGTCAAAAACAGTTTTAAAAAGTTTGTTTATAAACAAACAAAATGGCCACCAAAACAGGAAGTAGGTTGATGTACAGCATGTCCACACATAGAAAATACATCCATACACAAGCAGGCTGTATACAGCCTTACTTCTGAATCTCAAGAGATCACTTGTGTGTGTTTACCTTCTGTCTCCAGCTTCTCTCATGCACTGAACATTACAGGCTTCCTGCAGACAGCTCTACCTATGTCGTTAATTCCTCAGTATGTGACAGACCAGCTCCTTTCACAGCCTCCAGAGGAGGATTTTTATCCAGCTCTCTTCTATCACTGATAAGATAGCAGAGAAGCTGCTGGCTTATGTAAATAAAACACACACTGGAGTGTGCATAGAGGAACAGTTCAACACTGAAGAACTTGGCAGCCTTCCAGACACAGGCCGACAAGTCTGACAGGGGAAAGATACATTGATTTATTACAGAGATGGTTATAGTAGAAAGAGCTACAGTAAGCCAGAACACATAAGAATAGGTTTAGGAACTTGAAGGATGGTAGAAAAAACGTTGTAATTTTTGTTACAGAGTCACTTTAAGTATAAGAGCTTAGCATCACCGCTCATGTCGATGGATACTCACATGCTGTTTTATTATACATTTATATGTGCTTCTTTTCAGGATGGGATCATTCTATGCTCCATGCCTGCCTGCCATTAATGTGTTCCGTCTTCATACATCCATGTACCTGCAGTGCTGGGCTGTAATGTGCTGCAATGTGCCCCATGCAAGAGTCTTCAAAGCCTCTAGATCCAACAACTTCTACATGGCCATGTTGCTCTTCATTCTGTTTCTGGCTATGCTGCCTGTCATTTATACAATTGTCTCCATACCACCATCCTTTGATTGTGGTCCATTCAGGTAATGTACTTTCCAATGTCACGTTAGATGTTTCAAAGCTAGCCTTATTTAAAGAGCAGTTTCTACAAATTTCTGTTTTGGTGAAAGAGTGTATTTTGTGGAGGAAGAAGAAGACAATCACCTCATTGCGTAGTCTTTACTTCTATCCTGAACCCTGGTGTGGAGGTTCCCTTAACCTAGAATGACCTGGCCAGGTAGATTACAAACTGTGATCAAATGTTGCATACTACACTGCTTTACTTTACTTTACTTTTACTTTAGCAGTAAAATGTTAGCCGGGGATCGAACCAAACGCCTGGCAACAGCTGTCAAGCCAAAGAATGGCCGTTCAAGCCCACCCAAGGACAGGCTCGCCTTAGTGCCTTGGTAGCTAATTGTTTAGCAGTAAAGTATTAGCCGGGGGATCGAACCAAAAGCCTGGCGACGGCTGTCAAGCCATAGAATGGCAGTTCAAGCCCACCCAAGGACAGGCTCGCCTTAGTGCCTTCTTGGTAGCTAATTTTTATGTTCCATACTACAGAGACATCCTAGACGCTTCACTCAGCACTGATGGACATAACATGTACATAGCTGCTAACAGTCACTACTTTGTTCAGTATATATGTCTCATATATTCACTTTGTTTATATGGCTTTTTGTAAGTGTTTTATGAACATCATTCTAGGCAAATACTGTAGTATGTACCAATGGGCTTTATGCATTATTAATCTATTTCTGATCTCAATTCAATTGTGATGTGTGGGGATTATAAAGTGCAGTGTGAGGTGAGATCTGTATTTAAGCAGAGAGTTCTACTACCACCTGGTGGTGATATATAATTAGTACATGCTTGTTTTGTTTTTTAATATACTGAAGAGTTCATTTTGTGTGATAAAGTTATGCTACAGGCTGCTTCTGTTTATATACTCTGGTTTCATTAAAAAAAAGGTGATGCATTTATTAATATACTCTTCATAATAATGCTTTATCAGAGCGGGTTTTCCCTAGTGATGACTGCAGACATTGCCTGGAGCATAAAGCTCTGCAGGGACTGCCAGGAATCACTCAATAAATTCTACATCATAGGTCACATACTAATGGCTTATATTAAACTGTAAATCTGCAATTGGAATTTTTCATTAGCTCACACTTTCTATATACAGTAGTATGAAATTCTGGATACAGTGGGATGAAAATCTATATAAACTGAAAAATCCAGGAAAAAATTACTTATTTAGCTTAACTATATGTTATTTTTAGTGTGCACTGTCAGATTTAGGAGAAATGGGATATGAAAAAAAAAGAAAAAATATTTCTGTTGGTTTCCATCTTAAGGGCCCTTTTCCACTAGCAGTCGCTAGCATTCACGCTGAATGCTAGCGATTGCTGAATCGCAAAGCTAAAAAATTACCGGCGATTTCCCGATGTTTGCGGCCGCGATTTTGCTATGCTATGCACTGCAAAGCAAAATCGCGGCAATAATCGTTCCGCCGCGCGTTCGCGTTCCTGTAAAAAATGAATTGCGGTAGTGGAAATGACCTACCGCGATTCCTATGTTAAAAAGCAAACCGTAGCGATTGTAAAATCTCTAGCGGTTTGCGACTTTCCGATTCAGCCAGCGCAAACGCGCTAGTGGAAAAGGGCCCTTACTGTTCCTCTGTGATGGCAAAAGTGACATTGCTTGTGCTCTTTTCTCTTTTCTCTTTTTTTTAACCCAACTCAGTGTTAATTTTTCCTGCCACAGCTTTCTGTCCCTCCCTCAGCAAACCAGATAACTAGGTAACATCACTATGTTAACTCTTAATGCAGACCTGAGATTCAATTACCTTCTGGTTATAAAGTCTTTATCTTATCTAAAATAGGAAGCTCTTGGTTATTTTGCATGCTGAGAAAAGCTTGTTACTCTAACTAAAAAAAACACACAATCCAGTTGGCACTGCACAGTTCCTGCAGTTAGGTAAAGGCACCATGACCAGGTACAAAAGAAAAAAAAAAGGTATATATAGGGAGGGAAAATGGGGGGGGGGGGGGGTTACATATATTTTTTGGTGCATTATCTAATTTTTGGCAATTTTGTTTTTGTTATAGCCCCCTTGAAAAATCACCCCTTTGTATTCTCAATACACTCATACAGAGGACTCCTATAATACTAGAGAGCATTTGTATTCCTCTGCATGTCTACTGTGCTTGACACACTTATTATTTACTTATCTGTGATGAATTGACTGCATAGTATTTTACACACTTACTGTATCTATGGTAAGAATACATTTTAAGTTGCTACAAGCAAGGACATGGCACACATGGCAAACATATTGCTTACTTTGTCTTTGTGGAGTAAGTATGTTTGCTAAATAAGTGGGGCATTTGGAGGATGTGCACGTGTCTTTCAAAAATGAACATTCCTAATTTTTCTGTCTAGATCCGTTTATGAAGATGTAATGTGTTACAGAGTCCACTAGAGGGCACTGACATGCCTTAAAGGGAAATTCCACCTTGGGTGAAAAATAAACCTTTCAATTCAAGACTATGGGCTCGATTCACAAAGCGGTGCTAACCCAGTTAGAGACTTTAGGCATGATAACCATTGCACCACTCTGGTGAAAAGCCAGTTTAGGTGTGATAAGTTTAGGCATGATAAGTTTAGGTGTGATAAGTTTAGGCATGCTAAGTTTAGATAAGTTAGATCGCTTGCAAAGTCCCGCACGCAAAGCAGCGCCATTAAACTTTATACAAAGTGCACCAGTCTTTGCTAGCGTAAAACATTTGATCAGCTGTGCACTGTGGTGCTAACGCAGTTGGCGCTTAAACTTATCACACCTAAACTTATCACACCTAAACTTATCATGCCTAAACTTATCACACCTAAACTTATCACACCTAAACTTATCATGCCTAAACTGAGTTTAGGCATGATAAAGGGCTTTTCACCAGCGTGCTAACTGTTAGCACCGCTTTGTGAATCAGGCCCTATATGTAGGATTAATGGTACAAACTGACCACACATTTTTATGGGTGTGGAAAATAAGCAACAGTAGTAATTGTGCAGGGAAATGAAGTTTTCTGGTGTGTCTGTTCTGAAAAACTTGGGCTTTAACTCATTTTAGAAAATTGACTGACTAATAACCTTATATTTCAAAAACATTTATGCAGTGCTAATACATGCTTATACATATAGCCATTTTTTTAGCAAGAGAAAAATTTCACTAATAGGCAGAAAGGAATTGGCACATTTTCCTTACTCCTAGGGTTGCTGAAAAAAACATAGGGGTTTATTTACGTATCAAACTGGGAAATACACCAGTTAGGCCATCCACTCTGAAATGAACGAATTAAGGAGACTCCCAAGCAACTGCATCTATTTAAAAATCCATGATGAAACCTACCCCCTACCTACTCCGAACACTAGTTTCCCACCGCCTCTGCATAGCACCAACCTCCCTGAAACCATTCAACTGTTGTGGCTGCCAATATAAGGCTCAACACACACCATACAATCTTGGTTGTACAGATTTACCAAATCTATGTAGTATAAGGGCCAACAGATTAAAAATATCTTGAATGATTGGTTGGATAAGCTCTTATACTACATGAAAGTGGTAAGATTGAACAACCAAGATTGTATGGTGTGTGTTGAGCCTAACTGTTATGGTAATAACCATTCAGAGGCCGTGATCCGGTCGTACAGGCGACTGCTGTGACCGTGGCCCCTATGCCCCTGCTTGCAGGGACGGATCAAGACCAAGTTGCGCCTGGGGCAAGGTCAGGTTTTGGCGCCTAAAGCTCAGGTTTTGGCGCCTAAACTGCCATTCATTTTGCTGCCTTTTTAAGAATTCAACAAACTGCGCCTGGGGCAAGATACCCGCTTGCTCCCCCCTAGATCCGTCACTGCCTGCTTGTACCAGTATATGTAACTGTTATGGTATATAAAGGTTAAATGACATAATTCTGCCCAAAATGTACTTTCTTAACCAGTAAGTTTACATTGAAAGTATAGCCGCGCCAAAATTTGCTTTCGGCACAATTAATTGATGCATCCCAGCTATAGTCCACATCACCAGATCGGAAGTCATTCATCAGCGCAATTACAACTAGTAGTCTGTGTTGTCAATGTTTTTGAATAGCTGCAAACAAATATACTGAAATATTCTTTATTTTTAGTGGAAAGCAAAGAATGTTTGAAGTTATTGGGGAGACCTTAGAAAATGACTTCCCTGCTTGGTTTGCTAAAGTGTTTAGCTATGCTTCAAACCCGGGACTTATTCTACCTTTTATCCTTCTCATGGTGTAAGTATAAAATAAAGCTGGCAAAAAATAGGACTGTTTGTGCACCAACAAAATATGAAAAGAATGAGTTGTGTGTGTGTCTGCGTATTAGGAGTGTAGAGACTATACAGTCATGACAGTGGTGGTAGTGGTGGGAGGAGCAGCCCCTGCGACTGAAGCGGGGCCCAGAGCTGTAAGGGGGGCCCAACTACTACTTCACTCCCTCCGATAAAGGGGTCCATTCTTCTGATCAGTTGTTTTTGTGGCTATACTTGTTATGTATGGAAAGATTATGATGGCCACACTTGTTTTAGGACTCTTGTTAGATGGGCCCCCAGACTGTGGGGGTCACCAGGTCTTGGCAAGGGAAATGGTGTGAAGATTACGGACCCCCATCAAAGTTTTACTGGTGGGCCCCATGATATTTAGTTATGCCACTGGGGATGTGAATGTTGCAGTGAGAGCATAAAAACGGTGACATTTTATGTAAAATAAATGAATATTACTAAGTGTGCACACCTACCAGGTCACAAGCCACCTGGGCATCACATACTAAATACCTACACAGGCAAACAATGTTAAACTCACTGGAAATGAATTCCTTTGTCACTTTAAAGGGGAACTGAAGTAAGAGGTATACGGATGCTGCCATATTTATTTCCTTTTAATCAATACCAGTTGCCTGGCAGCCCTGCTGGTCTATTTCTCTGCAGTAGTATCTGAATAACACCAGAAACAAGCTTGCAGCTAGTCTTGTCAGATCTGACTTTAAAGTCTGAAACACCTGATCTGCTGCATGATTGTTCAGGGGCTATGGCTAATAGTGTTAGAGGCAGAGGATCAGCAGGGCTGCCAGGCAACTGGTATTGCTTAAAAGGAAATAAACATGGCAGCCTCCCTATACCTCTCTCTTTAGTTCCCCTTTAAGCACATGCACAATATGGAACGTCACTGCAGTTCCGCCTTCCCCATTGTGCGGTAAAGCAACGTGATACTGAAGCTACAAACACACATTCCCTCTGTTGCCTGAAACAATTATTCATGGTAGTTTAAAGCAACATTTGACATTTCACTAATGATCAGTATACAGGCAGACTTCTCAGCCATCTATCAAGCAGCCTGATCTGTTCTATAGAAAGCGGAGGGGGGAGGGGGAGTGGTGAGCGTTGGGAGTCAGCAGTATGCTCAGACATGGCAGATTGCTGGAGAGGAAGTGATCAAGGTCAGGGGACACTGGTACACACACAAGAGTTTCACATGACCTGAACTTTTTCTCTGCTCTAAGAGATACGCAACAGCATAATAACCTTTAAAGTAAAACATTTCTTTGTTACAGCTGATACAAATCCTGCAATAAATCTGCAGTGTGTCTAGTTCCTGCTTTCATGGAAGAAGACATAGGCCTCAATTCACTAAGATCATGCTAGAGATAATAAGGCAAGAGAAAACTTACCTCCACACGTGAGAGAGTTATCTTACCTCTTCATTCCTTAAGTTACCTCTCCTGTAGTTAATTTACCTCCTCTGTAGTTATTTTCACATGCAGCTAATTAACAGCCTGTCTTTAACTCTGGAGTTATTTTAAGGATTGGAGAGTTAATTTAAAGACAGAAGAGTTAACTTTAGGCTTGCCTGAGGTAAAATGTTTCCTGAATACTACATGCCTTATCACCATGGTAACAACTCTAGAAGAATTATTAAAGACAGGAGATAAGTTTAGTGAATTGAGGCCATAGAGTTAACATCCTGTGTTTACAAATTAGCTGCTCTGCAGATGCAACCAGCTGACACAGCTGAGAGCTAAAATTACAGTTGTGATTAGACACAGATGAGGGGGAAATAGACAGGCTAAACTCTCAAAATACATACAGGGTGCATTTCTCTCTGTTTTCCTTCTGTCCTGTGCAAGAGTTCAGGTCCACTTTAACTGAATAAACTCGGTTCATTTGTTAGGGCGATTTCCCCTCACCCTGTGACAGATCCCAGCAGAAGCACCAGCAGATGACAAAAGAGAAAATGGAGCACAAAGAAAGGAGAAGCTTCAGAAGAAGCATTTAGCTGGTGTTTTTGTCCACAGCCATATTTGTGAAGTAGTAATAACCCACAAATGCTACTCTGAGCAGCCATTTTACATCTGTTCAAAAGTCTGTAAAATAGGACTAAACCATTACAGAATAGGTGAAACACAATATATGTTTGAACACACTACACACACATTCTACAACCAAAGCTCATTGCTTTTGGCTTACTTCACCTTGACACCTAAGAGGTGTTGAGTAAGCTCTGTTTCTGTGAGAGGCCATGAATAATTCAAGGTTTATGTCTGTACCTGTTGTGTCTGCTTATCTGATATACCATAGAGCACAGCTATATGCTGTTATCTCCAAATACTGCTCATATATAGGAAGGCTGGACTTCTTTAGGGCTGTGCTCATGTCTGCAGAGTTTTGTTTTTAGTACTCATTACTGTTGTACTGTTGGTAAAGTTTTCACCTTAGAGATGGTGGCTTTTGTCAGTGGCCACAGATGGTCTGCTGACAATGAAATGTGATAAATGAACAGCTCCACCCAAAACATTAGTACAGGCCTCACTTACTTTATGGGCTAATACTATGAAACCTATTATATCAGCGATCTGCCATTTTGGAAATAAAAAAGTAAGGGTTTGTTTCAGATGTATGTTGTAAGCTATTGGAGCCAAAGCTTTAAAGGGCCACTAAAGTAAGATGCATATTTTTTTTTCCTTTTCAACAATGCAGATTGCCTGGCTGTCCTGCTTATCATAGGTCTCTAATAATTTTAGCCCTAGACCCTAAACAAGCATGCAGATCATGAGCTCTGACTGAAGTCTGACTGGATTAGCTGCATGCTTGTTTCAGGTGTGTGATTCAGCCACCACTGCAGCCAAAGAGATTGGACTGCCTAGCAACTGGTATTGTTTAAAAGTAAATAAATATGTCATCCTCCACATCTCTCTCACTTCAGGTGTCCTTTAAAGACATTTAACATCTGTGGTAATATAACCTTGATATGTGATGCGTTTACTTTTTATCATGCAATTTATTGAGATACTCCTTTATTTGTCCTGTTTATAGCATGAGCATTTACTACCTAAATGCAACTTCAAAGGGATACCAAGCTGCAATTCTGGAACTAAAGAAGAAATTGCAGAGTGTAAGTATAATAGTCACTGTATATTTCTCTGGGACACTGGTGTTCAGTGTTTCTAACGGTGACCTTGTGAATTTACTAACATCCGCTGTAGCAAGCCGAGGAGAATAAAAAGAGAAGTAAAAAGGCAGCTGAAAAAGCAGCAGAGGCAGCGGCTGAGTCTCAGGAGGCACTCTCAAAGCAAGAGAATTCCCATGGTAAGACTGAATTTCACTGTTGAAACAAAATAAAAACTAAACTGATATACAGAAACAAAAATAAACAACACCGATATACAGAAACAACAAAGTATTGCAGAGAAGAGACAGTGATAGTGGTACAACCAATAGCAAGACAGTAACAGTGAACAGAGCAGCAGCCCGCGTATAACAGGTGGCAGACAGCAGATGGCTGTGACCTAGGGTGCGGTGACTTGACTGTGGGGGGGGGGGGGGAATGGATCAAACAATAGGATGGATCAAACAGAGTTCAATAGTCTGACGGCTACAGGGAAAAAAAGTGTTCAAGCGCCTTGTGGTCCTGGCCGGGATGGCCCGGAACCTCCAGCCCTATATGAGCTGTCTGAAGAAGCTATGGCCTGGGTGGGAGTGGTTGCCAGCAATTTTCAGTGCTCTAGAGTGCAATCTGGTGTTGTAGATGAGGTCTAGGGGTGGAAGGGGTCTTCCAATAATTCTCTCCGCTGAACTGATGACCCTCTGTATTTTGAATCTGTCGCTGGCAGATGAGCCCGCGTACCAGACCAGGATGGATGAGCAAAGAACTGACTCAGTGGTGGTGGAGTAGAAGAACTTCAGAAGCTCCTGGGACATGCCAAACTTCTTTAGTTGGCAAAGGAAGAAGAGTCTTTGCTGTGCCTTCTTCTGAGTTGAGCTCGTGTTTGCCCTCCAGGACAGGTCATCCGAGATGGTTGTTCCCAGGAGGTGGAAACTGGGTACCCTTGCAACTTCGGTGCCATCAATATAGATTGGGGATGGGTTAGTGGCATTCTTTATGAAATCAATGACCATCTCGATGGTTTGGGTTGTGTTTAGGACTAACTTTTTCTCTCTGAACCAATTGCAGACTCTGTCCACCTCCTGGCGGTATGCCCATTCGTCGCTCTTACTGACAAGGCCAACAATTGTGGTTTTGTCTGCAAATTTGATAATGTTGACAGAGTCTGCTGCAGATGTGCAGTTGTTCGGGTATAGAGAAAACAGTAATGGTGACAAGACGCAGCCCTGAGGGGCTCCAGTGTTTGTCCCTCTAGGTTTGGAGGCGATGTCCCCCAGCTTGACAACCTGGGACCTGTTCATGAAAAAGTCAGTGATCCAGAGACGGAGAGTCGGGTGGACATTGAGCTCCGTGAGATTCTCCTGTAGAATGCGGGGGCAGATGGAATTAAAGGCCAAACTGAAGTCCAGGAGAAGGATTCTAGCGTACGAGTCTGAGTGATAAACTCCAGGCAGATGTTAATGGCATCGTCAGTGGACCTGTTTGCTCTGTGTGCAAACTGGAGGGGATCCAGTTGGTCTAGTGTGGTGTGCTTGAGGTGGGACAGGACCACTTTTTCAAGGGTCTTCATGACCACAGATGTTAGGTTCACTGGCTTGAAGTTGTTTAGGTCAGGGACCCCTTGCTTTTTTGGTACAGGGATGATGGTGGTTTTTGTGAAGCCTGCGGGGACCTTCCCTTCACTAAGGGACTTGGCAAAGACGGAGATGAGGACGGGGGCTAGCTGACGTGAGCAGGTCTTCAAACATGCTGGTGACACGCCATCAGGGCCAGAGGCTTTCCTTGCGTTTAGAGTAGACAGGAGGCGCAGAACTTCGGCATCGCTTACCGCCGGGGGGCATGTGCTCGAGCTAAGTTCAACGGTCACAGGGGCAGCAGAAGGGGGGGTGGAAGATGTTGAGTGCCCTCCTAAGGCTGCCAGGTCCTCAAACCTGCAGTAAAAGTCACTGAATTCCTCTGCTAGCTCAGGGCTTGGCGTAGCATGTTGGGGGGGGAGGCTTATAGTTAGTGGCGAACTTAAGACCCTTCCAGACAGCCCGAGGGCCGTTTGAGCTGAGGTTGTGCTGCATCCTTTCAGCGTACGACCGCTTTGCTGCTCACAGTTCTCGATTGAGGATGTTTCTTGCCATCCTGAAATCCTCCAGGGAGCCAGACTTGTGTGCGGCTTCCTTGCGCTTTCGCAGTTGATGCAGCTTGCTGGTGAACCACGGTTTGTCATTGGGATAAATCTTAAAGGAATTTGTGGGTACCCAGGAGTCCTCACAGAAGCTGATGAGACAACATCAGCCCACTCATCCAAGTCGGATGCTTCCAGGGCCTGCCAGTCTGTGCAGTCAAAACAGGCCTGGAGCTGAAGCTTGGCCTCATTTGACCACACCTTAGAGGACCTCAGGACTGGTTTAGCCGATTCCAACATTGGACAACCCTGTTCTACAATGATAGCATGAAAGTTTCGGCAGCTTATGCAAGGGTGGATGCCACATTTACAAACCTGTCTGTTTGAAAGTTTGTAGATCCTTGTTTCCTTTTTTATAATTTCCTACTCCTGGCTATCCTATGGTGTGCTAGTGTCACTGTACACGTAATATATATAAGAACAGAAAAAAATCGAATATGAGGGTTTTAGGGCTCAGTAATTACAATCAAATATAAAACGTAGCATTTAATTAATTACAACACTCATTAATAGCCAAGTGGAACAAACAGGTTAAAAGTCCATGAGTCATGCAATGTTGACGTAAGTAGCCTGAACTTATTACTTTTCCTGTTCTTTGATAGTTATTGTCTGACTGAGGGGTGGCGAATACACTATATTTGTTACAAACTTATCTGATGCTGCTACTAGCGGTTCCTCTGGCGTTTCCGGCAGCGAAGGAGGCCGCTTACTTCATCTCCATCTAAAGGCATCCCCGGCTCCCCTGTGCATGTGAGTCAGCGCGGCGGTTCCGGCCGTGTCTTTAGGCGGGTGCGCACGATTCAGAATAGCCTTTATAGGCTAAGAAGGCAGGTGTGAGGCATGTCAGCTGACGTAGTAGTCAGCTGACACTGAATTCCGCAGGAGCGCTGCTGATTGGCTGGAAGTTCCGGGGGTGTGGTTCTGTACTTACCTCTGTATTTAAATCCTGACTTGTCAGTTGTCCAGTGTCCATTATAGCTATTAGTTCGCTGAGCGCTGGACCTTGCTTTACTACTGTGCCTAGTCAGCTAGCTTGCAAAGCTATATATATATATATATATGCAGACACTGCCGATATATATGTACTCTAGTTAGATCAGTATTGTATTTGTATTTTGTAATATCTGTTACCTACCTTTATTCTTCTGATATATTATATTCTGTGTATGACCTGGCTTGCCCCTCACTTTGATTTTGTCTCATCCTTCTTGTACTGCAGTCATCTGATAATTGTTATGATCTCGGCCTGTTAAACGACTCTGTCTCTGCCTTATCCTTTGGTACCTCTGTTTCTGATACGTGTATGACCTTTTGCTTTTCCCGACTTCCCGATATCTTACATTCTAAGTATCTAGTGTTCAGGCATTACAATATTGCTATTATAATACTGTACACATAAGCACATTGTGTTGTTTATACTGTAGGTGGAAGGCCCAATAAGAATGAAAATCCAGGAGCTGGTGGTAAAGGAAAGAATCTTGAAGTTCCTCCTCGCATTGCAGTAACCAAAGCACCACAACCTAAAGGATCGCCAGCTCATTAATAGAGACTAAAATCATCAGAAATTCCAGAAATGTCAAAAATTGTGCAACCACGTGTTGTTTTTCAAAATGAAAATACGGACTCCAAATAAAAATGTAATATATATTGTATAAATGTTTATGTTGTTTACTATTCATGTCTGAGTTTAAGGCAAGTATATACCGTAAGCTATGAATAAATGTAAAATCAGTACTTCCTGACTCTCAGCGTTCTGCAAGACAAGCTTACATTTTCCTCTATATTTTGCATTTATACATTTGTCTTACTAAATGGATCAGCAAATTAGTATTTGTCTTCAATTCTCTCTCTCAGAGCTTTGCAAGTTAACTTAATTCAAAATATATCTATTGAATTTCTCTTAGTTAAGCTGGCCATATACTATACTATACTCGATGTGGCCATAGTCTGATCAGAGAGGGATCTATCTGATTGAATCAACCCCCAAACACCCCCCACCCACACCACCCCTTGCACGGCAAATAGCTTTAAATATATTTCAGCAGGTCTATCGAGCCGCAGTGCAATGCTATGGGCCGTCGATCTGCTGCCACTCCCGAACTGTCGCCACTCGATGTCTTTGGTCCAGTATGATCGATCAATTAGATCAGTTCCAGCGGAACGTAGGAAGGTGGGGAGGCTTGACACGCTATAGGGAAAAAGATACAGAGACAAAGAGAGCCCAGATACCATAGTATGTTAGTGGTAAATGAGTAGAAATAATAGACAAAAGAATCTACTTACAAAGGTAGGTTGCAATAGGGGCAACCAACCACTCAAAGCAGATGGAGACAATAAACCGACTCCACTCAGGGAGTCCAAACTGGCCTGGGTGTGGTCGCGAAACTGAGTTCAAAACAATAATAAAAATGAAAAAGGTGAGGTGGCTTACCTCAGTGATGACAGTCTCATAAGACAAAAACAAATTTATTTAACACAGACAATGCGTTTCACGGGCCACAGCTTGCTTCCTCAGGCCAATCAAAGTGCCAAACAAGGAACAGCCAGGAGCATTAGGCACCTAATTCTCTTGGCTGTTCCTTGTTTGGCAATTTTATTGGCATGAGGAAGCGGGTTGTGACCAGTTAAGTGCATTGCCTGTGCTAAATAAATTCATATTTTGTCTTATGAGACTGTCGTCATTGAGGTAAGCCACCACTGATGCACCATTGCCTTGTTGGTGGAAGTGTTCTTATTACCTAATAGAATCAGAATCAGGAATTGGTTGTAGCATCACAGGGCAGCTTCACAAAAATAAGTTACAGCAGAGGTATAAACGTAAACAGTGATCAAACAATAAGTTACAGCAGAAACATACAGTGCAAGAAAAACCGTGAGGCAGGATCACATCAAGAAGCAAAGCAAAATACATGGAAACAATATTTAAAATTGCTACACACTCACTTCAGACCAGTGGCCCTCACTTCTGTTGTCATGAAAACTTTCGAGAAAGTGGTCCTAGCCCTTCTTAAGCACTCCACTCTGCACCGCCTGGATCCACTCCAATTTGCGTATAGAGCTAATAGGTCCACGGATGATGCTATCAACATCTGCTTGGAGTTCATTACAGACCACCTGGACAGACCGGACTCGTATGCCAGAGTGCTCCTCTTGGACTTCAGCTCGGCATTCAACACCATATGCCCACGGTCACTGCATGATAATCTAGTGGAGCTTGGTGTCCACCCCACCCTCCGCTGCTGGATCACGGATTTCCTTACGAACAGGTCCCAAACTGTGAAACTTGGAAACATATCATCCAGCCCAAGAACAACCAACACGGGAGCCCCACAGGGATGTGTCCAGTCACCATTTCTGTTTTCACTATATACCAACAACTGCACATCCAAAGAGAACTCCGTCAAAGTCATCAAATTCGCAGATGATACCACAATTGTTGAGCTTGTTAGGAAGAACCATGAACGGGCCTACCTCCAGGAGGTGGAAAGAATCAGCCACTGGTGCAAGGAAAAGAAGCTAGTGCTCAACAGCACCAAAACTGTGGAAATGGTCATTGACTTCAGAAGGCGGAGCACCACCACCCCCCGCCCGATCCATATAAATGGGTCCGAAGTCAGTAGAGTCTCCAGTGTCCGTCTCCTGGGCACGACCATCACGGACGATCTGAGCTGGAAAGCCAACGCCATATCAACCCAAAAGATGGCCCAGCAGAGACTCTTCTTCCTGCGGCAACTAAAAAAGTTCGGTATGGCCCACAAACTCCTAAAGTCCTTCTACTCCGCCACGATCGAGTCTGTCCTCTGCTCCTCCATCCTCGTCTGGTACGCTGGGGCCACAGCCAGCGACAGATACAAAATCCAGAGGGTCATCAGAACTGCAGAGAAAATAATCGGGAAGCCCCTTCCCCCACTGGAGCTCATTCATGAGGCCAGGATGAGTTCCAGAGCAACAAGGATTGCAAACGATCCGTCGCACCCAGGCCATCGCTTCTTCCAACGGCTCCCGTTGGGGCGTAGATTCCGGGCCATCCCCACCAAGACATCAAGGCACAGGGACACTTTTTTCCCCACAGCAGTGAGACTCTTGAACTCTGTACGAGCCCTTCGGGGTCCACCGCCACTCAGGGAAGCACCTACGTAGTCTGACACACCCAATGTTAATATTAGTGTTCTACTTCTCTCTGTGCTGCTCCTCTTGAAATGTCTCTGTATCTGCTGATGAGTTGCTTTACTGTCGTGTTTTTTGTTTTGTTTTGTTTTTTATTATGATTACTTGATTACCTTTTTTTGCTGTATTTACTGCTCTCTTCTAGTGTCAGTGTGTCTATGTAAACAAATTCTAAGGTGTTCTGTGCTGCTAAAACCAATTCCGGGCATGACCCAAATCATGCTTGGCGAAATAAACGGATTCTGATTCTGATTTTGATTCTCTGGAATCTGCCTGTTAAGTCTGATTGTTGATAATCAGTGTCTCATCCTCATCAAAGGTGAAGGCTTGCTGTTGCCAAATAGTTTGATCACAAGTTGAATTACTATACAAGTAATATTGTAATACAAGTCACGTGTATCATCATATGTGTGATTTTTTTTTCATGTCTGGTTGGGCTATAATATGTCTGGTATGTCCTTAAACAGCATCTTCAAAGGAAAGGCATACAATGATACCGTGCGCATTGATCACTACAGGAAGTTGTAAATGTATGAAATCTCAGTGAAAATATAATATGAAATCTTGTGTGCTGTGCCATATGCACCTATTGAATGTTTCAAGATTGAAATATGAGCTATACTTTATTATACTTACATTTTATTTTTTTAAGGGTAACTGCTTGTGATCACTTCCCTTTGAAATGTAACACCCATAATATAAATACATAATAATAATAATAATGATAATAATAACAACAACAACAAAAACAATAATAATAATACTTAACTTCAGGACACTGGAACCATGACATTCAAGTCGCATTCACAGTGGGACCTTATTGCCCTGCGTTATGAAGTCATTATAACGCAGGTTAACGCACTGTAATGTTAAGCCTATGCAACATTCACAGTGCAACCTTAACATCGCGTTGTAAATGTTGCATTATGGAAACTCACTGCTTGCAGTGCGTTACCTCTAAACGCAGATGTTAAACACATACAGAGAGGCATACTTTTCATTGCCTGTATTCTCTACTGTATCTACTGTATGCCACAGTAATGCAGCATTACTGTGCGTTACCACCTTTTTCTTGCATTGCGTTGTAACGCCGCATTACAAGGCAACATCCTACTGTTAATATGCCCTCAGTCTTATTTTGCCTTTAACTGCTTATTTCCTTATTATGTGTCTTATTTGTCCCTATAACGTTAAGACTAAAAAGATTGATTTAGATGGCTCCACCTACTTCCCTGAATAATACATTAATGATGGTGCATTTTAGACAAGAAGGGATAATATACAGTTTTCTTTTATTTTGAGATAGCAATACTGTACTTTGCCATCATTTTCCAAGGATGCTTTTAGATTCTGGACAGTGGCATAGCTAGAGATCATGGGGCCCCATAGCAAAACTTTCATGGGGCCCTCAGATGTAGTCCCTCTTAAGCTATGCCACCTGCCCCTGCCCTATGGATATGAGTTAATTGGGTCATTTTCATTTTCATGCAATCAACACTGCACATAGTTCATGGGCACTGAAACGAAGTCAGAGGCTAGAGAAACATAGGAAAGTTAATGGTGAATACATTAAGTACCACCTGGGCCCCCTTTGCTCCAGGGCCCCATAGAAGTGGCTATGGCTATTGCCCGATTCTGGATCACCATACGTTAGCTTGCAACTCCATATTTTGAACTGACATCTAATTATCATGGTTGTCTTGTATATATCATGGAGTTATGAAGATGTGATGTAGGAACTTAGGATGATTTTATGCCGGGCTAAATGAACAAAGGATTCAGGCTACATGCCTTATTTTGTCAAATGTTCTCTGTAGGGTAAAGCAAATCAGCTCTGTGTATAATGCACATGTTTCAAAAAAGTACCAAAAGTTAGAGCATAAAGAAAAAAATTCCCAAAACTAATTTTCTTAAAGTGAGCACTGAAAATAACACATGTAACATGTCTAATTATGAGGCGTTCTCACGGTACTGAATTTTTATTGAACAGAAACCATCTGTATATTTGAACAGAAGGTGGTGAAATGCAATATACCACATGAAATTTTTATGCACTTAGATTTGGTCAGGGCGTACAAGGTTTACAGGACACAAGCCTACAGTAGAGATCTTGACAAATGTGCATATATTAAAGGCTAGCTGGAATTTTGAAGTGCTTATCACTTCTGAAAAAGGTCTTATATGCTTCTATTACTTTATTGTACATTTTATAGTGTACTAGTAAAAAGGCCCGCTCGTTAAAATACGGGCACTAGGTCACAGCCGCTACTCCCCGCAATGCGCGCACATATGCGTCCCGCTTGCTTGTTCCCCACCACTGTCTGAAGTATATGCACACAGGGAGCTGCTTGCTTGGCAGGTGGAAAAAGCTGTTATCTCCCACAATGCAATGAGAACCTCTGTGAACCACACACAGCAAACTGTCAGATCTGGCCCTGTGTCCTAACTGCCCTGGCTGCGCACATGCTCAGTACAAAAAGCCAGGGACACACAACCATTCAGTTGATGACGCAGGGACACTTGCATTTTATTGTATAGCATATATAGTTTTGTTGATATATATTTTCCTGTTATCAGACATATGGGATAGCATCTCCCGTTTGCACCAATAAAGCACAAAGAAAAAAATAATTTCTACATTGTGCATACACCAAGCAAAATAGTATGATGGTATTACAAGTATGCCGTGTTTTCCTAGGAAAAGAGTATATATATATATATATATATATATATATATATATATATATATATATATATATATATATATATATATATATATATATATATTATATATATATATATATATATATATATATGGCCAGGACACTAGTTCTATGGATTCAGTATTATTTCAGTATTATTTCTCCTGACATACCGAACTCCTTTGAGGAACAATTAATGACATGGCTAATTCAATATTCTCTGTAAAGTACTATGGAATGCATAGTAATAACAATGTTTAGGCTTTATTTAAAATGTTAATTTTGTTTCATTTTACAGACCACATGCGTTTTAGGTTAGCCTTAAAGTGAACCTTCAGACTAAAAATCGACTCAGCAGCACTGAAAAGGCTTGGTGTTTCTTTAACCACCCTGGCGTTCTGATAAGATCGCCAGGACGGCTGCGGGAGGGTTTTTTTTAAATAAAAAAAAAACTATTTCATGCAGCCAACTGAAAGTTGGCTGCATGAAAGCCCACTAGAGGGCGCTCCGGAGGCGTTCTTCCGATCGCCTCCAGCGCCCAGAATAAACAAGGAAGGCCGCAATGAGCGGCCTTCCTTGTTTTGCTTACATCGTCGCCATAGCGACGAGCGGAGTGACGTCATGGACGTCAGCCGACGTCCTGACGTCAGCCGCCTCTGATCCAGCCCTTAGCGCTGGCCGGAACTTTTTGTTCCGGCTACGCTGGGCTCAGGCGGCTGGGGGGACCCTCTTTCGCCGCTGCTCGCGGCGGATCGCCGCAGAGCGGCGGCGATCAGGCAGCACACGCGGCTGGCAAAGTGCCGGCTGCGTGTGCTGCTCTTTATTTGATGAAAATCGGCCCAGCAGGGCCTGAGCGGCAGCCTCCGGCGGTGATGGACGAGCTGAGCTCGTCCATACCGCCCGGCTGGTTAACAGTTTCACAGCATCAGAACTTTGTTTCTCTTATACAAGCCTCATTTTTAGCTGCACAGAAGAAAACTGCCCGGGCAGTTTCCCCTTATGCTGTGCAAAGCATGATGGGATTTCTGATGTTCTCGTTCTGCTGTTTTGGTGCATTTTTTTTTTTTTTACATTTTGAATTTGACATTTGAAGCCTAGCATGTGCAGCTGGGAGTGGTTATCAGGACACAGGACAGTTGGAACTGTGTCTCCTGCTCCTTGTCACCTCCTTTCAACCAAAAAGATGGCTGACCCCATGACAAAGATGGCAGCCCCCATGAATCACAAACATTTTCCTGTTCTTTTAAAACAGGGCGAGTAAGAGATTATATTACCAATCTATTCTAATTAACATAACTAATGTAACTTAATGACAGTATGTTTGTTTAGGCTGAAGTTCCCCTTTAAACTCATCTTAATAAATCTTACATGAGGTCTGGGTGTGACTTGTAAATGAGGTCTGGGTGTGACTTGTAGTTTATTATTTAACTTTGTGTCGGATTATGTTACACTTTAGCAAAGCATTGTGTCCTGAGTGTAGAGACGCACAAAAACAGCAAACACATAAATCTAACATTTGCCAAGGATTCTGCTACGAGACTTTCTAGAGTAGTTTTCACAATGGAAAAGAAATTTAAAAGAAGGATGGAGAACCTAATGAACAATGGTAGGTACAAATGCAATTAACGCAAGTTTTATTTTTTGTGAATTATTTTCTTATATTGTTTATTTAAATGTCAGTGGAGTATTTACCATTATAGTTCTGAATGCTAGTAATTGTAATCTATTTCATTCAGTACATTCTCTTTTATTTTCGCTATGCAATGAAATGTCATGAAAATGTAAATTTAAAATAACATCGCACATAAAATTTCAGCGGCAGTCTTAATATGTTTTACACTTTCTGCTTTTTGTAGATTCTAATGTACTGTACATATTTAGATTTTGGATATTACATAAGAAATACTGCAACAATAGATAACTTTAAAGGGGTTCTCCGGTACATACAAAGAAGCTAAAACTGACACTTACCTGGGGCTTCTATCGGCCCCCTGCAGCTGTAATGTCCCGCACACAGTCCTCTGCACAATTACCATATCTTTTTATAATGCTTGGAACATAAAAACTTTATTTGTTCAATATGCCATCAATTTTCCATTTAGTTTAAATGCTGATTTCTATTATATTTTGGAAAATATTGACAGAAACTTTTGCAATCCCTAAATTTCCTGGGGAAATTTATGGAGTATTTTTGAATATTTTGCCCAGTCAAATTTAATTTTTACTATTTTTCTTTGTATTAATGATGGTATACGAGACAAAGCAATAACCTTATTTTGGTTTACATGTCTGGAGGAAGTCCACCAGTAGAAGTTTTTACAGATTAGTATTTTGATTGAGGAAAATCTTTTCCAGCTGCTAAAATCATAAGATTTTTTTTTCCAACGTACAATAGTGGTTATCTAACTTAGTTTCCGGTTTTCTATGTTATATATACATATATAGGGTTCACTTTGTAGGTTTAGGATTATTCATATTTAGGATTAGGGTGTTAATATTACATATATTAGGGTACAGCAAATGTTGTATTTTCAAGTATCAGACTCCAAAATTAAATGTTCCTTTAACGATCTCAGCCCTGGAAAAAAGTTCACAGTAGTATGAACAAGGCTGCAGAGAGCAGGAAATATTCATAGAACTCCAGGGAACTCAGATAATGGCCTGATTACATCATTTAGTTTATTATAAATATGATCCATTATAAAAGACAACAGCACAATTGTTGCCAACATTTGCAGCAACAAAGTAATGTGCTGTAAGAATTACTAGTAACTCTTGTAATAAATAAGATCATAATATGGAACCTTGTTAGAATAGGGTAACCAAATTCAGAATGAAGGATACGGCTCACCAAGTGCTGGAGCAGCAATTGCATTTATGGGCGTATTAGGCAGCTCAACAGATGTTTTTGGCGGATCCTATCATAAAGTATCATCATTATAGATAATTTCATAACAGGATAACTATACATTCAGTGTCTACCGCTCAAAAAAACTGAGGATCATCTGTATCGTCTGCAATTCATATTACAAAACATATAGTTGGAAATAACTGCATGAATGCATTAAAAGATCAAGCCAAATAAGCAAAATGTCTCTTAGTGAGTAGCAATAACAACCCACAGAGTGCAGATCAAGGTTGGGATACGGTCTCACTCCTGTAATGAAAAAAAATAACTCAAACTAAACTGTTTATTAAGACCTTTAGAATCAATGCAATCACATACCAACAAAATCATATATACTGTAAGTCTCTGTATGTTACAGTACTTTTATACAGTTCTGATCCAGTTCTGTAACATATATATATATATATATATATATATATATATATATATATATATATATATATATATATATATAACTTACAGATTACAGATTGACTTCTCTATTCCTAATAATTAACCACTTCACCCCCAAGGGTTTTTACCCTAATTGACCGGAGCACTTTTCACCTGTCAGCACACCTTCCTTTCGTTCGCCAATAACTTTTTCAGCACTTATCACAACAAAATGATCTATACCTTGTTTTTTGCCACAAATTAGGCTTTTTGGAGGTGATATTTGTTTTCAATATTTACTTTCTATGCATTTTAAAGTGAAACATAAGGGAAAAAATGAAAAAATACATAATTTCTCCAATTCCTTCGCCTATAGTTTTAAAATAAACAATGCTACCGTACATAAAACCCACACATTTTATTTGCCTATTTGTCCACTACTTATCCACTACTTTTTTGATCTTCAAAACATGTCTAAGGCGCTTATTTTTTTCACTGTAGTGTACTGGCAGTGCTTCTTTTCCTTACTTCAGGGTATTTATTGCACTTATTTTCTTGACTTTTCCAGCACAGTTCATCAACAAGTAAAGTCTCTGTTCTGACTTGGCTATGCTGGCAGTGAGTGTAGATATTACTGAGACAGCTTACTCTGTGTGTGTGACTGACCTGTAATAGTATGACTCACTCCTTTACAGTCTCATCAGACAGCTTAACTCGATCAAATTGACACGAAGAAAGGTCTAAGGGTTTATTCTTCACAATTCAGATCTTGTAAGTGAACAATTCAATAGGTAAAAGACGATACTTTGACCAGGTACAGAGAGACTTCTGCATACAATCATGTACTGGCATAAAATGGCTCCTCACAGCAGAGTGGGAGGAGTTAAGCATCATAAGTCTAACTACAGGAGCTAAGAAGGGAAAATTATACAGTACAATAAATCTCTGCATTAGCAAACAAAGATAATGGACAGTAGGGGGCAGCAGAGTGTCAATACAGATCAAGAAAATAAATCACAAAGTCATGGGACATGACACTCCCCACCTGAAATCTTTTAGATTTCACAATACACAAAGTATTATTACACTATAATTCTTGCAATAACTGTCCAAACCATGGGTCTGGTAATCTGAAAAACAGGAAACATAAAACGATGCAATGGTAAACAGCACCAACTATAAAGTCTGTGGCGAAAACTTGAGGCCAATAGTCAACAAAGGTGAGTTGTAAAATACTTTGAAGAAACCCATCTTTGGGCTGGGGAAGCCGCACATGGCCAAACTTCCACCACCCCATTGTAATCCAAGTGGAAAAGTATACAAGTGTTCAAGGAAAGTCATGATATAGTCTGTGGCATTAAGCTCCCCACCGTGATGTATGAGGAGACAAAGTTCCTTTATGTGATTTCTTCCCTTGGCAAAGGAGGCACCAATTCTGTAACTGGTTGGGATGAGCTTCGCTCTGAGCCGTAGGAAATATTGTAGGCTCCTGAGTTCCTGAAGTAGACCACTGCTGCTATGATTTCAATCGATGCATTAGGTGAGATGTGGACTTCCCTTCTGGTAAGAGCTGTTAGGGAGCTGATAGCATAACAGAACGGGACCTGGATTTGCTGTAATGCCTCCAGAGATTTCATCCATGTCTCTGATCGTTGTTTCCGATTGGGTAATGAAGTGTCCCAGTCTATATTTTCTACAATAAACTGTCCAAGCAGTATCTTTCCTTGAGTGGTGACAGGGGTTATGAACTCGAGAGGGTCATAGTTGGTGTTCACTACAGACAGCAGTGTCCACTTGGAGAAGGGTTTTTCACAAGATAGCACCTGAAACTTGAAGGCATCAAGATTGATATCACAAAGGCTGCACTGTGCGGGAGGAATATCAGAGCTATGATCTCGGTCTTGCAAGTTAATTGCTTGGTCTTCAGGTAGGAAGATTTCCATTAATTTCTGGCTGTTTGAACCATCTTGAGCAAATTTACTGACCATGAGACTGAGAGCTTGTCTATCAGGGATGCTCATCCGGATCCGGGTACCCGGGTGAACCCGGGTACCCAAGCATTTTTACGCTATCCGTGTCGGATCCAGATCCAGATACCTGGGCCAATATCTGGATAGCTCTATGCGGGTATCTGGCCGCATAATCCAGATACCTGCGGGTACCCACGGATATCCGACGGATATCTGGATCTGGGTACTGTAACAAGGGAGATGATGTCATTGAGCCAATCAGAGGGCTCCCAGCCAATCAGAGGGCTCCCAGCAGAAGCCCTAGCAACCAATCACAGAGGAGAACTCTGGCCAGCCCCACCTGACCTCATTGAGCCAATCAGAGGCCTCCCAGCCTAAGCCCTAGCACCCAATCACAGAAGGGAACCCTGGCCAGCCCCCCTGTGTAATAAGGAGGGCTGGCATGATGAGACAGATTGTCCTTGCTTGTGTGGCTGGCTGGCTGGTCACTGACAGACTTGCTCCAGTGCTGTTGGCTTAGCAAGTGCTGCCTATATACAGTGATAAACCTAAAGCTTTGAGTGCTAAACACCTTCACTACACTATTGTTCTATTGTTTTTTTTAGCTAGCTAGTGTAATTGTTTGATTTCATTCACACAGTTAGGTCCTGTCTGTGTCTGTGTGTGCTGTGCAGGCCAGCATAGGTTAGGGAATAGGATTACGATGTTATTGTATTATATAGTTAGTTAGTACTGCAGTTAGTTGTTAGAGAGAGTAGTGCTGTGTTAGCTTACTACAGATTACTGCAGTGCTGCTGTGCTGAGCATTGTCAGTGTGACAGTTAGACAGATAGTGTGCACTGTCTGTCCTCTACTCTGCGGTCTGTCACTCTGTGCTGATTTGATTTAAAGTCCAACCCCGATTTCATTAAAGTAAAAGTACCCCACATCATCTGGTGACATCATCACGTATACGTTGTACTATGTCTGCTGGCACCGGCAGCCGGGAGAGGGACAGCAAGGGCAAGAGGACAGGGAGCAACATTACGGCCACCCTCAGGTCTGCCGTGTCAGTGTCGACCCTAGCGGGCAGCCTACCCTCAGTCAGCGAGCTTTTCGCTTCCGACGCCACGATTGAACTCAGGGCTGTTAGCCACAAGGAGTTTGAGGAGGATGTTCGGGGTTTTGAGGAGGGGGGTGCATGATGTTGATGATGGGATGAAGGACCGTGACTACCATCCACAGGATGGGGATGTCAGCTCTGACTCTGAGGAGGAGGATGCATCGGTGGGTTTGGCACGGAGGATCAGCATTGCAGACAGTGGCCGTGGAATGCGGGACCCACCACATCCTTCTGCCGCTACCACCAGCCGCACCACTCAACCCCCAACCGCCACAGGGAGAAAAGCCGCAGCATTACATTCAGGCCGCAGGGGAATCTTCACCTCCCCAATCTGGCGATTTTTCACTCTGCCTCCATTGGACAGCAAGTTTGCCATATGCAATGTGTGCAAACTACAGATAAGCAGAGGTTGTGACTCCTACAAGTATGGCACCTCCAGCTTCATCACCCATCTGGCCAAAAAACATGTTGTTGAGCATGAGGAGTTCAAGAGGCTGAAGCAAGCTGGTGCTGGCTCCCACCGCCACGGTGCCACACCACTGCTGCTGATACCACCACCTATATTCAACCCAAAACACAATTGCGGTGTCATTTTTTGGAGGTGTCTGGGCTGAAAACTGTCATGTCCCAGTTGTGCGATTGGACTTTGGACACAATGTGGGCTGCACGACCGCTGTCTAGAACCTAGTCCTGATGTTAATTGACAGCTTTTTTTTTTTTTTTTCATTTTATGTCCATCAAATAATAAATTAGTGTTTCCCTTTAAAAAAACATGATGCTACATGCATCATTTACCCTAAAAACCCTTTTTAAAGCTATTTAAAGGGCACTTCCGGTTTTTCTATCCAGATACCCGAATAGGTCGGGTACCCGCGGGTAATTTGGTCGGATACCCGAATTCACTCGGGTATCCGCAAGGCCAGATCCGGGTACCCGAATCGGATCCAGATATCTGGGTACCCGGATCCGGGCGGGTATTAAAAAGTACTACCCGAGCAACCCTGTTGTCTATGTTCCCTAGAAGGTATTTGTTTACTCTCTTCACTTGTTGAATGAATCACTGTTGATCCAAGGGTGTCATCCCAGGACAGAAAGGTGTTCACGTTACTCTGTTGGTCATGCTGCCACTTGCTGCAGTTCAGCTTCTCCTTTTCTTGGTAACGGTGTGGGCATGGCTCAAGATAATTGTTGAGACCATTTGGCAAGAAGCAGGTCTTGAATGAGGAAACATTGGTATGCCTTTTCATGTTGTCTATGCAAACATTTCCTATGACAACCCACCCTAAGTCAAGGCGCTGGGCAAATGGAGCATCATCTGGACCATTTATTTGCTGGTGCACTTCGTGCACCTTGAGGATGTCTCTGCCGAGCAAGAGCAAGATCTTTGCATTTTTGTCAAGGGCTGGTATTTCACTGGCTATAGGCCTTAAATAGGGATGATGAAGAACCGCTTCAGGAGTAGGAATTTCTTCTCTATTAAATGGAATCTGGTGACACTCCATGAGTGTTGGTAAGGGAAGCTCTAGATTGCCCTGAAGAGAAGATACCATCAGTCCACTGTTTCTTCTTCCAGAGACCTCTGTAATACCACTACAGGTTCCTAGGGTATAAGGATAAAGGTCTCCCTTTAGCTTGAAATGATCAAAGAGTTCTGACTTAGCTAGCGATTGATTACTCTGATCATCGAGAATAGCATATACTCTGGTTGTCTTTTCTTGGTTGGTCGCTGGGGTATACATTGACTAAAAATATCTTCGCACAGGACTTGGCGTGGAGATTATCACCGCAGACCTCTGTGCATGAAGATGATACTGATGTGTGAGGTCCTGTTTGACTGGCACTCTCCCCACCATGCGCTGTCACTGTGGAAGACTCTGCAGGCTGTGTAGGATTGAGCTGAGATAGATGGAGTGCTTGTACATGATCTTCACAGCCGCAGTCTTTGCACTTAATGGGAATTTTGCAGTCCTTGGCAAGGTGCTCAGTAGAAGCACAACATCTGAAACACACTCCAAATCTTTTAAGAAGCTCCTTGCGTTCTTGAAGTGTTTTCTTTCTGAAGCCAATACACTTTTTGAGGGCATGTGGTGCCTTGTGAATAGGACATAGGCAATTAGGGTCTTCAATCTTGTCACCCAGATTGCTTTCAACTGGAGTAGTTGAAGGTGTGGGGAGGACATCAGTCTTCTTTACTAATACTGGACATTTGTGGCTTGTATAGTCGAGGTGAGAGCTGTCAGATTTAGCAGGAGGTGGACCAGGGGAATTGGGTTGACAGTAGGAGAAGCTTGGATCGTTCTTGATCTCTGCAATGTCTCTGATGAACTCACAGAAGTAAGGAAAAGGAGGAAAGGAGACTTGATACTGTCTTTTGTACCTTGACCCTAATCCAGACCACTTCTCTTGAATATTGTACGGCAGCTTGGAGACAATCGGGTTCACTCCCTGAGATGTGTCCAGGTAACTGAGGCCTGGTAGGTGAGTGTCTTGCTTAGCCAGCTGAAGTTCTAGAAGGAGGTTGCTGAGCTCCTGAAATCTCAGACTGTCTGGATATGTTTGGAAAGTTCTTCAAACGTTTGAGCAAGGCATTTTCTATAACCTCAGGGCTGCCAAAGCTCTGCTCTAGTCGATCCCAAGCAGCTTTGAGGCCTCCTGTAGGATTACAGAGGTGAACTGATCTGAGTCTCTTTACACGTTCTGAAGATTGTGGGCCTAGCCACCGGATGAGAAGGTCTAGCTCTTCAGCTGGAGTGATGCCAAGGTCACTAATTGCACCTTTGAAGGCATACTTCCAGGCTCTATAATTCTCCGGCTGATCATCGAACTTTGTCAGGCTTGTCTTGGTAAGCTCCCGGCGAATCATAAACCTAGCAAACTCTAACACACCGGCGTACCTACCGGGGATGCGACCCCATCAGCCGCAGGGGGGCCCGGGGCCGCTCTAGGGCCCGCTGCCTGTGCGCGGGGGGGGGGGGGGGAGAAGCGCCGCCGCCCGCCCGATTCTGGACCCCCCAGCAAGGTGCTCTAATAGACGCTGTGCCAGTTCATTTCCCGCAGCCCCGCTCCAGCAGCCTGCATATTCCTCCAGCAGGCAGAGCAGGGCTACGGCAAGATGGCTGCCGAAGCCCTGTACTGGAGACTATTTGTGTCTCCAGTACAGGGCTTCAGCAGCCATCTTGCTGTAGCCCTGCACTCTGCCTGTCTGCGCGGGAGATGTGCTGCAGTGCACAGGAGGATCGTCGCTGAAGGAGCTGCGCAACCAAAGGCCGGGAGAGACTCCTGACAGGTAAGTGAATTGTTTTCTTTCTACAGGGGCATTTTTTTTCCTGGTAACTGCTGCCCACATTATATTCTGGTGCCTGCTGCCCACATTACGATTTTCTAGTGCCTGCTGCCCACATTACGATTTTCTGGTGACTGCTGCCCACATTGCGATTTTCTGGTGACTGCTGCCCACATTACGATTTTCTGGCCCAAATTACGATTGTCTGGTGAATGCTGTCCACGTTACAATTTTCTGGTGACTGTTGCTCACGTTACGATTTTCTGGTGACTGGTGCCCACATTACGATTTTCTGGTGAACTCTGCCACATTACGATTTTCTGGCCCACATTACGATTTTCTGGTGAACACTGCCCACGTTACGATTGTCTGGTGAATGCTGTCCACGTTACGATTTTCTGGTGAACGCTGTCCACATTACAATTTTCTGGTGAACTCTGCCCACATTACGATTTTCTGGCCCACATCACGATATTCTGGTGAACGCTGCCCACATTACGATTGTCTGGTGAATGCTGTCCATGTTACAATCCTCTGGTGACTGCTGCCCACGTTACAAATTTCTGGTGACTGCTGCCCACGTTACAATTTTCTGGTGACTGCTGCCCACATTACAATTTTCTGGTGACTGCTGCCCACGTTACAATTTTCTGGTGACTGCTGCCCACGTTACAATTTTTTGGTGACTGCTGCCCACGTTACAATTTTTTGGTGACTGCTGCCCATGTTACAATTTTTTGGTGACTGCTGCCCACGTTACAATTTTCTGGTGACTGCTGCCCACGTTACAATTTTTTGGTGACTGCTGCCCACGTTACAATTTTCTGGTGACTGCTGCCCACGTTACAATTTTCTGGTAACTGCTGCCCACATTATGATTTTCTGGCCCCCATTACGATTTTCTGGTGAACTCTGCCCACATTACGATTTTCTGGCCCACATTATGATTGTCTGGTGAAATGCTGCCCACTTTACAATTAATTTACAGTGAAACGCTGCCCCATTACGATTATTTGGCACCTATGGGGGGGGGGGGCATCCAAATATTCGCAGGGGGGCCCAGTGATTTCTAGTTACGCCCCTGCTCTAACATATCTGTTCTCTCTGACTTTGGGAATGAGTTTGCAGGCTGAGTGGCATTGAATGCATTATTTGTGGAATTGTGGCGAACAGATGCTGGGATGTAAGGGACTGCATAGGCATTCAGCTCAGGAACTGGTTTAAAGTCAATAGGCCTAGTCTCATGTGAATATGGAATTACTGGGCTGGCAGGTGTTTGATGACTTGCTGGCAAATAAGATTGCACATGAGCATTTAAGTGCTGAGCTTGCTGAGGCCAAGGGCCTTGGTTCACTGTGGCATATGAGGAAGGATCAGGATGGAAAGTAGGTAATGCACTCTTGTGATCTTCGTTATGAGGTGGGGCAGAAGAATCAATCTTCCGTTGCTCTGGAGGAATGTTTGTATTGCCAGGCACATCTAAAGCAACCGACGGTTCACTTTGATGGTTCAGAACATAGTATCTTGTTAGCTTAAGGGGATCCTCCTCTTGAATGTCGCTTAAAATTGTATTAACTTCATCACACTCATTGGCAGCTTGCTCTAGAACCTTCAGCCTTGCCATTGCTGTGGTGTGCGCACATTGTTGTTCCAGGATCGCTATTTCTGCCTTTTTGCGAGCTGCATCAATTTCCATTTCTGCTTTTCTTTGTGCAAAGGCAGCCTGTATTTTAAGGGCTTCTGAATCTGCACGTGCCTTTATAAGTTGCTCGCTGATACTTGAATACTTTATTGATCGTGATTTTGATGATCGTGATTTCGATCGATTTGACTGCTTGCTGGAAACAGATGTGTGAGTTTGTGCTTTACGAAGTTGATTGATTTTGGCCTCTGCTTTAGACTGGATTTGTAATACTAGGCTTTCTCTTTCAGATTTCAGGATTTGAAAACTTCTTAGCTCATTTAATGCATCTTCTGTATTTAGTCTTTGCAGAATCATAATGTAATTTTCACTAACATCTTTGTACTGTTGAAATGCTTTAGATAGCAGTCCTAGAGCTGATTCTAGGGATGACACATCATTTGTGAACTGAGATACTGACTTAGAGTGAGTCAGCACTTCTTCCCAGGAAGTTGTAACTTTTGATGAGAGACTTTGTCTAGAACTTTCTAGAGTTTCTTTCACCTTCCAAGTTGGCTTAGTGAGCCTCTTTCATGCTTTCATGTGTCACTAGACTACAGACTTGGATCTGTGCTTTTCTCTTGCACTGACTGGAGTTGTGCCTCACCCTCTGCAGACTCCTCTTGAGACATGGTGACAGGCAGCTAGAACAGAGCAGAGGAGAAAGGCTTGTAGCTGTGTGAGGTAGGTGAGCTGTGTCAGAGCTGCAGCTGTCCTTTTCACACACACACTGATGATTTGGGCTGACACTGTTAGTGCCTTGGTAGTTTTTGACTGTATGCTGCTGGAGCTTTAACTGGCTTACAGCTCTGTGAGACAGTTTCTTCTGTAATGGCAAGCCGTCTTTTACTGTTCTGACTTGGCTATGCTGGCAGTGAGTGTAGATATTACTGAGACAGGTTACTCTGTGTGTGTGACTGACCTGTAATAGTATGACTCACGCCTTTACAGTCTCATCAGACAGCTTAACTCGATCAAATTGACACGAAGAAAGGTCTAAGGGTTTATTCTTCACAATTCAGATCTTGTAAGTGAACAATTCAATAGGTAAAAGACGATACTTTGACCAGGTACAGAGAGACTTCTGCATACAATCATGTACTGGCATAAAATGGCTCCTCACAGCAGAGTGGGAGGAGTTAAGCATCATAAGTCTAACTACAGGAGCTAAGAAGGGAAAATTATACAGTACAATAAATCTCTGCATTAGCAAACAAAGATAATGGACAGTAGGGGGCAGCAGAGTGTCAATACAGATCAAGAAAATAAATCACAAAGTCATGGGACATGACAGTCTCTCTTCCGCAAATGTGGTGAGAAGAGAGAAGAACCCACACTTTTCCTCACAGGTCGATTTCACCAGAGAAGGGCAAAACATAACTCAAAGCTAGACGTGACTTCAATTTTAGAATCAGAATCATGTTTTATTCACCAAGTACAATGAGAGTTGTACCCGGAAATTGATTTTGTCCCAAAACAGGGTTGGTGACGTTTCGTATACAGTGGATACAGTAAAAACATGCAGTGCATACAGATACATACGGCAGGCACAGTGTATACAGTAGGAACAGTGCATATACATAGAATAAAAAGCATAGATAGATACAGAAGGAGGACCCAGGAGACAGACCGGGAGTAATCTGCTGCAGTCCAGGCACTCAAAGCACTTCTGCAGCAATATTTTGAATCAGATGCCCTGCGGTCTATCCAGGGGAAGAGAGATAGAAAGGAAAGATAAAAGAGAGAGAGAGAGAGAGAGAGAGAGAGGTGGAGAGCAGTGAGTACCCCATAGCAATCCCCAGTGATAATTATAACAGTCCGTAGCAGTAGTACGCAGTGCATAGCAAAAATTGTGGGTAAACATACCAATGATTGTAGGTGTAGGTATGGCAGTAAAACTGTCAGGCCATAGCTGTAAAAGTAGCAGACCATAGCAGATATGTGGGGCAGTCTAATGCTGGGAATACACGATGCATTTTTGCGGCTCGATTCTGCAGCCCGATCGATTCCCTGCTCGATTTCGTGCCCGATTCCCTTATCTTCTATTTGTTCTTCTTATCTTTTACCATTGTTCCCTATGCGAAATCGAGCACGGAATCGATCGGGCGGGAGATCGGACATGTTGGAAATGATCAATTGAGCCATCTAAATGGCTCAAAAACTTACCGTGTATTACCACCATTAGGCAATAATTGTGAGCAGACTATACCCTTATGTTCTGGGCAGAGAGAGAGAGGTTGCAGCACTTACAGATTTAGTGACCGACGTTTTGAACAGTGGAGCAATTCCAGTGATGGCTTTGCCTGACCTGCTGTGCAGCAACCCAAGTGATCCAGTGGTAGTTAGGTGGGGTGGAGATGGAGATCTCGGGAGCCAGGTGTTGTGGCCTCTTTGGTGTATGTTTCCGTATGGGGGGACCTGGCATCAGATGTGTAGCAGCGCCAGGTCGGTGGGAGCAGTCGCCTGGACTACATTACCACAGTGAGTGTGAGAGAGGACACAGCTGATCTGACAGAATGCTTCTGAATCTGTGGTGGTGGCTGCAGGCAGTGGTGGTCTGGCTCGGGGAACGGCGGTACTGACCTCTCCAGCTACATCAATAAGGTGCTGCACGCTGGTGCGACACGCTGGTGCCTTGCTGGGAGCGTCAGGTCTCCTGGGCAGCTGCATCTTTTCTCCCTGGCAGTGACGGTCCTTGTGATGAGGACCACATGGACGCTGAGGTTGGGCTGGCGTTCTTCATTCGATCTTCCTGCCGTCTTCCTGCCGCCTGAATAGCAGGGGTGAACTAGCTATGTTCAGCCTGGACTGCAGGAGAAGGCCGCCGGGGTTATTGAGACTTACGCAGCGGCCTTGGATCGGATGGACTTTTTTTTGGCCATCAATAAACTTTTGTTACTTTTTTAATATAATTGTATTGAATTGTTTTCTTTTGAACAAGGAATTATGATGTGACAGTGGTGCTCTTTACAGGGAAATTTCTTTTTTGACTTGGAACAGATGGACTGCGGTGCTGCACATCTATGGGTGCAATCGGGGGAACCAAGGGGGAGAGTAGTGAGCAGGAAAGAGGTTTTTTGAGAAAACCGCCGGAGCCCTGCATGGCCATGGCTACCCATCTGTCGCCATCTTGTTCAAACAATTTTACCTAATATTTGTCACTATCTGACCAGCGTGAACATTTAGCAGCGACAATGCTAGTGCTTGCGCCATTGTTGCTCCCTATTGCAGGCACTCATTTAGCATAAGTCTTGCTTTATAGCAAGTAACATTACTGAAACAAGTGTGAAACATTGCTCTGGATGAACAATGAACAGCTCAACAGTAAACAATAAATAAATAAATAAATATTTGCTTCATACATCCTCACTGGAAATGTCACAGTGCTTCACTAGCAAGGGCCACCTGGCTGTTTGAGAATGTAATCTTTCTCCAAAAAGATCCTTCATCATGAGGACCATATAACTGGAAATTACACTTAATTATATAAGTGAATACATTAATATTTCCATTAAAATCAACCCAAATATGTAATGGAGTTCTGAACTTTAATTCATTCGGGAAGGACATTGCTGACTAACGTTAGAAAGTGCTGTTGTGCTGCTCTATTGCCTTTGAAATGACCTAAATCTCTGACCCAGATCATTTATTCTGACTCCGCTCTTACGCCATCCTTGTTGCAGGTACATAACTCATGCTGCCGCTAAAGGAGCCACCTGACAGTCAGGCAGCCGACTATTTAACAGAAAGAACAAGACAGCCTTCTAAATTGTAGAAGTTAAAGAGTAACAGTAACCAAGGATTGAACTTCATCCCAATCAGTAGCTGTTATCCCGTTTCCCATGAGAAATATTTACCTTTTCACAAATGGATCATCAGGGTGGTCTGTATGGCTGATATTGCGGTGAAACCCCTCCCACAATGTGATGTCAGCACCAGGATGACATCACACTGTGGGAGCCTTGTTGCATTGTGGGAAATAACAGCTGTTTCCAACTGCCAAAAAAACCAGCATCTCTTTCTACAGACATCACCTGCCAGGAGTAAAGATGTCGCCATGTGATAAATGTCAGAATGTAAATCAGGGAGAGAAAAGATTTTACAATGGGCAAACACTGACTAAATCATTTATAACTAATTATTGTAAAAATTAGGCACTTTTTTATTATCTTACTTTCACTGTAGTTCCTCTTTAAAGAGGAACTGTCACAGAAATCTTAAAATTTAAAACCCATACAAATAAGAAGTCTGTTTCTCCCAGAGTAAAATGAGCCATAAATTACTTTTCTGCTATGTTGCTGTCACTTACAGTAGGTAGTAGAAATCTGACATTAGCGACAGGTTTTGGGCTAGTCCATCGCTCCATAGGGGATTCTCAGCATGGACTTTATTCTTTATAAAGACATTCCCTGAAAAAGATTTATACAAAGATGCTGACCAGTCTCCCTGCTCACCGTACACTTTGCTGGCAGTTGGATGGAGCAACTGACATTCACTGAGTGCATTTTGAAAATAAAGAAATATGTGTGAACCACCCATGAGGAGATGGGCTAGTCCAAAACCTGTCGGTTCTGTCAGATTTCTACTACCTACTGTAAGTGACAGCAACATAGGAGAAAGGTAATTTATGGCTCATTTTACTCTGGAAGAAAGGTACTTCTTAATTGTATATGTTTACATATATTTAACATTTTCATAACAGAGGTCCCTTATTGTGAGATATGCTTCATCTGTTTTCATAATGTCTTTGCAGTTGGGATGGATGTTGATGGGCAAGCCGACACCTTAGAAGAAGATGAAGACAGTAATGGTAAGTCTCATAACTACAAAATACTTTATAATCACAAATAGCAAAATGTGACACCGCTTCACTGTGGTCCTCCTCTGCTATACACAGCAAAAATGTGCACATATGTTAAATGTCTATATGGAGTGCATACAGTACATGGATAGAAATTACCGGTATTACAGCTGCTCTACAAGCCCAACTCCTATGAAAACTTTCATTTACTAGATGTAGTTATAGTGGCATTTTTTAGTCATTCCTCTCTGCAACCCTGACACTTCCCCACATGTTGCTTGGAAACATATCAATAAATACAACATCATTATTAATGATACCAAATCTGGACTCCCAGTTGCTACACACTTTCGGTCCAACGGACACAGCATGGATGATCTTCGTGTCACTGCCCTGAAGGGTGGCTTCAAAACGTCAAATGATCGATTAATAGCAGAAACAAAATTTATAAATTGGTTCAAAGCTGTGCAGAACGGTTTGAATAAGGACAACAACTTTCTATATTGGTATGAGATTGATGATATTTGAACTTTCTCAGCCATTATAGCTGAATTTACGATACCTCTGTGTCAGTCCAACTCCCAGGTCTGTGAGCAGGTGTTAAACAAGGATCCTTATCTTAGCTTACAACCTCTAAACCCAGGTCGATGGTCTGTGTGAATAAAGGCATCTTAATGACATGTATTTATGCTTGAAAAAATATATGTTTTCCCTTTTGATGTTGCATGTATATAAGCTGTCTGTACCACCAGTTTGCAAACTAACAGGATATAAGCCAGACGAAGGCTGCAAGGCCGAAAGCTTGCTTATTTTTATTCATTTTTAGTTAGCCAATAAATGGTATCATCCTGGTTTAAAACTTCTTGCTTTTACTGATGGCTAACACGGTACAATACCCTACTGCTACTAATTACAACAAGGTTTATCATTGTATCCAGATATTTTATCGCCACCAAGGTTCAACTGACAGCTACTAATGAGCAAATTAGCTGAAATTCGATTCGCTGAAACTGTAATAGGTTTTTCAGAAATGTCCCCAATTAGGCAAAAAATGTAATTGGCAGGTATACATTTTTATAAAATATTGACCAGACTGTAGAAGTCCAAGAGTCCAATTCTAAAAATCAGTTTGTCACTGAGGGAATCAAAAACAACTACTTATGAGAGGGAGAAGCATCTGGATCTTTATGAGGCTTCCTCCTCCCTCTTGTCCAGCACCGATCCAACGCTGGCTCCTTCGATCAGCAGCACAGATTAATATTAATTATGAATAATAGATAAAAATAATTAATATTTATTCATTTCTATTTATATATAGATAATATTTACCTTTGAGACCCAGTGCAGGCCAGTACCATCTTACCCCTTGGGCTCCGCCAGAAATAGCCAAGCAGATTGCTCTGCTCAACTGCACAGGCATCTTACTTTCACACAGCTCGGTACTTGTACATACAGTATCAACCATGTTTTCTGTCTGTTTTCCATGTGTTCTATTGCGATTCAATTAACTTACCACAGCTTATGCAACACTGTAATATTTAGCAACAAATATATATATATATATATATATATATATATATATATATATATATATTTGTGTATATCTCAAGATGCACTGTTGGCGCTGTTGGTAGGGTGGAGTTGTGAATGACTAGACTAGAATATAGGTATATATATATTTATTTCCACATGTCAGAAGATACCTGTTCTGTTTATATCATACATGCCAAACTCCAACCTGCATGCCAAATCTGGCCCACAGAGCCATCCACTTTGGCCTGCAAGTGGTTACCCCACTTTGCATTATGTTTGGCCCACCAGGGAATCTATATTGGAGGTGAAGCCCTAGATCACCAGGGAAGTCTATGGGGGAGAGAGGGGGAAAGCACTAGACACCAGGAAACTGCACAGGGGAGAGAGAGGGGTCACTAGACACCAGGGAACTGTATAGGGGAGGGGGACACTAGGAACTGTATGTTGGAGGGAGGACCACTAAACAGCAGGGAGCTGTATATAGAAGAGAAGGAGGACCACTAAACACCAGGGAACTGCGTAGGGTAGGAAGAAGGCATTAGATACCAGGGAACTGTACAGGGAAGGGAGGAGGCCCACTAGACACCGGGGAACTTTATAGGGGAAGGAGGGGGGCACTAGACACCAGGGAATTGTAGGGGAGGTCTTAGACACAAAGAAACTTTAGGGAGGTGGCCACTAGATATTGAGGTTGGACATGACCCCAGTGCTCCATTTTAGCCCACTTTTTATTTGAATTTGACACCCCTGGTCTACATGATGAAGTGGGTGTTAACTAAATAGCTTTCCAATGAAAATATAATAGCTTGCTCTTGCTGAAGTGTGCAGCCAGTATGGTACATATGCACAAATCATAGCCGTCTCAACCACCAGGCAGGTACAAATTCTTGCCTAGTGCGCAGGAGGGGGGAGGGCGCAGCTGCACTGAATAGTGAGAGAAGAAATGCCTCTCAGCTCACTCAGGGATCAGTTTACAGCAGCAGCGCCTGACTGGACTCATAACTGATTCACTGATTCATTCAGTTCCTTCAGCTCAATGATTCAAAGAACCAGAGTAATGAATGAGTAAGTGAGAGAAGGCACTCGTCCCAGCTCACTCGGTCGCAGCTCACTTAGGGATCAGAGTACAGCATCAGTTCCTGAGTCCTGACTCTTCACTCTTAACTGATTTACTGATTCATTCAGTTCCTCTCTCTCTGCTACTGGTAGCTAGAGACTGAGTGTAGCAGCCAGGCATGGACTGCCCTCCAGGCCACCTTTTATTTATTCAGTGATTTAGGGCTGGTCCTGTGTCGCTTGTACTGTTTGTTGTTGTAAGGCAATGTGAAACACTGCGCTGGCTGATAAAAATGTAATTAGAGGGCAGGCAAGCTGGTAAATATACACAGCATGATGCTGAGCTTGCCCGAGGGTCTGTGGGCAAAAATCTGTCTGGTCTCTCCTCATTGTTATAATGACTTCATGTGCTGATAAGGTGTTAAACAGGTTGAAAAGTTTTACAGTCCCTAGACTCCAGGAGTGCTGCTTTCTGACTTGTGTGAGAGACTGGCAGGGACAGGAGTCCTATTACAGGCAACTAGCCTCTGTGTAATGTGGGACTGCAATACAGATTAGCTCTCTGCTCCATCTCAGGCTATTCTCAGTCTCAATCCACTCCGCCTCTCTCTGGGCTAATGCAATAGCAATCGCTAGCAATTTGCAAATGCGACTTTGTGAAGTGATTTTTGAAAGAATCGCTCCAAAAAAATGCTACCTGCAGCATGTCTGCGATTTAAAAAAAAATCACAACGCTGCTGTGGGAACACCCTCATAGGGTAACATTAGTGCTTTCCAAATCGCTGTAAATTTGAAAAGCACTCAGAAGCACTCTTGGTGTGCACCAGCCCTCCTTCATTCACCTTTGTTTCCCTCTTCCCCTAGTGCTGGGCGTCTGTGTCTTCTCGTCATACAGGAAAGCTAAAAAAAAGTGCAATCCTGGTGAGGCAAATATCTTCTTCTCTCTCTTTCAGCTGTTCTCTCCTCATTATTTCTCTGCATAAGGGCTCAGACACACTATAAGGGTCCATTCACACTATAAGGTAGCGAAAACAGAGATTAGTAGAGATGGTGGTGAAGGGGAGGACATACAGTGGGTTGCAAAAGTATTCGGCCCCCTTGAAGTTTTCCACATTTTGTCACATTACTGCCACAAATATGCATCAATTTTATTTGAATTCCACGTTAAAGACCAATACAAAGCGGTGTATACAGGAGAAGTGGAACGAAAACCGTACATGATTCCAAACATTTTTTACAAATCAATAACTGCAAAGTGGGGTGTGCGTAATTATTCGGCCCCCTGAGTCAATACTTTGTAGAACCACCTTTTGCTGCAATTACAGCTGCCAGTCTTTTAGGGTATGTCTCTACCAGCTTTGCACATCTAGAGACTGAAATCCTTGCCCATTCTTCTTTGCAAAACAGCTCCAACTCAGTCAGATTAGATGGACAGCGTTTGTGAACAGCAGTTTTCAGATCTTGCCACAGATTCTCGATTGGATTTAGATCTGGACTTTGACTGGGCCATTCTAACACATAGATATGTTTTGTTTTAAACCATTCCATTGTTGCCCTGGCTTTATGTTTAGGGTCATTGTCCTGCTGGAAGGTGAACCTCCGCCCCAGTCTCAAGTCTTTTGCAGTCTCCAAGAGGTTTTCTTCCAAGTTTGCCCTGTATTTGGCTCCATCCATCTTCCCATCAACTCTGACCAGCTTCCCTGTCCCTGCTGAAGAGATGCACCCCCGAGCATGATGCTGCCACCGCCATATTTGACAGTGGGGATGGTGTGTTCAGAGTGATGTGCAGTGTTCGTTTTCTGCCACACATAGCGTTTTCCAATTTGCCCCAAAAGTTCCATTTTGGTCTCATCTGACCAGAGCACCTTCTTCCACATGTTTGCTGTGTCCCCCACATGGCTTGTGGCAAACTGCAAATGGGACTTCTTATGCTTTCTGTTAACAATGCCTTTCTTCTTACCACTCTTCCATAAAGGCCAACTTTGTGCAGTGCATGACTAATAGTTGTCCTAAGGACAGAGTCTCCCACCTTAGCTGTAGATCTCTGCAGCTCGTCCAGAGTCACCATGGGCCTCTTGACTGCATTTCTGATTAGCGCTCTCCTTGTTCGGCATGTGAGTTTAGGTGGATGGCCTTGTCTTGGTAGGTTTACAGTTGTGCCATACTCCTTCCATTTCTGAATGATCGCTTGAACAGTGCTCCGTGGGATGTTCAAGGCTTTGGAAATCTTTTTGTAGCCTAAGCCTGCTTTAAATTTCTCAATAACTTGATCCCTGACCTGTCTTGTCTGTTCTTTGGACTTCACGGTGTTGTTGCTCCCAATATTCTCTTAGACAACCTCTGAAGCTCTCACAGAGCAGCTGTATTTGTACTGACATTAGATTACACACAGGTGCACTCTATTTAGTCATTAGCACTCATCAGGCAATGTCTATAGGCAACTGACTGCACTCAGATCAAAGGGGGCCGAATAATTATGCACACACCACTTTGCAGCTATTTATTTGTAAAAAATGTTTGGAATCATGTATGATTTTCGTTCCACTTCTCACATGTACACCACTTTGTGTTGGTCTTTCATGTGGAATTCCAATAAAATTGATTCATGTTTGTGGCAGTAATATGACAAAATGTGGAAAACTTCAAGGGGGCCGAATACTTTTGCAACCCACTGTAGGTAGGTGTGTGTGTGTGTGCGTGTGTAGGGGGAACGTGGGGGGATTGGCCTTAAAGAGACTCTGTAACAATTTTTTCAGCCTTAGTTCTTCTATCCTATAAGTTCCTATGCCTGTTCTAATCTGCTCTGGCTTACTGCAGTCTTTCCTAACTGCACTGTCTCTGTAATAAATCAATGTATCTTTCCTCTGTCCTGTTTGTCGGGCTAAAGCTTGATTGTGTGGAATGTGCAGGGCTGCTTGTGATTGGTAGAAGCGATACACACCCTCTGCAGGCCCCCTGCATACTCTGAATGACTCATACACTATGCTTAGCTGAGCCTATTAGAAGCTGGTTAGTTTGTTTGTAAACACTGCCTAAAACTGTTAATTACAAGCCAGGATTGCAGCAGAGAGTGGCAGAAACAGCACAGAGGGGCACAGGAGAAAATAATGAATAGAATGGTATGCTTTTTATTGTAAGAATATTAGAGTACAGATTCTCTTTAAGGGAATCAAAGTGGCCATACATCTGTTGACTTGACAGCTGATCGACCAACCGTTTTGATATTAGCGAATCGGATAAAAAATTTTGGGTTGAAATTGGTTGAATGTATCAATCTGAGATGTTGGGAAATCTCGGGCCAATGTGGTTGTCAGGTAAGATAATCACGGCATGCGATAACCACGAATTATAGACAAGAAGGAAACCCCGGCCGTTGTCCCTCAATATGTATTGTGCCCCCCTGATGCCTGTACTTTACCTGTCACACTGTTCACAGAGTGTATTTCCGCATTGCGCTCCACGTGATTACTGGCATATAAGACGTGGGGTGCGTGTGTGACGTCATTTGGGCCGGGGCTGCCATGATAACGGGCCTCTAGTCTGTGTTTCCCCCCAGGCCAAAAGGTCCCAGTCCTCCCCTGGTGGCAGCATAGTGTGTGTGTACTGTGTGCTGTGTATAGTGTGCTGTGTATAGTGTGTGTGTATAGTGTGCATGTGTATAGTGTGTGTGTGCGTGTGTATAGTGTGTATAGTGTGTACGTGTGTATAGTGTGTGTGCGTGTGTATAGTGTGTGTGCGTGTGTATAGTGTGTGCGCGTGTGTATAGTGTGTGTGCGTGTGTACTGTGTGTGTTTACTGTGTGTGTGTATAGTGTGTGTGTTGTGTGCGGTGTGTGTGTGCGTGTATAGTGTGTGTGTACTGTGTGCATGTGTATAGTGTGTGTGTGCATGTGTATAGTGTGTGTGCGTGTGTACTGTGCGTGTCTATAGTGTGTGTGTACTGTGTGTGTGTATAGTGTGTGTGTGTATAGTGTGTGTGGTATGTGTGTATAGTGTGTGTGCACTGTGTGTAGTGTATGTGAGTGCATGCCGTAATAAGTATATTTTATGGTGAAATGCTCTGCTGCATTACAACTATTTTCTGGTGAACCCATGCCGCAATAAGTGTATTTTCTGATTTTCTGGTGAAACGCTGATGCATTATGATTATTTTCGGGGATCTTGGGGGTGGGGTTCACCACTGTGGCGGGGTTCACCACGGGGGTGGGGGGTATGGGGCCGGGGGCAATCACGGGGGGGGGGGGGGGGGGATTTGCGTGCCACAGGATTTCTCGCCTGGAGTGACTAAATGGCTAGAGGCGCCCCTACCGCAAATGAAAATATGAACCACTTTAATTTTACTCTAATTTCAGATACTGAAAGTACAAATTCATTCAGCAAAAGACATTTCAGATACTTGAAGAAAAGAGACACTACTAGTAGTAGTGAAGAGGACAGTGATGAAGATTTCCAGTTGCCAAAGAGAAAGCAAGTTGTAAGAAAATCTACAAAAAGAAGGAGGAGGGAGGAAGAACAGGATACTGAAACAGAGTCTGAAGCTGATCAAACCATTAGGAATAAGAAAACTGTTCAAAAGAACAACATTAAAAACAACATTAAGACCACAGAGAAGAATGAAGTGGCAAACAACAACAACAGACCTGCTGGCAGAGGAAGAGGTGTTAACAAAGTAAATAAAAATGAGAATCAGAAAAAGAAAAGAAAAAGCAGCAGGTAGGAAAATTAACTTCTTATCTATTTTATGCTCATCACTATTTTATTGGGTTCCTTTTACTATTTAATACTAAGGGGCACCTGTAGCTACCTATGACGGGCAAGGTAATTAGAGTTGGGCCGAACCTCCGATTTTAAGTTCGCGAACTTCCGCGAAAGGTTCGGTTCGCGAAAAAGTTCGCGAACCGCAATAGACTTCAATGGGGAGGCGAACTTTGAAAGTTTAAAAAAATTCTATCAACTGGAAAAATGATAGAAAACATGTTTCAAAAGCTCTAATACCTGGAGCCACACCTAATTGAGTGAAATACACATCACTGCTGGAGGACCCGCCCACCCTCCCTCCTCCAAGCAAGGTCCTTTATACCATTTGCCTGCCTACACTAATTAGTTATGGGACAGCTGCTACACACTCTGCTAGGGAGATTTTAATTGGCCTCCACCCTTCTACCCATTCCCTCCTCCCTCCTACCGGAGGGAGGAGGGTCTCTTCTGCCAGGGAATTATACTATTTTAAAAACCAGTATACATCATACCATAGCTGGGAATACATACATGAGTATACATCATACCATAGCTGGGGATACATACATGAGTGTACATCATACCATAGCTGGGAATCGAACCCAGATCTCACTGTGTGGTGGGCACATCACCCTAAGCACTGTACCACTACAGAAGTAAGTGAAGCTTGCCTAAATTAACATTTAACATTTATGCTCAATGCAATAGAACCATTAGGTTGCTTAAAGGAGAACTGTAGTGAGAGGTATATGGAGGCTGCCATATTGATTTCCTTTTAAGCTATACCAGTTGCCTGGCAGCCCTGCTGATCTATTTGGCTGCAGTAGTGTGAATCACACCAGAAACAAGCATGCAGCTAATCTTGTCAGATCTTACAAAAATGTCAAACACCAGATCATACCATAGCTGGGAATCGAACCCAAATCTCACTGTGTGGTGGGCACATCACCCTAAGCACTGTACCACTACAGAAGTAAGTGAAGCTAGCCTAAAATTTAACATTTATGCTCAATGCAATAGAACCATTAGGTTGCTTAAAGGAGAACTGTAGTGAGAGGTATATGGAGGCTGCCATATTGATTTCCTTTTAAGCTATACCAGTTGCCTGGCAGCCCTGCTGATCTATTTGGCTGCAGTAATAATAATAATCCAAACATTTGTATAGTGCTTTTCTCCTGTCGGACTCAAAGCGCTCAAGAGCTGCAAGCCACAGGGACGCGCTCAAGAGGCCACCCTGCAGTGTTAGGGAGTTTTGCCTTGAACTCCTTACTGAATAGGTACTTGACCTAGCCAGGATTCAAACCCTGGTCTCCCATGTCAAAGGCAGAGCCCTTAACCAGTACACTATCCAGCCACTGTAGTGTGAATCACACCAGAAACAAGCATGCAGCTAATCTTGTCAGATCTTACAAAAATCAGTGCTGGGCCGAAATTACGCATGAGCGTAATTACGCATCGTAATTCAATGTAAATTTACGCGTAAGCGTTACGCGTAACTTACGGTCTTACGCGTAATTATTTACGCGTAAGACCGTAAGTGGTATCGTAATTACACTGTCTACCGTAATTGCTAGGCATGCGTAATTTTACGAACACTTACGCGTAATTTTACACGTAATTACTAACGTAAAATCTCCCATTTTCTAAGAGTAGCCAATCAGTCAACATCCTAAGCAACCAATAGTATCTTCTCCCGCCCTTCAGTATAAGCGTACGTTTTGACGCATACGAATGATATGTACGCAATAACTGTCACATTGACGGCTATTGCGTACATATCGTCCGCATGCATCAAAAAATAAGCATTAATGGGTATTACGGCACTACGCGTAACATCGTAGTGTAAGCGCCTTCATTACGGTATCCTTACGCGTAATTGCGTAAGTTTACGCGTAATTACAGTGATGTACCGTAGATAATTTCCTACGCCGTAACCGTAATTGCGTAATAGCGTAAAATTACGCGTAATGATCCGTAAGCGTAGATTTTTCCATTACGAGCAGCACTGACAAAAATGTCAAACACCAGATCTGCTGCATGCTTGTTCAGGGTCTAGGGCTAAAAGTATTGGAGGCAGAGGATCTGCAGGATAGCCAGGTAACTGGTATTGCTTAAAAGGAAATCAATATGGTAGCCTCCATATACCTTTCACTACAGTTCTCCTTTAAGCAACCTAATGGTTCTATTGCATTGAGCATAAATGTTAAATTTTAGGCTAGCTTCACTTAGTTCTGTAGTAGTACAGTGCTTAGGGTGATGTGCCCACCACACAGTGAGATCTGGGTTCGATTCCCAGCTATGGTATGATCTGGTGTTTGACATTTTTGTAAGATCTGACAAGATTAGCTGCATGCTTGTTTCTGGTGTGATTCACACTACTGCAGCCAAAAAGATCAGCAGGGCTGCCAGGCAACTGATATAGCTTAAAAGGAAATCAATATGGCAGCCTCCATATACCTCTCACTACAGTTCTCCTTTAAGCAACCTAATGGTTCTATTTCATTGAGCATAAATGTTAAATTTTAGGCTAGCTTCACTTACTTCTGTAGTGGTACAGTGCTTAGGGTGACATGCCCACCACACAGTGAGATCTGGGTTCGATTCCCAGCTATGGTATGATGTATACTCATGTATGTATCCCCAGCTATGGTATGATGTATACTCATGTATGTATTCCCAACTATGGTATGATGTATACTGTTTTTTAAAATAGTATAATTCCCTGGCAGAAGAGACCCTCCTCCCTCCGGTAGGAGGGAATAGGGAGGAGGGAGGAGGGAGGAGGGAGGCCAATTAAAATCTCCCTAGCAGAGTGTGTAGCAGCTGTCCCATAACTAATTAGTGTAGCCAGACAACTGAGTCAAATGGTATAAAGGACCTAGCTTGGAGGGTGGGCAGGTTCTCTAGCACTGAAAGCAGTGTGTTTGACAATAACATGTCTGCTGACAGTGAAATGGAGGGTAAAAATTTTGCTCAATACAGCATTATGGGGCGAATCGAACTTCCGCAAAAGTTGCAGGCGAACGCGAACCCCTAAAGTTCGCCTGGAACCGTTCGCCGGCGAACCGTTCGGCCCATCTCTAAAGGTAATTAAGGTAGAAGTGACAGCTGGTAAAGCCAGCAAACTTACGGTGAAGTTTGGTGGGTTTGTAGGTTCATGGAGGGCAAAGTCTAAGGTGCCAGGACATCTGTGCCTATAGGCTTCTGTGAGGTAAATCCGGGCCTAGGCATTAGGGCATGTGTTCATGTTTCCCTGTTATTTCTGTACTATTTATTAAACAAAAGTCTGCAGAGCAATCAGTGTACTGTATGACAAAAACTTTTGTAAGTTATTGCATAGCTGCTGTCTTTATACATTGTAATGTATCCAGTGAGAATTTGTCTCCTGTGAACACTTTCTGATTCAGCTGAAACACTGCTAGGAATGTTTACTAATAGTGGCTGATAAGAAAACAAACACATTTGGATTCGAATTGAAGCCGCCCAATGAAAAAGAAAGTGCTGTGTTTACTTGTTTGAATAATGTTCTGGAACCAGATTTTTCTGGTAGTAAGTTTTATGCTGTAAATAATCTTTTGGAACAAATAAGAAATGCTGAGCTCCATACCACTTTAAAGCGGTATAAAACCCTGACATAATATTCAATAAAAACATGTTTTCCTACTTTTTATATGCCATACGGTTATCATATTTGCATTTGTGCATACATATTATTAGTCATTTAGAAATTACAAGTTCCCAAAAGTACAGTTTTTTGCTTTGAGAGCTGCCTTTGCATTTTATTCATAACTGGTTTTATTCATGTTGTATTGAAGGCAGACATGCTTTCAGTGTCTCTCTGTGTCCAGGAGCTTCTCCACAGTCAGAGAATCTGTCACATTCCTCACTTGATACAAATAAGTAAACACAAGATAACATTATCTACACTTCCGATGCGTCCAGATTTCTCTGCACTGAACTTTCAATGTATAACTAGTTGAATGCTGTTCTAGTAAAAAAAAAATGGTGGTAGTATATAATATGCTGTAAATAATTTTTTAGAGCAAAGAAGAAATGCTGGGTTTCATTCCGCTTTAATGAGTCAGCTTTGTGGGTGGTAGTCACAGCCTTCTGAAGTCAGTGCAGCTGTATCAGATACAGTATATGTTACTGTGTTGTATATTACTTGGGACATACACCTCTGATTAAAATCTGATGACCTCTGCACATAGTTGTTCATTTTTGCATAGAATTGCACATTAATAATGTCCTCATGGTGATAGCAGTTCTTAGAATGCAGTACATATGTACTGTTTATGATCATAGTTCAGGATTGAGTAAAGTAAATCTGGTAGCAGAAACATATTCAACTAGCTGCTCCTTTGAACTTAAAGAGGAACTTCAGCCTAAACAAACATACTGTCATTAAGTTACATTAGTTATGTTAATTAAAATAGATAGGTAATATAATCTCTTACCCACCCTGTTTTAAAAGAACAGGCAAATGTTTTTGATTTCATGAGGGCAGCCAACTTTTTGATTGATAGGAAGTGAAAGGGAGGATGAGACAGTTCCAAATGTCCTGTGTCCTGATCACCCCTCCCAGCTGCGTGCGCTAGGCAACGTGGACAACAACATAGGAAATACCATCATGCTTTGCACAGCATCAGGGGAAAAAGCCCGGGCAGTTTTCTTTGATGGGGCGGAGCTTAGCTAAAAATCCAGCTAAAAATGAGACTTCTATAAGAAAAACAAAGTTCTGAAGCTGTGAAACTGTTAAAGAAACAACAAGCCTTTTCAGTTCTGCTGAGTAGATTTTTCATACCTCTCAACTTTTTGAGATGAGAAAAAGGGACACTTAAGCCACGCCCCTGCCACACCCCTGGGCACGCCCTCTCCACGCCTCTAGTTACGCATACCATAAAGATTTCATAAGAAACATATGTTGTTTTATAATTCAAACCACACTGGTCCTTTCTATCCTGGTTCATTTTCCTTCATAGTAACATTTTAAAATTAGTAATATATCAATTTAAAGGTTGGGAATAAAGTTTAAAGTCAATCAAACACATTTTTAGTATAGAAATATATATACTTACATAGAAAGGGGGACAAAGTCCTGAAAGAGGGACAAATGAGGGTGAAAGAGGGACAGAGGGACAGGGCTCCCAAAAAGGGACTGTCCCTCCGAAAAAGGGACAGTTGGGAGCTATGGATTTTTTAGTCTGGAGGTTCACTTTAACTTCAGTTTGCAGTCTATGATAACCATTCATGGTGTATTGACTAAGGATATGGCAGGGATGTAGCAGCATTGATCTAGTCTTCTGAAAATAAACATATCTTAACTACAGGGAAGAAGATCTACTTCCTGTAATCCAGTATCTCATGTATAAATACATATCAGCCAGCAGAGGGAGCCCAACGCATTTTTTTTTGTAAGGAGCCAGCTGCAGCAGCAAGTCTGTCCCATGAATAATTAGTTATGATGAGGCTAAACAGACACTTAGGGACATTTTAAAAACTGGGAACTTTGGTTAAAAATTGGACAATACATCCTTTTTTTTCTTCTTGTAGTAGTTATAAATGGTGTAATAATTTTGAATGGTAAATATATTGCCGTCACTGGAAACACTATAGGTATGCCATACCCCTAATTTCCACATTAACAGTTTGAGACATGACCTTATGGGCAGGGCATATTGCAGTGGTGAAGCTTATGACCGACTGCTGCTTGTAGGCCAGGTTCCGATGGATGGTTGACCTGTGTGCTTCTTGGGCAGGATAACTTCCTGACTGCATGATTGCGTTTTGGCTGCAATTTCATGGTAGTGAATGAATGGCAGTGTTTGTAACCCCACACATATCAGCATTTGACACAAGGTTGTACCAAGTGTCAAAAAAGCCACAACACAGTGACAGGAGAGGAGAGAAGAGAGAGGAGCTTTGGGAGGTCCAGGACTCTTCACATGAGCTCACTTGCCAGTAATGCTGGGTACACACCATACACAGCAGGGGACAACATTCTTCTCATTCAGCATGTTCAGCAAATGCTACTGTTTCTCCTCTGCTCCTGAAAACATCTGCTGGCTGGTAAGCTGAAGAGAACTGGTGGTGCAGCAGGAAGGAGGCTGTGCGTCAGTCAGAGACGCACATTCAAATAACACTGCTTTGCCAGGAGTCACAGAGGTTGGGACAACACAGTCAATCACATTGCAGACAGCAGCTTGGTGCTGTGTGCTTCATGCACGCTTCTTATTGCTGCTTGTGCTGTTTCCTGACTGAGTGGCACCCTGTAAAACCCTTACAATAATTAACCAACATTCTAACATGCATTTGAGCAAGGAAGAGGTAGAGGGTGTTTTGTAAGTGTAGCAGCCTGGCAAATCCTCCTTCCCTTGCCAACCACCGTGCCCACCAGGCATGCTCAGATGTACCAAAAATTGATTCAGGTACATTCGAATTCGGGTCCGCATGACATTCGGATTCGAATTGGAAATCGACCACGAAATTCGGTTCGGATTCTGATTCGGTTCTGGTGTCGGTAACAAAATTCGGTAAAAAATGTGTGTTCGGGAATTCGGACGCGTTTTTTTTTTAAAGGGAAATCACATTGAAATAGGTGTAATTAAAAAACAAAACAAAAAAAGTGATGTATGGCATTGACAGCAGTCAATGTATTGTGTGGAACCTGGCGGTGGGACCACAGACAGCTGGAGGATGAATACAGCAGGAGGAGTGATGTGTCACGTGTGGCACTGGCAGCAGGCAATGTATTCTGTGGACCCTGGCGGTGGGACCACAGACAGCAGGAGGATAAATACAGCAGCAGCAGGAGGAGGAGTGACGTGTGGCACTGGCAGCAGGCAATGTATTGTGTGGACCCTGGCGGTGGGACCACTGACAGCAGGAGGATAAATACAGCAGCTGCAGCAGCAGGAGGAGAAGTGACGTGTGGCACTGGCAGCAGGCAATGTATTGTGTGGACCCTGGTGGTGGGACCACTGACAGCAGGAGGATAAATACAGCAGCAGCAGGAGGAGGAGTGACGTGTGGCATTGGCAGCAGGCAATGTATTGTGTGGACCCTAGCGGTGGGATCACTGACAGCAGGAGGATAAATACAGCAGCAGCAGGAGGAGGAGTGACGTGTGGCACTGGCAGCAGAAAATGTATTGTGTGGACCCTGGCGGTGGGACCACTGACAGCAGGAGGATAAATACAGCAGCAGCAGGAGGAGGAGTGACGTGTGGCACTGGCAGCAGACAATGTATTGTGTGGACCCTGGTGGTTGGACCACTGACAGCAGGAGGATAAATACAGCAGCAATATACAAATACAGAAAAAAAATGTAGAAGAGGGCGGTAAACTTTAATAAAGTCTGTGTTGGTGGTGACTTGGTGGTGACTGGTGTTGAGTGACAACAAAAAATGAAAGTTTTTTTTATTTTTTTTATTTAAATAGTAGTATTAAATAGTAGTAGTAGTAGTACTACTACTAACAGCAGTAGTGTAGTATGCTACAGTACTAACTAACTCGTGTGACGGACAGTGACAATTAAAGTCGGTCACACACGGTCAGACGCAATCAATCAATAGGGTCGGGCAGGTGACAGTCACAGGTCACTCACAACGGATGCTGGCCTGTGATGTAACTATTATTTATTACACAGTACAGAAGCTAATAAAATCACACACTAACAGTGGAAAAAATTAACTGAACGGGTAGTAGTAGTAGTAGTAGTAGACAGTAGTAGTAGTACACACGCAGGTAACTAATAAATCCCTAGCGTACTACAATAACTAAGTCGTGCGGCAGACAGTTAGTGACAATTAAAATTAGTCACACACGGTCAGACGCAAACAATCAGTAGGGTCGGGCTGGTGACAGTCACAGATCACTCCCAATGGATGCTGGCCTGTGATGTAACTATTATTTATTACACAGTACAGAAGCTAATAAAATCACACACTAACAGTGGAAAAAATTAACTGAACGGGTAGTAGAAGTAGTAGTAGTAGTAGACAGTAGTAGTAGTACGCACGCAGGTAACCAATAAATCCCTAGCGTACTACAATAACTAAGTCGTGTGGCAGACAGTTAGTGACAATTAAAATCGGTCACACACTGTCAGACACAATCAATCAATAGGGTCGGGCAGGTGACAGTCAAAGGTCACTCAACGGATGCTGGCCTGTGACTAACTATTATTTATTATTACACACAGTACAGAAGCTAATAAAATCACACACTAACAGTACAAAAAATTAACTGAACGGGTACTAGTAGTCGTACGCAGGTAACTAATAAATCCCTTGCGTACTTCAAATAACTAAGTTGTGCGGCGCGGACAGTTGGTGACAAATAAAATTAAAGTTGGTCACACATGGTCAGACGCACACAATCAATCAATTCGGTTGGGCAGGTGACAGTCACAGCTCACTCACAACGGATGCTGGCCTGTGATGTGACTAACTATTATTTATTACACACAGTACAGAGGCTAATAAAATCGCACACTAACAGTACAAAAAATTAACTGAATGGGTACTGGTAGTCGTACGCAGGTAACTAATAAATCCCTCGCGTATTTCAAATAACTAAGTTGTGCGGCGCAGACAGTTGGTGACAAATACAGTCGGTCACACACGGTCAGACGCAATCAATCAATAGGGTCGGGCAGGGCCGGGACAAGGTCCACTATCAACAGAGGCTGAGCTGCCTAGATGCGCCCCCCCCCCCCCCCCCGACCATATTAGACTATGACTATGGTAGGATTAGAGTGTGAGCTCCTCTGAGGACAGTGAGTGACATGAATATGTACTCTGCAATGTGCTGCAGAAGATGTCAGTGCTATATAAATATATAATAATAATAATAATATGGTAGGACATTACACTATGACTATGGTAGGATTAGATTGTGAGCTCCTCTAAAGGAACAGTCAGTCACATGACTATGTACTCTGTAATGTGCTGCAGAAGATGTCAGTGCTATATAAATACATAATAATAATATGGTAAGACATTAGGCTATGACTATGGTAGGATTAGATTGTGAGCTCCTCTAAAGGAACAGTCAGTCACATGACTATGTACTCTGTAAAGTACTGCAGAAGATGTTAGTGCTATATAAATACATAATAATATGGTAGGACATTAGACTATGACTATGGCAGGATTAGATTGTGAGCTCCTCTGAGGACAGTCAGTGACATGACTATGTACTCTGTAATGTGCTGCAGAAGATGTCAGTGCTATATAAATACATAATAATAATAATATGGTAGGACATTAGACTATGACTATGCTAGGATTAGAGTGTGAGCTCCTCTGAGGACAGTGAGTGACATGACTATGTACTCTGTAAAGTGCTGCAGAAGATGTCAGTGCTATATAAATACATAATAATAATATGGTAGGACATTAGACTATGACTATGGTAGGATTAGAGTCTGAGCTCCTCTGAGGACAGTCAGTGACATGACTATGTACTCTGTAATGTGCTGCAGAAGATGTCAGTGCTATATAAATACATAATAATAATAATATGGTAGGACATTAGACTATGACTATGCTAGGATTAGAGTGTGAGCTCCTCTGAGGACTGTCAGTGACATGACTATGTACTCTGTAATGTGCTGCAGAAGATGTCAGTGCTATATAAATACATAATAATAATATGGTAGGACATTAGACTATGACTATGGTAGGATTAGAGTGTGAGCTCCTCTGAGGACAGTCAGTGACATGACTATGTACTCTGTAATGTGCTGCAGAAGATGTCAGTGCTATATAAATACATAATAATAATATGGTAGGACATTACACTATGACTATGGTAGGGATTAGATTGTGAGCTCCTCTGAGGACAGTCAGTTACATGACCATGTACTCTGTAAAGTGCTGCAGAAGATATCACTGCTATATAAATACATAATATGGTAGAGACATTACACTATGACTATTGTAGGATTACAGTTTAAGCTCTGAGGATAATCAGCAGTATTGATATATACTCTGTAACATGCTATAGAGGGCATCAGCACTATATAAATACTTAAAGTGGCCATGAATTATACAATTCTCCAGACAATTGATTATCTGATTTGATAACATTGATCAGAAATGATTGTTCAGGTCCACTAATGGAAGGAAAGCTGCTATCCAATTTGCTCATTAACAGAATTAATACAGACTGATTCCATCAATTTGATCAAATTGGATATACTGGTTCATTAGTGGTCCAGGACAACTGATTGTCTGGTGAATTGTATCGGTAGTGGCCACTTTAAAGCAGACCTGAATTTCCTCTCTGCTCTAAAAGATAGGCAATAGCATAAGAACCTTCATAGAAAAACATTTTTTTGTTGCAGCTGATACAAATCCTGCAATAAATCTGCACTTTCTACTTCCTGCTTTCATGGAAGCAGACATATTGCTAACATCCTGTGCTTTCAGATGAGCTTATCTGCCTCATCTTCCATGTCAATCAGGTGGCACAAGGGAGAGACCAAATCAACACTTGTGATTAGTCATAGATGAGAGGGAATTAGACAGGCTAAGCTCTCTAAATGCATGCAGGGTGCATTTCTCTGTGTTTTCCGTCTGTCCCGTGCAAGAGTTCAGGTCCACTTTCAAAGTGAAACATTGATGGGATGCAGGGGCGTAGCAATAGGGGCTGCAGAGGTTGTGACCGCATCGGGCCCTTGGGCCAGAGGGGCCCCAAAGGGCCGTTTCTCAACTACAGTATTAGCTCTCTATTGGTCCTGTGCTCATAATAATCACTTCTATAGATACTTTGAATAGTAGTAATCATTAACAAACTGTTCCCCATCTCCTTCTTGCTCCTCTGACACTGTAGTTGCCATTGGCAGGTTTTGGTGCACCGTATCAATTGTTATGTATAGAGTGCTTGGGGGGCCCCATTGCAAAACTTGCATCGGGGCCCACAGCTCCTTAGCTACGCCACTGATGGGATGCTTTTGGGGAGGGAAACATTTGAGGGAAGGAAAGCTAGGGTAGAGAGGCAGAAGATTTAGAGACAGGAAGAGGGGGGGGGGGGAGTGGGTTGGGCATGGTTAAGGGAAGATATAGCATCATGATGACAAGGGAGGAATTGAGAGTGATAGGGAATGGGAGAGAGGCATGAGTGTTGGTGACATAAAAGCATGATCCCAGACCAGACATACAGCTTATAGCCACCCCCCCCCCCCCCTTCCCGTGTGCTTTCCTTTCACCTAGGAAGCCCAGCTCTGGCATATTAACACTGCAGTAATTTGTGCTGTTATCTTACAGCCCCCACATATTCATGCAGCAGCTTCAGGGAAGAAGGAGAGAGGGCTCCCAGCTACGAGTGTCTCATGTACAGTGTGGCAGCAGCATTAGGGAAACTAATCCTTTCAGCTCAGCCTCAGTAGGCAGTGTGTGCTGGATGTGAGCAGAATCATGCCTGCCTGCAAATTCTGCTCTGGACACTTCTCCCCCTTCCTCACACTCAGTGCTTCTACCCAACCAATTCCCCACATAAGGCACGTAATTATGTACCTGTCTTCTGAGTTCCACTGCTTCTTTCCTGAATTTCCCGGGTCTCTAGTCCACACAGTGCTCAGCCCCGCCCCCTCAGTGTGACAGAGGAGAGAAGAGGAGGGGAGGGGCGCTCTGCTCTGTGAATACACGTACGTAGGGGAGACTGGGTACAGCACACAGCAGACAGATTTCTCCATAACAGGCTGATCTGCAGCTACCGTAGCGTGGATCACCCGCCCCAGCTCTCCTGCCTCTCATCAGGCACCGGCCAGTGAGCCCAGCGTGAACACAGTCAGCGGGGATGGTGGGCGGCAAGCCAGGCAATACACAGACCTGCTCCTTGCGCCCCACCCACACTGCAGTTAGCTCCGCCCAGAGGCTCCAGCCTTGTGAGCCTATGTGTCGGCCCGGCCCTGGGGTCGGGCTGATGACAGTCACAGATCACAACAGGTTTGCTGGCCTGTACAGTGTACACAGTCAGTAACTAACTAACACAGTACTGAAGTTAATAAACTAACAGACTACAGCAGTACTAAATAATTAACTACACTAGTACTACTACTAAGTAAGTATACAACTAACTAGAATCCCTAACCTACCTAAGCTAGTAGTAGGCTAAGGCTGCCCTAGGCTAGCAGGCCTAGCCTGCACACAGACTAACACTAGCCTAGCACAGTATACACTATACACTAGCTGACTACAAACAATCAAATTACTATCTAACTATATAGGAGTACAATCAATGTGTTTAGGAGGTGTTTAGGAAGCAAAACGCTAGGTTTAGCAGTGAAAATGCACTTGATCAGACGCAGCACAGGACTGGAGATACTCTCAGTACCATCACAGTCACACAAGTACGTGGCTCCGCAACATGGCCGCCGCCTTATATAGAGGAGGGGAGGGACAGGCTTCCCTCCTCTGATTGGTTGCTAGGGTTGCCAGATCCTCGGCTGGAGGACTACTGATTGGCCCAATGACGTTATCCCCGAATCCCGAACCCGAACCCACCGCAATTGGAGTGCGCACATTCAGGAAACTTCGCATTCGGATTCGGCATGATTTTTACTATTCGGGTTCGGCTTTGCATTCGGCAAACCTGAAAAATCACCCGAATATTCGGGTAAACTTTGCATTCGGGGTCCTGGTGAGCAACCCTGGTGCCCACTGCTTATGGGTTTGGGAAATCCTTGAATAATAATTTTGCCCTTTGGAGGTAGACAATTCATGTTGCTATCTGATCATTCTGATAAGGAAGCAATCAGATAAGCAAACTCACTCCAGTGACATCAGGCATGTATCACTGCCATGTTTTCCTGATTGTGTTTACTTTCTCAGAATCAGAATCAGAATCATTTTATTTCGCCAAGCATGACTGGGTCAAGCCCGGAATTGGGTTTGGCACAATGGAGCGGTACATAGAAAGAAAGAAAAACGTTAAAATGACAGTAATACCTCATACTCAAATATAGACATACACAAATATACAATCATACAATCAGCGTTAGATATATATATATAGCTCAGTATTCCTCTTTCAAAGACACACTACTGAAGACTGCCACTCCTATCTCTCCGACCCAGTGGAAGTGAGGTGAAAAAACAGTGGCCTGGCCGAGAGAGGTCACTTGCGATCCTCAGTGCACTGGCTCGCAGTCTTGTGTTATACAGGTGGTGAAATGGGGGCAGAGGTCTCTCAATGATCCTCTCCGCCGACCTAATGATCCTCTGTAATTTGTGCCTGTCGCTGGCGGTGGCTCCCACATACCAGACCAAGATGGCGGAGAAGAGGATCGATTCAATGGTGGCAGTGTAAAAGCATGTTAAAATCTCCTGCGCCATGCCGAACTTCTGCAGTTGGCAGAGGAAGAAGAGTCTCTGCTGGGCTTTCCGTTGGGTTGACGTGATGTTGACCCTCCAACTGAGATAGCTGGAGATGGTGGTGCCCAGCAGGCGAGCGCAGGGTACTCTGGCCACCTTGGTGGATGTAGATGGGGGGAAGGGTAGGAGCCGACTTCCTAAAGTCAATTATAAGTTTGACGGTTTTTGCCGTGTTGAGCACCAAGCTGTTCTCCTTGCACCAGTGGCATAGTCTCTCCACCTGTTGCTGGTAATCCTGGATGTTGTCCTTGGTGACGAGGCCAACAATGGTGGTGTCATCCGCAAATTTTATGACTTTGACAGAGTCTACCGTGGATCTGCAATCATTTGTGTAAAGGGAGAAGCAGCAGGGACAGGGCGCAGCCCTGGGGTGCCCCTGTGTTGGTTATCACTTCTCGTGAGTAGATGTCCCCCAGCCTGACAACTTGGGATCTGTTAGAGAGAAAGTCAACGATCCATAGACGTTGGGTGGGGTGGACCCCAAGTGTGGCCAGAACATTCTGGAGAGTGCATGGGCATATAGTGTTAAATGCCGAGCTGAAGTCTAATAGCAGTACTCTGGCATACACGTCCTTCCTGTCTAGATGGTTGTAGATGTATTCCAGACAGATGTTTAGAGCATTATCAGTGGACCTATTTGCCCTGTAGGCGAACTGGAGTGGGTCTAGTAGGGGCAAGGTGGATAGCTTGAGGGTGGATAGGACCACTCTCTCTAGGGACTTCATGATAACGGACACCAGGGCCACAGGCCTGTATTTATTGAGGTCGGAGATGCCTTGTTTCTTAGGAACAGGAATGATGGTGGACCTCTTGAAGCACGCAGGGACCCTGCCCTCTGTCAGTGACCTGCTGAAGATGGCAGAGAGGGTGAGGGCAAGTTGTTACGAACAGGATTTGAGGCAGGCTGAGGACACGCCGTCAGGTCTCGAGGCTTTCCTGGCGTTTAGCGTGGACAGGAGGTGCCGAACGTCTGCCTCCCTCACTTCCAGAGAGAGTGAGTCCCCACTTGGGTCGCTGTCCGCATGGGCTGGGGGGGGGGGAGGTGGTGGGTGCCCCCCAGGCTCAGCCTGCCTTTCAAACCTGTGGTAGAATTTGCTTAGTTCTTTAGATAATTCAGAGCTGGGTGTAGAATGTTGTGGGGGAGACTTGTAGTTGGTGGCAGCCTTAAGACCTTGCCATACAGCTCGTGAGTTGTTCGAGCGCAGGTTCTTCTTCATCCTCTCAGCAAACTTCTTCTTCGCAGCTCTCAGCCAGGGGTGCTCAGCAGAGCTCGAATATTTGAGTAGCTCGAATATTCGAGCTCTTTTTCAGCTATTCGAGCTCGAATACCGAGCTCGAATAGCTGCAGCTATTCGAATGGGCTACTCGAGTGAACTCGAATAGCCCATTCACTATTCGAGCTATTCAAGCAAACAGCGCTATTCGAGCTCGAATACCGAGCTCGAATAGCGTCATAGCCCAGATTGATGTCCTTAGAGCCAATCAGAGGGCTCCCAGGCCCTCTGACGGCAGCCAATCACAGAGGGGGACCCTGGCCAGCCCCTACCCTATAAATAGTGGCCGCCATGTTCCGTTTTTCCGTCCTTGCCTGACTTTGTACAGAGAGAGATCTGCTCCTTTGTGCTTTGGCTTAGCAAGAGCTCTATTGTGGTCAATTACCTAGCGTTTTTGCTCACATACACCTCCTATACACACCTATATTGTTGTTAGTTAGATAGACATTGTATTTTAGTTAGTAGCTTGTGTGTTACATAGAGACAGACAGCTGCTGCAGGCAAGCTTACACTGCTTTAGGCCTCAGGGCCTTGCCTGTGTGGGCAGCTGTCCTGTCCTCTGTTAATTTATTATACCAGTGTTTCTGCTGTCCTTTACTACTGAGTGATTGTATTTTGTAGTAACTGTACTAGGACACTCACTGTCACTGTTTGTTCATAGCTCCTGCGTGTGTGCGTGCAGTACACACACTCTATTTCCTTCTGATTACTACTGATTATTGTAATTTCCTAGTTGTACTTACTTACTACTTACTACTAGGGACACTCAGTCACTGTTCATAGGCTAGCTCCTGCGTGTGTGTGTGCGTGCACTGTCTGTACAGTACACACACTCTATTTCCTTTTGATTACTACTGATTATTGTAATTTCTAGTTGTACACTTACTTACTACTTACTACTAGGGAGGGACACTCAGTCACTGTTTATAGGCTAGCTCCTGCGTGTGTGTGTGCGTGCACTGTCTGTACAGTAGTACACACACACTCTATTTCCTTCTGATTACTTATTGTAATTTCTAGATGTACTACTTACTGTTACTAGTACTTACTGTACTAGGGACACTCAGTCACTGTTCATAGGCTAGCTCCTGCGTGTGTGTGTGCGTGCACTCAGTACACACACTCTATTTCCTTCTACTTAATCTGATTAATACTGATTATTGTATTTTCTAGTTAGTGTACTAGGGGACAGACTCACTGTTTACACTTATACTGATTACTGAATTATTGTATTTTGTATTAGTACTGTACTAGTAATCACTTAGCGATCTAATCACTTAGTGATTAGTGTCACCTCACCCACCAACCCACTCCATTAAAGTACCCCACTTTTTCACCCGCCCTTTTAAAAAACTTTTTTGTTTACGCCCAAAACATCTAAGATGTCTGGAAGTGGACGCCAGCGCGGTTTGGGCAAGGGGAAGGGCAGCAAGGGAATCAAGAGTAGAGGGAGCAGCATTGTGGCAAGCCGCGGCTGCGCCACCATGCACAGTTCCGCAGCAGCAGCAGCTGCGTCAGTGGCTAACATTCCTCCTATAGCCACTGGCCGTGGATGCCTTGGGCGCCGCCCAGCAGGAGCAACTCACGCTGCAGAGACACAGCAGTAGCAGCAGCAGCGTGTAGTACCTGCTCCTATTTTCCTCCAGCCGGGTCGGAAACGTCCCATTGAGGAAAAGGATGCAGCCACTGTGGTGCAACTGATGACGGAGGATGAGCAGCCCGCCATCAGCTCTGCATCCGAGGCCTCCACCCTCACCACCACCACCCCTGTTCGCAGCAGCCGCCCAGCAGGGCCTGGGGAGGAGGCCAGTTCACCGTCAGTTGGCGATCTGTCATTCAGCAGTCTTTTGACCCCAGGCATCATGAGTCAATTGTCTGCTGTTGTTGGCGATTTGGAGGAGGAGATGCTGATGGGCACTTTGGGGGATGAGGGATTGGACAGCAAGACTGTGGCGACAGTCAAGCAGCCCATCCATGCATCAGGAGAGGAATTTGGGGGGTCATCATCCCAGCAGGACATATTTCAGGAGGGGGAGGATGATGATGATGATGATGACGTGGTGACAGACAAAGACTGGGTGCCGCCACCACCACCACCTGGGGGTGTCATCATCAGCAGCTCTGAGGAGGAGGAGGATGCGCTTGTGGGCCTTGCAAGGAGGCGCATCATTGCAAGCATTGGCAGCAGTAGGCAGGTCCCACAGCCTGCTGGTGTCTCAGGCTCAGCAGCAGCAGCAGCATCTGCCAGTACCACCACCAGCCGCACCCAAGCCCCCCCCCAACCACCACAGGGAGACAGGCAGCAGCGGCTCCAGGCCGTAGGGGGTTGTTCTTGTCACCAATCTGGCGATTTTTCACAATGCCCACAGTTGACAGCAAGTACGCCACTTGCAACCACTGTCAGTGGAAGTTGAGCAGAGGTGCAGACCCCTTAAAGTTCAGCACCAGCTTGCTCATCAACCACCTTGCTGCTAAACATTTCCACCAGCATGAGGAGTTCCAGAGGCTGAAGGCATCTGGTGCTGGCAGTGGCACCACACCCATCACTGCACAGCCTTCAGCAGCAGCAACAGCAGCCACCCGCCCTCCTGCTCCTCCAGCAGCACCAGCAGGAGTGCGGAAACGCACTGCTCCTCCCCCCTCTGCAACTCCTGCCGCCGACACTGAGGCCTGTTCTGGCAGCCAGTCCTCAGTGGCCTCCTCTGCTGTGTCTGCTGATTCCCGTGCTAGCAAAAGGCCACGCCAGAGCCTTTTGAGCGAGTCCTTCCGGGGGGTGGTTAGGGCTCTGCCTCCCAGCAGCCGTCGCGTGCGTCAGCTGAACGGCTTGCTGACACGGGCCATGTGCTCCCAACTCCTGCCGTACACGCTCGTGCAGGAGGGGAGCGACATGCGTGCGCTGCTTGCTTGTGCAGCCCCAGACTGGCAGCTCCCCAGCAGACACTACTTTGCCCGCAAGGCCATTCCTGCACTGCACCGCTTTGTGATGGCCAATGTGGAGCGAGGGCTGGAGCACGCGGTTGGTGAAAGGGTCCACGTCACCATGGACTCCTGGAGCAGCCGCTTCGGGACAGGCCGCTACCTGTCCTTCACTGTCCACTGGGTCAGCTTGGTGGAAGGGGGTGAGGATGGGAGAGCAGCAGCGGGCACAGCAGCAGCAGCAACACAGTGGGTGGTGCCAACCCGCAGGGTCAGGGGAACTGCAGCAGGTTCCTCCGATCCTCTGCCATCCTCCGGCACACCTGGCCAAACCCCCCGCCTCAGCAGCAGCATGAAGGCCCGCCACTGCCAAGCGCTGCTGCAGTTGGTCAGCCTTGGGAAGACCAAACTGACGGCAACCCATGTGTTGGCCAAACTCCAGGAGCAGGAGAGGATTTGGCTGACCCCCAGAGGCCTCAGAGTCGGAGAGGTGGTGGCCGACAATGGGGCCAATCTGGTTGCCGCAATTGACAGGGGAAACCTGACCCACATCCCCTGTCTTGCCCACGTGCTGAACCTGGTGGTGCAGAAGTTCTTGCGCACCTACCAGGGGATGGGCGAACTGCTGGAAACGGCAAGGAATGTTGTGCGTCACTTCCGGCGCTTGGCTGCAGCCTGTGCGAGCCTGGAAGACGTGCAAAAGGGGCTGGAGCTGCCACGCCATCGGCTAATCCTTGACGTTCCAACTCGCTGGAACTCCACCCTGGCGATGTTGGAGCGTCTGGTTGAACAGAAGCACGCTGTCAACCAGTACCTTGCCCTGGCCACTGTTTCCGCCGTTTAGAAAAGGGACAAGACCAGCAACATCCCGTCCATCATCCCCGATGACGACTGGAGGCACATGCAGCAGGTGTGCTTAGTGCTGGCTCCCTTTCTGCAGGCCACTAACATGGTGAGCAGGGACCATGCTATGGTCTGCGAGTGGGTGCCCCTGGTTTGTCTGCTGAACAGGGCCCTCGATGCTTTGCTGGAACAGGGAGCGGCAGCCTTGGCCCAGCAGGAGCGGCATGCAGCTGCACAGTCCACCTCTGAGGGGGAGGAGGAGGAGGACTTGGTGGAGGTCCCTGACCTTGCTGCTGATGAGGGGGATCAGCACAGCGCAGCTGAGTTGGTGCGGGGGTGGAGAGAGGATGAGGCTGAGGAGGCAGAGGAGGAGGATGAGGACAGCACTGCCGTCGATGTGCCAGCACACGTGGCCCGCCTCTTCCCAATGGCAGCGCACATGCTGACGTGCCTGTGCAAGGACCCCAGGGTGATCCAGATGAAGCAGAGGGAGGACATCTGGATCAGCATGATGTTGGACCCGCGCCTCAAGGGGAAGTTGAGCCAGTTCCTGCCGCCTGCAGGAGGAGAGCCAGCGCAACAAATAAGGAGCTTGCAGCAGGCCCTTGTTGAGCGCTTGGAGGAAGCCTTTCCCCAGCCTTCCACCCCCACTGTCCAGCCACAGCCAGCACAGAGGCAGCACTAGGTGCCTGCATCCAGCAGCAAGCGCCCCACAGACCTGCTGTCTCTCAGCAACGAGCTCTACAGGACTGTAGAGGCTCCGGCAGCAGTGACTACAGAGGAGGTGCATGCAGCAGCATCCTCCTCCGGTTACAGCCAGCGCCTGACCCGCATGGTGGCTGACTACATGGGGTCCTACAGCGGGCTTGACAGCGATGCCCCTGTTGATCCCATGGAGTATTGGGTCAAGCGCCTGGAGATCTGGAGCGAGCTGGCGCAGTACGCCCTGGAAGTGCTGTCCTGCCCCCCTTCCAGCGTGCTGTCCGAGCGCTGCTTCAGTGCAGCTGGTGGCATGGTCACCGAGAAACGCTCACGTCTGTCTCACAAGTCTATGGACAGACTGACGTTTCTCAAGATGAACCAGGCGTGGGTGGAAGGTGAGTTCCTGGCCCCTGTTGTCGGCGAGAGGGGGACATGAACTGGCTGCCGGAAGAACCATCGTTAATGTGCCTTACCACCCTTTACCACCTCCTGGCTCCTGCTCACTAAGCCAGTCTGGTTCACTTTGACTATTACGTCGCCTGCAGCCACACATTTTACATCTACAGTGGGCAGCTGTGTACTGCCCTTCTGCTGTCTGTCTGTCTGTGTTTCCCACTGCCAGGGTACACAGGTTTACCTTCTGCTGCCGCTCTGCCACCAGCTATTACGTCAAACAATAGCTGCCCCTGCTGCCTGTATTTACCTGTAAAAAAAAAAAAAAAAAAAAAAAAAAAGGTTTAATTTTTCTGAGGTGCCCGGGTTGAAAACTGTGATGTCCCAGTTGTGTATTGGACATGATGTGGGCTTCACGACCGCTGTCTGGGACCTCCTGCTGTGTTTATTTACAGCCCTGGTATCAACGCTAGGTACCAGGGCTATTATGTCACGCTGCCTACCTACCTGCTGCCACACTCACACTACTCCTCCATTCCTCCTGCTGCTGCTGCTGTCTGTCTGTCTGTGTTTCCCACTGCCAGGGTACACAGATTTTACCTTCTGCTGCCACTCTGCCACCAGCTATTACGTCCAACAATAGCTATATCTGTGTAATTGTAAAAAAAAAAAAAAAAAAAAAAAGTAAACCATTAAAAAAAAACCAATTTTTAATTTTTCTGAGGTGCCCGGGTTGAAAACTGTGTTGTCCCAGTTGTGTATTGGACACGATGTGGGCTGCACGACCGCTGTCTGGGACCTCCTGCTGTGTTTATTTACAGCCCTGGTATCAACGCTAGGTACCAGGGCTATTATGTCACGCTGCCTACCTACCTGCTGCCACACTCACACTACTCCGCCTTTCCTCCTGCTGCTGCTGCTGTCTGTCTGTCTGTGTTTCCCACTGCCAGGGTACACAGATTTTACCTTCTGCTGCCACTCTGCCACCAGCTATTACGTCCAACAATAGCTATATCTGTGTAATTTGCTGTAAAAACAAAACAAAAAAACCATTAAAAAAAAAAAAGGTTTAATTTTTCTGAGGTGCCCGGGTTGAAAACTGTGTTGTCCCAGTTGTGTATTGGACACGATGTGGGCTGCACGCTCCTGTTGTGCTTATTTATGCCCTGGTATCACCGCTAGGTACCAGGGCTATTATGTCACGCTGCCTGCCTCATTGACTGCCTGCTGCCACACACTCATCCTCCTCCTCCTGCTGCTGAATTTACCTCCTGCTGTCTGTGTGTTTCCACTGCCAGGGAGCACATACAATGGCGCTTCCACCATGCGCCACCAGCTATTTTTTACGCTCAAAAATAGCTGCATTTCTTTAAAAGAAAGATAAAAATATATATACTTTTTATTAATACTTTGTGATATTATTTTTAGAGGTGTCCGGTCCGGGTTGAAAACTGTGTTGTCCCAGTTGTGTATTGGACATGATGTGGGCTTCACGACCGCTGTCTGGAACCTCATGCTATTTACGGCCTGGTACCACCGCTAGGTACCACAGCCTATTATGTCTCGCTGCCTGCCTCATTGACTGCCTGCTGCCACACAATCATCCTCCTCCTGCTGCTGCTGCTGCTGAATTTACCTCCTGCTGTCTGTGTGTTTCCACTGCCAGGGAGCACATACAATGGCGCTTCCAACATACGTGCGCCACCAGCTATTTATTACGCTCAAAAATAGCTGCATTTCTTTAAAAAAATAAAAATAAAAGAGAAATAAGTGAAGAAGAAGAAGACGATATAGAAGAAGAAGAAGATATAGAAAAAGAAGGAGAAGAAGGAGAAGAAGAAGGAGAAGAAGATATAGAAAAAGAAGAAGACGAAATAGAAAAATAATAATAGGAAGAAGATATAGAAAAAGATATAGAAGAAGAAGAAGAAGATAAAGAAGAAGAAGATGAAGAAGATGAAGATGAAGAAGATGAAGAAGAAGATGAAGAAGATGAAGAAGAAAAAGAAGATGAAGAAGAAGAAGATGAAGAAGAAGAAGATGAAGAAGATGAAGAAGAAGAAGATGAAGAAGATGAAGAAGAAGATGAAGAAGAAGAAGATGAAGAAGAAGAAGAAGAAGTAGAAGAAGACGATATAGAAGAAGAAGAAGAAGATATAGAAGAAGAAGATATAGAAGAAGAAGAAGATATAGAAGAAGAAGATATAGAAGAAGAAGATATAGAAGAAGAAGAAGAAGAAGAGGAAAAAGAAGAAGAAAAAGAAGAAGAAGAAGAAGATGATATAAAAGATACAAAAGAAGAAGAAGAAGTATATACACTGTACTGAACAGAATTTTGGACACAACTTCTCTTTCCACTTTTTTTTTTTTTAAAGGAACATCCCCACATAATCATTTGCTGTTGTTACTTGGAAAAAAAGATGTTTCTTGCATCATTCACCCTCAAAACAAGTGTTGGAAGCTATTTAAGGCCAATTCGAATAGTCAGCTCGAATAATGAGCTCGAATACCGACTCGAATAGTGAGCTCGAAGTCCGAGGTCGAATCGAATAGTAAAAAATATTCGACTCGAATATTCGACCGAACTCGAATAATTTACTATTCGAATTCGACCAAACTCGAATAATAAAAAGGGGTATCCGAGCACCACTGCTCTCAGCTCTCGCTTCAGAGCGTTTCTCGCCTTCCTGAATTTCTCCTGGTCTCCCGCCTTGTGAGCCGCCTACTTACGTTTCCGTAGTAGCCGTAGCTTGTTGGAGAACCACGGTTTGTTATACGGGTAGACCTTGAAGGATTTGGTTGGGATGCAGGAGGCCTCACAGAAGCTGATGTATGAGGTGACATTGTCCGCCCACTCGTCCAGGTCTGGAGCTGCAAGGGACTCCCAGTCCGTTCAGTCAAAGCAGGCTTGGAGGTGGAGCTTGGCCTCGCTGGACCATACCTTGGAGGACTTCACGACCGGTTTTGCAGAATCCAGGATCCTCCTGTATGTGGGGATGAGATGAACAAGGCAGTGGTCGGAGGAGCCAAGTGCCGCCCCAGGGATAGCCTTGTAGGCATTCTTCAGTGGCGTGTAGCAATGATCGAGGGTGTTCAGGCCTCTGGTAGGGCAAGCAACATGCTGATGGTAGCGTGGCAGCTCTTGTAGAAGGTTTGCCCTGTTGAAGTCACCCATGACTATGAACAGTGAGTCTGGGAGGGATATTTCCCATTGCGAGATGCTGTCGCTGAGGGTATTCAGGGCAGATTTGTCATCAGCATCAGGGGGAATATACACTTCGACAAGGACATAGGAGGTGAACTCCCGTGGTGAGTATGCTGGCCTGCAGTTCACGAGTAGAAGTTCTAGGTATGGGGAGCACCTCCTGTCAAGTACTGGTGGGGTGGGACACCATGAGGAGCTGACGTAGAAGCAGATGCCACCGCCTCTCTTCTTCCCAGAGAGGGAAGGGTCACGGTCTCCCTGTATGAGGGTTAAGCCTGGAAGGTGTAGGGCATTCTCCGGGATGTTCTCATGTAGCCAGGTCTCTGTGAAGCAGAGTACTGGGGTGTTCCTCCCGAGCTCCCACCTGCCGCAGAGGAGACATAGTTTGTCCAGTTTGTTGGAGAGAAAGCGGACAATCGTCAGGAGTACCGAGGGGATGGCTGACCTCAAGCCCCCTCTTCTTGAGTCTCACGCGGGCCCCAGCTCGACAGCCCCTACGCCGCCAGCCTGCACAGGGCCAATGAGCGGAGTCCAGGACTTGTTGTATGTAGTTCTGGACCTGGTTTGGCAGGAGATTGGCCTCAGGGAGTGGTGGGCCGCGATGTTCCCACCGCAGAAGTTGCTCCCTGGAGTACGTGGTGCGTGTGGTGGTGTGGGGGGCTGGCGCGTGGCCGATGGCAGGAGTGGGGTGCCTACAGGAGGTGGAGGAGACTGGCATTGCAAAGACAGTTTATCACGTGCGCCGTGCAGTACAGACTGTCACATGAGCAGTGCGATACAATCCATCACGTGAGCGGTGCAATACAGTCCGTCACGAGAGCGGTGCAGTACAGCAGTGCAATACAGCCTATCTCATGAGCAGTGCAATACAGTCCATCTTATGAGCAGTGCAATACGGTTCACCACATGAGCAGTGCAATACAGTCCATCACATGAGCAGTGCAATGCAGCAGTGCAATACAGTCTATCACATGAGCAGTGCAATACAGTCTAACTCTTAGTGTGTTGTGTAAAGAACTCACATAGCTGGCATTCCCGCAATGAGTCTGGGTCTTCTGGGTAAAGCGGGCAATTTGGCCACATAGCGTGCCTGGAAATGTGGGCACCTTCATAGCCCACAATGTAAATTGTAGCTATGATGGCACATAATAGACAATTTGGGCTCTGGCACTTATACTATAACCGAATTCCAACTATAGTTGGAAGGTTGCTAGTTGTGCGCATGGAGTTTGGATACAATAATTCAAATAGTGACGGAAAGCACACTGATTTAGTCTACAGGTAGGAGAGGCTAGTATTAGGGGGTGTCACGGACGATTGCGGGGACGCAGGCGCGTCCTGGAACCGCCCGTGAAGAAAAGAACGATCGCACTCGATTCCTGCATCAAGTGCGCCTCAGATCAATAGAACCAAGATTTGATGTGTAGTATCCCTCTGCTTAAAACAGCTGGGGAATCTGTCTTAGCTGAGTGAAAGCCTGGGGGGAGGTGTTAATTAGCTTGGACATATTCCCTGTGGAAGGCACAATTTCCCTTTTGGCTCTGGGAACCAGGTGACACTTAGCTGATCTCATGGAGATGTTAATTAACCAAAGGATGCCTAGGTGCAGCCAAGCAGGCTACGAATCCACGGGAGGTCTGGACACTCTGCTCTCTGCTAAAGATCAAAGGAAAGTCAGCTGTTAGCAGCTAGAACACAACCTCAGTCTCATGGCATAATCCATAACTTCCCAGATCTGTAATATTTCTGGTGTTCCTGAGATGGCCGCTTCACCAAACATGGGGGAAGTGTAGCATGAGCCCCGGTGCTGGTTCTGAGGAAGTTTCAGAACCTTCGGAGGTAAGGACTGCCAGCTAGGCAGTTTCAAAGTGCCCTGATGATACCACAGGGGTCCCACCCCTCATGTCTGGTATCAGGGCGCTGGGTAAATCGAGACAGACCTGAAAATGTTAATAAATCTGCCCTGACCTGTACGGTTCTGTGAGATAGAGCCCATATATAGGTAGATATGATTTCTAGCCCCAGTACAAGGGGAGGGCTCATCTCATCTTTGAAGGGGGTGTATGGCTCCCCGCCCTCACTCCCTCCTACTGAAGCAGGGGCATAAGAATGGCTGAGGACCCAAACTCAGTGTCCTCCACACTGAACCATCTTGCACTCATCAGATGCCAGCTTGAGGATATGCTGGCATCCACCTGGTCTGAACTCTGAACTCTGGACTTTGAAACCAAGAACTTTATGATTCTTCCCACAATAAGGACATCTTTCCAGGAACTAAGTATTTTTCTCCCTTCTTTTATTTTTCATACTGGCTATTACTGTTTTAATAATTGTTGATTTTCATAATTGTCTGTATATATATTAATTATTTATATTGCGTGAATAAACGACTTTCCCCAAGTCATTCACTGTTTCGCTACCCTGCTTATCAGCACACACAGAAATGATCCCGGGTCTCTGAAGATACGCTACTGTTTGTTTGTTGTTGGCTAGACAGAATACCGTGTGTTTAACCGTTTTATTCGCAGGACTAGTCAGTCAGTTAGTGGGCTCCACGGTCCCATGGTAACCGCGGTGGTGGCAGTTTACTCTGAACCAGTAGGTGACGTGGTAATTACCCGTGTCTCACAGGCTCCCTTCTGAGTTGTCTGCGGCTAATTTTTAATGGTTCCTGCGCATTGACTGCGACCAGAGTTCGCACGATCTGTGCGCTGGCACCGTTTAGAAGGCTAAGTGCGGTCAGCCACTAGGGCTCCTGTGACAGTGTTAGGCAGCGGTTGGGACCTGTGTTGTGCTGAAAGTATCTACGATAGCGCTAGCGCTATCGAGAAACGAACTAATTCGTTGGTGTAGCTGGAAGGCAATATATTTTTTATATATACAGAGAGACTGTGTAGCCAGTACCCCTCCCCAAAAGTTTTATTTTATTTGGCATGGAAATGTCCGGGAACTACAAGAAAATGGGCCTGGCGGACCTGCAAAATCTTTGCCAAGAGAGAGGCATTGAGGTCGGCCGCAAGAAACAACAGGACCTGGTAACGGAATTGTTTCAATGGGATACCCAGCAACTGCGGGAGCCGGGAGTGTCCGCTGAAGTGGATACCAGCCCATCTGACAATCGAGGGGAACCAGAGACTGAGACTCCTGACCGTACAGAGGTTGTGCATCCTGAGGGCCCTGCATCAACAGTTACGCCGGAGAATGTCAGTGTGGACCCCAATCCCAGAGTTTCTGAAAGTACTCGCCTGGAATCGGCCAGTACTGGACTGTCCATTTGTACTGATCCGCTAATGCAGCAGGCGTTACAAAAGCTGATGGACACTGACCTGGACAAGTACCTGCAGTACATGCGTGAAGAGCGCCAAATGCGGGAGGAACGGGAGCGGCAAGCTGCTGCTGCTGCTGCTGCTGAACGCCACGCGGAGAGGGATGCCGCTGAGCGGGAACGCCAACGACAGCATGAGCTAAACATGGCAAAAGTGCAACAGGCCAGCCGGAGTTCACCGCCCAGCCTCCCTGCTGAAGGAGCTGCACCACCCGTAAGTGCAAAGTTTAAATTTGCTAATAATGAAAAAGACACAGACATTGACTTGTTTTTGCGGTCTTTTGAAAAAGCATGCCGTCAGTATCGTCTGTCCCAAGACCAGTGGGCCAGACATCTGACACCTTTGCTGCGCTACAAAGCGCTTGATGCCTTCGCAGAATTGCCTGCGGAGAAGGATAATGATTATGCTGCTATAAAAGACGCTATCATTACTAAGTACCAGCTGACGCCAGAAGCCTATCGGAAAAAGTTTAGGGCCTGGCAGAAAAAGTCTTCTGATTCGTACCGAGATGTGGCCAGCAGCTTGCTCACCACACTCCGCCAGTGGACACTAGGCCTCACCAAAGGGTCTTATGATGTCCTGGAGGACTTGATAGTCCTGGAACAATTTCTGAACATTTGCCCTGCTGATGTACGCCAGTTTGTGCTAGAACGCAGGCCGGCTTCAGCAACTGTCGCTGCAGACCTTGCTGAGACTTTTGCAACTACCCGGGTGGTTGATACCCGCAGAACTGTCCCATCCAGCTGGAGAGGAGGTCAGCCCCATACCTCGGCAGACCCTCCTGCCCCTGTGAGCCGTCCGCCACAGAGGCCACCCAGCGCAGCTGCTGCACCCAGGCCTGCAGCGCCTGGAGAGGTCACCTGTCACTACTGCCGCCAGCCCGGACACATGAAATTCGACTGTCCGGAGCGGAGACAGACACCACCAGCACCTGGATCATCTGCATCACCTGCACCTCACCCACAGCAGAGGCAACCCGCCAGCGAACCACAGCCTGGATCATCAGATTTTGTCCTGTTTGCCCGCGGAAAGGAAATCCGCGACCGAACCGACCAGCAGCAACTTGTTAGAGTGAACGGCAAAGTTGTCACCGGATTCCGAGACACCGGAGCTGACATCACGTTAGTTCACTCACACCTTGTACCAAAGGAGAGCATCAGCTCCAGCCGATCCCTTGCCCTTACTGGAGTAGAGGGCACCCTTTTCCACATAGCCCACGCAAAAGTGAAGCTGGATTGGGGAGTGGGAGGAGTCCAAGAACGGGTTGTTGGGGTTATGAAGGATCTCCCAGTCCCTGTGTTGCTGGGGACTGATTTGGGCAAGCTTGTGTCCTACTATGAACCTGCCACGACCGCCTTGTCGCTCACGGAAGGAGACGGACTCTCCACCCACCACCAGGTACTTTATACACTTGGGGGAGCACCAGGGTGAGGTGGGTTGAATGTGCCCAGTTTAAGGGTACCAGGTTCAATAGTGCCTGCTTCAAAGGCACCTGAGTTTGATGTACAGACTGTCTGTTGTGATGATGCTGTAACTGTACCTGAGTTTACTGTACAACCTGTCTGTAATGAAAAAATGTCTATACCTGTCAATGTCGTTACTGCATGCAATGATGATTTGAGTAATGTCCGTCTGTGCCATTCTGACAGTGTACCGGTGCTAGCAGTACCGCGCAGCTGCACTGCTCAGAACCCGAGCTCAGGACAGGTGGAGGGGATTCCGGCCTCCTCCCCCTCCTCTGACCACAGGGATGAGACCTTTCAGCCGCTGGCCTCGTGTGACATGAGCCAGTTGGCTGAAACTGACAGCGCCATATTCTCAGCCGCACTACAAAGTGACCCAAGCCTGGAGGTGCTCAGGCAGCAAGCCGCTGAGCCCCTCGCAGACGGGGCCGCTTTCAAGGTGTACTGGGAAGGTGGGAGACTGTACAGTGAGTCTGTACAGCCCCCTACAGGTAGATCCCACGCGGATACCAAGTGGCTTGTGGTCCCGAGTGCGTTCAGGGGACATGTGCTGAAATCCGCACATGGTAATCCTCTGACAGGGCACTCGGGTGTCCGCAAGACACTCGCCGGTATTCGGAACCAGTTTTATTGGCCCCGGATGAACAGGGATGTAGCAAACTACTGCAGGGCATGTGCCGTCTGTCAGGAGCTAGGAAGGTCCAGGGATTCCCGCGGGGTTCCCTTAGGTCCACAGCCACTCAGCAGGGGAACCCTGCGTGGGCTGGCTGTTGACCTAACCAACCCACTGCCCGTTGTCAGCAGTCCCGGCAGACACCACGTCCGACTGCAGTGGCGCAAACGCCCTGTCCAGAACGGTCCATGTTGGGTTAACCCTGAGGGTAGCAGACCGCGACCGGTCCAGGGGAACCGAGCCACAGGCTCCAATAGGTTTTCCCGCCGTACCGGCAACTCGAGGCCCGTCAGCCAGGTTAGCGGCGCCGCCACACATCTTGCGGATGAGTGGCTAAGCCACGGACAAGGGGGAGGGCTGTCACGGACGATTGCGGGGACGCAGGCGCGTCCTGGAACCGCCCGTGAAGAAAAGAACGATCGCACTCGATTCCTGCATCAAGTGCGCCTCAGATCAATAGAACCAAGATTTGACGTGTAGTATCCCTCTGCTTAAAACAGCTGGGGAATCTGTCTTAGCTGAGTGAAAGCCTGGGGGGAGGTGTTAATTAGCTTGGACATATTCCCTGTGGAAGGCACAATTTCCCTTTTGGCTCTGGGAACCAGGTGACACTTAGCTGATCTCATGGAGATGTTAATTAACCAAAGGATGCCTAGGTGCAGCCAAGCAGGCTACGAATCCACGGGAGGTCTGGACACTCTGCTCTCTGCTAAAGATCAAAGGAAAGTCAGCTGTTAGCAGCTAGAACACAACCTCAGTCTCATGGCATAATCCATAACTTCCCAGATCTGTAATATTTCTGGTGTTCCTGAGATGGCCGCTTCACCAAACATGGGGGAAGTGTAGCATGAGCCCCGGTGCTGGTTCTGAGGAAGTTTCAGAACCTTCGGAGGTAAGGACTGCCAGCTAGGCAGTTTCAAAGTGCCCTGATGATACTACAGGGGTCCCACCCCTCATGTCTGGTATCAGGGCGCTGGGTAAATCGAGACAGACCTGAAAATGTTAATAAATCTGCCCTGACCTGTACGGTTCTGTGAGATAGAGCCTATATATGGGTAGATATGATTTCTAGCCCCAGTACAAGGGGAGGGCTCATCTCATCTTTGAAGGGGGTATATGGCTCCCCGCCCTCACTCCCTCCTACTGAAGCAGGGGCATAAGAATGGCTGAGGACCCAAACTCAGTGTCCTCCACACTGAACCATCTTGCACTCATCAGATGCCAGCTTGAGGATATGCTGGCATCCACCTGGTCTGAACTCTGAACTCTGGACTTTGAAACCAAGAACTTTATGATTCTTCCCACAATAAGGACATCTTTCCAGGAACTAAGTATTTTTCTCCCTTCTTTTATTTTTCATACTGGCTATTACTGTTTTAATAATTGTTGATTTTCATAATTGTCTGTATATATTAATTATTTATATTGCGTGAATAAACGACTTTCCCCAAGTCATTCACTGTTTCGCTACCCTGCTTATCAGCACACACAGAAATGATCCCGGGTCTCTGAAGATACGCTACTGTTTGTTTGTTGTTGGCTAGACAGAATACCGTGTGTTTAACCGTTTTATTCGCAGGACTAGTCAGTCAGTTAGTGGGCTCCACGGTCCCATGGTAACCGCGGTGGTGGCAGTTTACTCTGAACCAGTAGGTGACGTGGTAATTACCCGTGTCTCACAGGCTCCCTTCTGAGTTGTCTGCGGCTAATTCTTAATGGTTCCTGCGCATTGACTGCGACCAGAGTTCGCACGATCTGTGCGCTGGCACCGTTTAGAAGGCTAAGTGCGGTCAGCCACTAGGGCTCCTGTGACAGGGGGCTGGTGTTAGCCATAGGTGGGTGGGATTATTGTTGAGTGTTGGTGAGTGGGGTTAGTGTTAGGTGTATATAGCGGAAGGTCAATGCCAGGGAAAGATTACGGAAAGTGATAGTAAAATATGTTGAGGTAATCTCATGTGTGTGGAAAAGACGTGGCTTTGATTGCCCTGAATCCTTTAAAGGCCCTGGGGTCCCATTTTCAGTTATTGCTGACTGTAACTATCATTGTTCTAAACACTGAACCAGAGATGGATTAGGAGGAATTGGAACCCTAGGTAAGGTAATAGCTGTGGCCAGGGCCGGCCCTAGACTTTTTTCCTCCTGAGGCAAATTTTGAAAAAGTTATTGCTGCTGCCCCTGCCCCCCCCCCCCCCCCCGTCCGAGCTGGAGGGATAGATAGCGGGCAGGACGGGGGTATTGGGCCTAGCGGCGGGGAGTGGGGTCGGACCCCCCCCTCCCTCGCCTGGGTCCCCCGTCCTCCGCTCCCCTCCAGCCTTAAATAGATCAGAAGCGCTACTCGTAAGAGGCAGTGGGCGGGGAGGACTCACCTCTTTCTCGCTCGATCCAGCGTGCGCTCCACTGACGTCACTTCCTGCAACGCCGTCAACTTACAATACAGTGGGCGGCGTTGCAGGAAGTGACGTCAGTGGAGCGCACGCTGGATCGAGGAAGAGGTGAGTCCTCCCCGCCCACTGCCTCTTACGAGTAGCGCTTCTGATCTATTTAAGGCTGGAGGGGAGCGGAGGACAGGGGACCCAGGCGAGGGAGGAGGGGTCCGACCCCCCTCCCTGCCGCTAGGCCCAATACCCCCGTCCTGCCCGCTACCCCTCCAGCTCGGCGGGCGGCCCCCCGCACCCACCGACGGGCGGATGCCGCCCCTAGAAATGTGCCACCTGAGGCAAAAGTTTCACCCCGCCTCATGAGCGGGCCGGCCCTGGCTGTGGCTCCCCATTTTGACAATGGGCAGAGAGGGGGCAGAGAAGGTGGCAGTTTGGCCTGCTGACACCCACCAGGCCCAAGGAACCTGTTTAGGTTGCCTTCTTAATAATCTTACTCTGCACTGAACAAAATATTTACTCTGAAGATATTATAACCTCCCCCTGTTTTTAAAGACAACTAAAGTGATAGATATTTGGAGGCTGCCATATTTATTTCCTATTAAACAATGCCAGTTACCTGGCAATGCTGCTGATCTTCAGCCTCTAATACTTTTAGTCATAGTAGACCCTGAACAGCCATGCAGCAGATCGGGTGTTTCTGACATTATTGTCAGAATTGACAAGATTATCTGCATGCTTGTTTCTAGTGTGATTCAGACACTATTGCAGTCAAGTAGACCAGCAGGGTGCTAGGAAACTGGTATTTTTGAAAAGGAAATACATATGGTAGCCTCCATATTCCTCTCAACTCAGTTGTCCTTTAAGCACATGGTGTTGCACCTTCCCATTTTTAATAGACTCAATGCAGACAGTTACAGTGATGTGTAAAATGCAGTAACTGGTACAGCCAAGCTGAATGTAGATTACAGAAGTTACAGATGTGAAATGCTTTTCTGGTGATAATATAGTTGTATGTAAAAACAAAATCATTGTGTGACTTTTATTATCCTCATTTTCTTGTAAAATTACTACTGAAGTTTGACACCAATTTCATATTTTTTATAGCTCGTCCTCCTCCTCATCATCATCATCATCCTCTTCAAGTTCTGAGGACAGTTTATCAGATGGAGAAAGAGAGAGGCTAATGAAACAAGTGGAAGAACAGAAAAAAATTATTTCCATGATGAGAAGTAAACCTTGGCGAATGTCAAAGAAGCTTCACATACTCAAGTATGGTCTTAGTAAGAGTAAACCGCTTGTAATACAAATCACAAATTTCTGTGAAGCAATGTTTTACGGAGAAAAACTTTAAATGAAATTTCACTTGAACAACCTTTTGCTACAAACCAGGGGCGGACTGATCATTCGGGCACACAGGCACGGACCAAGGGCCTGTGGTGAGTAGGTGGCCCGCTTCCAGGGCTGTTTCTAGCCCCAGGCGAATAGTGCAATCGCCCGGGGTGCCAGATTGAGCGGTAGGGGCAGAGGTGTTGGGCGTAGTTGCTCGGGGAGCGGGCATAATGTAGATACAAACTCACCTTCCGCGATCCCCGCACGCAGCCTCCAGCTTCTTTCTACTTCCTCCCCCAGCGTCCGTCACATTGGTAACAGTGCACCCTGTGATGACATGACCGCATGTCATCACAGGAGGCGCTGTTACCAATGCGATGGATGCTGGGAAAGGACCTGGGAAGAAACTGGAGGCTGTGTGCGGGGATCGCAGAAGGTAAGTTTGTAACTATGCTTTGCCCTCTCCCCCCACCGCTGTGCCAATACTGGGGGCACCTACCTATCTAACCTATATTGGAGGCACCTACCTATCTAACCTGTACTGGAGGCACCTACCTATCTAACCTATACTGCGGGCACCTACCTATCTAACCTATACTGTTGGCACCTACCTATCTAACCTTCACTGGAGGCTCCTGCCTATCTAATCTATACTCGGGGCACCTACCTATCTAACCTATACTGGAGGCACTTACCTATCTAACCTATACTGGGGACACCTACCTATCTAACCTACACTGGAGGCACCTACCTATCTAACCTATACTGGTGGCAACTATATAGGCTACCCTATACTGGAGGCAACTACATTTTATTTTGAACATAGTGAAGAGATATTTTGTAACAAGTGTAGGTTATGTGGGTGGGGCTGTGTGTGAGTGGGGCTTGAGGATGGGTGGGTGTGGCTTGTGGGTGTACGGGGCCCCATAATTTCCTATTGCTCAGGGGCCCCATGAGATGTCAGTCCACCCCTGCTACAAAAGTATATCATTTCTGCACAATTTTTTTAATATTTCCAAAACTGACTCATGTTGCATTTCTTTTCAAGTCTGTCAAGCAAAAAAAAAATCTTCAGATTTGAGGGAAGCACACCCTTTCCGTGTTTTTCACGCTAAAATAAACTATTTTTCACTTGTCTTTTTTGGTTTTTGAAGCCACATATATGTATGGTAGGCGTTTCTAATTGTGAATAGCAATCATCGTCTGTATAGTTGCTTAGTTTTTGTGATGCTGTTTTGGGATGGGACGTGGAGCGCTTGTGTCTGTGTGTGCTGCCGCCGTCTGATCCGGCTGCCCTGGTGTCTCCCGCCCCTTTCCCGGGGCCTGCGTGCGGGGGGGGCGGGGCCTGGCGGACGCGCCGCGTGAGCTATTGGGCGCGCCCGTCGTGTCTGCCTGCTCCGCCCCTCCGCTCGCAGTGGCCCTGGTGTGGGGGCGGGAGATGCCGTACCCGCGACCGGATTGGTCGGCGGCCTGCACATAGACGCAGCGTAGCCCACTGAAGGACACGCCTCCTGAAGAACCCGGCAGAGTCCGGCGAAATCTATCGAGGACGCCGTCCTCCACCATGAGGTCCTCCCCTCCATGCCTCCATGCTGCCTAACCAGGTGCTGTATCCTCCTCTCCACACCTCCAGCATCAGAAACTCGGCTAGTCTTTCCAGGCTCCGCCATAGCAAGTCAACACTGGTGGATACAGTAAGAGCCCTCAGGGCACCTCAGCTGCACACGCTGTTTGCATAGAGACACTGTTAATACTGCCATGCATCTTGTCTGCTTTTGCTTGATGAACTGCCAGCACTGGATGTGCCTTGCTGTTGCTTCAACCTGATTCATGCTGATATGCCACTTGATGTGCCTGTTTGCAAAGGTTCTTAGGAATTACACTGCATGTGCTATGCCATGCTATAACACAGGACTGTGCTTTGCTACACCAACATGCTATACTGAGGTGACTTGCTAACCTGATGGGACGCTGAGTACTCTACCTGTTTTGCTGGATGACTATATGCATGGTCCTCATATAATATAGGAGGCTACATGATATGAAGAAATTATTGTGTATTGGATGAATGTTCTGGAATTTATTTTTTGAACTGCTTATGGTATCTACGATTCTCCGCATGTGAGAGACTCAGTAATATTTTTCCACATCAGGTTTTTGATCTATTTTTGCAGGGCTGCGCAGCCATTAATACGTGTGCACACGATCCTTTTGCTTAGGAGGGGGAGAGCATTGGGGACGCCTGGGTGGGTACATGCATGGATGGGGTGGGGGATGGGCTACATGGTGGGATTTTATCTTGCAGTTTTTAATAATGAGCATATGTTTGAATAAAGCTTTGTATTTTTGAATAAGACTGATTTGTATTCAGTCAGGTCTCACTCCTCCTTTACCCTATCTCATAGTTTGTGCTATTTTTAATAGTAAAAATAAAAATACAATGTATTTTCGCTAACATTTTCTTGAAATCGAAAATGCCATTTTTGATGTGAAAATTACTTAGGCAAAAATTTGTGAGCAACACTGGTCCCTCCCTAAATGATAATGGGCTCTATTTTCAAAACTTCTCAAGTGATAAAAATAACCTTTCAGCACATTTACATGCAAAATAATCACTCAAAGTAAGTTGATTCTAATTAACTTCATTTCAATATTACTTTTCTTATCCTAATTATATTATAATTTTTCTTATTGGGATCTTAAAAAAGTAACATAGATAAGGTGAAAACAGAGGCAAAAGCTTTGTGAATCATGATGCACATTGAGGCCTTATTCAACTTTTTCTCCTCAGTGTTCTCCTAGGAGATAATTTTTCATTTTTTATTTAAAATACATTTTCAGCACACTGCAACTGAAAAGAATACCAACAAAAATGTGAAAACGTACTGGCAACATAATTTTGAGTATTTTCTTGCTTTCTGGTGGCTTAAAAAGCATTTTGTTTTTGTGACAATATCACCTAGGAACAAAAAACATAGGAAAAACATATCTCTTAATTGGTCAGACCCACTGGCCAGTCATTAAACTGCTTAATGTTAATTGGTCGGTAATTACACCTTTTTTTTTTGTCAGAGAAGCACAGGATTTTGTTGAGGAATTTGAAGGAGCCCTGGGAAGAGGAAAGGGGCGAAAGCTCTATGCATATAAAATTATGATGGCAAAGGTAATTACAAACCTATTTGGTGTATTTAACATGTTTTCAAAACATTATGTAGTTAATGGGCAGCTCTACTGTATTTTTAAAGCTTGCTTCACAAATGCATCAAAAGTGGCTCTAAATAAAAGGACGCATATATTGTGCAGGGTAAACTCTATAAATATGGCAACGCAACGCAACCATAATTTTGCCATTATTTCTGCAGAATATTAATTGGCTTCCCCTTCTGAGTCTTCCCAATAAGTAAGTTCACATATGCAGATTATATTTGCTCTGTGTGAAAGTCTTATTCATGTTTTTTCTTGGTATGAGGTATGGTTTGGTTTCTGGGCCAACTTCAAAAAATGTACATTCATTTGGCCAGGAGTCCATGTTTATTTGCTATTTTTATGTTAAAGGGAACCTGAAGTGAGAGATATATGGTGGCTGCCATATCTAGTTCCTTTTAATCAATACCAGCTGCCCGGCTGTCCTGCTGATCCTCTGCCTCTAATTACTTTTAGCCATAGACCATGAACAAGCATGCGGATTAGATGTTTCTGGCAAAAAAAATTGCCAAAATAGGCAGCAGGTTTGTTTCAGTTGTGTGATCTAGATACAACTGCAGCCAAAGAGACCAGCAGGACTGCTAGGCAACTTGTATTGTTTAAAAGCAAATAAATATGGCAGCCTCCATCTACCTCTCACTTAAGTTTCCCTTTAAGCGAAAGCTGAAAATCTAGATGGCTGAGCTCTATGTGCACACTGGACAAGCATTTTTCAGCATTGTATGAAACTATTAGCTAGGGGTGATTCCTAGCTCTATTTATTAATAGGTTTCTGTTGCTTTACCTTTAGCATTTCCAGGTTATTTCAGTTCACATCTCTACTACTTATCTCTGGTGTGTCATTATATATTACTTCAAAGTAACTCACTGTATGTCTTTTATTTATAGAAATGGATGAAATTTAAAAGGGATTTTGAAAATTTTAAGACTGCCTGCATACCCTGGGAGATGAAAATAAAAGAAATTGAAAGTAAGTGGTGGTCTATTCAATGCATTTATTCTTGTTAGGATTCAGTTCCCAGCATACGGTGGCTAATCATGTGCCAATACACAAAAACAGCACATTAAATGTAGTACTTTTTAGACTTTCAGGTCTTGGATAATGCTTTTACTATGGACCCTAGATATGGATGTGCCATAAATAAATATATAAAGCAAACAACCTAATGTGCATATATTTTTGCCATAAAGTCCATCCAGGAGGGGCCTGTATTTTTGTGTGGGTGTCTTACCACAAATTGTGGTAAAAATTGAAATATACAACTTAGAGGCCTATTTATAACAAAACTATGATCTGATTACATTCTGCAACTTCCACTTCTAAAATCTACTCGTGCCTCTAAAATTGCCATATTACAAAACAATTATGATCTGATTAATTGCGGTGATTATCAGTGTTCAATCACAGATATGCATTTCCATTTACTTGAATGGACCCTCGGATGGCAATGGACCACCCAAAGTAAATTGTGATCTAGTCACAGGCACAATGCCATGGACTTGAATCATGTTATAACCTGCAAGTTATGCACCTCTGGCATGGTTATCTGTCCACCCAGAGGTATATGGCCACAAAAATGAGTAAGGCTCCAAGTTTGTGGGTGCTGCTAGGCCACAGTTGGCTCCAAAGCTGACTAAAGGTGCAGGGTAGTGGGAGGCACCAGGAAGCAGCAGATAACCACTTTTAGAGTGGCCAACCACCACAAAAATGAGAAAAACAATTCCTGTTTACCACTCTGCTCCACTGAGGTGATAGTGTCCTGCACTTTCTGTCTGGCCGGTTGTAATCAGCACTCACTGTAATTACAGTCTGAAATTAAAACATTGATAATCATCACAGCCAGAGGTCTAACAATAGCCTCCATGACCCCCACCATAGCCTGGAGGCCACTCCTTCGGTGAGGTGAAGAGCAACGGCAGCGAAGCCTCATACACTACCTGCTTCCAGCGGAGCAACAGGTCCTTACTCCTCTCCACACTGTAGTGGCATTATATAGTCTCCTTGCGTCTCCTGAAGTATGTCACATGACATGTAGAGATGGGAGCTGCAAGGAGACAGTCTGCCATGGCGTGCTATTACAGTGAAAAGAGGAGAAATGACATGTTGCCCTGCTGTAATTGTAATATATGACGCTCTGCTGCTGTGCTGTGCTATATCAGCAGGGGGAGGGGGGTGGTGTAAGCAGAGTTTTATACTGCCATCTGGAGGAGGAGGGAGGGAGCTAGGGTTCTGAAGGGGGGCCCAGCCAGCAGTGTTTTACAGTGGGGTCTGCCAAGCTCCAGTTACTCCCCTGATCACAACTAATCAATAGCTAACATTCAAGGTGGAGAATGCTATTTGGCGATCTATAAAGCAGTGGTCACAGCATTGTAATTAAGATGATGTCAAAATATTGTTGATGATAATCAGCAAAGTGGTGATCGAGGGAAACAGGCCAACCAAATAAAGAGGAAATGATTTATCAAAATCGCCAAATGTATCAAATATAGTGAAAAGTTGATTTAAAAAGTGCCATTATTTCTGCAGCATTGTTTCTTAGTACAGTATATGTATAATTGTAGTCACAAAATCTATCATTTCTTTAGCGTCTAACTTGTCACAGCCAGATAGTGTTACTGTTAAAAAAAAATTATCCCTCCCAAAACTCCATCAGATATTTATACCTGGTGGTCATTTTATATATGTTTTATGCACTCCTACAGATACAGTCCTTTACAGGGGCACACTTTATTCTTGCTGTTGGGGATAGTGAGGGTGTTGGGTTCCAGGGAGGAAATCCTTTTCCAGGAGTTGGTTAAGTTGGCACTACAATTGTTGGCCAGTCCAAGTAGGTTTATGTGGCTTTGTAAGATTTGTAAGATTCAAATTTGACCAAAACAGTGAGATAATAGTAATTTTGTCTGAATATTTTGGTGAGTAACTTCAAAAGCTTGACTTTTTCATTTAGGTCATTTTGGATCATCAGTGGCATCATACTTTATATTTCTTAGATGGCTATATGGAATTAACTTAGTGCTTTTATCCATGGTTCTGGGACTAATCCTCATACCTGAGGTAAGTAAAACTGCAAATAGTGAAGTAGCTCTGTAGAAATTTCCTTTAAACCATATGTGTTGTGTATACCTGCCTGTGAGTATCACTATTACATTTACACTGTATATTAGAGTTCCCTGTAAAACCTGTAGTGTAATACAGTACAGTACATTTCTCTTTGATGGAGTATTTTGTATACATTGTTAAATGCTGTTACACTGTCTCCCACCTTTGTGAGTATCAGAATGCTAGCCATTGTGGCCTGGCTGTGAGTTGTATCTCTCCTGCACCTATGCCATTATGGCCCATTTGTGATCAGTGGTGTGAGTGTCAGTTTGCAGCTCCCTAGTTAAATTTATCCTATATAATAGCTTACAAGTGTCCCTGTGTGCCAGTGCTTTTGCGCTACTGCACATGTCAAGCACTGACAGCTGTTGGGACAGGACGCAGGACGGGCGGGCCAGCCAAGCAGGCGATTGGGTGCGCGCGGCGGGTGCACTGACTGGCGGCGGTGGCGGCATGAGGAGGCCTAGAGCCTGTTTTTAAACCGGCTTAGGTCAACTAGTAGATGCATAAAATATACTATATGTTTCCTTTGAGTAAGGCTCAGTTCCCACTCGGAGTGGATGCAAAACGGCATGGTAAACACATTTGCTCAGTGGATGCCCTGCACTCCATTGCATACAGTCCATGCTAAGCACCGCTCTGTCCATCTGTTCATTCTGTCTGCAGTGGCGTAGCTAAGGAGCTATGGGCCCCGGTGAACATTTTACATGGGGCCCCCCAAGCACTCTATACATAACAACTGATACGGCATCAAAACCTGCCAATGGCAACTACAGTGTCAGAGGTGCAAGAAGGGGATGGGGAACAGTTTGTTAATGATTACCACTATTCAAAGTATCTATAGAAGTGATTAATATGAGCATAGGACCAATAGAGAGCTAATACTGTAGTTGAGGAAGGGCCCTTTGGGGCCCCTCTGGCCCAAGGGCCCTGATGCGGTGGCTACCTCTGCAACCCCTATTGCTACGCCCCTGTCTGTCTGTAACAATGGCTGTGTTCGATCAACAATAATCACATGTCCCCCTGTTCTGCTGCTGCTGACACCTCCGGTCAGTCCCAAAGCTCACAGACTGGAGGCAAGAGGCCAGTTCTACCTAGCAACGGAAAATTTTAATTGGGCAACCATGAACCAATAAGAATCCGGCTTTTGCAGAAGGCCCATTGGCCTTTTGCAATCCAGTGGGGATCCCTATGCTTCTACCTGGCTGGCACTGATCTGTTTAACAGCTTCAGGACTGAGCAGAGAAGTCAGCAGTGATGAAACTGGGACACGCATGATGGTGATTTAAAGGACCACTATCGCTAAAAATAGTAAAACATAAAACACATGCAATCACATACAAATAAGAAGTACATTTCTTACAGAGTAAAATGAGCCATAAACTACTTTTTTGTGTTGCTGTTGATTACAGTAGGTAGTAGAAATCTGACAGAACCGACAGGTTTTGGACTAGTCCAGTTCTTCATGAGAATCCCCCATGAGGAGATGGTCCAAAACCTGTTGGTTCTGTCAGATTTCTACTACCTACTGTAAGTTAAAGCAACATAGGAGAAAAGTAATTTACGTCTCATTTTTCTCTGGAAGAAATGTACTTCTTTTTTGTATGTGTTTACAAGTATTTACATTTTTAATTTTTACGATAGTGGTCCTTTAAAGGACAACTGAAGTGAGAAATATATGGAGGCTGCCATATTTATTTCCTTTTAAGCAATACCAGTTGCCTGGCAGCCCTGCTGGTCTGTTTGGCTGCAGTAATGACTGAATAACATCAGAAACAAGCATGCAGATAATCTTGTCGGATCTGACAATAATGTCAGAGACACCTGTTCTGCTGCATGCTTGTTCAGGGTCTGTGGCTAAAAGTATTAGAGGCAGAGGATCAGCAGGGCTGCCAGGCAACTGGTATTGCTTAAGAGTGAACAAATATGGCAGCCTCCATATCCCTCTCATTTCAGTTGTCCTTTAACCTTGTGACTGAAGTGGATGGAGTGGACACAGCGACCACCCTAGTGAGAACGGACATTGCCTGTTCTCATAGGCTTTGATTGCTTCCCTGTACCCAGTGTACTGCATTCGGCTTTAGAAAAATGCGACAGGTTCAGACTTTGTGTTGCGACAAACGGATCAGTTTTATTTTTACAAGTGGAAGCGGATCCTATTTTTAACAATAGGATCTGCTTCCTGAGCTTAGCAGCAGGTTTTAGGTGCATACAATTTACTGAACAGGTATGCTTTCTGCACAAGTTGGAACCAAGCCTAAAGTGTAAGAATTACAAGTACAGTATACTCTCAATAGAGGCATGATGCCAAAACGTCTGCTTTTTTGCTGAGTGGTGTTGGTTAGTGTCGGGACAGGTTCCAATAAGGAAACTTTAAGGTTTGGTGAGACAGCTTGATAAAAATACTGCAGAACTTTGTTAATGTCCTCCATTCCTAACACCTCTAGATGTTTTATATCTGTCTGTTTCTCTGACTCAATATTGATATTTGCTTGATTTGACGTCAGGGCCGGATTTACCATAAGGCAATGTAGGCAGGTGCCTACAGGCGCCTGATGATGGAAAGGCGGCTTACTCCCTGAGTGCCTCTTTCCTTTCCTATGCAGAGTCCTGATGAGAGTGTAAATGAGAGGTTACTCACCCTGCTCTCTGCTTCCAATAATGAGATCTCCCTTCAGTCAGGGGAATCTCTAGCTACTTAACCACCCTGGCGTTCTATTGAGATCTTAACCACTTGAGGACCGTGGGCTTTACCCCCCTTAAGGACCGGCCACTTTTTTTCCATTCAGACCGCTGCAGCTTTCACGGTTTATTGCTCGCTCATACAACCTACCACCTAAATGAATTTTGGCTCCTTTTCTTGTCACTAATAAAACTTTCTTTTGGTGCTATTTGATTGCTCCTGCGATTTTTACTTTTTATTATATTCATCAAAAAAGACATGAATTTTGGCAAAAAAATGATTTTTTTAACTTTCTGTGCTGACATTTTTCAAATAAAGTAAAATTTCTGTATACATGCAGCGCGAAAAATGTGGACAAACATGTTTTTGATAAAAAAAAAAACCATTCAGTGTATATTTATTGGTTTGGGTAAAAGTTATAGCGTTTACAAACTATGGTGCAAAAAGTGAATTTTCCTATTTTCAAGCATCTATGACTTTTCTGACCACCTGACATGTTTCATGAGGGGCTAGAATTCCAGGATAGTATAAATACCCCCCAAATGACCCCATTTTGGAAAGAAGACATCCCAAAGTATTCACTGAGAGGCATAGTGAGTACATAGAAGCTATTAATTTTTGTCACAAGTAAGCGGAAAATGACACTTTGTGACAAAAAAAAAAAAAAGTTTCCATTTCTTCTAACTTGCGACAAAAAAAAATGAAATCTGCCACGGACTCACCATGCCCCTCTCTGAATACCTTGAAGTGTCTACTTTCCAAAATGGGGTCATTTGTGGGGTGTGTTTACTGTCCTCGCATTTTGGGGGGTGCTAATTTGTAAGCACCCCTGTAAAGCCTAAAGGTGCTCATTGGACTTTGGGCCCCTTAGCGCAGTTAGGCTGCAAAAAAGTGCCACACATGTGGTATTGCCATACTCAGGAGAAGTAGTATAATGTGTTTTGGGGTGTATTTTTACACATACCGATGCTGGGTGGGAGAAATATCTCTGTAAATGACAATTTATTAATTTTTTTTACACACAAGTGTCCATTTACAGAGAGCTTTCTCCCACTCAGCATGGGTATGTGTAAAAATACACCCCAAAACACATTATACTACTTCTCCCGAGTACAGCGATACCACATGATTGGCACTTTTTTGCAGCCTAACTGCGCTAAGGGGCCCAAAGTCCAATGAGTACCTTTAGGATTTCACAGGTCATTTTTGTTTCAAGACTACTCCTCACGGTTTAGGGCCCCTCAAATGCCAGGGCAGTATAGGAACCCCACTAATGACCCCATTTTAGAAAGAAGACACCCCAAGGGATTCCGTTAGGAGTATGGTGAGTTCATAGAAGTTTTTATTTTTTTGTCACAAGTTAGCGGAAATTGATTTTAATTGTTTTTTTTTCACAAAGTGTCATTTTCCACTAACTTGTGACAAAAAATAAAATCTTCTATGAACTCACCATACTCCTAACGGAATACCTTTGGGTGTCTTCTTTCTAGAATGGGGTAATTTGTGGGGTTCCTATACTGCCCTGGCATTTTAGGGGCCCTAAACCGTGAGGAGTAGTCTTGAAACCAACAATGTCGCAAAATGACCTGTGAAATCCTAAAGGTACTCATTGGACTTTGGGCCCCTTAGCGTACTTAGGGTGTAAAAAAGTGCCACATATGTGGTACCGCCGTACTCAGGAGAAGTAGTATAATGTGTTTTGGGGTGTATTTTTACACATACCCATGCTGGGTGGGAGAAATATCTCTGTAAATGACAATTGTTTGATTTTTTTTACACACAATTGTCCATTTACAGAGAGATTTCTCCCACCCAGCATGGGTATGTGTAAAAATACACCCCAAAACACATTATACTACTTCTCCTGAGTACGGCGATACCACATGTGTGACACTTTTTTGCAGCCTAGATGCGCTAAGGGGCCCAACGTCCTAATCACAGGTCATTTTGAGGCATTTGTTTTCTAGACTACTCCTCACGGTTTAGGGCCCCTAAAATGCCAGGGCAGTATAGGAACCCCACAAGTGACCCCATTTTAGAAAGAAGACACCCCAAGGTATTCCGTTAGGTGTATGGCGAGTTCATAGAAGATTTTATTTTTTGTCACAAGTTAGTGAAAAATGACACTTTGTAAAAAAAAAAAAACAAATATCAATTTCCGCTAACTTTTGACAAAAAATAAAATCTTCTATGAACTCGTCATACACCTAACAGAATACATTGGGGTGTCTTTTTTCTAAAATGGGGTCAGTTTGTGGGGTTCCTATACCGCCCTGGCATTTTACGGGCCCAAAACCGTGAGTAGTCTGGAAACCAAATGTCTCAAAATGACTGTTCAGGGGTATAAGCATCTGAAAATTTTGATGACAGGTGGTCTATGAGGGTTTGGCCGAGTGATCAGGAGCCCACACGGGGCAAATTAGGGCCTGATCTGATGGGTAGGTGTGCTAGGGGGTGACAGGAGGTGATTGATGGGTGTCTCAAGGTGTGATTAGAGGGGGGAATAGATGCAAGCAATGCACTGGCGAGGTGATCAGGGCTGGGGCCTGAGGGCATTCTGAGGGTGTGGGTGGGTGATTGAGTGCCCTAGGGGCAGATAGGGGTCTAATCTGATAGGTAGCAGTGACAGGGGGTGATTGATGGGTAATTAGTGGGTGTTTAGGGTAGAGAACAGATATAAACACTGCACTTGGGAGGTGATCGGACGTCGGATCTGCGGGCGAACTATTGGTGTGGGTGGGTGATCAGATTGCCCGCAAGGGGCAGGTTAGGGGCTGATTGATGAGTGGCAGTGACAGGGGGTGATTGATGGGTGATTGACAGGTGATTGACAGGTGATCAGTGGGTTATTACAGGGAAGCACAGATGTAAATATTGCACTGGCGAATTGATAGGGGGGTCTGAGGGCAATCTGAGCGTGTAGGCGGGTGATTGGGTGTCCGCAAGGGGCAGATTAGGGTCTGATCTGATGGGTAACAGTGACAGGTGGTGATAGGGGGTGATTGATGGGTAATTGATGGGTAATTAGTGGGTGTTTAGAGGAGAGAATAGATGTAAACACTGTGCTTGGGTGGTGATCTGATGTCGGATCTGCGGGCGATCTATTGGTGTGGGTGGGTGATCAGATTGCCCGCAAGGGGCAGGTTAGAGGCTGATTGATGGGTGGCAGTGACAGGGGGTGATTGATGGGTGGCAGTGACAGGGGGTGATTGATGGGTGATTGACAGGTGATTGACAGGTGATCAGTGGGTTATTACAGGGAAGGACAGATGTAAATAATGCCCTGGCGAATTGATAAGGGGGGGGGGTCTGAGGGCAATCTGAGCGTGTAGGCGGGTGATTGGGTGCCCGCAAGGGGCAGATTAGGGTCTGATCTGATGGGTAACAGTGACAGGTGGTGATAGGGGGTGATTGATGGGTGATTGATGGGTAATTAGTGGGTGTTTAGAGGAGAGAATAGATGTAAGCACTGCGCTTGGGTGGTGATCTGATGTCGGATCTGCGGGCGATCTATTGGTGTGGGTGGGTGATCAGATTGCCCGCAAGGGGCAGGTTAGGGGCTGATTGATGGGTGGCAGTGACAGGGGGTGATTGATGGGTGGCAGTGACAGGGGGTGATTGATGGGTGATTGACAGGTGATTGACAGGTGATCAGTGGGTTATTACAGGGAAGGACAGATGTAAATAATGCCCTGGCGAATTGATAAGGGGGGGGGGGTCTGAGGGCAATCTGAGCGTGTAGGCGGGTGATTGGGTGCCCGCAAGGGGCAGATTAGGGTCTGATCTGATGGGTAACAGTGACAGGTGGTGATAGGGGGTGATTGATGGGTGATTGATGGGTAATTAGTGGGTGTTTAGAGGAGAGAATAGATGTAAGCACTGCGCTTGGGTGGTGATCTGATGTCGGATCTGCGGGCGATCTATTGGTGTGGGTGGGTGATCAGATTGCCCGCAAGGGGCAGGTTAGGGGCTGATTGATGGGTGGCAGTGACAGGGGGTGATTGATGGGTGGCAGTGACAGGGGGTGATTGATGGGTGATTGACAGGTGATCAGGGGGGATAGATGCATACAGTACACAGGGGGGGGGGGGGGTCTGGGGGGGGGGTCTGGGGAGAATCTGAGGGGTGGGGGGTGATCAGGAGGGGGCAGGGGGGGGGGTAAAAAAAAATAGCGTTGACAGATAGTGACAGGGAGTGATTGATGGGTGATTAGGGGGGTGATTGGGTGCAAACAGGGGTCTGGGGGGTGGGCAGGGGGGGTCTGAGGGGTGCTGGGGGCGATCTGGGGCAGGGGGGGGAGAAATCAGTGTGCTTGGGTGCGACATAGGGTGGCTGCAGCCTGCCCTGGTGGTCCCTCGGACACTGGGACCACCAGGGCAGGAGGCAGCCTGTATAATACACTTTGTAAACATTACAAAGTGTATTATACACTTTGTATGCGGCGATCGTCAGGTTAACATCCCGCCGACGTTTCCGTATGGCCGGCGGGATGTTGCGGCGGGTATGCGGAGACAGGCGCCGGCGGAGGATCGCGTCACGGATGACGCGATCGCTCCGCCCATGCCCCTACTAGGACCGCCGCCATTTGTCTATACGGTGGTCCTTGCGGGGTCCACTTCCCGGCCGCCAATTGTCAATATGGCGGTCAGGAAGTGGTTAAAGTCTATAATGTGACAGCGCTCCTCTTCTCATAAGCTAGCACCTGTAAAATCAAAGAGACCTAAACATAGTGCATTACTGCTATATTTGCAAGATTTGCATTCACAATCACCCAGGTGCAAAATCAGTGCTCCACTCGTGTGTTCACTCCTGGTGCTAATCCACTCGCTCCCCTTAAGAAATAAAGGCTCACCAGATGTACTCCACCTGACAGGTGGGTCTATCGCATAAATCACACAGCCAGCGTCTGTAGTAGTAAACTTTCATCGGCTTTAATCCAAGTAACACTTCTCCAAGTAGACACACAACGACTGTAGTAAAGACCGTCAATATATTTTATTTATGAACTCCAAATATGCAACACGTTTCACAGGTTTGATCCCGCTTCATCAGGCAATAACCAAGGAGCAATAGCATATGTGGTCAGTAGAAGAGCCAGGCCGGGCTAGTAAAAAAGGGCGCACAGGGATAGTGGACAAAAAGGGCGCCGCCATAGACTGCAATGCAAAATATCGGCTATTCGGCGCCCGGCAGGAAAAAAAGGCGCCCGAGAAATAGCGGTTACAGGGATCGTGTTAACAAAAATTTTTGTTTACAAAATAAGGTTTATAACAAATATCGTTTACAAGTTCGTTTTGAGTTTGTCTTATACTTATTTTTTCGTTTTTAAATTTCGCTTATATCAGTTTTAACTTATTTTTTAGTTTTAAAATTTCGCTTACAAAAGTATAACAACTACATTTTCGTTTACACTTCTTTGATCATTTAAAAATTTGTTTCATATGTATAATGCTTAAATACCGTTTTCAACCTTATTGTATTAGAAATATATCACTTTTGGTATAAACTTTGTTTTTACTCTTATAATGCGTTGATTATAGTTACTAAAATATCGCTTTTAATATTACTTTTATTTTAAGTTTTCTAATGCGTACATGATTGTAAGGCTATCTATTGTATTGTATATATTTATATATACTTTTCTCTATTTATAATATTAATGTATACGTGATTTTAAGGCTATTTTAAGGCTATTTATTCTATTACAAATATATAAATAATTTTATTCAAGTTATTTGTAGAGAAGATAAATTATTTTATTCATGTTATTTGTAGAGAAGTATTTTAAGGATTATATATATTATTGTTTATATGTGTTTAGAGTGTTTGTGCGGTGGGGATGGTTAGGTTTAGGCATTACCAGGGGGGTCTAGGGGTTAGGGATAGGTACAGGGAGGGTTAGGCATAGGTTCAGTATAATATACGCAACCAGGGGGTGGTTAGGGTTAGGCACCACTAGGGGGGTCTTAGGGTTAGGCACCACCAGTGGGGGGTCTTAGGGTTAGGCACCACCAGGGGGGTCTTAGGGTTAGGCACCACCAGTGGGGTCTTAGGGTTAGGCACCACCAGGGGGGTCTTAGGGTTAGGCACCACCAGGGTGGTCTTAGGGTTAGGCACCACCAGGGGGGGTCTTAGGGTTAGGCACCACCAGGGGGGGTCTTAGGGTTAGGCACCACCAGGGGAGTCTAGGGGTTAGGGATAGGTACAGGGAGGGCTCTGTGTGAGAGTAAGGTTAAGTATAGTTACAGCATAATATATGTAATATATACAATTTATTAAATTATGTATATTTAAACAAAGAGGGGGTCTAGGGGTTAGGGATAGGGATAGGGAGAGATCTGTGTGAGCCTACAGTTAGGTATAATTACAGTAAAATATCTGTAAAACCTACCATTGCATTGCTATGCTTAATACAAGTGTAAATATCGTTTTTGTTATAGACGCAATTTGATGTTTTTTTCAGAATTTGTTTGTTGTTATAGACGGTATATTGCCAATTCAATTCCGTTTATTTAACCTATTTAGCACAAAATTTTCGTTTACAACCTCTTAAACGAAAAATATGGTTTTGCATTAAAACTTACAACTTCGGCTATACACCGTGCCCTTTTTTCCAGGCGCCCTTTTTTGATACACGCGAGCCAGGCACCTCTGGTTCTATTGAGATCGCCAGGGCGGCTGCGGGAGGGTTTTTTTTTAATTAAAAAAAAACTATTTCATGCAGCCAACTGAAAGTTGGCTGCATGAAAGCCCACTAGAGGGCGCACCGGAGGCGTTCTTCTGATCGCCTCCGGCAAGCAGAAGTAACAAGGAAGGCTGCAATGAGCAGCCTTCCTTGTTTGGCTTTCCTCATCGCCATGGCGACGAGCGGAGTGACGTCATGGACGTCAGCCGATGTCCTGACGTCAGCCGCCTCCGATCCAGCCCTTAGCGCTGGCCGGAACTATTTGTTCCGGCTGCGCAAGGCTTGGGCGGCTGGGGGGGCCCTCTTTCGCCGCTGCTTGCGGCGGATCGCCGCAGAGCGGCGGCGATCAGGCAGCACACGCGGCTGGCAAAGTGCCAGCTGCGTGTGCTGCTTTTTATTTTATCAAAATCGGCCCAGCAGGGCCTGAGCGGCACCCTCTGGCGGTAATGGACAAGCTGAGCTCGTCCATACCGCTAAGGTGGTTAATACTGAGGGTACCTCTAGCTACCTAATACTTGGAGACACCTCTAGCTACCTAATATTGAGGGTACGTCTGACTGCCTAATACTAAGTAGCACCTGTAGCTACCTATGATGAGCATGGGAAATAAGGGAGAAATAACAGTTAGGCCAGCCAGCACACTTGCAGTGCGTTCGGCGGGGGTTTGTAGGTTCATGGAGGGCGAGGTCTAAGATGCCAGGACATCTGTGCCTATATGCTCCTGTGAGGTAAATCTGGGCCTGTTTGGCATATACCCTTACCACCTGCTTCTATTTAAGATCTCTGCAGGGATGAGCATTTCTCTGTTTGTATCTGTCCCAGCTCTTTACTAGCTACATCTTGGTTTGGCCTGGGACATGGTCTCTGGGGGTATGCCAGGATGCCTTTGAGCTCTTTTGGGTAGCAACCTCCGCTCAGCAGATTCTGCGTCTCTGATGAGCAAGGTAAGGAGAGCTTTCGGAAGGCTTCAAGAGTGCTTGATTTGTGTCCCCCACTACTCCTGAAGATGGGTGGCTCTGTACTGCACATATGTAGTCCCGTATTCGCAGTAAGGAGGTAGCCCCATTTCTAGGGGAGGATGAGGTGGGTGTCTGCCCAGGGAGTAGTGAAGGAGAGGGGGCGCAGTGATGAAGGGTGGAGCCGTGGGGCACACTGGAACTTAACTTACTCTCACTACTTCCTGTTTAGTGGAAGTAGTGAGACTAAGCTAAGTTGCAGAGAGAGGAGCCCAGCAGCAAATGATTGTCACATGGAGACCGGAAAAACGAGAGTTATTTCAGGTTTCCCAGCGGCGTGATAAGTCTTCAATGGAGGGGGTCCTAGTGTGCCCTTGGCTCCCCCCTCCATCACCTATACTGAGGGCACTTATACCTTGTTAACCTATACTGGGGGCACCTATGCCTAGCTAACCTATACTGGGAGCACTTATACCTTGCTAACCTATACTGGGGACACCCATGCCTAGCTAACCTATACTGGGGGCACTTATACCTTGCTAACCTATACTGGGGACACCTATACCTAGCTAAAATAGTGTTCCTTATAAAATG